>NC_090646.1:194986281-195586281 GCF_040937935.1 Hyperolius riggenbachi | reverse complement strand
TACTCGACGAGTTGGACAAATAAGTACAACAGGGGTGACAGAGCTAGAGTGAGCAAACTGTGAGAGGAACAGGAAGGTTCTGTAGGATCTAGAGCCTTCCCTCTCCATAGGTAAGTATTATGCCTTTAAAATAAAATGGGTTCAGTTTTTCTTTAAGTGTGTTTGGGAAGGTTCACTGCTGGGTTCAGGCTTAATCAATGGTATGAGCATTAATGAAAATGCGTTCAAAACACATTTATATTCAAAGCACATGTGTCAAAATCAAAAGGTAATCATAGCTACCAACTGTTTTCTGAACAAAGTGTTGTTAACGGAATAGCTGATTTCTTGGCATTTTCTTGTGCTTCATCAGGGAGGGGAAAAATATAATGACGATGTCTTTTACCAAATCATATATAGTTATTAAACCTGCCTGCCTTCTCCGGTGAAAGGCCTTCGGATTCTCCAACCACGTTGGCAATACCAGATAACCAAGCATATAAAATAGTTTATTAGTACACTGTAAGCGTAACTTAACTTAAAACAATTATAAAGTAAATTAAAGATTAATTATCACACTTAATAGTCTACAATTTGATCAGCAATTTTCCAGCAAGTTTGACATGTAAAGATTCTGACTATATGAAATAATACACGGACAAGCGCATCTCATGTATATCGAAGCCAGAATGTTTAATAAGCGGATAAGGAGTGGTATATAAAGATTCAAACCACAATCAGCACATGCGTAGAAAGTATACAAAAGTCTTATGCATTATCAAAAAAGTATCAATATTTCTTATATCTGCAGAATTGCTTGTTTTAAGCCCCGTCTACACGAGGCGATCCGTCAGCTCGATTAGCCGCTGGATCGCCTCTTCCGCACCCCTGCGCGTACCCGCTCACCACGCCTGCGCCGGATTCGATCCGCCCTCGTCCCCGCCCGGCACTGCTTATCTTCCGCTCGATTCCCTGCCATTGTCCCCTCGTGGGGAACGAGCAGGGAATCGGCGGTGGCAAGATCCGACCTGTCGGATCTTATCAATCGCGGCTCAATTGATAAGTAACATCGGAGCGTCATCTACGCGTGTAGATGAGGCTTTAGAGGAAATACTAGCAGGTGCGATGTACCCTGGCAATACGCCCAGAACTGGTGTTAGCAAGATGTCTGGGTTGATAGGGAATTTTTAGTCAGAGATGTTACAATCAGACAAAGACACTGTGGTTTGAGTTACATTTGAGTTACGTGAAGTCACTTCTGCAAAACTGCACTTAATATCAAACTTAAAGTGATCGTATAGTATATTCTATAGGATTATATGTGTGAACAAGAAAAAGAATATCAATTAGATATAGCAAATAAATGATAACAGTTCTATCACATCCCATGTAATGATCGCTGCTGCAGCAGGCATTGCTGGAAGTAGTAGTGCTGCAGCTCAGGTAGTTCTCATCTCTTTACATGCAAGCTGCATAGCTTTGTCTGCCTTTCCCTGCTGTCAGCTTGTGACTGATTATCATTCACCTGTGTGGGAATCTGCATGTCTGCTCCCATTGGATGACCTCAGTATAAAGATCTGCTTCTTGCAGGGTTTCCTTGGGTTTTCATAGCTTCAGTTTAAGCCTGTCTTGCTGTCGCTTCAGCCCTCGATCGTGTTTCTTGTTCTAAAGATACTTTGCTGGTCTTTGCATCATATATTGGTTCATTGCCAATATATATGCATACCAGCACGTTTATTACTTTCCTTGTATTTGTGTTACGTTGATACATCAGTGTCGCTGATGTATACGTACACGAACTGTTTATATCCTGTGTGCAGTTAGTCAGCTTTCCAGCACGTTTTGGTAGGTTGCGCGTACCGTGACCACCCGTGCTGAGGTAGTTACCCTGCTCCTGGTTCTGTTTGTGGATTGCGTTCATCTCTGCGAAGAGATAACGAATCCTTCTGAATCCTGTTCTGTTACCGTTTGTGGATTGCGTTCATCTCTGCGAAGAGATAACGAATCCTTCTGAATCCTGTTCTGTTACCGTTTGTGGATTGCGTTCATCTCTGCGAAGAGATAGCGAATCCTTCTGAGTCCTGTTCCCTGTATTACTCCAGTCCTAGTCAGCGTTCCTGCTTATGTCATATATCGGTTCATTGCCGATATATACATATGTTAGTCTGACGTTACAAATAGTTTCATTGATAGCTGTAATTGTAATACACTAGGAAATCATACTTATTGTATATTTATCTGTGTTACGTTCATCTATCTTGATCCTGCTATTTCCTGACTATCCTGTCCTGTCTTTGTGAGGCACGCCATCGCCGCAACGCATTGGCTGCCTCATTCCAGTCTGTGTTATTGTGGACACTTGCTGTCACTAAGTAGTGGCTAGTTAAGCAAGCGTTCATTCTGTCTACCTGTCCTGATCTCCTCAGTTCTGGTTTATGCGCTCAGCGCTACTTTGCGCTGAGACGTTATAGCGAAAGTATTGTTTGCGGCTGTCGGATCTGCACCGGCTCTGTGCGCCACAATCTCCTATTGGAGTCAGTCCTCCCCTCCACTATACTAGGGATAGCCTGTTTCCTTGTGCTAGTGTGTGTACCTCCTCCACGTCAGCTCATGCGTTGCATGCTGACTGTGGAGATTACACCACCAAGCCTTACATCCCACATACACAACCTTATCAATCTTCATAAACCTATTTCACTAACCATTTAGTGATCCCTGATGTGGTTAACTAGGGCCCAGGAGAGATAAACATTCTTCTCATTTAGTAAATGATAATTTGTAATTAAAAAAAAAAGATCTGGTCCGGGTTTTCCTATGTTCACCAATGTTGTTCACCAGAGATCCTTTGTAAATTGTCCTACTATTTAGCAAGTGAAGATATTCAGAAGTTATATTTTATCAAGCTGACCAGCAAAGAAACTTCAGACTTTATTGTTAAGTATTTATTTCTTGACATTATCTTCTCCCAGAAGATATAATTTGCAACAAATAGTCTAGTAAGCTAATATCATTTAATTACACTGCAATTTACTAGAGCAGTTACAATCCACAAGCTCAGCATCTAATGTGTATTATATTTTTTGAGTGGCTTGCTTAATTCAAAATGCTTTATATAAAGTAAAACTTTACATTTATTTGCTCCCATATTGCTACAGTCCATGAAAAGGAACCCGAGGTGAGAGACCAATGGAAGCTGCCATATAACCACTTTCCTACCCTGGTAGTTTTCACAGTTCTGATTACTTTTGTGACTATAAGATGCACCAGATTATAAGACGCACCTAGGTTTAGAGCCGGTTCACACTTGTTTTAAAAACATATCAGTGGGATACGTTTTAAAAACATATCAGTGGGATACGTTTTAAAAATGCAGGAAGCGGATCCTATGTTAAAAATAGGACCCACTTCCACTTGTGCAGCAACACGGATCACACACGGATCGGTGTTGCACAGTAAGAAAACGTCGCGGAGAGTCCGGACTTGACACGTTTTCCCGGACCGGATGGGAAAACGTGTCCAATGCACGCCTGTGTGTACAGACACTGTCCGCTCTCACTGGGCTAGTTGCCGCATCCGCGTCGCCCACTTTCATCACATCCATGCGCCACGGTGACGTGTATTCACGTGTCCCGCCGCCCATCACCACCGCTTGGTCCTTGTATACAGCCCAAAGGCCGACAGGAAGCAAAAGATTCTTCATTGAGCTGGAACAGACCAATGGGAATCCTCATGTTGAACCAATGAAAAATCTCCCTGTTGCTATGCAAAATTGGCCTGATCCTAGGAAGAGCCATGTTTCTGCTGTGCAAGGGAACGAGTGGCGGGACAAGCGGCGACGCGTATATACTGACGCAATCGATGCGTGCAAGGACTGGAGCGTGCCTGCCATCCAGACCAGATCCGTGTCGTTCGGACCCGTTTTTTCAGAAAAACGCATCCGTTTGACACTAATCTCATCTGGAACAGCTCTAGAGTGGACCCAGCCTTAGAGGAGCACTATAGTGCAGGGCATCTTATAGACCTTTTGCCCCCAATTATTATGTCCCCTGTGTCCTCTGTCCCTACTTCATGTGTCCTCTGTCAGTACCCAATGTCCTCTGTCCATACCCCGTGGCCTCTGTTCGTACCCCTGGGTCACCTGTCCTTACACCTGTGTCACCTGTCCTTACACCTGTGTCACCTGTTGAGCTTTAAAAGCAACCAATGGGAACTAAGATCAGTAAGGTGATATAATAATAGAGAGGAAACATGCAGCATTTGCTCATAGCAGATTTCACTTGCCGAATGCAACAAACATTTCTCTTCTGCTTTAGAACAATGTAAATAAAACCATGCCAAGTATTATGCATTTGGAATGCCTTACAGATAGGTGGTTTATCAGCTGGGCATTGAGGGAGCTCCTATCTTCTGGTGGGAGAACGTTCTTTATAGATCTGCAGGATGCATCAATCATTTCTAGCAATTACGCAGTGTGCAGTTTATGGATCTGTACTACACTTTGTGGCTTTAATCAGACAGGCTGACAACGACACTGAAGGAGGGGACATGGCTAGCATGGGCATGTAGACAGACACATGGCTTTCTGCTCTTCTCAATCAATCCTGCTCGATCCATCCTCTCCTACAGCACAGACGTTATCTCCCGCTCTGCCCGGCTACTTGCTGCTCTCAGCCGTTAATCCATGCTCGATCCATCCTCTCCTAGAGGACACATGTGATCACCCACTCTCCCCGCTGCCACCTGCCAACTTGCTGTACTGCTCTCATCTCCTCTCACCGCTACCATTAATCCTGCTTCAGCTTCTCTCCTAGAGTACACACTCTGATCCCCAGCTCTGCCCGCTGCCGCAGGCCGACTTGCAAAATCCGCCGGTACCATGCCACACATAGCCAGCTTTGCAAGCCACTGACCAATCAGGCGGGGTGGGGGGCGCTGCCACGCAACTGTCGTTAGGGCCAATCACTGCATTTCCTGCTGCTGAGAGAATGCAGTGATTGACCCCAATGACGGAGCTGTGGTCCCGCCAGCGAGACCATCACATCCAATAAGGAAAGGTGGTAGAGGATGGCTGTGATTGGTGGGTCTGGGGCAGAGCTCCCTGCCTGATTGGTCAATGGCTTGGTGCAGACGCTGTGAAGGGGGAAGAGAAGAGAAGTGCGTCTTATAGTCCGAAAAATATCGTACCCTATTTTCTACGCATTTTAAAAGGAAAATAAGGAAAAAGGTGAAAAATATACACAAATTATCCACTTTCATACATAATAGCTTTGATGTAAACAGTTCTATTGTACATTAAAGAGACTCCGTAACAAAAATTTCATCCGGTTTTCTTCCATCCTACAAGTTCCAAAATCTATTCTAATGTGCTCTAGCTTACTGCAGCACGTTCCACTATCACCATCTCTGTAATAAATCAACTTATCTCTCTCTTGTCAGACTTGTCAGCCAGTGTCTGGAAGGCTGCCAAGTTCTTCAGTGTTGTGGTTCTGTGATGCATCTCCCCCTCCAGGCCCCTCTCTGCACACTGCCTGTGTGTTATTTAGATTAGTGCAGCTTCTCTCTGCTCTATTATCTTTTACAAGCTGGATAAATCCTCCTCTGAGCTGGCTGGGCTTTCACATACTGAGGAATTACATACAGGCACAGCTGTCTGCACTCTGCAGGAAGAAACAGCCTGACACTTCAGTGGAAGATAGCTGCAGGGGGAAAGAAACACACAAATGATCTCTTGAGATTAAAAAGGAAGGCTGTATACAGCCTGCTTGTGTATGGATGTATTTTCTATGTGTGGACATACTGTACATCAACCTACTTCCTGTTTTGGTGGCCATTTTGTTTGTTTATAAACAAACTTTTTAAAACTGTTTTTAACCACTTTTAATGCGGCGGGGAGCAGCGAAATTGTGACAGAGGGTAATAGGAGATGTCCCCTAACGCACTGGTATGTTTACTTTTGTGCGATTTTAACAATACAGATTCTCTTTAAACGCACACAGTTTATGTGTCTATCTCTCCTGTTTATTTAAATATTTAATTTGTTTTCAGCATTTATTAGAAACACATTGTATATACCCTACTCTCTTGTTACATCTGTCTTCTCCTGGAATGATTATTTTACACTTGTTTAGTCATTAGCCCTGCCATTAAATTCCCCGAGGGAGGAGATGGTTTTGCTGTCATTCCTTTTCAACTCTGCAGCATTTTTTATCAGCTTATTGATAAATAAACATTGTTATCTAGAATTTTTTAGGGAGGACAGTGCAGTGACAAGTTTAGACTGTTAGTTATTTATATTCAATTAAAACCAAGCACTTATTCAATTAAAACAATGAGAATAAGTGTAAAAGCAAATTTTACATGCGACCCCATATTACAGGTACCCAACAAGTTGATACAGCTTGCAATGTATGCTAAGTACCATCACTGCACACACACATCCTCCATGCCCTGTAACACGGGCCAGATTTCTAGCTGCATGCTATCTACATGACATTTGCATGCAGGCCAATCTATTCTCTCCGCCACCCTCACATGCTTTATGCCCCACAAGTGTGGATCTATCATTTGACCAGCTATTTGCTAACATTACAGCCAAAAGAATTTCAGCACAGTCCATTTAAATGTACCAATCCAAATATGTCAGCCAGAGATCCTCCAGGTATAGAAATATATGTGCAGTAAGGTGAAATCAAAATGCATTCTCTATAAAAAACAGAGCGATCTAAGAACTATCACCACAACACTAAAGCTAATGTGAAATATAGATGTGGCTTTCCTTTTGCTTTCATTTTTCATTATGGCAACTGCACTGATCTCTGGAAAGCTGTAGTATCCCATTGAATGACCACATGTATTATCAGTTACACAACCTCTACCAGAAAGATCCCCTCTTTCCCTACGATCTTGGACAGCAGTGAGAGCCACTAGACCACTAGATCCGACAACTGCCCAAATGTATGTGACCTGCCTGTTGGCTCCTCCTATAAGTCTTCAGTTACTCCACCTTGGTGACAGGTTATTTTTTTTTAATCTTTGAACCCCTTCACCTTTGTACTCTGAATAGTGAAGACCCATACCCAAATGAGGACAGGTTTGTATTCCACTACTGCCTTGTGATTGGTTGTCTATCAGCCAGCCCACCATTGTGATGAGCCTTTCACCTTCTACTCTACCATTGTAATAGCATACTACACTATCACTGGCTCCCGGTATCATTTCTCTCGTTTGTTATTCCGAATCTTACTGCATCCAGGTACTACATAGGTCATTTAATAAGCATCCAGCTGTTTTCTTACTAGGCCACAGAAAGAAAGAAATTCAGCATACATCTCAACATCTAATTCAGTTTTTAGCAAGGGCAGCTAAATCCTATGTAGCCTTGCAATGGAAAACGCACTTAATTATTGAGCCACTTGAAATGATGGTTTATGAGAGAATGCAGGCAATAATAAAGAATAGAATAGAACATTTCCAGAAGACATAGACACTGTGGATAGATTATGCTGACATACAGGGTTTTCAATATCTGCTATACTTTACTTACCAACTATTATTAGTAACTATTATGCGGGCAACGCGGTGGCGTAGTGAATAGCGTTTTTGCCTTGCAGTGCTGGGTTCCGGTTTGAATCCCAGCCAAGGCAACATCTGCATGGAGTTTGTATGCTCTCCCCATGTCTGTGTGGGTTTCCTCCGGGCACTCTGGTTTCCTGCCACATTCCGAAAACATACAGATAAGTTAATTGGCTTACTCCAAAATTGGCCCAATCTACAACACACATTTGCCTATGGTAGAGATTAGACTGTGAGCTCTACTGAAGGACAGTTAGTGTCAAGACTACATATACTCTGTAAAGTTCTGAGGGAAGATGCCGGTGCTATATAAATACTAAATAATAATAATTATTAGTATTTATTGTCACAGGGCTTCCAAACGTTCCCATTCAGTCCTAAATGTCAGATACATTTCTCGAGTTCCTGACTACATGTTATCCTACTTGCTGGATTTGCACATGTTGATTAATCTATAAAGTTCACTTATCTATACTTTTACTTGCTATATCTTCACACTTTGTATACAGGAAATACTTTCTATACCCACTGTGTGGGGTTTATCTCTCTTACCTGAGCAAATTCTATAATTTGTTCTATAAAATCATGTAAGCTGGAATCATTTGCATCTCATTGACTATCTCTGATGCCATTAGTGGTGTGATCTCAGTCTGGGCTACCCTGTATTCATCATTTGTGTAGGCAGTGCAGCACCTTAGCTTCTTGCAGCAACTGGGAGAGGTTGTGTCCTGATCTTCCACTCACCCTCGCTCCTGCGTTAGTCTATGGGAAATAATTTCTGCTGGGGAAAGGACTTTAAGTCGACTGTCTTGGGTTCAGGCCCCACAAGGGATTCTGGGCCTGATGTTTCTGTTAAATTATTTCACATTAATTATCAACTCACAATTTATCTCTCCTTAAATGACTTAACTCATGGTTTACCTCTCCTTATCTAACTTAACTTGTGGTTTAGCTCTCATTATTTGACATAACTCATGGTTTAGCTCTCATTATTTTACATAACTCATGGTTTAGCTCTCCTTATTTGACATAAGTCATGGTTTAGCTCTCCTTATTTGACATAACTCATGGTTTAGCTCTCCTTATTTGACATAACTCATGGTTTAGCTGTCATTATTTGACATAACTCATGGTTTAGCTCTCCTTATTTGACATAACTCATGGTTTAGCTCTCCTTATTTGACATAACTCATGGTTTAGCTCTCCTTATTTGACATAACTCATGGTTTAGCTCTCCTTATGGTTTAGCTCTCATTATTTGACATAACTCATGGCTTAGTGTGAGAAAACGTGGAAAAGCCGCCGCGTGTACTGACAGCAAGGCGGCTGATTCCGCGTCCAACGCGGCGGTCTGTACGCGGAAGCGTGCATCTAGTGACATGGCAGAACACGGAAAAGCCGCCGCATGTAACGACAGTAAGGCGGCTGGTTCCGCGTCCAGCGCAGCGGTTTGCACGCAGCAGCGTGCAGTTAGTGTGGCTTAGCCTGTTAGTTCACACAGGTTTAGGAATACGCGCGCGCTGAAAGGCAGAACTTTTATGATGGCCAAGGAAGGATCAGCTGACCAGGCCGGTCAGCTGACCTCAGAGCTGGTTGCCATTGTTTGATCACTTCAGGGTGGCGCCAGAGAGCTATGCACTATATATGATTACTGCTGGCCACTCTCAAGTTGTCTGCCGTTGTGAACACTACGTGGAAGCACTCAGACCTTAGTCAGATCCAACAGTGTGTTTGAACCAGGAGGACATGGGAATTAACACTGAGCCAGATAACTTGTGTTATTATTTTGTTATACTCTAGACTAGTTCCAGGGTGTAGAGACCACGGACCTCACACACAATACTAGGGAACTTGTGTTATCATTCGGTTATACTTCAGACTAGTTCCAGGGTGTAGAGACCACGGACCTCACATCCAAGACTAGGGAATTTGTGTTATCATTCTGTTATTCATCAGACTAGTTCCAGGGTGTAGAGACCATGGACCTCACACCCAAGACTAGGCATTTTTTGATATTTGTTATGACCTGTTGCTTTCCTGACTATCCCTCTGCTTTCTGATTCGGTACCATGCATATCTGATATTCCGTTGCCAAACCCTGCCTGCCTTGGATACCGAATCAAATGTCGTCAAAGAAAAAGTGAGTGTGGCACTCCTATTAGGGTCAGGAAGGATCTGTGGGTTGAGAAAAAATAAATCCAAAACTCCTGCTGTAGGGATCTCTTGCACTATTTGACAATCACCCACTGACGTGTGCCTCGCATATATGGCAAGAAGGAAGCAAATCATGTATTCATTGTGAACAAGAAGCAGATTCGGGCACCATCCGTCATTCAGCTCATTTATTATTAAACAGCTTGTGCAGTATAAAATGTCAAATAGTTGTCACCTGGTATTCCATGGCGATACTGTGCGGAGTAAGGTGGAGGTGGGTGCTCAGGGTTGTAGAAGGGTCGGCGACGGCCGTTTCGCGTCCACCAGGACGCTTGGTCACGCTGCATTCCACGATGGAACGCAGCATGACCAAGCGTCCTGGTGGACGCGAAACGGCCGTCGCCGACCCTTCTACAGCCCTGAGCACCCACCTCCACCTTACTCCGCACAGTATCGCCATGGAATACCAGGTGACAACTATTTGACATTTTATACTGCACAAGCGGTTTTATAATAAATCAGCTGAATGACGGATGGTGCCCGAATCTGCTTCTTGTTCACATTGGATACCGAATCAGCCTTCTGTCTTTGTACTCTGTCTGTCTGTGTGTTGCCGACCTGGCTTGCCCGACCTCGAGAACTATCTCTCTCCACTAAAGAGATAGTCTCCAGATCAGTCAGTGACATCCACCTTCAGGTGTCACTCACTCTCTAGTCCTTCCTACCTTCAGCCTGACTCCACCCCTTGGAGAGTCTCAGGCTGCAGGAAGGTTTCTGTACTCTCTATAGCAGTGTCTTCTGTACTGCCTAGGATCACCTGCTCGTCAGGTGGTTCACTCAAAGTCATACTGTTACACCAAACACTCACTATATATATATATATATATATATATATATATATATATATATATATATATATATATATATATATATATATATATATAGGTGTCCAGAGGTTAGTACTATATCTGTATTATTGGTGATTCTGCAGATCATCCATAATCAGGTATAGATCTGTATTCTTGGTGATACTGCAGATCACAAATAATCAGATTCTCTCTGTGTGCTGACACCGATCGTTACACTTAGCTCTCCTTATTTGACATAACTCATGGTTTAGCTCTCCTTATTTGGCATAACTCATGGTTTAGCTCTCATTATTTGACATAACTCATGGTTTAGCTCTCCTTATTTGACATAACTCATGGTTTAGCTCTCCTTATGGTTTAGCTCTCCTTATTTGACATAACTCATGGTTTAGCTCTCCTTATTTGACATAACTTATAGTTTAGTTGTCATTATTTGACATAACTCATGGTTTAGCTCTCCTTATTTGACATAACTCATTTAGCTCTCCTTATCTATTTATCTCATGAATTATCTCTCCTTATTTGTTTATCGCATGCATTAGCACTCCTTATGTAACGATCGGTGTCAGCAACCAGAGAGAGAATCTGATCCTTGGCGATCCGCAGTATCCCCAAGAATACAGATATACCCGATTATTGAGGATCTGCGGAATCGTCAATAATCAGATATGTCTAACCTCTAGACACCTGAGAGAGTGTAAGTGTTTGGTGCAACAGTAATAACTCTGAGTGGAGACCACCAGAGGAGCTGGCGGCCTAAGACTCCTGAGGAATTCACCCCTGACTGTGGGTGATATTCCTGTAGCCTGTGGACCCCTGGGCGAGGGACAGAGGCTGGGTTGCAGGAAGCCCTGCAGCTAATAAGAAAGGTATTGCCCTGGACTGGGCTAACGTAGTACGGAAATAGCACAATCCTAGTCTGGGTGTGAGGTCCGTAGTCACAACACCCTGGAACTAGTCTGGAGCATAACATAAATGGTAATACAATTCCCTAGTCTTGGGTGTGAGGTCCGTAATCGTCAACACCCTGGAACTAGTCTGGAATATAACATAAATGATAATACAATTCCCTAGTCTTGGGTGTGAGTTCCGTGATCGTCAACACCCTGGAGCTAGTCTGGAATATAACACAAAGACAATACAGTTCCCTAATCTTAGGTGTGAGGGCCTTGATCTCAACACCCTGGAACTATGCTAGAGAATACACAGAAGATACAAGTATTCCTAGTCTGGAGTGTGAGGGCCTTGATCTCAACACCCTGGAACTGGTCTAACAAATAAACAGTACAAAGTAATCTAGCTCAGTGTGAATTCCCAAGTCCTCTTGGTTCAAACACACTGTAAGGATCTGACTATGGTCTGAATGCTTCCACAAAGTGTTAGCAATGACAGACAACCAGCAACTGACAAGCAGCAGAATATATAGTAGCTGGACTCTGCCGCCCCGCCCGAGCCACTCAGCCAATCATGAGTCCTGCAGGAATCAGCTGATCTTCCTGATCAGCTGACACTTCCCCTGCTGGTATAAAGATCCTGAGTTCAGGCCCACGCGCGCGTAGCTCTCCATCTGCCTATGTGCACTAACAGACCCAGGCACACCAAGCGCACGCTGCTGCATGCAAACCGCCGCGTTGGACGCGGAAACGGCCGCTTTGCTGTCAGGACATGCGGCGGCCTTTCCGCATTCCACCATACTACCAGACGCGTGTCTATGCGTGCAAACCGCCGCGCTGGACGCGGATTCAGCCGCCTTGCTCTTGACACACGCGGCGGCTTTTCCGCGTTTTCTCACACCTTACAGTTAAGGTGAAAAATAAGTAACCTTTGTGACTCAACCCCTCTGTCTGCAATGAGTTTATATGTTCTCTTTGTGTCTGTGTGAGTTTCACGACTATAGAGAAATTCCCATGCCTTTGTCCTTCTCTATCCAAGTTTTCAGCACATCTGTACCGATGTAAAACTGTGTTTTGACATGGGGAGTGCAGCTAAATAAAATGTTCTTATTTACTTCACTTACTATGAAAAAGTGAAAAGGTCACTTTAACCTCCCTAGCGTTAGGACAAGCATGACTCGTCCATAAAAAAACTAGCTAGCAACGGTAAGGACAAGTCAGGCTCATCCAGCAATTACATTTACTCACCTGCGGCGTCGTTGGCGTGCGGGATCCCTCACTGACACCTCACGGCTTCCCTGCAAGCGCATTTCCAACGTCTTCTCAGTGATCCCCAGTCTCTGTTCTTTCCCCTTTGTTGCTTCCTGTCCCTTAGCGATTACATGTCCCCCGACGGATCCCTGTGAAGACTCTGCGTTGCATCCCCTGGTGTCTGGCGCATTTAGCGTCATGACATCAGGCGGCAATAAAAAAAAGCTATGGGCAGCACTACTGCCCATAGCAGCAAACATCCAGTAAACAAAAAATAATAATGAAAAACGTGCTTTTTTTATATTGTACGCAAGTTTGCAGACAGCTTCAAGACTGCAACTTGCAAGGGGTCCTCAAAAATGCTTACAATATAAAGAAACACACAAAAAAATATGGTACCTCCTTTGGTACAAAAATAGTGTGTCAGAAGTCAGGGAGGTTTAGGGCTTGTTTCCATTGCAATGCCAGCGTGTCACTACCGAGGCTGGGGACTACAGATGTCTCTGCGATCGCATTTCCATAAGCAAGCATAAAAGCGCACTATTTGGAAACGAGCCCTAAAGTAGGGGTAAACAGCTCTGGAAAAGTTAAACACACAGTTGTGTCCACTTCTGTCCGCTTTTCAGCATCTGTAACATTGATGTATTGCTGAAAAGCGGACACAGCTGGCCTCAGGGCTCGTTTCCACTGAAGTAATGCAGAGCTATGCGCTCAGCGAGGCTCTGTGTTGCACGTCACTCCCGGAGGGAGGAGCTTGCGATCCCAGTCATTATACTGAATGGGATCATGGGCAGAATCGCCCTGAAATGCAGGTAACCATGCGCTGCGGTTCAACTGTGAATTGCAGCGCATGAGTGGAAACATCAGAGAGTGCAGTCTATGCACTCTCTGATGTCCCTGCGTTTCCATAAGCATGCATAAAAGCGCGCATATTGAAACGAGCCCTCAGGCCCTGAGTTTTTACTTCTTGCTCGTGTGGAGTGGAAAGCTGGCAAAACACAGAGCTAAACTGCAGTGTCACAAAGGGTTGTGCAACTGGTGCAATAATATCTTGTGCGCATGCAGTTACTGCCGTGACTAGTTGTGAAGGAATGTATTGTACTGCTAATGGGCACCTTAACCACTTCCCGACCGCCGTATATACAATTGGCGGCCGGGAAGTGCACCCCGCAAGGACCGCCGTATAGACAAATGGCGGCGGTCCTTGTAGGGGCATGGGCGGAGCGATCGCGTCATCCGTGACGTGAACCTCCGCCTCCGCCTGGCGCCGCTCACCCGCCGCAACATCCCGCCGGCCATACGGAAGCGCCGGTGGGATGTTAACCCGACGATCGCCGCATACAAAGTGTATAATACACTTTGTAATGTTTACAAAGTGTATTATACAGGCTGCCTCCTGCCCTGGTGGTCCCAGTGTCCGAGGGACCACCAGGGCAGGCTGCAGCCACCCTAGTCTGCACCAAGCACACTGATTTCCCCCCCCCCCCTGCCACAGATCGCCCACAGCACCCATCAGACCCCCCCCTGCCCACCCCCCAGACCCCTGTTTGCACCCAATCACTCCCCTAATCACCCATCAATCACTCCCTGTCACAATCTGTCAACGCTATTTTTTTTTATCCCCCCCCCCTGCCCCCTGCTCCCTCCTGATCACCCCCCCACCCCTCAGATTCTCTCCAGACCCCCCCCCCCCCATGTACTGTATGCATCTATCCCCCCTGATCACCTGTCAATCACCCGTCAATCACCCGTCAATCACCCCCCTGTCACTGCCACCCATCAATCAGCCCCTAACCTGCCCCTTGCGGGCAATCTGATCACCCCCCCCACACCAATAGATCGCCCGCAGATCCGACATCAGATCACCTCCCAAATCCATTGTTTACATCTATTCTCTCCTCTAAACACCCACTAATTACCCATCAATTACCCATCAATCACCCCCTATCACCACCTGTCACTTTTACCTATCAGATCAGACCCTAATCTGCCCCTTGCGGGCACCCAATCACCCGTCCACACGCTCAGATTGCCCTCAGACCCCCCTTATCAATTCACCAGTGCATTAATTACATCTGTTCTTCCTTGTAATAACCCACTGATCACCTGTCAATCACCTGCCAATCACCTATCACCCATCAATCACCCCCTGTCACCCCCTGTCACTGCCACCCATCAATCAGCCCCTAACCTGCCCCTTGCGGGCAATCTGATCACCCACCCACACCATTAGATCGCCCGCAAATCCGCCGTCAGATTACCTCCCAAATGTATTGTTTACATCTGTTATCTTCTCTAAACACCCACTAATTACCCATCAATTACCCATCAATCACCCCCTATCACCACCTGTCACTGTTACCTATCAGATCAGACCCTAATCTGCCCCTTGCGGGCACCCAATCACCCGCCCACACGCTCAGATTGCCCTCAGACCCCCCCCCCCCCCCCCTATCAATTCGCCAGTGCATTAATTACATCTGTCCTTCCCTGTAATAACCCACTGATCACCTGTCAATCACCTGTCAATCACCCATCAATCACCCCCTGTCACTGCCACCCATCAATCACCCCCTGTCACTGCCACCCATCAAAACTGATCACCCACCCACACCAATAGATCGCCCGCAGATCCGACATCAGATCACCACCCAAGCGCAGTGTTTCCATCTATTCTCTCCTCTAAACACCCACTAATTACCCATCAATCACCCATCAATCACCCCCTATCACCACCTGTCACTGTTACCCATCAGATCAGACCCTAATCTGCCCCTTGTGGGCACCCAATCACCCGCCTACACGCTCAGATTGCCCTCAGACCCCCTCTTATCAATTTGCCAGTGCAATATTTACATCTGTTCTCCCCTGTAATAACCCACTGATTACCTGTCAATCACCTATCAATCACCCATCAATCACCCCCTGTCACTGCCACCCATCAATCACCCCCTGTCACTGCCACCCATCAATCACCTGCTGTCACTGCCACCCATCAATCAGCCCCTAACCTGCCCCTTGCGGGCAATCTGATCACCCACCCACACCAATAGATCGCCCGCAGATCCGACGTCGGATCACCTCCCAAGTGCAGTGTTTACATCTGTTCTCTACCCTAAACACCCACTAATTACCCATCAATCACCCCCTGTCACTGCTACCTATCAGATTAGACCCCTATCTGCCCCTAGGGCACTCAATCACCCACCCACACCCTCAGAATGCCCTCAGACCCCAGCCCTGATCACCTCGCCAGTGCATTGCTTGCATCTATTCCCCCCTCTAATCACACCTTGAGACACCCATCAATCACCTCCTGTCACTTCCTAGCACACCTACCCATCAGATCAGGCCCTAATTTGCCCCGTGTGGGCTCCTGATCACTCGGCCAAACCCTCAGATCCCCCTCAGACCCCCTTCCGATCACCTCCCCAGTGCATTGATTGCATCTATTTTCCCCTCTAACCACCCCCTGAGACACCCATCAATCACCTCCTGTCACCCCCCTAGCACTCCTATCCATCAGATCAGGCCCAATACAACCTGTCATCTAAAAGGCCACCCTGCTTATGACCGGTTCCACAAAATTCGCCCCCTCATAGACCACCTGTCATCAAAATTTGCAGATGCTTATACCCCTGAACAGTCATTTTGAGACATTTGGTTTCCAGACTACTCACGGTTTTGGGCCCGTAAAATGCCAGGGCGGTATAGGAACCCCACAAGTGACCCCATTTTAGAAAAAAAGACACCCCAAGGTATTCTGTTAGGTGTATGACGAGTTCATAGAAGATTTTATTTTTTGTCAAAAGTTAGCGGAAATTGATTTTTATTGGTTTTTTTTCACAAAGTGTCATTTTTCACTAACTTGTGACAAAAAATAAAATCTTCTATGAACTCGCCATACACCTAACGGAATACCTTGGGGTGTCTTCTTTCTAAAATGGGGTCACTTGTGGGGTTCCTATACTGCCCTGGCATTTTAGGGGCCCTAAACCGCGAGGAGTAGTCTAGAAAACAAATGCCTCAAAATGACCTGTGAATAGGACGTTGGGCCCCTTAGCGCACCTAGGCTGCAAAAAAGTGTCACACATGTGGTACCGCCGTACTCAGGAAAAGTAGTATAATGTGTTTTGGGGTGTATTTTTACACATACCCATGCTGGGTGGGAGAAATTTCTATGTAAATGGACAATTGTGTGTAAAAAAATCAAACAATTGTCATTTACAGAGATATTTCTCCCACTTAGCATGGGTATGTGTAAAAATACACCCCAAAACGCATTATACTACTTCTCCTGAGTACGGCGGTACCACATGTGTGGCACTTTTTTACACCCTAAGTACGCTAAGGGGCCCAATGTCCAATGAGTACCTTTAGGATTTCACAGGTCATTTTGCGACATTTGGTTTCAAGACTACTCCTCACGGTTTAGGGCCCCTAAAATGCCAGAGCAGTATAGGAACCCCACAAATGACCCCATTCTAGAAAGAAGACACCCAAAGGTATTCCGTACGGAGTATGGTGAGTTCATAGAAGATTTTATTTTTTGTCACAAGTTAGCGGAAAATGACACTTTGTGAAAAAAAACAATTAAAATCAATTTCCGCTAACTTGTGACAAAAAAATAAAAACTTCTATGAACTCACCATACTCCTAACGGAATACCTTGGGGTGTCTTCTTTCTAAAATGTGGTCATTAGTGGGGTTCCTATACTGCCCTGGCATTTTAGGGGCCCTAAACCGTGAGGAGTAGTCTTATAACAAAAATGACCTGTGAAATCCTAAAGGTACTCATTGGACTTTGGGCCCCTTAGTGCAGTTAGGGTGCAAAAAAGTGCCACACATGTGGTATCGCGGTACTCGGGAGAAGTATTATAATGTGTTTTGGGGTGTATTTTTACACATTCCCATGCTGGGTGGGAGAAATACCTCTGTAAATGACAATCTTTTGATTTTTTTTACACACAATTGTCCATTTACAGAGGTATTTCTCCCACCCAACATGGGTATGTGTAAAAATACACCCCAAAACACATTGTACTACTTCTCCCGAGTACGGCGATACCACATGTGTGGCACTTTTTTGCACCCTAACTGCGCTAAAGGGTCCAAAGTCCAATGAGTACCTTTAGGATTTCACAGGTCATTTTGAGAAATTTCGTTTCAAGACTACTCCTCGCGGTTTAGGGCCCCTAAAATGACAGGGCAGTATAGGAACCCCACAAATGACCCCATTTTAGAAAGAAGACACCCCAAGGTATTCCGTTAGTAGTATAGCGAGTTCATAGAAGATTTTATTTTTTGTCACAAGTTAGCGGAAATTGATTTTAATTGTGTTTTTTCACAAAGTGTCATTTTCCGCTAACTTGTGATAAAAAATAAAATCTTCTATGAACTCACCATACTCCTAACGGAATACCTTGGGGTGTCTTCTTTCTAAAATGGGGTCATTTGTGGGGTTCCTATACTGCCCTGGCATTTTAGGGGCCCTAAACCGTGAGGAGTAGTCTTGAAACGAAATTTCTCAAAATGACCTGTGAAATCCTAAAGGTACTCATTAGACTTTGGGCCCTTTAGTGCAGTTAGGGTGCAAAAAAGTGCCACACATGTGGTATCGCCGTACTCGGGAGAAGTAGTACAATGTGTTTTGGGGTGTATTTTACACATACCCATGCTGGGTGGGAGAAAGATCTCTGTAAATGGACAATTGTGTGTAAAAAAAAATTAAAAAATTGTCATTTACAGAGATATTTCTCCCACCCAGCATGGGTATGTGTAAAAATACACCCCAAAACACATTATACTACTTCTCCTAAGTATGGCAATACCACATGTGTGGCACTTTTTTGCAGCCTAACTGCGCTAAGGGGTCCAAAGTCCAATGAGCACCTTTAGGCTTTACAGGGGTGCTTACAATTTAGCACCCCCCAAAATGTCAGGACAGTAAACACACCCCACAAATGACCCATTTTGGAAAGTAGACCCTTCAAGGTATTCAGAGAGGGGCATGGTGAGTCCGTGGCAGATTTCATTTTTTTTTGTCGCAAGTTAGAAGAAATGGAAACTTTTTTTTTTTTTGTCACAAAGTGTCATTTTCCGCTTACTTGTGACAAAAAATAATATCTTCTATGAACTCATTATGCCTCTCAGTGAATACTTTGGGATGTCTTCTTTCCAAAATGGGGTCATTTGGGGGGTATTGATACTATCCTGGAATTCTAGCCCCTCATGAAACATGACAGGGGGTCAGAAAAGTCATAGATGCTTGAAAATGGGAAAATTCACTTTTTGCACCATAGTTTGTAAACGCTATAACTTTTACCCAAACCAATAAATATACACTGAATGGGTTTTTTTTTTATCCAAAACATGTTTGTCCACATTTTTCGCGCTGCATGTATACAGAAATTTTACTTTATTTGAAAAATGTCAGCACAGAAAGTTAAAAAAATCATTTTTTTGCCAAAATTCATGTCTTTTTTGATGAATATAATAAAAAGTAAAAATCGCAGGAGCAATCAAATAGCACCAAAAGAAAGCTTTATTAGTGACAAGAAAAGGAGACAAAATTCATTTAGGTGGTAGGTTGTATGAGTGAGCAATAAACCGTGAAAGCTGCAGTGGTCTGAATGGAAAAAAAGTGGCCGGTCCTTAAGGGGTAGAAAGCCCTAGGTCCTCAAGTGGTTAAGATACAAGGACCAATTGACAATATTATCATTGTAAAGAGACAACATTTTACACAGTGTTGTATGTTAAGGAATAAATGTGTTCATTAGAAACTGTAGACTATGTACACAAAAAAGAAAAAGATGACAGAAGAATAAAAAGGGGGCCCTGACCTAAAGGGCAGTGTGATTTGTTGCTGAAAATTGCTTCTGTGCAGTCTGCTGTTCTGTACTGTGTTTCCAGCTGATTTCACAATAAATGTGGATGGATGCATGGACAGACAGATGGCTAATTCATGCATGTGTTTACTGAAGCATAATAACATTTCAATTCAAGTAAAACACTTGTAAACATTATTGTATAGTGCTGTGAAATATCTTACCCTTTGGATAAATGTTAATAATAATCAATTTGTTTCCGATCACCATGTGAAAAAACAGGCCTTCCAGTAGATGGCACTAAAGCTTTACAATTTCACTGTGATTTTTTTCCCTCTGGTAAACGTTTGTATATAGCCAGTTTACCTTGCTAAAGCCTGCATTGCACCTTGTAGTTTGATTATTATATTCCTCTGTCTCCCCCAGTCTAGTAGACAACTAAGGATGTCCGAAATTTCCGAAATTTCGATCGGAAATTGCATTTCCGCATCGGAATGCAAGTACGGTAGGCGGATTTCGCGGAAATTTCCGCCAGAAATCGCGGAAATTTCACCCGACTTTAACATCGATTTTCTCTGAAAATTTGGTGTTTCTAGGACTCAAGGGGGCTTTGCTATTAACCGCTAAAGTCTGCAGATTTTTACTGTAATGTAAAATGCAGAAAATCTGCATCTGCCTGTTTTCTGCATTTTACATTACAGTAAAAATCTGCCGATTTTAGCGGTGAATAGCAAAGCCCCCGTAAGTCCTAGAAACACCAAATTGTCAGGGTTTATTAAACCGAATCTTCTGAACAAGATGCAAAAAACAGTTTTCAAAAAGACCTTATAGTTTTTGAGAAAATCGATGTTAAAGTCGGGCGGAATTTCCGCGATTTCCGGCGGAAATTCCGCATTGGAATGCGGAAATTGGTAGCGGAAAGCGGAATCGGTAATTGGCAATGGCGGAATGCGGATTTACCGCGGAATCTGAAATTGCATTCCGACCATCCCTATAGACAACAGAGTTACAACAGTTTTAAAGTGACCTTGCAGTGTGTCTTGTGTAACTATCTCTTGGTACAGAAGTACTGACTGTTGTTAAAGAGGAACTCCAGTGGAAATAATGTAATAAAAAAGTGCTTCATTTTTACAATAATTATGTATAAATGATTTAGTCTGTTTGCTCATTGTAAAATCTTTCCTCTCCCCGATTTATATTCTGACATTTATTACGTGGTAACATTTTTACTGCTGGCGGGTGATGTCAGTGGAAGTAGCTGCTGCTTGATTTTTTGGCAGCTGGAAACATCTGTAAACAGCTATTTCCCACAATGCAACGAGGTTCACAGACAGGAAACTGCCAGGACCGTGGTCCTCACAGTTTCCTGTGGTAGGGGTTTCACCACAATATTAGTCATACAGAGCGCCCTGATGATCCGTTCGTGGAAAGGAATAGATTTCTCTTGTAAAAGGGGGTATCCACTACTGATTGGGATAAAGTTCAATTCTTGCTTACGGTTTCTCTTTAAAGTGGATATGAGATGAGCTTTTCCACATTGCATAATTGTGTTCCTTTCCTATAGTTTATAGGGCATTCCTCAAGCCAAATACGTTTTTGTTTTAATACTCTAATTCCCTATAAACTAAAAAAGCCATGCCCACAGGTTTTCAGAGAGCCAAGGCACTTTCAGACAGTAGCAAGGGCTCATGGGAGCTCAGCCTGGGCAGGAGGGGGAAGGGGGGTATTACTAGCCAGAGATTTCAGAGGCAGGTAGGAGGGGGGGGGGGGGGGGGGTGGAATTAGGATTTTTTGCTCAAGATGCAGATAAGCCTGCCTCTGTGTAATGTTTACAAACAACATGGCTGCTGTCATTGTAACACAGGAAGAAATAATCATATTCTATTAAAGCTGTTTGCAGCTAGATTTACTGTGTAAACTATCTAAACTTTAGATAAGATATTATAGACAAGTTACTTGTTATACTTAGTTTTTCATCTCGGATCCGCTTTAAGCCTCGTACAGAAGCTAGATGGCTCTCGACCTATGCAGCCAGTCAGGGCCACCTCTGCCAAGAATCTACTGTGCACCTGGCAGCCCCAATGTGTTACCAAGAGATCCATGGTGCCCATTGTTTCCCTACTCACCCTGTCCATTTGAGAACTTATTATTGTCCCTCCTCTCCCATAGCAACAGAGTACAATCCCTGCAGGCACCTTTATAAATGGGCTCTGCCATTCTACAGCATATTTACATTGTAGGATTAGAATCTGATGATGTGAATGACTACTAACTCTCTACCTGACAGTACCTTACCTCATTATTGGTACAGAGGACCAAGAGGGGAGGTAGTTAACATGGGAGGGGCATAACAAGTGGACACAAAGGTGCATAGGTGTGGTCAGGGCCGTTTTTTGCACCGTGCGGGACGGGCGACCGCACTGAGCGCAGCCTGGGAGGTGGAGGAAGGGGGGCGCATGCAGGAGGAGAGATGCTGAGACGGTGATGCGCGTTGCAGGCAAACAAAAGCACGCCAGCGCGATCACCGTCCTTCCAGTTCCCACACTCCTCCTGGGCGTCCTGCGGCTTTCTACCTCCGTTGTGACGTCAAGTACATCACATGATGATGACGCTTGATGTCTGCGTTCAGTCTGAACGCGGCGCCGATGACTCCTCCTAGGTCGCTCCTGGCTCTCTTCCCGCTGCACGCCTGTCAGTCTGTGTTCCCCTGCCAGGCGACCCCTGCGTGTGCTTTCCCCCCTGGATGGGCGCTTCTTCGGCTGGTGGTCACAGTAAGTAGAATGCTCTCTACTTGTGACCTGCCGGCTGTCACCGGGCTCAGGCTGTCCTGACTGGCTCTGTCCTTTGATTCGCCCGGGGGGAGAGGAGAGGGAGGGGGTCAGATGGCAGGGGGTGTCTAGGGTGGCTGCCACACGTACTTTTTTTTGGGGGTGTGGGGGTCTCTCTGGCTGAGGGGGTGTTGGAGGATCTGTGCCACTTGGGGGGGGGGCTCTCTAGCTATGGGAGGCATGTTGGCCTATCAGTGCCTTTGTAACCTGCACTACCACCCGAGACCCCTCAGCCAGAGACCCCCACTCAGTGGTGGTTACAGACAGTGGCTCTGACAGGCCAACAACCCCCCTCCCCCCCTATAGCTAGAGAGCCCCCCCCCCCCCTTCAAGTGACACTTGCAGGTCCTCCAACACCCCTTCAGCCAGAGAGCCCCACTAGGTGCAGGTCACAATGGCACTGTGACTGGCAGGCCCCCAAGCCAGAGTTGAAATACCATACACCACCTATACTGGGAAGGGGGGGGGGGGGGGGGTGATGGGGTTCTCTGGCTGAGAGGTTTCTGAGGCAATGGAGCAATTTTGTGGTACTTGGATTCAAAATGGGGGGAGGGAGCAATACAAAAGGGTCATTATTTTACAGGAGCTGTAATTTTTGTAAATGGGTGCAAAGGAAACATCAGGCATTTAAAAAAATAGATCTATTTATCTGGTGCTTCCTCCAGCCCCTGGCGGCCTATGTTTCCCTCGCCGCAGCTCTGCTCCCAGCCAGTGTCCTGGGGTTCCCCCCCCCCCCCTTTCAGCATCGGTGACGCCTGCACAAGTGCGCAGCTCCAAAAGTATGCACTTGCGCAGAATGCTCCAAGCTATGGGAGCATGACCGCGAGCAATGTGGACGCTTGCATGCACTGAAGCCGCCAACATTGTCAGGTCGGTGGCTGCTACGGAGGGGACATCGGGAGTGGAGCTGTGGCGAGGGACACATAGGCTGCCGGGGACTGGAGGAAGCCCCAGCTAAGTAATATTTTTTTATTTTTTATCGCCTGATGTTTACTTTTAAGGATACATGAGGTGAAAAAAAAAATTTAACGTTTTGGCATGGGCACATATAGGGGCAGAGTCATTGTTAACGCGTGAGTTAAATATTCTTACATGCGCCAGTGAAGTTGCGTCACGTGACCTATTCATCCCTCGGGTATTTATATAGCAGTGACATCTTCTGCAGCACTGTACAGAGTACATAGTTATGTCACTGACTGTCCTCAGAGGAGCTCCCACTCTAATCCTACCATAGTCATAGTCTAATGTCCTACCATATTATTATTATGTATTTATATAGCACTGACATCTTCTGCAGCACATTACAGAGTACATAGTCATGTCACTGACTGTCCTCAGAGGAGCTCACACTCTAATCCTACCATAGTCATAGTCTAATGTCCTACCATATTATTATTATGTATTTATATAGCACTGACATCTCCTGCAGCACATTACAGAGTACATAGTCATGCCACTGACTGTCCTCAGAGGAGCTCACAATCTAACCTCTGCCATAGTTTTGTCTATGTATGTATCGTGAACTGTTTGTATTGTAGTATGGGGACAATTTTAGGAGGAAGCCAATTAACTTATCTGTATGTTTTTGAGATATGGGTGGAAACTGTAGTGCCCAGAGGAAACCCACCCAGACACAGGGAGAATATACAAACTCTGTACAAATAAGGCCCTATCTGAGATTTGAACCAGGGACCCAGTGCTGCAAGGCGAGAGAGCTAACCACAATGCCACCGTGATGCCCCCGGTAGTACTCTACTCTGCAAATGCACTCCCCGCAGAATTGATGTGCACATTGATTAATGTCTTTCACCTGTAAACCTGGTTCAGATTGTACATGAAGAATCCTCATTCTCCTGCAGAGTACCTGCACATCACTCTTACATGTACTCACAGTTACATTGCCTAGGGCCTGATCCATGTTCAGATTGTGCATGAAGAATGTGTAATAGCGGAAGAATCTCCTCATTCTCCTGCAGAGTACCTGCACATCATTCTTACATGTACCCAGAGTTACATTGCCTAGGGCCTGATCCTTGTTCAGATTGTGCATGAAGAATGTGTAATAGCGGAAGAATCTCCTCATTCTCCTGCAGAGTACCTGCACATCATTCTTACATGTACCCACAGTCACATTGCCTAGGGCCTAATCCATGTTCAGATTGTGAATGAAGAATGTGTAATAGAGGGGGGGGGGGGCGCATTTTTTGAAACTCGTCCTGGGAGAAATTTAACCTAGAAACTGCACTGGGTGTGGTATGAGGCAATGGGACATATCAGGAGTGGTATGAGGTTTGGCTGGGCTTTTGCACCAGCAAGAGCTTGATCTGATGTTTAACTGTGAAATAGAGATCACAATCATTATTGGTTATTATTGGCAAATCCCAAGTAGAGGGTGCCATTTACTGGCTGCCATCTCAGCAGGCTCCTGCTGACACTGAAATATGCATAAAGTGTCACAGAACAATGTACTGTATATGTCACCATTCTGCAATGGGGGTGACCCCCAATTCATATGTTTCTGAGTTATGGTCCTGCTAAATTCCAACCCTTTTCATGCCGAGTCCTTTCCCTTCTCTAGTTATACTAGAGCTGGCATTCATACATGGAGGGGCTGATGTTTGAACTGACACTCCTTCAGTAGAGAAAAATGTAATGCATAAACAGAAAAAGAAACAAATACAGTAAAATAAATGTTTACATCTTAAACAGTGTCACTAATAGATAAGAAGCATATGCCTGGAATTTCCAGCAACTTATTTTTGGTTGCATGAGGTGATATGATGTACACTAACTGTGGGTCACCAAAACAGGCTAGGGAAATCCTCTAAAAATAGATCAAACCGATGTCACATCAGTCACTGTTATTACTTTCCAGAGGTAAAACCATAAAACACTACATTTAGAGTCATCTTGCTTTTTCTTTCATTTCTACAGGCCAGAAACCATTTAGTTTGATGGAGATGCTGTAACGGTGGAAACCAGGAAGGGACAAATGTTTTTTTTACCTCACTCTACTCTAAAAGTTAATATTTCCCTTTATGAATCAAGCTGCAGTATACTAGGTCTGTATGATCTCTTCTTCAGTGAGTCCACGCCAAGGATATATCAGGGGCGTTGCTAGGATCCTTAGAGATCAGGGGCACTTTTGGGCACACCAGCTGAAAAATGGGTGTGGCCATGCACAGGAATGTGGGTGTGATCATGGGCAGAGCCACATTTACATGACCTTAATAGCTGTCTAAGTAGGCCTGCCCAGCAAAATGTTGGATGAAAGCCCCCTCCATTAAAAAAAATGCAGCATATTACATAAATAGTCAGTGTCACTTAAACATAACTAGGCAGAGTTATCTGGCTTCTGTGCTGACTGGTCTTTCTTTCTGCTGGGCAGGCTGGCCTGTTGTAAGGTTGTCTGGCAGTCCCCCCATAGCATTCCCTGACCTTGTAGTCGTTCCCCTCCCATGCTCCCATCCCACCACAACTCCCAGCAGGTCCCCATAGCAGAACTACAGCTCCCTGCATGCCCCAATAAAGGCATCACAGCACCTAGCATGGCATCACAGCACCCAATATGTCCACATAGAGTAGGGTGACAATATTTTGATTTCCAAAAAAGAGGGTGATCACAACAGCATGTGGGCGTGGTCATGGGTGGGGCCAAATATACAAGACCTTAGCAGTGTGGTGTCCAACTTCGCGGGCACGGATGGCTGTTTTTTTTTTCCAGACCACATGGTGGTGGAGGGACGACCACAAAATGTAATCAGATTCGCAGAAGATTTCCCCACAAAATGCAATAAAATCACACAGGCAGGTGACAAATGACAATCATGGTGAGAACTCCAGAGAAGACTGTAAAAACCATGCTACTGGATGGCTGTATGTCTTCTGTTCAACCTAAAACTGTAACTGCTGAGAAAAGACAAGCTAAACATGCTGTCAAGGCCAGCGCTACCATTCAGGCAGGCTAGGCATTTGCCCTAATGCCCCCACCACTTCAAAGGCCCTCTGCTGACAGAGTTGTTTTCCCAACTGCTGTTTATTTGTTTTTACTAAAGAGGCTTGAAAGTTCAAGGCAAGTGTATGCAGGCTGCCCCGCCTACCAGCACACTTCAGGAAGTTCCGCTGCCCACCCCCAGGCATTCAGCTCTGCTGATCTGTGAGGTATCTTGATAGTGTCTGTGTGTACAAGCAGGGGGGCAGACTGTGAAGCAGAAGCAGCCCAGAGCATGGACACATCTCAGTGAGTCTGTGTTACTAACTGCACTGGGAGAGGGGAGTTGAGGGAGGGAGACATGCTGTCTGGGTGTGCTGAGAAGGCTGGAAGCAGCCAGGAACAGGACACATCATGGTGAGTCTAACTCACTGCGCATTGCATCTTATCTTTCAGCCTGCAGATGTCCCCTGATCTCCTGGGAGAGGGGGCTGAGGGATAGAGACATGCTGTGACTGTGTGCAAGAAAAGGTGAATGGCTAGCTGGATGTCTGGAGACCTCCTGTACCTTTTAAAAAAATTCCCTGAATTTGCTGAAGCAGCTGGCAAGCTGGTAACTGTACAGAGGCTTGCCTCCTCCTGCAGGGTCTGTGGGAAAAACTCAGCTCTCTAACTATTGTAAAGACTGATGTGGACAGCTACATAAGGTATTTCATAGGTTGAAAAGTTTTTGACAGTCCCTAGACTCCAGGAGGGCTGCTTTCTGACTTGAGTGAGAGACTGGCAGGGACAGGAGACACATTACAGGCAACTAGCCTCTGTGTGATCTGGGATTGCAATACAGATATGCTCTCTGCTGTATGGCCCAGACAATGCACACCAAAAACCTGTACCAGATCTGCAAAATGCTAGAGGTTTTTGAAGCAGATTTCAGAGTGATTCTAGGCATGTTTAGAGAGGTTTTCTAAACATGCCTAGCGTTTTTTGGAGCGTTTTTGTGTAGCAGATTTCATATATTGTTCCAGGAAAGCTGTTACTGAACAGCTTCTGTAACAAAAACGCCTGGAAAACCGCTCTGATCTAGCGTTTTTCAGAGCGGTTTTCCACTTTCCTATACTTTATATTGAGGCAGAAATGCCTCAGAAATCTCAAAAATGCTGCAGCCCCCGAGTTTGCATTTGTGGAAAAAACGAGCCACTCTGGTGTGCACCATCCCATTCACTTTTATTAGCCAAGCGGTTTCCCCCCTGCAAGCGTTTTAAAAAACGCTCCAGAACCGCTCTGGTGTGCACCAGCCCTATCTCAAGCTCTCCACTCCTCATCTCTCCCTCATTCACCCTTGTTTTCCCCCTTTCTCTAGTGCTGGGGGAAGGGGGGCAATCTCCCCTCAGGCCGCCTTTTATTTAGTGATTTAGGGCCGGTCCAGTGCCTGGTGTATTTAGGTTTGTTGTTGTAAGTCAATGTGAAACACTAGGCTAGCAGATAAAAGTGCAATTCCAGGGCAGGCAAGCTGGTAAATATACACAGCATGATGCAGAGCTTGCCTGGAGGGTCTGTGGGAAAATATCTGCCTGGTCTCTCCCCATTGTTATAATGACTGCATTTGTGGATAAGGTGTTAAACAAGTTGAAAGACAGTCCCTAGACTCCAGGAGGGCTGCTTTCTGACTTGTGTGAGAGACTGGCAGGGACAGGAGTCATATTACAGGCAAATAGCCTCTATGTGATGTGGGACTGCAATACAGATAAGCTCTCTGCTTCATCTCAGGCTATTCTCAATTTCTCTCCACTCCTCTCTCTGGGCTAGTGCATGCCAAAATCACAATAGCAATCGCTAGCAATTTGTGAGTGCGATTTTGTGAAGCGATTTTATTTTTTCAGAGCGATTTTTGAATGAATCGCTCAAAAACATGCTATATGCTTTGTGTTTGTAATTTTGAAAAAAATCACAATGCTGCTGCCTGCTGTGAGAACACCGTCATAGGGTAACATTAGCCAAGCGCTTTTCAAATCACTGTCGATTTGAAAACTGCTCAGAAGCACTCTTGGTTCGCACCAGCCCTCCCTCATTCACCTTTGTTTCCCTCTTCCCCTAGTGTTGGGTGTCTTCTTGTCATACAGGAAAGTTAAATAAAAGTGCAATGCTGGTGAGGCAAATTATTATTATTAGTGGTCAGGAGGAAACTGTGAGGGGAAGGAGGGACCCACAGATTAAGTTTGCCCTGGGGCCCCAGGGCCCCTTAAACAGGCCCTACTGAACGTTTTGCCATTCATTTGCCCATACTGAAAGCTGGATATCTCAGTAATTTAACTGAACACTTTGGGGTTAATTTAAGCTAACAAAGGTGTTTGTGATGAAGTGCAGGAAAACAGGAGGCCCTGCCAGTCTTTCACACAAGTCAGAAAGCAGCCCTCCTGGAGTCTAGGGACTGTCAAAAACGTTTTAACTTTTTTAACGCCTTATCCACACATGCAGTCATTATAACAATGGGGAGAGACCAGACAGATATTTGCCCAGGGACCCTCCAGGCAAGCTCTGCATCATGCAGTGTATATTTACAAACTTGCCTGCCCTCTAATTGCACTTTTATTAGCTAGCTAAGTGTTTAACATTGCCTTACAACATCAAACCTGAATACACCAGACCTGCCCTAAATCACTGAATAAAAGGCTGCCTGGGGGGAGATTGCCCCCCTCCCCCCCTGGCAAGTCTGCTCCTGACTCACACACACTGAACAAAGCGGCTCTTCTGCAGCTCGGCTCCCTCTCTGTTCAGCTCTCTTCACCTGGACATTTCAAAAACCCGGGAGGACGGCCTGGACAGGTCGTAAAAAGTGGACCTGTCCGGGCAAAAGAGGACGCCTGGTCAGCCTAACATAGAGGCACCATAGCACCCATCATGCCCCCCATTGCTGTTCTGTGGTGCCATGCTGGGTGCTATGGTGTCATGCTGGGTGCTATGGCGCCTCTATGGGGCACACTGGGTGCTGTAATGCCATGCTGGGTGCTGTTGTGCCATATTGGGTGCTGTGTAGTGCCATGTTGGGTGCTGTGGTGCTACTGTAGGGCATGCTGGATACTGTGTGGTGCCATGCTGGGTGCTGTGGTGCCTCTACTCTGCCTGGGGGACATCCGGGGTACCCCAGAATAGATCCGGGGCACATGCCACTGATCTTTGGGGCTAGCAACGCCCCTGTATATTATAGTTGTTTTGATGATTTTGCTAGGCATGTTAGTTATAACCAGAGGGGTAAATGAGGTACTGGGATTGGGCCTGATCAAAATCCAAATTGTCTTGTTTGAGATGTTTCTGGTTGCACTCCTGTATAGCATTGGCCCCCTCAGCCTCACAGAAGTGGAAAAGGTGTGCCTGACTGGCTGCTTGCAATGTGCGGTCAGGAATGCCCTGATCCCACCCCCTCCCCAGTAACACTGTGCTCATGATAGCTACACTAAAGTCAGGAATGCCCTGATCTCCCTCCCTCCCCAGTAACGCTGTGCTCATGATAGCTACACTAAAGTCAGGAATGCCCTGATCTCACCCCCTCCCCAGTAACCCTGTTTAATGATAGCTACACTAAAGTCAGGAATGCTGTGATCTCCCTCCCTCCCCAGTAACACTGTGCTCATGATAGCTACACTAAAGTCAGGAATGCTGTGATCTCACCCCCTCCCCAGTAATACTGTGCTCATGATAGCTACACTAAAGTCAGGACTGCCGTGATCTCACCCCCTCCCCAGTAACACTATGGTCATGATAACTGCACTAAAGTCAGGAATGCCCTGATCTCACCCCCTCTCCAGTAACACTGTGCTCATGATAGCTACATTAAAGTCAGGAATGCCCTGATCTCACTCCCTCCCCAGTAACACCGTGCTCATGATAACTGCACTAAAGTCAGGAATGCCCTGATCTCCCTCCCTCCCCAGTACCACTGTGCTCATGATAACTGCACTAAAGTCAGGAATGCCCTGATCTCACCCCCTCCCCAGTAACACTGTGCTCATGATAGCTACACTAAAGTCAGGAATGCCCTGATCTCCCTCCCTCCCCAGTAACACCGTGCTCATGATAACTGCACTAAAGTCAGGAATGCCCTGATCTCCCTCCCTCCCCAGTACCACTGTGCTCATGATAACTGCACTAAAGTCAGGAATGCCCTGATCTCACCCCCTCCCCAGTAACACTGTGCTCATGATAGCTACACTAAAGTCAGGAATGCCCTGATCTCCCTCCCTCCCCAGTAACACCGTGCTCATGATAACTGCACTAAAGTCAGGAATGCCCTGATCTCCCTCCCTCCCCAGTACCACTGTGCTCATGATAACTGCACTAAAGTCAGGAATGCCCTGATCTCACCCCCTCCCCAGTAACACTGTGCTCAGGATAACTGCACTAAAGTCAGGAATGCCCTGATCTCCCTCCCTCCCCAGTAACACCGTGCTCATGATAACTGCACTAAAGTCAGGAATGCCCTGATCTCCCTCCCTCCCCAGTAACCCTGTGCTCATGATAACTGCACTAAAGTCAGGAATGCCCTGATCTCCCTCCCTCCCCAGTACCACTGTGCTCATGATAACTGCACTAAAGTCAGGAATGCCCTGATCTCACCCCCTCCCCAGTAACACTGTGCTCATGATAACTGCACTAAAGTCAGGAATGCCCTGATCTCACCCCCTCCCCAGTACCACTGTGCTCATGATAGCTACACTAAAGTCAGGAATGCCGTGATCTCCCTCCCTCCCCAGTAACACTGTGGTCATGATAGCTACACTAAAGTCAGGAATACCCTGATCTCACTCCCTCCCCAGTACCACTGTGCTCATGATAGCTACACTAAAGTCAGGAATGCCCTGATCTCCCTCCCTCCCCAGTAACACTGTGCTCATAACTGCACTAAAGCCAGGAATGCCCTGACCTCATTCCCTCCCCAGTAACACTGTGCTCATGATAGCTACACTAAAGTCAGGACTGCCGTGATCTCCCTCCCTCCCCAGTACCACTGTGCTAATGATAGCTGCACTAAAGTCAGGAATGCCCTGATCTCACTCCCTCCCCAGTAACACTGTGCTCAGGATAACTGCACTAAAGTCAGGAATGCCCTGATCTCCCTCCCTCCCCAGTACCACTGTGCTCATGATAGCTACACTAAAGTCAGGAATGCCCTGATCTCACCCCCTCCCCAGTAACACTGTGCTCATGATAACTGCACTAAAGTCAGGAATGCCCTGATCTCCCTCCCTTCCCAGTACCACTGTGCTCATGATAACTGCACTAAATCCAGGAATGCCCTGACCTCATTCCCTCCCCAGTAACACTGTGCTCATAATAGCTACACTAAAGTCAGGACTGCCGTGATCTCCCTCCCTCCCTCCCCAGTACCACAATGCTCATGATAGCGGCACTAAAGTCAGGAATGCCCTGATCTCACCCCCTCCCCAGTAACACTGTGCTCATGATAGCTAAACTAAAGTATGGAATGCCCTGTGATCTCCCTCCCTCCCTCCCCAGTACCACTGTGCTCATGATAGCTGCACTAAAGTCAGGAATGCCCTGATCTCACTCCCTCCCCAGTAACACTGTGCTCATGAAAGCTGCACTAAAGTCAGGAATGCCCGGATGTCACTCCCTCCCCAGGGCCGATCGACCTTCCCATCCAATTTTTTTTCTGGCTCAGAGGAGAATTGATACCAAACATGGCCGTGTGATCGATCTTTTGATTGATTTCTGACTGAAATTGCCAGTAATCCTGATAATATCCTGACAGCTGACAGACCCCCCATTTGGTGTCCCTGCCAGTGTATATTCCACCCCCCATGTGCAGTGTTGAAGGCTCACCTGTCACGTTGGTATGAATCCTGGCCTCCTCGTGAAATCTATTGGAAATCTGACTGCATAGTAATGAAATGCCGGTATAATTGAGGGACACAGAATGTCTGTGGTACCCAAAAATTTGGGCATTCCTGGTTGTACTAGATTAGTACTCTATCTGGTAAGCACTCTTCTTCTGTAGTTCTAGTGTTCTGGGCTGGATTGCCACTACAGATCCAAGGGAAGGTTTGTAAAATCAGTGCAAGGAAAAACTGAGCAAAACTGATGCAAAAGTGGAGCAGTTGCTCAGAGAGATCAGCCTTAGGTCCCAATATGCTACACACAGATTTTCACTAGACTTCACCATGGAATCTGTTGAAAATCTATCGAACTTCAGCATTGCACTGTTTGATATAGTGCAGTTGTCAGGCTATTGATGTACCTGAATCTTCAGACACCAAAGAGTAGAGGACAGCTTCTCTTGCTGTCCATGGAGGTGGAGCAACGAGCATTAGGCAGTGAGTGGCAGGAAGGCTTGGATAACAGACCACAGGTGGATCACTCCAGTGGCAGGTGAAGTGGAAACCAGATGGTAGGCCAGTAGGCCAGCTGTGCTTTCATCAGCAGGAGCAGGTGCAGGTGCAGGAACAGAAATATACCCTCCAGGTGACAGGCTACACCCTCCAGGTGGAGGAGAGTCACAGAGACTGGCTGAAAGTTAGCGGGCATTCGGGTGAAGCAAGCGTAACCAAATTAGGTTCTCAGACAAGCCAAAATTGGTAACCAAGCAGGAAGTAGGACAAAGCAGAGGTCAGCAACAAGTCGGGTTCTCATACAAGCAAGATCAGCATTAGATAGGAATCAGGGCAAACAATAAGCCAAGTCACAAAAAACAGGCACTAGCTGCAATGCTACAGCTAGTTGCCAGTGGCATTCTCACAAACTCCGACACACATGCACAGAGTAAGCCCCTTTTGGCCTTAGACTCCAAAGTGTGCATGTCAAAGTGAGCTTGCACACAGGTACACACCTCATCTCCTAGAGGCCTGTTTTGGTGCACTAATATGAGCATGGACACCTGTTTGTGGCCTCCACCAGATGTGAGCACTGTGACAGCAATGCTATGGGTTGTCAATCTACCACTTGTCCCTGTGTCTTCTCGACTGAGATTTCATGTCATAATTTCAATAGATTTTTGCCACAAAGGAATCGAAATGATATTAATGCAGTTCATTGCTCAATAGATTTCTGGCAGATTCAGAAGGATCGTTTCTGCTGGGGACAGTCAAAGTGTGTATGGCCTGCTTATTACAGTGAATAGTCATAGCACATTTGCTCCAGTAAAGGAGGGGTTCTTTTTGCAGACCTAATAAAAATCTTCTAGGTCACTGCCATTGTGTGGCGAACACACAAGACACTTCTGCAGCAGAGATTGACAGAGATCATTTTTGACTGATGTTTTTGCTGTATCAAACCATAACAAGGATTGCTAAAAAGTTAGCAAAACAGCAGCTGTAGTTATGTGCAACACATTAAAAATAAATACAAGACAGTCTGAGTTTATTAAGAAAAAAGATCTCTTTGCAGTCTTGTGTACACGATTGTAGGTGCAGGAAGCTCCAATAAATTATTCACTGCGCTTTCTAAAGTCCTGTGGAGTGTCAGCATTATTAGAATGAGCTAAATAAAAAGTAATTGCGACTGAGAAATGACTAAGAAAAGAAGCAAATCTTCACTAGATGGCACTGTTGTTATAGTAATATATTGTCCATCTTTATGTCTATTTTTTTTATTGAGATACGTAATAGACTACCAATTGAGATACATAATATACTACCTAAACAAAGTGTTGAATAGATATATGCAAACTCTAGAGAGAGAAATAGTACTCGAGGCGCATTGGGGGGGGGGGGGAGTTGCAGATGGGACATGCCTCTGTGCCCCCTGTCCGCCACTCTCTGCTCCCCCTGCGCCACGCTGTCACCCCACTAGATTGCTGGCATGCAGCCTGCTGGCAATCTCAAGGGTCAAGGGGATGGGGCACCCGATGGAGGCTTTCCTAATGACCCTTCCCCAGCTCTCATTGGGGAGCTCTGCCTCTTCCCTGACACTCCCCCGCTTCTCCCCTGATGCCCCCCCCTGTGATAAGACACAAAGAGCAGAGCTTGCTGCGTGCTGACACCAGGAGTCGCTGAAAGTGAAACTAAAGGATTTCTGGCCACAGGAGCGGCAGTAATTGAGACTACCTGATCTAGCTAACTCCCCAGTTCAGGTAGCATGTTTTTTTATTATTTATTTATTTTTATAAAAATGCCCTCTTTGGGTTTTCTTTAAAGGGAACCAGAGAGGAAGGACAGTAAAAAATAGGAAAGGCTACTATACATACCTGGGGCTTCCTCCAGCCCCAAAAACCTGGATCGCTCCCACGCCGCCGTCCTCCGCTTCCTCTATCGCCGGTACCGGGTCCCGTCACTTCCAGCGGACGCGACCAATTTTCCGCATCACAGGGGGCTCCCTCCATATCCGTACGCATGCGCCTGCGTAGTATGGAGGCGCAAGCGTAAGGCTGTGGCGGGAGATGCGGAAAATTGCCCGCGTCCGCCTTCAGTGACGGGGATGCTCCTGCTTCGGAAGAATCCTGAAGATGGTAAATTTGATTGGGGACAGCGGTAGACCGAGTACTCAGAGAAAGGACCAGGGAGGCTCTATGGCATCCAGAGCATTCCCTCTCCTTAGGTAAGTAACTAACTATTCTTTTTTAGGTTGCTTCATGGTTGCCTTCATTTTTCATAGACATGGTCATTCTAAAGTCAAATATTAATGTATTATTTTTCAAAGTAGTACTTTTGGACACGGCAGCTCATGAAATAATTCTTTAAACAAGGTTGTTGTTAATTAGTGATCCCAGGGTACTTCCTGCATTTTTCAAAAGCTTTGTACAGTACATCATTTTTAAGATCCCCAACGTGTTACAATTCTTTTTATCTTTAATATTAAGATGTGAACAAATGTAATTGGTACATTATATAGTATTCTCCTTGGAGAGTTATTTAACATTAATGGGGCACAATACCCAGAACTATAGTTAACAACAAGCAATTAGATTTGTTTTCATTAGTCTTTCTTGTATAAGAGATATCAAAGCTGATTCTTCAAAGCTTTTCAGTCTCATCGCGTGCTCATCTATGTTTGTAAATACTGTGTTACACTTGTTAGGTAGGTGAAACTTGGTTCAGCCTCATTAAAAGCAAAAGCAAAACAACTTAATAAAGGATTTATCAATAAGGTCATGACACCATAGCACATGCTGCACAGAGGTAGTGAGGGATTTTGTCTGAAGAGTTGTTGAAAAGGAGCAATAATGACTCATAATAGAATGTAATAAATTATTTAGGATACTCATTGTTACCATAATGAATCTAGTTGCAGCATCAGAAATGTTTGTAGCTAAGTATTGCTGTACATTGGTATACAAACCCAACCTCCCAGTGATGATGTCATGAAGCCTTCTGCCCCAGAGCACTCTAGGGGATCATGTGACATTCCTACTCACTTTACAGTGAAAAAAAGCAAAACCCAAATATCCTACAGATGATGGTGTCTCTGATAAATTTAAGAATGTAAATCAGGGTTGGGTAAGATTTTATAATTAATAAACATTCACTAAATAATTTATAAATGAAGAAAAACTGTGATTTACATACCTGTATTATTAACCCTTACAGTGAAAAAAATGGGAAAAGTAATGTACCTTCTTTGCAGCGTTGGTACTGTATGTACACATGTTTATCTTGTCTTATCAAGCTACATATCAACTAAGAGTCAGCGGAGAGAAGGGGGGACAGAGAGTGGTGCACAGAGGACAGAGAGGCATGACATTAAACAAAGAACATGCCTGTGTGTCCCTTTTGTATTTTTTTTAAATGTTTCGGCCTCTCAGGTACACTTTAACTAATCCATGTAACTCATTATGCGTTCCAATTGCAAACTCCATAGACAAAACCACATGGGCACCAGTTCCTTAGTGTGACAATTTAATGGAGTGTGTGCACCAGTACAGCAAACAGCTTAGTTCTGGCATTACAATGTTTCATATATCTCCCTTCCAGGTGGCATCATGACGTCATTATTATGCATTCCAGTTCCCCTAGCTGTGACAATGTGGGTGAGTTTGTCCCTAAGCAAACATTTGGCAAAGATAAACGGAGTCAGCTAAACTATGGGAGCTGTAAAGATTGTCTTTTCCTCTTTTCCATGTAAAACTCATCTTTTTCTGTGTATTGCCCATCCCAATGGGCTGTGGCTTATTCTCATGTATCCTGAACTATATGAGCCCAGAGCCGCCATATTATATTCCCTGGTACCTCCTCCTTGCCACAGACTGACAACACATTATTATTATTATTATTTAGTATTTATATAGCGCCAACATATTACGCAGCGCTGTACAGTGTATATATATATATATATATTGTTTTGTCACTAACTGTCCCTCAAAGGAGCTCACAATCTAATCCCTACCATTGCCATGTGTCTATATTATGTAGTGTAAGTACTGTAGTCTAGGGCCAATTTTTAGGGGGAGCCAATTAACTTATCTGTATGTTTTTGGAATGTGGGAGGAAACCGGAGTGCCCGGAGGAAACCCACACAGACACGGAGAGAACATACAAACTCTTTGCAGATAGTGCCCTGGCTGGGATACAAACCGGGGACCCAGCGCTGCAAGGCGAGAGAGCTAACCACTACGCCACCGTGCTGCCCATGCCTGTGGATGTGTTCTGAGATCTCTCCCTGGATGCCAATAGCTGATGGGAAGTGTTAACCATGATTTGCTCTCAATGAGCGATCTAGCATTCATATTTACAATATTCCAGCTGAGCAACTTTGTTTCTTAATACAATTGTTTTATTGTCTCTTGCTGCTATGTTTTTGTCAACAGCTGTGTTTTTGTTTTTCTGTAACCTTCTACAGAATTCTACAGATTCTTTTCTCTTCTGTTCCCTGGGACAAGGTCTTAAAGCGGATCTGAGCTCAGAACTTCCTCTCTGCTCTAAAAGATAAGCAACAGCATAATAGCCTTTAAAGAGAAACATTTCTTTGTTACAGCTGATACAAATCCTGCAATAAAGTGCAGTGTATCTACTTTCTGCTTTCATTGAAGCAAGCAGACATATTGGTAACATCCTGTGCTTTCAAATTAGCCTTTTTGCTGTGGCAGTCAGCTGACACAGCTGATGGATCAAATTACAACTTTTGATTAGACAGAGATGAGGGGGAATTAGACAGGCTAAACTCTCTAAATACACACAGAGAGTATTTCTATATGTTTTCCTTCTGTCCTGGGCACGAGTGCAGGTCCACTTTAAATACAGTAAACTGGAAGGAACAGTATCCAGTGATCAGCTATTCATTTCTGCACAGGGCTTCCACCAGTGGAAAGCTTTTCTGTATTTAGTCTTATTTGAAAGGGTTTGTCCTTGTGAAAAGTGAAGTTTGTTCCTACAATCCAACTTAAAGAGTTAGAATCCCAAGAAAAATGAACAACCTAACATTTCAGATGTATAAAACATGATACTTTGTTTTACATAATTCATTATTTGTGTTAATAAGAATAAAGGCCCATACACACGTCGGATTTTTCTGAACGACGGGTCGTTTGAACGTCCCGTCGTTCAGTCGTTCGCACGTCAAATCCGACGTGTGTACAGACTATCGTTCGGGTGATAAGACTGGTTACCAGCGATCCGCCGGGCGGATCTGGAAACCAGTCTTATCACGCGAATGATAGTCTGTACACACGTCGGATTCCGCGTGCGAACGACTGAACGACGGGATGTTCAAACGACCCGTCGTTCAGAAAAATCCGACGTGTGTATGGGCCTTTTGTCTAGTAATATATTTATCATGGATCTTAACCCATTCAGGTTCCGTGGTTTTCACGAGAGAAATGTTCACCTCCCATTCATTAGCCTATAACTTTATCACTACTTATCACAATGAACTGATCTATATCTTGTTTTTTCCGCCACCAATTAGGCTTTCTTTGGGGGGTACATTTTGCTAAGAGCCACTTTACTGTAAACGCATTTTAACAGGAAGAATAAGAAAAAAATGGAAAAATTCATTATTTCTCAGTTTTCAGCCATTATAGTTTTAAAATAATACATGTGTGTGGGAGAGCTGGCAGGCACTCAGAGCTATAAAGCCAAAATCAACAACAGATACCCAGTACACTATGTGCTCAAGACTGGCAAAGGAAACGGTTCTGCAGCAATGAAAAAAGGCAAAGAAGGAAGTCTGGCACTATAGTGTTTAATGTTCAAAAAATAGTATCGCATCAAGTGGGTATATAGTGCATCAGCAAAACTTGATAAACAACAATTTGATCAAGCAGTGAAAGACACAAACCAACATGGTATCTTGATACTTAGCTGGGTACTGGTGGGAGGTGGCGGAGGTGGGTGCCAAGAGGTGCACGGCCTAACGACCGTTTCGCATGGCTTGCGCCAGGCTTTCTCAAAGGTGAAATGTGCAATGTGTTGCACATTTCACCTTTGAGAAAGCCTGGCGCAAGCCATGCGAAACGGTCGTTAGGCCGTGCACCTCTTGGCACCCACCTCCGCCACCTCCCACCAGTACCCAGCTAAGTATCAAGATACCATGTTGGTTTGTGTCTTTCACTGCTTGATCAAATTGTTGTTTATCAAGTTTTGCTGATGCACTATATACCCACTTGATGCGATACTATTTTTTGAACATTAAACACTATAGTGCCAGACTTCCTTCTTTGCGTTAAAATAATACATGCCTCCATAATTAAAACTCACGTATTGTATATGCCCATATGTCCCGGTTATTACACCGTTAAAATTATGTCCCTATCACAATGTATGGCGACAATATTTTATTTGGAAATAAAGGTGCATTTTTTCCATTTTGCATCCATCACTATTAACAAGTTTAAAATAAAAAAAATATAGAAATATTTCATCTTTACATTGATATTTAAAAAGTTTAGACCCTTAGGTAAATATTTACATGTTTTTTTTTTTTTTATTGTAATGGTTTTTTTTATTTATAGTAAACATTTTATTTGGGTAGTTTTGGGAGGGTGGGGGGTAAACAATAGATGTATAATGTAAATGTGTGTTGATTTTAATTCATTTCTATTTTCAGGTGTAGTATTACTTTTTGGCCACAAGATGGCGGCCATGAGTTTGTTTACATGACGTCACTCTAAGCGTAACATACGCTTAGAGTGGCGCATCAGGAAGTGAATGGCCAGAAAAGGCGCAGCTTCCGAGAGAAGCTGTCGCTTTTTCAGCGGGGGAGAGGAATCAGTGATCGGACTTCATAGTCCGATACATTGATTCCCTGACTACCGAATCCGCGGCCGGGAGTGCGCGTGCACGCGCGCGATCGGCCGCGGGGGCGCGCGGTAGCGCACATGGTTTCTGGACGTAGTTTCTACGTCCAGAAACCAAAATAGGTTAATATGTGATAGCTCCTTTATTCTCCCTTGTACAATTATGTTTTGCTTGACTGGAGCAAGCCATCAGTTTGCAGACTGCGGTGAAGTCATCAAAATTAAAGTATGGAAGTATGTGTTTACTTTTTAGATGAGATATTGATTAATTCACAAAGCTTATAGCTTAAGTATAAAGTATATTACTGAGAGCATAGACTGATCAACAACCTAATATATGTGCATAGTTGCATTATTAATTTAACCAACTTTTTATTATCTGTTCCCACTCTCTCGTTCCTGTGTAGATCATTTCAGAAAATGTATGGCATCTGTGTTACTAATTGACAGTTGTAAGTATGGGCAGATGCAGGGACTGCCTATGCACACCACAACCGCTGCCAACCAGAGCCGGATTATCCACCAGGCAACAGAGGCAGTTGCTTTGATCTAGTGAAAGGTCAGGGGCCCAGCAGCCCCAATAAAGATTTATTGCTCCTGTTGATTTAACTCTTTATGGTCCGTTAAATACAAAGTCTTCAGTAATGCTCCCTGTAAGATAGATAATAAGACACATACAGACAGTGTTTCCTCCTGGATCTCCCTCCCCCTCCCCTGCTTAGTTTAGCTGTCAGACACAGACTGCGGTCTGGAATGACTAATGTTATTTGTGTGATCTCTGTCCAGCGTTCTCCACTAATAAAAATGTTTTGAAAACAAACGGCAGAAGCTGCTTGCTAGCCAGGGCTATGGAAAACGCATATGCGATTCTGCCTAGTGTGTTCTTACCCTTAGTTTTATCACCCGAGTTATACCTGAGCGTGGCCACAGCCATGCTCAGACATGAATCTTGTTAGTTTGACACACCGTGCCATTGTCCAGCAGCAAAAAAGATGCAATTTGCAGAGTGTGAGCAGAGGGGAGCAAAGTATCTATTACAGGGGGGAAGGGGGTGATTTAGGGCTGGTCTGGTGTTCAGATTTGTTGTTGTAAGGCAATGTGATAAAAGTGCAATTAGAGGGCAGGCAAGCTGGTAAATATACATAGCATGATGCAGAGCTTGCCTGGAGGGTTTGTGGGCAAAAATCTGTCTGGTCTCTGCCCATTGTTATAATGACTGCAGTTGAAAAGTTTTTGACAGTCCCTAGACTCCAGGAGGGCTGCTTTCTGACTTGTGCAGCAGACATGTGGAACAGATCCATTCTTTTACATGTACCCTTTGATATATCTCCTGTGATTATGTGTGTTGTACTACAAGGACAAGGCAGAAAGCATTACCATTCTCCACTTGAGAATATGACAGCTTGCAGTAAATATAAACTGTATCTGAGTTGTAGCCTGGAATCAGGTATTTAAAGGACAACTGTAACGAAAGGGATATGGAGGCTGCCATATTTATTTCCTTTTAAACAATGCTAGTTGCCTATCCTACTGATCCTTTGCCTATAATACTTTTAGCCACAGACCCTGAAAAAGCATATGCAGATCTGGTGTTTCTGACATTATTGTCAGATCTGACAAGATTAGCTGCATGCTTGTTTCTGGTGGTATTCAAACACTATTGCATTCAAATAGATCAGCAGGGCTGCCAGGCAACTGGTATTGGTTAAAAAGTAAATAAATATGGCAGCTTCCATCAGCAGGGCTGCCAGGCAACTGGTATTGGTTAAAAGTAAATAAATATGGCAGCCTTCATATATTTCTCACTTCAGTTGTCCATTAAGTATGAGATATATATATATATATATATATATATATATACTAGCTGATTGCCCGGCGTTGCCCGGGTATGTATTTGGCTGGTGTTAGCTCCGCCTACTTTTTCTAACCCTAACACACAATTACTCACTGACCAAGTTTGTGAGCTTTGCGGTCTTTGGTATCAATAATCTGCTTTGAAATGAAACAAATCTGATTGGCTGTGTGTGGCTCCACCTCCTTTTCTGAATTTGAACCCCAGTCACCCAATAACCAACTGTACCAGGTTTGAGGCCTGTGCCATTAACAGTTCAAGAATGGTAGCAATTAAATATTCCCCTTGAAAAGCAACAGGTGAAGTTTGATTCACTTTTGTAGGCTCCACCCACTTTTCTGAATATTAATCCCAGTCACCCAGTGACCAACTGTGCAAAGTTTAAAAACCCTGCTATTAACAGAATGGCTGCAGTATACATTTTCCCAGTGAAATTTGTATTTGTCTCCACCCACTGATGACCCGGCGTTGCCTGTGTATGTATTTGACTGGTGTTGGCTCCGCCCACTTTCTAACCCAAACACTCAATGACAAAGTTTGTGAGCTTTGGGGTCCTTGGCATCAATAATTTGTATATTTCCATAGAAATTAAACAAATCAGATAGGCTGTTTGTGGCTCCACCCCTCTCCAGCATTTGAACCCCAGTCACCCAATGACCAACTGTAGCAGGTTTGAGGCATCTACTATTAGCAGTGTGAAAATGGCAGCAATTTAAATATTCCACTTGAAAATCAACAGGTGAATTTTGATTGGCTATTATAGGCTCCACCCACTTCCCTGAATATTAATCTCAGTCACTCAGTGACCATCTGGGCAAAGATTAGGAACCCTGAAATAAACAGTGTAAGAAGGGCTGCAGTTTACACTTTCCCAGTGTAATTTGTTTTGGCTCCGCCCACTTTTTGTAACCTGGACACAAAGTCACTACTCAATGTCCAAGTTTGAGAGTTTTGGGGGTCCTTGGCATCAATAATTTGTATTTTCCCATGAAATGAAACAAATCTGATGCACTGTTTGTGGCTCTGTCCCCTTTTCTGAATTTGAACCTCAGTGACCCAATGACCAACTGTATCAGGTTTGAGGCTTGTGCCATTAACAGTGCAAGAATGGCAGCAATTTTTATATTCTCCTCGAAAAGTGACATGTGATTTTTGATTGGCATTTTTAGGCTCCACCCACTTTTATGAATATTAATCCCAGTCACCCAGTAACAATTAACTGTGAAGAAGGGCTGCAGTTTACAATTTACCAGAAAAATCTGTTTTTAACTCCACCCACTTTTTGTAACCTTGACACACAGTCACTACTCAATGACCAAGTTTGTGAGCTTTTGGGTTCCTGGCATCAAAATTGTGCTAATGGAAGCAGTTTATCCAGCAAAGAAATCTGGCTGTTTTTGGCTCCGCCCATTTACTAAATTTGAACCCCGAACACTTAACAACTGACTGTAGCAGGTTTGAGGCCTCTGCTATTAACAGTGTGAGAATGGCTGCAGTTTCAATATTCCCCTTGAAAATCAATAGGTGAATTTTGATTGGCTGTTGTAGGCTCCACCTACTTTTCCGAATATTAATCCTAGTCACCCAGTGACCAACTGTGTGAAGTTTGAGAACCCTGTCATTAACAGTGTAAGAAAAACTGCAGTTTACATTTCCCCATGTAAAAAGTTAGTTGTTTTTGGCTCCACCCACTATTTCTAATCTTGACATACAGTCACTTAATGACCAAGTTTATGATGTTAGGCCTCTGCCATTAAGAGAGCATGAATGGCAGCAATGTAAATATTCCCCTTGAAAATCAAAAGGTGAATTTTGATTGGCTGCTGTAGGCTCCACCCACTTTTCTGAATATTATATCCCAGTCACCCAGTGGCCAACTGTGTCACGTTTGAGAACCCTGCCAATAACAGAATGGCTGAAATCAATGTAACAAATCTGATTGGCTGTTTGTGGTTCCACCCCTTTAGTGAATTTGGACCCCAGTCATCCAATGACTGACTGTATCAGGTTTGAGGCCTCTGCCACTAACAGTGTAAGAATGGTAGCAATGTGAATATTCCCTTTGAAAATCAATAGGTACATTTTGATTGGCTGTTGTAGGCTCCACCCAGATTTCTGAATATCCATCCAAGTCACCCAGTGGCCAATTGTGTAAAGTTTGGGAACCCTGCAATGTAAAAAATGAAGTCGTTGGCACCGCCCACTTTTTTTCTAACCTTGACATACAGTCACTCAATTATCAAGTTTATCAGCTTTGGGGTCCTTGGTATCAATACTTTGTATATTCCCATTGAAAAATAAACAAATCTGTCTGTTTGTGGCTCCGCCCCCTTCCTGAATTTGGACCCTAGTAACCCAGTGACCAACTGTACCAGGTTTGAGGCATCTGCTTTTACCAGTATAAGAGAATGGTAGCAGATGAAATATTCCCTTTGAAAATCAAAAGGTGAATTTTTATTGGCTGTTGTAGGCTCCACCCACCTTCCAAAATCTTAATCTGTCAACCAATGACCAACTGTGCAAAGTTTGAGAACCCTGCCATTAACGGTTTAAAAATGGTTGCAGTTTATATTTTCCCAGTAAAAGTTCTTTTGGCTCCGCCCACTTTTTGAAACTTTGACACACAGTCACTCAATGACCAAGTTTGTGAGCTGTCAGGTTCCTGGCATCAAAAATGTGTGAATGGAAGCAGTTTATCCACCAAGGAAATCTGATTGGCTGTATGTGCCCCCGACCCTTTAGTGAATTTGGACCCCAGTCACCCAATGACCGACTGTAGCAAATTTGAAGCCTCTGCCATTAACAGTGTAAGAATAGCAGCAGTTCAAATATTCCCCTTGAAAATCAATAGGTGAATTTTGATTGGCTGTTATAGGCTCCACCCATTTTCTTGAATATTAATCGCATTCACCCAGTGACCAAGTGTGGCAAGTTTGAGAACCCTGCGATTAACAGTCTAAGAATGGCTGCCGTTTACATTTACCCATTTAAAATGAACGGCTGAAATTTGATTGGCTGTTTTATGCTCCACCCCCTTTTCCTGGATTTGCAACCTCGGTCACCAAGTGACCAACTGTGCCAAGTGTGGGGACTCTGGCTTGATTACTGTGAGAATGGCAGTCTTTTACATTTTTCCATTGACTTGAATGGGTGGAATCTGATTTGCTGTTTTTAGCTCCGCCCACGTGTGCAGGGGGGCCGCGAGACCCCCAGAACATATCATCCCAGGCAGTAAGGGATCTGTGTACCAAGTTTCGTTCAAATCGGTCAAGCCGTTTTCGCGTGATCGCGGCACATACACACACACACACACACATACACACACACACACACACACACACACACACATACATCCAATTTTATATATATAGATATATATATATTTATTTAATTTTTTTTAACGCTAGCAATGGAAAACAGAAATTGCCTTCGCTGAACAATAATTTGAATCCTAATGAAGACACATGGAAATAACTGAAGTTGGAGTAGTCCAATTTACTTGTCAGAAGTCATACTCAAGCTATGTACACTTGCTAGTAGATGACACTCGGCCGAGGCAGCTGTTCATGATAATCTAGGTCAGAATACAGTATATTCCCTGTAGAGGTGTTGCCCAAGATGGTATAAAGATCCAACACACAGGATATTTAGCAACACTGACACACAAGCCCATTGTTCCCCTCAACAGGAGTCATAGATAAGGTGCCATGTAGGGCAACGGCTGACTGGCCGTAGGGTGGGGTCACATGACACCAAAATTGAGGACATTGTAAATGAGTATGGGGGTACTCAGGGTATGTGTGTGCAGTGTTAGGTTACTTAGGTGGCAAAGGAGTTGTTGGTTAGATTAAAAAAATCAGAAAAGGGGATTGAGTTTACCTTTTGCAAATACACAGGTACCTGCAAACGTTTGTCACAAGCAGTAATATGGCGCTTCATCCATGTATTGACGTTTGGGTGGACGGGAACTGCCTACTAGACATTCTAGGCAGTTTTTTTCCACAGCATAGTACCGTAATTAGGGCAAGAAACTACAGATCTTTTGGGTAGGATCACACTAGGCAGAATTGCATATACGTTTTCCGTAGCACTTAGTGGAAAACACATATGCGATTCTGCCTTGTGTGTTCCTACCCTCAAAAATAAGGTCCATGAAGATTCATTAAAATGGGCATTAAATAAGACTGAACAATAAATATAATTTATATTTTAAAATTTTCTCTCACTGGTTATAAACTGAATTATGAAAATAATTGAATGTTCCCCTGGCTGTCTATTGAGTAAACTTTCCAACTAGCTGACCATGAATTAGAGTGAAGTATTCCATTGCTTCAGCAAAAAGTAGAGATGGCTACATTGATAAAAGCATGGGTAGGTTATGTATTAAAGAAAACATTTGTTATTGTTGACACATCTAGTGGATCGATGGCAAGGCCACTAAAGCATTGTTCTAACAGACAAAAAGCAAGCAAAAAGCAAGATAGAAAAGATATTTGCTGTAAATGGAGTAACTGTTAGAATGCGGCAGAAATATGTTTTCAATGTGCAATTTACTTCTTAAAAGAATACTTTAGGGGGTCGGGGGAAAAAGAGTTGAACTTACCGGGGCTTCTAATGGTTCTGCGCAGACATCCCATGCCTGCGCAGCCACTCACCGATGCTCTGGCCCCGCCTCAGGTTCACTTCTGGAGGCGGAGCAGGAGCAACGGTGAGCGGCTGCGCGGGCACAGGATGTCTGTGGGTAACTATTAGAAACCCCGAGTAAGTTCAAATCATTTCCCCCCGCCTCCCCCCCCCCCTACAGTATTCTTTTAAGGTTAAATTCAAATGATTAACTGCTTGATATATTATATGATTAGGAGGCAGTAAGTGTGTATACACACATCCAATTTGTATTGGCCAATTGTTGGCCAATTTTACCACCTCTATGCAGTATGAGAGCTTACTTATACAATGTGTTCATAGTATTCAAAATCTGTTGGAACTCACAGTATGTGGAAACAGAAAAAATGGCCAATCATTGGCCAGTCAGAATTAATGGTGTACAAACCAGGCTTAAAGGGAACCTAAACTGAAAGGGATATGGACGTTTCCTTTTAAACAATACCAGTTTCCTGGCAGTCCTGCTGATCTCTTTGGCTGCAGTAGTGGCTGAATCAGACACCTGAAACAAGCATGCAGCTAATCCAGTCTGACTGCAGTCAGAGCACCTGATCTGCATGCTTGTTGAGGGGCTGTGGCTAAAAGTATTAGAGACACAGGATCAGTGGTAGAGTCAGGCAACTGGTATTATTTTAAAAGGAAAAATCCATTTCCCTCTCAGTTTAGGTTCCCTTTAATGTGTATATAACTGCTGATCTGCATTGGATACACAGACACTCAGTCACTTTATAATGCAGTTAAAGCGGATCTCCAGCCCACAAGTTAAAATCCAGCAGCCTTTCAGTAAAAGAAAGTTCTAGTTACCTGTGCTGCCTTGTTCCTCGAAGCTGTCCCGATGACCCCCGAATCACTGGACTTTCGGCGCGTGGCTCCGCCTCCCCAAAATAAAATGCCAAGATGTTTACTGGTCTAAACATCTTGGCGTTTTTCTCTGGGTAGGGAGGGGAGATGGGGCTATGCGCCAGAAGTCGGGTGATTAGGGTCCTCGGGACAAGGCAGCGCAGGTAATTATAACTTTCTTTTACAGGGAGGCTGCCTAATTTGAATTTGCGGGCTTTAATGCAAAATAGCAATGTCTGGCAAACACGAACTGCCTTGTGTGTGAATGTTAATTCTTGTACACATATACCTGGACTGTCACAGGGGTTGGGCCTTGATCCCTTGGGTGACAGTTTGGAGCTGAGTGCTGTAACTCTACTGCTCTTAGTGCTATGGAGGGGTAAGGAGGGGTGACATGCTGTACACGATGGAGCAGCTTCCGCTGGGCAGGGTTAGTGACAGAAAAATGCACTCAGGGATCAGTTGGCTATGGGATGTCGCTAAAGATCAGCAGGCTGTGTCTTTAGACAATGTCGGGGGGGACCCATACACATGCTAGATTCTTGGCCGAGGCAGTCTTTAATGGCTGTCTCAGCCAAGTTTAACTCAGAATGTGTACATAGCTTATATAGGCATGATGTATGATGCAGCTTCTGACACATAGATCTCACCACCAGCCTAACTAACACCTAGTTCCATCGAGCAGCTGCCAAACTGTGACCACTTTACCCACTAGCCATAGCTGGTCAAAGGTATGCTAATAAATCCACCACTTTACCCACTAGCCATAGCTGGTCAAAGGTATGCTAATAAATCCACCACTTTACCCACTAGCCATAGCTGGTCAACGGTATGCTAATAAATCCACCACTTTACCCACTAGCCATAGCTGGTCAAAGGTATGCTAATAAATCCACCACTTTACCCACTAGCCATAGCTGGTCAACGGTATGCTAATAAATCCACTTTTCTAATCTAATGCAAATTCTATCTAGCTTGGAATTGGGAGAATCCAAATCAGCAGGAAGTATGCTTGTTTGGCTTAATTCCAAGGTGAGTTCCATTTGCACTGAATTCACATAATCACATTTAGGCCTCTTGCACACTACATGCGATTCCAATTCCGACTTGTGTTTTTTAATTGATTTTCACATGTGATTCCGACTTTTAATTGGTACCGCATGCTGCTTTTTTTTTGCATTTTTCTTTTGATAGCATCCAGGGAAAATCGGAATCGCAAATCGGATTTTTAGTGTGCAGGGAGCCATAAGCTGCTATTATTAACTTCTCAATGCCCATCTCTAGTGAGTCTGAAGCCTGGTACACACTTTTAAATATGATTGGCCAATCAGTGAAACATGTAGTATAAGGGTTTACCTCCACAATCTGCTCATAGTATTCAATATCTGTTGACCCTCTCACTACATGGAGGATGGTAAGAATTGTTGGTGATTGGCCAATCATAATAATGAGTTGGTACAAGAAAGCAGAGTAATGGCTGGTACACACTTTCAATTATGATTGGCCAATCACTGACCAGTTTTAACCCCTCCCTGTAGTATGACGGCCAGCAGATATTAAATACTATAAACAGATTGTGTAGATAAACCCTCATACTACATGGAGGTGGTAAAATTGACCAGTGATTGGCCAATGATAATTGAAAGTGTGTACCAGGCTTAACTCCTACATGCCAAAGCAGCATAAATTCAAGAATTAACACAAGCAAATAAAGACATTCTGTCTGTCAAAAGCATAGTTCACCACTTAGTTCCACGGCTTACATTTAATATCCCTGAATCAGACCTACACATCGGCAGCATATATTCGCTCAGCTTTTTCTCAGAAGCATTTTGTTTAATGAAAGCAGTTTAGTAAGTATAAGACAATATGATCAATAAATGCTTTGTTTTTCACCTAATGCCCCCCTTGTATGTTGCTTTGTTGTTCTGTTCGCTCCTGGCTATTTTTTAATATTGATTAGTGGCTCATCTTGTCTATTACACGTGCTGCATCTCTTTATATTTTCTATGCACAAGCTAGTCTGTGAGAGTTTTCCGATGAGCTGTCAATAAGCATGATGCAGTAGAGAGAGTTGGCAAAGAAGCACAGGCAGCCTCATTTATTACTCGTCTTAAGTAATAACTGCTGTGTTGTATCTTGCCCCACCTACACTGATCAGGTCCAGGCTTTTACTTCATTGTTCAGCCTTTTAAAGCGGATCCAAGATGAAAAACCAACTATAACAAGTAACTTGTCTATATATCTTAAGTTTAGATCTAGCAAATATAGCTGCAAACAGCTTCAACAGTATATGATTATTTTTTCTTGTGATACATATGAGAGCAGCAACGTTCTGTTTTTATTATGCACAGGCAAGCTGATCTGCATCTCCAGCCCTCAGCCTGTGAAAACTTCACTCCCCTCTCCTCCTTCCTCCTACCCTCTGCCTCTGAAATCTCTGGCTAGTAACCTCCTCCTCCTGCCCAGACTGAGCTCCCATAAGCTCTTGCTACTAAGGCTAAGAGTGCCAAGGCACTCTGGAGAAACTGTGGGCAAGGCTTGTTTAGTTTATAGGGAATTTGAGTATTAAAACAAAAAAAAGTATTTGGCTTGAGGAATGCCCTATAAACTATATGAAAGGAACACAATTATGCAATGAGTAAAAGTTTATCTCGGATCCACTTTAAGTTTTTTAAGAATTCCATGAAGCATTAAATAAGAGAAGCCCCAAATTTCTGTTATTACAAATCCTTTTCTTACACTCTCTTTTCTCTCTTTTTGACTCCAACTTTGGTTTGAAAAAATTAGTTAAACTGCTTTCACTGGTTGCTATCCCTGCTTTTGACCTCAGTTTTAGTAGGTTCGGGCATAAAATCCCATACTTACCTAAGAAGAAGGAAGCCTGTGTATCCTATAGAGACTTCTCACAGCACCCTCAGTCCCACGTTGCCACTTGTGGACCTTCCAAAGATTACAGACAAGGACTTGTCGGTAATATGAATGGGGCCGCGCTCTTTTTTAAGCACAAGCATGGCCGTACTATGCCTGCGTGAGACACACAGTAAGCAGACGCACAGTAAGGGCTGGTTCACACGGGCTTCTGCCCGGCTTCCAGTGGCGGGATGGTTCAGCGGTGTCTCAGGTTTTCGACATCTTCCCGTCACGATCAACGTTTTTCAGACACGGCGGTAATCAACTCGCCACAAGTAGCGCGGCCCCAATCAGCTGGAGGGGCGCAAGCAGCGGCAGGGACCAGAGTACAGTGTGGGAAGCTGCCGAGATGCTCATAACAGTTACCACTACCTTCCATAGCACAGATAAGCTCATAAGGCAAGGGCAAACTGCAAAGAGGAAGGCTTTGTCACCCTCTTTTGCAGATTTCCCCTCAGTTTAATGGACTATGTGGGTTGGTATAGCTCAAGGAATTGAGCCTCACATAATTGGGCCCCACGATGGAGGAAAATGAGGTGAATGGAAAAAAATGAGACACTTACCTATGAAGAGGCTTCTTGTATCCTCCTCGAGACTACCGGGACCCTACAGACCATAGACAAGTGGCTTACTGTGGAGGAGTGGCAATACTTGCACAGGTGCAGTAAGGCCATGCTTGTACACCACGGGGTGTGTGGCCACAATAACATATCCGACAAGCTCGTGTCAGATATGTTCCGGAGGTCTGTGCATAGGAACGGTGGTCTTCAGGAGGACATGAGTAGCCTCTGAACGAGGCAGGAGACTGACTATGTGGAAGGGTTAGTCAAAGAGAAAATTCAGTACCACCAAGCATTATAAAACTGTTTGGTATATTGCCAGGAATGTTTCTTTGTTGTTGTAGAAATTATGTATTGCATGATAGTTGTCCTTTAAATCATTTTGACACTCTGTGCTTGCTCACAGGCAAGCGAATCAACTGTACTGTCGAATGTGGCATCACCAGCCATTGCACTGTCCAGCATCCATACATGTGTTTAATAATTGTGCGAGGGGGCTGCCATCTGGTTAGTGTGATGTCTGCCGATACTTAGAGAAACATGTATGCGAATACACTAGTTCTTTATTCAGCTCTATGCACAGCTGCAGTACCAGTGTGGTACAGCACCAAAAGTGCAACATCTTGCATATTGAAACATCCCTTGCCATTTAACTGGAGTCTCGGCAACTGCAGCAGCACTAAGTCAAGGGATTGTGGTGCAATAGCTCCCCTTAGTAAATCAGGCACTATATTAAAACTATTACGTTTAAAGGTCCACTATCGCAAAAAAGTATACAATTTTAAAATATACGTCAACACATACAAATAAGAAGTACGTTTCTTCCAGAGTAAAATGAGTCATAAATTACTTTTCTCCTGTGTTGCTGTCACTTACAGTCGACAGACCCGACTTATCTCCTCATGGGGATTCTCAGCGTAGCCTTTATTCTGTATAAAGACACTCCCTGAAAAGGATTTATACAAATATGCTAGCCAACCTCCCTGCTTGCTGCACCCTTTTTAGGCAGTTGGTCGGAGCAACTTCTTTTCACTAAATGATTTGGAAAATAATGAAAACCCTGAGAACCCCCCATGAGGAGATGAGCTGGTCCAAAGCCTGTCGGTTCTGTCAGATTTCTACTACCTACTGTAAGTCACAGCAACATATGAGAAAAGTAATTTATAGCATATCTTACTATGGTAGAAATGTACTTCTTATCTGTATATTTTTACATGTAGTTTAAATTTTATAATTTCTGCAATAGTGGTCCATTACATGTACAAGTTCTGTGTTTCCAATAAATTCTGGTTACACTATTATTTCTGGACAAAAATATAACAAAATAAAAGGCATATTATTCAGAATACCTAGAACCTTATTGCTTGTGGCCTGTGTCCTACACATCACATCAGGGACTGAACCTTTGGAATAAACATCCTTAATTAAATAAGTCTACTTCCAGGCACTTTATGTACACTTCCCTAACTGTACAATCTGTTCGGTAATATTTTGTCCTTCACATGTAATTTAATTGTCACGTTTGCCATTGGCAGATTCAATATGATTTTGGCATAGTGCAGTCCTCCACTGTCTCAGTAATTGCATTGCCATGCTCAGTGAAACTGATGAGGACATCATGTCAAGAAATAACAGCGCGAATGTCAGTTAAGTGATGGGATAGGGGGCCACATGAGTCACGTTCAGTACTCATCAATATGAACCCTTGTCCTGACAAACGCCACATGTGTGAATAAAAATAAGGTCATTACTGTCAGGAATATCAACACACAATTATACCATGGCATTTGAAAGGTGCTATCCCGCAAATTAAATTCTATAATCTTCTTGTCCTTTGATGCTCACTAATTTTTTTTTTTTGATTCTCAATGTATGGTTTGTTTTACACACACCATATCTACGGTATAATTATCTTCAAGTTTATTTTACAGAACATTTTTCGTGCAGCACAGAATTCCATATTGCCAACACAATGTGGCATTCTTCAAACACACTTTTGGGGAAAACCTAAATATAGTTCTCTATATCCCAACAGCCATTCCTAGGAGTATGGACATTTACATGATAAAATAGGGCGTGCCAATGAGATGCAAAAAGTTCCAAATTGATGCAGGATTATGCAAATTATAAATGTAAATGTATGCATCTTAAAATTAACCAATTGAATTGCACCAAGGTGGAATTTGATTGGTCTATTATCAAGCTGCATAAAATGCGCATAACATTGCATCAACTCAGAAGTATTTGCATTGCATTGACCATCCGTAATAAAAAAAAACCAAAACTGCAGCTTATAGTTTTGAGAAATTCTATTCTGAAAGAAAGTAAACAATATTAGTTCTGATCTAGTGAAATATTACTTTACCTACTGTGGCAGGGTCACATTGGCCTCAATTCTGGTAGCCATGTGAGGTAAATATTTTTTTGTGTGTAAAGTACCTCATGCGGTATTTTCTTCTTTTTTTTAGCAATTCTGAAAGATTTGTCTCCATTTCCACACATGAGGTAAAACATGAGGTAAATGCATAAAGTGAGGTAAAACATGAGGTATTTTAGCAGGCTATGCATGCAGTAAATAAATAATTGTAGTCTTTAATTGTCTTCCATAAGTTAGGATAATCTTTGGAAGATGTTTGTTTTTATTTGAGGGGAGAATGTGTATTTGATTATGTAGCAACCTATGAAAAGTATATTTATAGGCATCCCTTAAAAAAAAAATCCAGTAAATATTTGGAGTTTTATTACTACTATTCTTTTCTATTACACAGCCTGAATAGGAACGACACTAAAACAGCAATAGGAACTCCACTAAAAACTGCAAAATGCATACAAATTGACTTTACTTCCAGGTACAGGCAGGTCTTAAACTGATGGGTAAATTATGTGCTAACATGCCCCCTAATTTCCATGAGAATAGCTATTTTTGGTAAATGATTTACCTCATGAGGTAAAACATGACTAAAGCCTACCAGAATTGCTAAATGTCATTACCTCATGAAGTAAATTACCTCACATGAGGTAATTTTTTGATAACCCTACCAGAATTGAGGCCAATGACTCTACGGGCCGGTGCACACCGAGCAGGCTTTCAGGCGTTTTTGCAGCCGCTTACGGCTGCGGATACGCTAGGGTAATGTATTTCAATGGGGTGGGTCACACCAGAGCGGGAGGCGTTTTGCTTAAACGCATACTCCCGGGGTGAGGCATTTTTTGGATTGCGGAGGCGTTTCTGCCTCCAATGTAAAGTATAGGAAAAACGCAAACCGCTCTGAAACATGCCAGTTCAGAGCGGTTTTGCAGTCGTTTTTGTTACAGAAGCTGTTCAGTAACAGCTTTACTGTAACAATATCTGAATTCTGCTACACAAAAACCGCTACCCAAAACCGCAAAATGCTAGTTGAAACGCTTCAGAAAAATAAGAAAAAGCATTTCAAAATCTACTACCATTTTGCGGATCTGCTAGCGGGTTTTGGTGTGCACCGGGCCTACATGAGTACTGCATATAAAGCTCAATTCACACTGTAGGAGCAGCAGTGAACGTAGTGCTACAGAGATGTTCTATGGTTCCCTACATGGACTGAAGTGGATGCAAACCATTTATCAGATGTGCGTAGCCCCTGACTTCCTCAGCCCCCGACCACTCAGAATGTTTGTTTTGTAGTAATCATGTCATGTGATTGATTTCCATTATTTTCATTAATATGAATGCTCTGCATGTGTGGGCATCACCTGTCCTTAGAGATGAATGGGTGCTGCTTCATCACTAGCGTAAGAGCCCAACTTCCAGTGGCTGGATAGTGTACTAGTTAAGGGCTCTGCCTCTAACTAGGGATGCTCATTCGGATTTCGCTAAATTGGAATTTCTGCATTTCTGTTTGGAAATACGAATTTCCGATCGGAACCCAGAAATCGGAACTGGGAAATCGGATATCTGTGGAAATACTGCATTACCGCAATTCAGTAATTTTAGCCCAATCACAGAACTCGGAGGCAATGGACCAATCAGAAAATGCAGACACAACTCTGAAGTAGTTGGCAAATCAGAGAATGCAAAAAAATTACCAAAACAAAAAAATCACTACTCGGAAATCCGAATTCAGAAATCGGATTTCTGTGGAGATATTGCATTACCACAACTCAGTAATTTTGGCCCAATCACAGAAATCAGAAGCATTGGACCAATCAGAGAATGCAGAGTCAACTTGGAAGTATTTGGCCAATAAGAGAATGCAAAAAATTACCAAAAAAACACACTACTCGGAAATCTGAACACGGACATCGTAAACTGATCGGAAATCTGCGTAATCTGCATTGCCGGAAATTGGAATTTCTGCAGAATTGGAAATGGCCATTTCTGACCGTCCCTACCTCTGACACAGGAAACCAGGGTTCGAATCTCAGCTCTTCCTGTTCAGTAAGCCAGTACCTGTTCAGTAGGAGGGCTTTTCAACCTTTTCAGAAATTGTACCACTTTTATCGCATGGAAATTTTCAAGTACCACCAGTGATTTCGTAAGATGTCAACAACTCAATAAGTGAAAAAAAGGATAAAGAATGTACTAGTATTGTTAATTATTATTATTATTTATTGTATTTTTAAAGCGCCAACATATTACGCAGGGCTGGCCAAATAAAGGATACATACAGTGTTAACCAATATTACTTTTGTGCCTGTGCTTACTGATAGAATCAAGTCAGATTCCATCTGAAGACAGTTCCTTTCTTTAGTATGTATGTTTTATACATGTCAATAAAGCCTTCTCGCACAAGTATGTGGAACCAAATGGCAGTAAAGCTACAATAGTTTTTCCCCCCCACTTCTGGGTGCAAATCTCTCTCTCTAATCAGATTCTATTAGAGATAAATTTCTCTTTGTCGAATCTGCCCATAATCGGATGTATGGCTACCTTAAGAAGTTCACCATTCATGAATATCTAAAAGAGCTGCCTGCCCCCGTCATAGTATGAATTCATTGTTTATCCAAGCAGGACACAGTGCAGAGATAGAGAGCTTCTAATCTTGTTGCTTTCTGTGCAGAGCAGTCACCCATCAGTGGCTCCACTCCTAAGCACTGCATATGTAAGATCTGAATAAGGGAGGGCTGGTGGACACCAAGAGTGCTTCTGAGCATCTTTCAAATCGCCAGTGATTTGAAAAACGCTTGGCTAATGTTACCCTATTAGGATGTTCCCACAGCAGCGTTGCGATTTTCTCAATATCGCAAACACGCTGCATGTAGCATTTTTTGGAGTGATTCATTCAAAAATTGCTCTGTAAATTGCACTCCCAAATTGTTAGTGATTGCTATTGCGATTTTGTCATGCACTAACCCAGATAGAGGTGGAGTGGAGAGAGACTGAGAATAGTCTGAGATGGAGCAGAGAGTTTATCTGTATTGCAGTCCCACATCACACATAGGCTACTTGCCTGTAATAGTCCTCCTGTCCCTGCCAGTCTCTGACACAAGCTGCCAGAAGCCCTCCTGGAGTCCTAGGGACTGTCAAAAACTTTTCAACCTGTTTAACACCTTATCAGCACATGCAGTCATTATAACAATGGGGAGAGGCCAGACAGATTTTTTCCCACAGGCCCTCCAGGCAAGCTCTGCATCATGCAGTATATATTTACCAGCTTGCCCACCCTCTAAGTGCTCTGTAATTGTACTTTTATCATCTAGCCTAGTGCTTCACATTGTTTTATACAAAAACAAACCTGAGTACACCAGGCAATGGACCGACCCTAAATCACTTTTCCCTTTGTTCTCCCTGAAGCCCACAGACTCTTCCTTTTCATCTCCCAAGAGCGTACCACCTGGCCAGAGGCAAAGTAACACTTATGGTACGCATACCATGGGTTGAAAAGCACTGCTATAGAGCAGGGGTCCCCAACCACCGGGCCGCGGCCCACTGCCGATCTGTTGGCAGTTTTCCACCGGGCCGCGGCGGGTCTGTCATCTCGGGAAGGAAGCGGGGCAGCGGTTCCCATGGTAACTGCGATGCATGTCCCTGTAACCCGCTGTGCACGACACTGTCCACTAGGTCCAAACCCCGCATCCCATTCCCCCCGGTCCCCGGAGAAAAATGTGGTCAGAAAGTGGTCCCCGGGCCGGCAAAGGTTGGGGACCCCTGCATAGAGCACTCCCTAGTGACTGCAGCTCTGGTGCTTTGAGTCTGTCAGGAGAAAAGTGTGATATAAATGTTCTGTGTCTTCTTTTGTCTTGTTTAGTATATGGCCATCTTTGTATGATTTCCTGTTAGAGGATAACTTGATGCCAGAACTAATCAATACAATAATACAGTACAATAACATTTGTAAAGCACCTTTCTCCCATAGGACTCAAAGCGCATAGCTATGTCTCAGATCAATACAGGGTTGCAGGCTAGACTGTGATACAGAGAGAACAAGGCGTTAATAAGGCCATAAGAAATGTTGTGATTTAAAAACCCCATTTAAAACTGTATGACTCCAGTAAAGTTAAATATGATTGGCTGCATTGAAGAAATTGCCATTTTTTTTTTATACTGAAACTTCTCTTTGTTTTACTTTACTAAATAAACCTTACAATCAATGTGCTGAAAAGGCTCCTTTCTTATGAATAACAAAGCATGGTTGTGCTATTTTCTGCTGGTCTGGGCAATGCATATTGTAGTATCAGTCAACAATGCACTTCATAATATTATTTGAATATTAGGTTGAGCTGCCTGGGAGCTAAACACAGTGAGACGATACAAGTTGGGAACGAAGCCAGGCAAGTAGAGAGAATTAACAATGGAGAAAAAACATGCAGCAGAAGTGATGACTTGGAGACAGCATGTGAGCTACTGTATTATGGGAGTTGTTAAGCCAAAGGAGAGATATGGTAAACAGCATAACAGAGAAAAAAACATATATAATACTGATGAAACTCTATACAGCAATGAACTGATATGTATTAGGAATACTGAAAGGAAGTGAAATGAGGCAGACAAATAAGTAGCAGCTTATGTAGCTATCAGGGCCTGGCCGAGGCAGAGGCAAGAGAGCCTCCAGCCTCAGGGCGCGGTGTAGGAGGGCACACAACTCCCTCAGCTATCATTTGTAACGATTGGTGTCAGCACGCAGAGAGAATCTGTTTATTGGTGATCTGCAGTATCACCAAGAATGCAGATATATATACCTGATTATTGATGATCTGCAGAATCACTGATAATACAGATATATTGCTAACCTCTGGACACCTATAGGTATGTGAGTGTTTGGTGTAACAGTAGTACTTTGAGCAATGCACCTGCTGAGCAGGTGATCATAGGCAGTAAAGGAATACTGCTCTTGAGGGCACAGGAACCTTCCAGCAGCCTGAGACTCTCCAAGGGGTGGAGTCAGGCTGGAGATAGGAAGGACCAGAGAGTGAGTGACACCTGAAGATGGATGTCACTATCTGATCTGGAGACTATCTCTTAAGAGGAGAGATAGCTCTCGAGGTCGGGCACGCCTGGTCGGCAACACACGGACAGATAAAGTACAAAGACAGAAGGCTGATTCGGTATCCAAGGCAAGCAGGGTCTGGCAACGGAATATCAGATATGTGAGGTACCGAATCAGAGATCAAAGGGATAGTCAGGAAAGCAGTAAGTCATAACAGATATCAACAATGCATAGTCTGGGTGTGAGGTCCCCGGCCTCCACACCCCGGAACCAGTCCGATGAATAACAGACAAACAACGCAAGTTCCCCAGTCTGGGTGTGAGGTCCGCGGCCTCCACATCCTGGAACCAGTCCGAAGTTTAACAGATAGACAACACAAGTTCCCCAGTCGGAGCGCGAGGCCCGTGGTCTCCACACCCTGGAACCAGTCCGAAGTATAACAGATAGATAACACAAGTTCCCTAGTCTGGGTGTGAGGTCTGTGGTCTCTACACCCTGGAACTAATCTAAGCATAAACAGAATAACAGTACAAGTAATCTGGCTCAGTGTGAATTCCCAGGTCCACCCGGATCAAACACACTGCTGGATCCAACCAAGGTCCGAGTGCTTCCATGCAGTGCCCGCAACGGCAGACAACTTGAGAATGGCCAGCAGTAAGCATATATAGTGCATTGCTCTCATGCATATATAGTGCATGGCGCCACCCTGAAGTGATCAACCAATGGCTACCAGCTCTGAGGTCAGCTGACCGGCCTGGTCAGCTGATCCCTCCTTGGCCATCATAAAAGTTCTGCCTTTCAGCGCGCGCGCGCGTATTCCTAAACCTGTGTGAACTAACAGGCTCAGCCACACTAGCTACACGCTGCTGCGTGCAAACCGCCGCGCTGGATGCGGAACCAGCCGCCTTACTGTCGTTACATGCGGTGGCTTTTCCACGTTCTGCCATGTCACTAGATGCACGCTTCCGCATGCAGACCGCCACGTTGGACGAGGAAACAGCCGCCTTGCTGTCAGTACACGCGGCGGCTTTTTTCGCTTTTCTCACAGTACCCCCCCCCCCCCCTGAAGAGTGGACCCGGGACACTTCCCACTCGAGTTCCCAGAATGTGGGTCTAGAAACTTTTCGGTCTCACATTCCGATTGGTCTTTTACCATCACGGGGAGGGAGGGAAATCCACGTGCACTGCTGGTTTCAACAGAGACACATGGACTGATCTTACACCTCTCATACTGGCTGGGAAATCGACAGCATAGGTGACAAAATTAACTTTCCTGGTCACTGGGAATGGTCCTATGAATGTAGGACCCAGTTTGGGTGATGCTCGCTTCAGGGCCCCATGCTGAGAGGCTACGTACACCATGTCCCCAGGGGAAAACTCCCACTCTACAGACTTTCTCTTACTAGTCTGATTTTTCTGAGTCCGGGGTTTCCTTGACACTGGTAAATGTGGTAATGTACCCGGTGAGGTCTGACTAGATGTTTTACCCTCTAGAATGTCTCGCTGGCAAGGACCCAGATTAGGCATCCAGTCCTCCACCGTCTCCGCAGGTGCCCTGACCACCTTCCGAGGTAGGCCGGTCTCAGGCTCGGAACATTTAATTAAAGCTTCGGCTTTGACCTGCACTGCCACTTCTCCGACCTGTATCTTGGTAGCACCGACCCAACTCTCCCCAAACAATGCCGATGACAATGGGCTGACCATTTCAGTAACTGTCCTGAAGCCCAGTCAATCTGTGGGGAATGGATTTGCAACCAGGGCATACCAAGAACAATGGTGGAGGTTGCCATGGGCATCACCAGGAACTGTAATCTCTCTTCATGTAACGCCCCTAAACAACATGACAACCAGGGGGTTTGGAAGAGAGTCTGACCACTCTGCAACGGAGAGTCATCCACTGCAGTGACCAGAATCTGCCGGTCTAATGGGACCAGGGGTATCCCCAATTTTTTTTACAAAATCGTAATCTATGAGGTTTGCTGCAGAACCGGAGTCCACAACGGCTTCTGCGGAACTAGTCTAACCCTCCCATGTAATAGAGCAGGGAAGGAGCAGACGATCATTGTTTAGAGGTAACGACTGCTCGCCTCTGGTGTTGACCAACCCCAGACGGCAGCATTCTCCTGGCCCCTTAGCACCATATAGATTGCGTTTTCTTGGCCTTCTGTGACCCTTCTTCACCTGACTCAGCCCTGTATATCCGATTTGCATCGGCTCGTCAGAGGGTGACGAAGATCGAGAAGGGTTGTCTGAGATAGACCTTACAGTATTCCTACCACAAATCTGTTTCTGGTAGCACAAACGGCGATCTATCTGCACGGCCAAAGAAATCGCCTCATCTACAGATTTGAGCTCAGGATGTCCTATCATTACGTCATGGATTGCATCTGACAATCCTGCCAAAAAACAGTCCAATAGTGCAAATGACTCCCATCTGGCAGATACTGCCCATTTCCTGAATTCAGCAGCATAATTTTCAACCGGAACCTTGCCCTGCCGCAATGTCTTGAGCTTCCGCTCAGCGGTAGAAGCAATGTCCGGATCATCATAAACCATAGCCATTGCTTTAAAAAATTCCTCAACCGAAGCTAGGACCTCATTCACTGGCTGAAGATTATATGCCCAGGTCTGGGAATCCCCTGACAACAGAGTCTTAATGAACGTAATCCTCTGTGCCACGGTTCCCGACGAATTAGGCCTCAACTCAAAGTATGATAACACTCTATTTCTAAAATTCCGTAAGTCAGATCTGTGACCAGAAAACCTTTGAGGTACAGGCATACGTATGTCTGTGCTAGGAGGAGATCGCACTGAGTTTATAGCTGATTGAAGTTCCTGAATAGCCCCAAATAGCTAGCTAATCTGGGTCTGTTGGTTCAAAACTGCCCCGGAAAGATTGTTTACCGCGGCGGTCAGGACTTCAACATGACTATACAGTGCGTCCATTTGGTTTTGGTCTGCCGTTCTGTAACGATTGGTGTCAGCACGCAGAGAGAATCTGATTATTGGATCTGATTATTGGTGATCTGCAGTATCACCAAGAATGCAGATATATACCTAATTATTGATGATCTGCAGAATCACCGATAATACAGATATATTGCTAACCTCTGGACACCTATAGGTATGTGAGTGTTTGGTGTAACAGTAGTACTTTGAGTAATGCACCTGCTGAGCAGGTGATCATAGGCAGTAAAGGAATACTGCTCTTGAGGGCACAGGAACCTTCCAGCAGCCTGAGACTCTCCAGGGGGTGGAGTCAGGCTGGAGATAGGAAGGACCAGAGAGTGAGTGACACCTGAAGGTGGATGTCACTAACTTATCTGGAGACTATCTCTTAAGAGGAGAGATAGCTCTCGAGGTCGGGCACGCCTGGTCGGCAACACGCGGACAGATAAAGTACAAAGACAGAAGGCTGATTCGGTATCCAAGGCAAGCAGGGTCTGGCAACGGAATATCAGATATGCGAGGTACCGAATCAGAGATCAAAGTGATAGTCAGGAAAGCAGTAAGTCAAAACAGATATCAACAATGCCTAGTCTGGGTGTGAGGTCCGCGGCCTCCACACCCTGGAACCAGTCCGAAGTATAACAGATAGACAACACAAGTTCCCCAGTCTGGGCGCAAGGCCCATGGTCTCCACACCCTGGAACCAGTCCGAAGTATAACAGATAGATAACACAAGTTCCCTAATCTGGGTGTGAGGTCTGTGGTCTCTACACCCTGGAACTAATCTAAGCATAAACAGAATAACAGTACAAGTAATCTGGCTCAGTGTGAATTCCCAGGTCCACCCGGTCCAAACACATCCGACCAAGGTCCGAGTGCTTCCACGCAGTGCCCGCAACGGCAGACAACTTGAGAATGGCCAGCAGTAAGCATATATAGTGCATTGCTCTCTGGCGCCACCCTGAAGTGATCAACCAATGGCTACCAGCTCTGAGGTCAGCTGACTGGCCTGGTCAGCTGATCCCTCCTTGGCCATCATAAAAGTTCTGCCTTTCAGCACGCGCGCGCGTATTCCTAAACCTGTGTGAACTAACAGGCTCAGCCACACTAGCTGCACGCCTCTGCGTGCAATCCGCCGCGCTGGACGTGGAACCAGCCGCCTTACTGTCGTTACATGCAGCGGCTTTTCCGCGTTTTCTCACATCATTCCCCTATTGTGTTTTAAGCAAAGAGAAATAAGAAAAGGGGATACATGACAGTGACTGCAAGCCAGATAACTAGATATTAAGATGTCTGGGGCCCTGGGGCGCCTCTTAGTCTAATAGCAATCAGTGTGTGACAGCTGGGGTGGGAGGGATGGAGGGCCGCACTGGGTGTTGGAGGACCTTGTCCCAGCTCTGGTAGCTATTAGTGGTGCTCAGCAGAGCTCGAATATTCGAGTAGCTCGAATATTCGAGCTCTTTTCCAGCTATTCGAGCTCGGTATTCAAGCTCCGAATAGCTGTAGCTATTCGAATGGGCTATTCGCGTACACTCGAATAGCCCATTCACTATTCGAGCTATTCGAGCAAACGGCGCTATTCGAGCTCGGTACCGAGCTCGAATAGCGTCATAGCCCAGATTGATGTCCTTAGAGCCAATCAGAGGGCTCCCAGGCCCTCTGACAGCAGCCAATCACAGAGGGGGACCCTGGCCAGCCCCTACCCTATAAATAGCGGCCGCCATGTTACGTTTCTCCGTCCTTGCCTGAGACTTGCATAGAGAGAGAGTTGCTCCTTTGTGCTTTGGCTTAGCAAGAGCTTTATTGTGGTCATTTACCTAGCGTTTTTGCTCACATACACCTCCTATACACACCTATATTGTTGTTAGTTAGTTAGACATTGTATTTTAGTTAGTAGCTTTTGTGTTACATAGAGACAGGCCAGCTGCTGCAGGCTTACAGCTTTAGGCCTCAGGGCCTGCCTGTGTGGGCAGCTGTCCTCCTGTCCTCTGTTTATTTCTCTCTATTCTATACCAGTATTTCTGCTGTCCTTTACTACTGATTGTATTAGTATTGTAGTTATATACTGTAACTGTACTAGGACACTCACTGTCACTGTTCATAGGCTACTAGCTGCTCCTGCGTGTGTGCACTCACTGTCTGTGTACACACTACACACACTCTATTTCCAAGTTCTGATAACTGATTGATTATTGTAATTGAATATTGTAATTAGTTAGTTGTACTCACTGTTACTACTTACTGTACTAGGAGTCTAGGACACTCAGTCACTGTTCATAGGCTACTAGCTCCTGCGTGTGTGCACTCACTGTCTGTGTACACACTACACACACTCTATTTCCTTCTGATAACTGATTGATTATTGTAATTAGTTAGTTGTACTTACTGTTACTACTTACTGTACTAGGAGTCTAGGACACTCAGTCACTGTTCATAGGCTACTAGCTCCTGCGTGTGTGCACTCACTGTCTGTGTACACACTACACACACTCTATTTCCTTCTGATAACTGATTGATTATTGTAATTAGTTAGTTGTACTTACTGTTACTACTTACTGTACTAGGAGTCTAGGACACTCAGTCACTGTTCATAGGCTACTAGCTCCTGCGTGTGTGCACTCACTGTCTGTGTACACACTACACACACTCTATTTCCTTCTGATAACTGATTGATTATTGTAATTAGTTAGTTGTACTTACTGACTGTTACTACTTACTTACTTACTGTACTAGGGACACTCACTCAGTCACTGTTCATAGGCTAGCTCCTGCGCGTGTTTGCGCGTGCGTGCACTCACTGTCTGTAGTGTACACACACTAAATTTACTTGTGATTACTACTGATTATTGTAACTGCTAGTTGTACTTCCTGACTGTTACTACTTACTTACTGTACTAGGGACACTCACTCAGTCACCTCACCCACCAACCCACTCCATTAAAGTACCCCACTTTTCACCCGCCCTTTAAAAAAACTTTTGTCTATACGCCCAAAACATCGAAGATGTCTGGAAGTGGCAGCCAGCGCGGTTTGGGCAAGGGGAAGGGCAGCAAGGGAATTAGGAGGAGAGGGAGCAGCATTGTGGCAAGCCGCGGGCGCGGGCGCGCCACCATGCACAGTTCCGCAGCAGCAGCAGCAGCGTCAGTGGCTAACATTCCTCCCATAGCCACTGGCCGTGGACGCCTTGGGCGCCGCCCAGCAGGAGCATCTGCAACTCACGCTGCAGAGACACAGCAGCAGCAGCGTGTAGCACCTGCTCCGATTTTCCTCCAGCCGGGTCGGAAACGTCCCATTGAGGAAAAGCATGCAGACACTGTGGTGCAACTCATGACGGAGGATGAGCAGCCCGCCATCAGCTCTGCATCTGAGGCCTCCACCCTCACCACCACCACCACCACCCCTGTTCGCAGCAGCCGCCCAGCAGGGTCTGGGGAGGAGGCCAGTTCACCGTCACTCGCCGACCTGTCATTCAGCAGTCTTTTGACCCCAGGCATCATGAGTAAATTGTCTGCTGTTGTTGGCGATCTTGAGGAGCAGATGCTGATGGGCACTTTGGGGGATGAGGGATTGGACAGCAAGACTGTGGCGACAGTCAAGCAGCCCATCCATGCATCAGGAGAGGAGTTTGGGGGGTCCTCATCCCAGCAGGACATGTTTCAGGAGGGGGAGGATGTTGATGACCTGGTGACAGACAGAGACTGGGTGCCACCACCTCCAGGGGATGTCGTCCTCAGCAGCTCTGAGGAGGAGGAGGAGGATGCTCTTGTGGGCCTTGCAAGGAGGCGCATCATTGCAAGCATTGGCAGCAGCAGTAGGCAGGTCCCACAGCCTGCTGGTGTCTCAGGCTCAGCAGCAGCAGCAGCAGCATCTGCCAGTACCACCACCAGCCGCACCCAAGCCCCCCAAGCCCCACCCCCAACCACCACAGGGAGACAGGCAGCAGCGCTTCCATGCCGTAGGGGGATGTTTCTGTCACCAATCTGGCGCTTTTTCACCATGCCCACAGTGTACAGCAAGTACGCCACTTGCAACCACTGTCAGCGGAAGTTGAGCAGAGGTGCAGACCCCTTAAAGTTCTGCACCAGCTCGCTCATCAACCACCTTGCTGCAAAACATTTCCACCAGCATCAGGAGTTCCAGAGGCTGAAGGCATCTGGTGCTGGCAGTGGCACCACACCCATCACTGCACAGCCTTCAGCAGCAGCAGCAACAGCAGCCACCCGCCCTCTTGCTCCTCCAGCAGCACCAGCAGGAGTGCGGAAACGCACTGCTCCTCCCCCCTCTGCAACTCCTGCCGCCGACACTGAGGCCTGTTCTGGCAGCCAGTCCTCAGTGGCCTCCTCCGCTGTGTCTGCTGATTCCCGTGCCAGCAAAAGGCCACGCCAGAGCCTTTTGAGCGAGTCCTTCCAGGGGGTGGTTAGGGCTCTGCCTCCCAGCAGCCGTCGCGTGCGGCAGCTGAACGGCTTGCTGGCACGGGCCATGTGCTCCCAACTCCTGCCGTACACGCTCGTGCAGGAGGGGAGCGACATTCGTGCGCTGCTTGCTTGCGCAGCCCCAGACTGGCAGCTCCCCAGCAGACACTTTTTCTCCCGCAAGGCCATTCCTGCACTGCACCGCTTTGTGATGGCCAATGTGGAGCGAGGGCTGGAGCACGCGGTTGGTGAAAGGGTCCACGTCACCATGGACTCCTGGAGCAGCCGCTTCGGGACAGGCCGCTACCTGTCCTTCACTGTCCACTGGGTCAGCTTGGTGGAAGGGGGTGAGGATGGGAGAGCAGCAGCGGGCACAGCAGCAGCAGCAACACAGTGGGTGGTGCCACCCCGCAGGGTCAGGGGAACTGCAGCAGGTTCCTCCGATCCTCTGCCATCCTCCGGCACACCTGGCCAAACCCCCCGCCTCAGCAGCAGCGTGAAGGCCCGCCACTGCCAAGCGCTGCTGCACTTGGTCAGCCTTGGGAAGACCAAGCTGACGGCAACCCATGTGTTGGCCAAACTCCAGGAGCAGGAGAGGATTTGGCTGACCCCCAGAGGCCTCAGAGTCGGAGAGGTGGTGGCCGACAATGGGGCCAATCTGGTTGCCGCAATAGACAGGGGAAACCTGACCCACATCCCCTGTCTTGCCCACGTGCTGAACCTGGTAGTGCAGAAGTTCTTGCGCACCTACCAGGGGATGGGCGAACTGCTGGAAACGGCAAGGAATGTTGTGCGTCACTTCCGGCGCTCGGCTGCAGCCTGTGCGAGCCTGGAAGACGTGCAAAAGGAGCTGGATCTGCCACGCCATCGGCTGATCCTTGACGTTCCGACTCGCTGGAACTCCACCCTGGCGATGTTGGAGCGTCTGGTTGAACAGAAGCACACTGTCAACCAGTACCTTGCCCTGGCCACTGTTTCCGCCGCTCAGAGAAGGGACAAGACCAGCAACATCCCGTCCATCGTCCCCGATGATGACTGGAGGCACATGCAGCAGGTGTGCTTAGTGCTGGCTCCCTTTCTGCAGGCCACTAACATGGTGAGCAGGGACCATGCTATGGTCTGCGAGTGGGTGCCCCTGGTTTGTCTGCTGAACAGGGCCCTCGATGCTTTGCTGGAACAGGGAGCGGCAGCCTTGGACCAGCAGGAGCGGCAAGCAGCTGCACAGTCCACCTCTGAGGGGGAGGAGGAGGAGGACTTGGTGGAGGTCCCTGACCTTGCTGCTGATGAGGGGGAGCAGCACAGTGCAGCTGAGTTGGTGCGGGGGTGGAGAGAGGATGAGGCTGACGAGGCAGAGGAGGAGGATGAGGACAGCAGCACTGCCGTCGATGTGCCAGCAGACGTGGCCCGCCTCTTCCCAATGGCAGCGCACGTGCTGACGTGCCTGCGCAGAGACCCCAGGGTGATCCAGATGAAGCAGAGGGAGGACATCTGGATCAGCATGATGTTGGACCCACGCCTCAAGGGGAAGTTGAGCCAGTTCCTGCCGCCTGCAGGAGGAGACCCAGCGCAACAAATAAGGAGCTTGCAGCAGGCCCTTGTTGAGCGCTTGGAGGAAGCCTTCCCCCAGCCTTCCACCCCCACTGTCCAGCAGCCAGCACAGAGGCAGCAGCAGGTGCCTGCATCCAGCAGCAAGCGCCCCACAGACCTGCTGTCTCTCAGCCACGAGCTCTACAGGACTGTAGAGGCTCCGGCAGCAGTGACTAGAGAGGAGGTGCATGCAGCAGCATCCTCCACCGGTCACAGCCAGCGCCTGACCCGCATGGTGGCTGACTACATGGGGTCCTACAGCGGGCTTGACAGAGATGCCCCTGTTGATCCCATGGAGTATTGGGTCAAGCGCCTGGAGATCTGGAGCGAGCTGGCGCAGTACGCCCTGGAAGTGCTGTCCTGCCCCCCTTCCAGCGTGCTGTCCGAGCGCTGCTTCAGTGCAGCTGGTGGTGTGGTCACCGAGAAACGCTCACGTCTGTCTCACAAGTCTGTGGACAGACTGACGTTTCTCAAGATGAACCAGGCGTGGGTGGAAGGCGAGTTCCTGGCCCCTGTTGTCGGCGAGAGGGGGACATGAACTGGCTAAGAACCATCGTTAATGTGCCTTACCACCCTTTACCACCTCCTGGCTCCTGCTCACTAAGCCAGCCTGGTTAACTTTGACTATTACGTCGCCTGCAGCCACACATTTTACACCTACAGTGGGCTGCTGTGTACTGCCCTTCTGCTGTCTGTCTGTGTTTCCCACTGCCAGGGTACACAGATTTACCTTCTGCTGCCACTCTGCCACCAGCTATTACGTCAAACAATAGCTATATATCTGTGTAATTTGTTTTACAAACAAAACCAAAAAACCATAAAAAAAAAAAAAAAAAGGGTTTAATTTTTCTGAGGTGCCCGGGTTGAAAACTGTGTTGTCCCAGTTGTGTATTGGACACGATGTGGGCTGCACGACCGCTGTCTGGGACCTCCTGTTGTGTTCATTTACGGCCTGGTATCACCGCTAGGTACCAGGGCTATTATGTCACGCTGCCTGCCTGCTGCCACACTCACACTACTCCTCCATTCCTCCTGCTGATGCTGCTGTCTGTCTGTGTTTCCCAACGCCAGGGTACACAGATTTACCTTCTGCTGCCACTCTGCCACCAGCTATTACGTCAAACAATAGCTGCTCACATTACTCCTCCATACCTCCTGCTGCTGCTGCTGCTGTCTGTCTGTCTGTGTTTCCCAACGCCAGGGTACACAGATTTACCTTCTGCTGCCACTCTGCCACCAGCTATTACGTCAAAAAATAGCTATATCTGTCTGTGTAATTTGTTGTAAAAACAAAACTACAAAACCATAAAAAAAAAAAAAAAAGGTTTAATTTTTCTGAGGTGCCCGGGTTGAAAACTGTGTTGTCCCAGTTGTGTATTGGACACAATGTGGGCTACACGACCGCTGTCTGGGACCTCCTGCCTGCTGTGTTTATTTACAGCCCTGGTATCACCGCTAGGTACCAGGGCTATTATGTCACGCTGCCTGCCTGCTGCCACACTCACACTACTCCTCCATTCCTCCTGCTGATGCTGCTGTCTGTCTGTGTTTCCCAACGCCAGGGTACACAGATTTACCTTCTGCTGCCACTCTGCCACCAGCTATTACGTCAAACAATAGCTGCTCACATTACTCCTCCATTCCTCCTGCTGCTGCTGCTGCTGTCTGTCTGTCTGTGTTTCCCAACGCCAGGGTACACAGATTTACCTTCTGCTGCCACTCTGCCACCAGCTATTACGTCAAAAAATAGCTATATCTGTCTGTGTAATTTGTTGTAAAAACAAAACTACAAAACCATAAAAAAAAAAAAAAAGGTTTAATTTTTCTGAGGTGCCCGGGTTGAAAACTGTGTTGTCCCAGTTGTGTATTGGACACAATGTGGGCTACACGACCGCTGTCTGGGACCTCCTGCCTGCTGTGTTTATTTACAGCCCTGGTATCACCGCTAGGTACCAGGGCTATTATGTCACGCTGCCTGCCTGCTGCCACACTCACACTACTCCTCCATTCCTCCTGCTGATGCTGCTGTCTGTCTGTGTTTCCCAACGCCAGGGTACACAGATTTACCTTCTGCTGCCACTCTGCCACCAGCTATTACGTCAAACAATAGCTGCTCACATTACTCCTCCATTCCTCCTGCTGCTGCTGCTGCTGTCTGTCTGTCTGTGTTTCCCAACGCCAGGGTACACAGATTTACCTTCTGCTGCCACTCTGCCACCAGCTATTACGTCAAAAAATAGCTATATCTGTCTGTGTAATTTGTTGTAAAAACAAAACTACAAAACCATAAAAAAAAAAAAAAGGTTTAATTTTTCTGAGGTGCCCGGGTTGAAAACTGTGTTGTCCCAGTTGTGTATTGGACACAATGTGGGCTACACGACCGCTGTCTGGGACCTCCTGCCTGCTGTGTTTATTTACAGCCCTGGTATCACCGCTAGGTACCAGGGCTATTATGTCACGCTGCCTGCCTGCTGCCACACTCACACTACTCCTCCATTCCTCCTGCTGATGCTGCTGTCTGTCTGTGTTTCCCAACGCCAGGGTACACAGATTTACCTTCTGCTGCCACTCTGCCACCAGCTATTACGTCAAACAATAGCTGCTCACATTACTACTCCATTCCTCCTGCTGCTGCTGCTGCTGTCTGTCTGTCTGTGTTTCCCAACGCCAGGGTACACAGATTTAACTTTCTGCTGCCACTCTGCCACCAGCTATTACGTCAAAAAATAGCTATATCTGTCTGTGTAATTTGTTGTAAAAACAAAACTACAAAACCATAAAAAAAAAAGGTTTAATTTTTCTGAGGTGCCCGGGTTGAAAACTGTGTTGTCCCAGTTGTGTATTGGACACAATGTGGGCTGCACGACCGCTGTCTGGGACCTCCTGCCTGCTGTGTTTATTTACAGCCCTGGTATCACCGCTAGGTACCAGGGCTATTATGTCACGCTGCCTGCCTCATTGACTGCCTGCTGCCACACACTCATCCTCCTCCTCCTGCTGCTGAATTTACCTCCTGCTGTCTGTGTGTTTCCACTGCCAGGGAGCACATACAATGGCGCTTCCAACATGCGTGCGCCACCAGCTATTTGTTACGCTCAAAAATAGCTGCATTTCTTTAAAAAAAAAAATTTGAAAAGAGAAATAAGTGAAGAAGAAGACGATATAGAAGAAGATGAAGAAGATGAAGAAGAAGAAGAAGATGAAGAAGAAGATGAAGAAGAAGAAGAAGAAGATGAAGAAGAAGAAGAAGAAGAAGAAGGAGAAGAAGATGAAGATGAAGAAGAAGAAGATGAAGAAGAAGAAGAAGAAGGAGAAGAAGATGAAGATGAAGAAGAAGAAGATGAAGAAGAAGAAGATGAAGAAGAAGAAGATGAAGAAGAAGAAGAAGAAGAAGGAGAAGAAGATGAAGATGAAGAAGAAGAAGATGAAGAAGAAGAAGAAGAAGAAGAAGGAGAAGAAGATGAAGATGAAGAAGAAGAAGATGAAGAAGAAGAAGATGAAGAAGATGAAGAAGAAGAAGATGATGAAGAAGAAGAAGAAGAAGAAGAAGATGAAGAAGAAGAAGAAGATGAAGAAGAAGATGATGAAGAAGAAGAAGAAGAAGAAGAAGATGAAGAAGAAGAAGAAGATGAAGAAGAAGATGAAGAAGATGAAGAAGATGAAGAAGAAGAAGATGAAGAAGTTGAAGATGAAGAAGAAGAAGAAGAAGAAGAAGATGAAGAAGATGAAGAAGAAGAAGAAGATGAAGAAGTTGAAGATGAAGAAGAAGAAGAAGATGAAGAAGAAGATGAAGAAGAAGAAGAAGAAGAAGATGAAGAAGAAGATGAAGAAGATGAAGAAAAAGAAGATGAAGAAGAAGAAGATGATGATGAAGAAGATGAAGAAGAAGAAGAAGAAGAAGACAATATAAAAGAAGAAGAAGATATAGAAGAAGATATAGAAGAAGAAGATATAGAAGAAGAAGAAGAAGAAGAAGAAGAAGAAGAAGATATAGAAGATAAAGAAGAAGAAGAAGAAGAAGTATATACAGTACTGAACAAATTTCTGGACACAACTTCTCTTTTCAACTTTTTTTTTTTAAAGGAACATCCCCACATAATCACTTGCTGTTGTTACTTGGAAAAAAAGAGGTTTCTTGCATCATTCACCCTCAAAACAAGTGTTGGAAGCTATTTAAGGCCATTTCGAATAGTCAGCTCGAATAATGAGCTCGAATACCGACTCGAATAGTGAGCTCGAATTCCGAGGTCGAATCGAATAGTAAAAATTATTCGACTCGACTATTCGACTGATCTCGAATAATTTACTATTCGAATTCGACCTAACTCGAATTTTGAAAAGGGGTATTTGAGCACCACTAGTAGCTATAGACCTTGCTTTAAGCCCAAGTTCCGAATGCATTTAATATAACAAGTTAAAAAAAATAAATACAAAAATTGTAAAAAGCAGTGTAGTGCTAAAAGAGAGTCTGAAGCGAGAATAAATCTCGCTACAGACCTCATAGTTAGCAGGGGCATGTGTGCCCCTGCTAAAATGCCGCTATCCCGCGGCTTAACGTGGGTCCCTTCACCCCCAAATCCCTTCCATACATCGCGGAATCTCTTCCGCATTGGGGCAGGGCTACCCGCCGCAGCCCTGCCTCCCGCGCGTCTATCAGAAGCGTACCTCCGCCTCTCCCCCGCCCCTTCTCAGTCTTCCTTCACTGAGAGGGGCGGGGGAGAGGCGGCGATGCGCGTCTGATAGACGCGCTGAGAGGCAGGGCTGCAGCCATTAGCCCTGCCTCCAGGAAGAGCAAAATTTACGACCAATTTGGTCGTTGATTTTGCAGGGGAGGGGTTTGGGGGTGAAGGGACCCCCGTTCAGCTGTGGGATAGCGGCGGTTTAGCAGGGGCAACTATGCGCTCTGAAGCGAGAATTATTCTTGCTCCAGTGTCTATTTAAAGAAAGCCATTTTATGCTACCTTCAGATCTAATCACCCGGGACTTACTCTAGCCCCTTGCAGCCGATATGTCCCTCGCCGCATCTCCGCCTCGAGGTCGTCCGCGCCTTCGCGAGCACCGCTGTCAAGTGTACAGTACATGTACACAGGATCAGAGCAGGATCATCCCTCATCCATCAGGTAACCTAGGCATTGGCCTCGGGCCTAGTGGGTGTCAAGGGGCCCACCAACAAAAGATAATGCGCGGGCCCCAAATCTACTACCTTGCCTAGGACCCCATTACATCTTCATCCATCTCTGCACAGGATGTGGGTAAATGCACAAAGTGTAGGTTTTGCTTTGGGGGCCCAGTATATTCAAGGTATGCTCCTGCTTTCACCATTCTTGTATGAGTGCCCCCTATGCAAGTTTCACATTGCCCCCCCCCCCCCAAGCACTTTATACATAACAATTGATACTGTGCACCAAAACCTGCCAATGGCAACTCCAGTGTCAGAAGGGGATGGGGAACAGTTTGTTAATGATTACCACTATTCAAAGTATCTATAGAAGTCATTAGTATGAGCACAGGACTAATAGAGAGCTAATACTGTAGTTGAGGGAGGGAACTTTGGGGCCCCTCTGACCCAAGGGCCCCGATGCGGTCGCAACCTCTGCAACCCCTATTGCTAAGCCACTGCTTGTATGTAGAATTCAAAAGTGAAACTTTTACGAGAAGAGGTAGTATACTGTAGATCTGGATGATGGGCAGAGTGTTGAGATGCTAGGTGTGGTCCCTATTGCAATGTCTATTGTGGTGTGCTTTCACATCTGCATACAGACACAAATATTCTCAATATTTTTTTATGGGGCAAGATCCACTTGCTTGCATTGTGTGGGGATTTAGCATGTGGGCTTTGGTTTGCAGACCTGCCTGTTAGTGTGTGCTGCTGCAAGTGTGAGTGTGGGGGTAGTGTCTTAAGGCTCCAGTCACACTGGGGATTGCAAAACACTAGCAAAAGTGATCTTCGTTAATGTATTCGCTGGAGACAAACAAAGCTCCCTAGTTTGAATGGGCTCTAATGGATCCCTATCATGAAAAATTATAAAATTTAAAATACATACAGTATGTATTAGATACTGTACTTATACGAAGTACATTTCTGCCAGATTAACATGCACTATAAATTATTTTTCTCCTATGTTGAGGTCACTTACAGTAGCCAGTAAAATTCTGACAGACATGACAGGTTGTGGACTAGTGCACCTACTTATGGGGGATACTCTGGATTGTCTTTATTTTCAAAAGCACTTACTGAATGGCAGTTGCTCAGTCCAACTGTCAAAATGGTGTGCACTTGTGTGGGGAGGCAGTGCTTTTGTAAAGGATAAAGGAGATACTGAGTATTCCCCACAAGGAGATGGACTAGTCCAAAACCTTTCAGAGCTGTCAGATTTTTACTTCCTACTGTAAGCAAAAGGAAATTAGTAGAAACAAAATGTAAATCTAGGAGAAATTTACAGTAAAAGTATAGTATATGTACACATATTTTAAATTTTAACATGTTTCGGTATTGTGGTCCTTGAACTCTCACTCATTTAGTGTAACGATTGTGGAATTCTCTCCGTGATCAGCACACAAGACGTGCGCTGACACTGCGGAAATCCTCCACAAGCGTATAATTTGCGGGAACCCAGCAAAAGGTGCGATTCACCTGTAGAGGGAAATTCCTGTCAACAGGGGGAGCTGTGGAGTGCAGAGGAACGGCTCCTCTGCCCTGCCACATACGCCAGACAGGAATTGTACGAAGGGCAGAAACACAGGGCAAGATAGCCCTGAAAGGGAGAGATCAAAGTGACAGAGGGTATGTTTGTTCACCAAACTAGTCGCCACCCTGCGACGATGAACACACAACCATGAAGACAAAGTGGGAAGGCAATCGCCAGAGATGGCGATTGCTAACAGAGACACAAGACCGAATAAGCACAGATGAGGAATGTATGTTTGTCCACCAATCTAGCCGCCACCTGCGACGGTGGACACACAACAGAAGAAACCAAGTGAGAACGCAATCGCAAGAGAATCGATTGCGGTAGAGAATGAGCACAGGGACAGATTGTATGTGTGTGCACCAAACTAGTCGCCAACCCGCGATGGTGCATACACAACAGCAGATATGAAGTAGGAACGCAATTGCGAGAGAGGCTATTGCCAGAGGTGACACAAGGCTACAGCAAGGCAGAGCACGAGAGTAGCAAAGGCACAGCAAATCATACAATGAGGAGATACGGAAAATAACAAACGCTAGCTAAACGCGAACACCGCACTCATTCGCAACAGTGCACGCGTTTATGCGCGGTCTCCACGTGATAAGCACAATAGAGACAAGCACGCCTAACTAACCACCGACAGACAAACATGAAACAGAAGACGCGGGCGCTTGCTTAACGGTTACCTCACCGGGCCTCCAGCAAGCGTTCGTAGCAGTCAAGACAGACACACGAAAACATGAACAAGCGAGAGATAGGATCCACAGCACTAGCGAAAGTGGCTAGTGCGATCCAGGAAGACAGAACAGAAGGATCCACAGCGCTAGTGCAAGATGCTAGTGCGATCCAAGTACAGAGTAAAAGACCAGAAGGATCCACAGCACTAGCGCAAGAGGCTGGTGCGATCCAGGAAAACAGGACAGAAGGATCCACAACACTAGCGCTAGGCGAGTGCGATCCAGGCAAGACAGATCAGAAGGGGCTACCAGTAACAACCGCTGTTCAGGTTAGCACCCAGACACACAGAACGATTTCCTGTCGACCACTGCTGAGACAGGACAATCGCAACAGACAAACAAAACAGATAAGCAATCCTAACTGCACTAGGGAAACCTGCCTAGTGCAGTCCCAGGAATTACTCTAGGCTAATCTTCAAACAAAGAGCAAGGCTGACACTCCAGGCGAGTGTTACACAGGAACTAACTCTTATGACCAGCGAAGGTCTGTGATATCACATGGTATATATAGAGCAAGACTACAAGGGATGTGGCTAGGCAATTTGCATGACAAACGTATGCAAATTCTTCAGCAGCAGCAAGCTGAAAAACTGACAAAAGGTCTCTCTTCCAGAGACCTGCAGAATGCAGACCTGAACAATGGTCAAAAAGCTGCCTGCCTGCACAGGCAGCTGAGCAGATCATTACAGTACCCCCCCCCCCTCTAGGGTCGAATTCCAGACGACCCTCAAAACTGCTATTAGCAAAAGACTCTAACTGAAGACTCATGAAGGTCGGGACAGCACAACAAGGTCTGATTCCAGAGTCAGTCCACCCGAAAACGACCTCATCGGAAGCAAACGCCACCGAAACATGCCCATCAGTACTACCAGTCTCAGTATAACACCCATCAGGACTGTGAACGCCAGAGAAGAAGCCATCGAAACCCTCCAGACAATACCCACCACCTTCCAAGGAGTGTCCGAAAATACCAAACCTGCCACAATACCTGTTCGAAGTGTCCCTTACAACACAAAAGCCACTGTTGATCTTATCCAGGGTACCAAGCAAAATTTCTCCCGGAATCTCCCAAAACCTTTTGAAGCTCCACAGAGATCCCAAGAGGGCAGAACAATCACCAGGCTCACATGGAAAACTATCAAGCCCTCCTATGGAACCAATGACTATTCTGGACTCAGAATTATGAGGACACCCATCAAGATCAGGACTTTCAGGGACCACTTCTGGGCATGCAAGCAGGCAGGCCATATCAGAGCATGTCTCCACCGAGGAAGCATCTGAGCATGCTGGTAACCGAGGCACACTTGGGCTTTCTGGGTCACAGAGCACATTGGGGTACACCAGCACAGGAGAAACCTCAGAACATGTTGGGAACTGCCAACCTCAGAGTCCGGCACGACAGGACCAAAACCAGCACCGGGCAGAGAATCATCATGAGCAGTGGTCTCAAGCACTGGACTCTCAAAAAAAAACTCGGACTCAGGCTTAGAAGTCTCAGTGACTGTAATGGTATCTGACAAAAACTCATCATTGACTACGCATAACTGAAGCTCCACCAGAGCTGAAAAAGTAGCCAGCAAGTCAGCAATGCCTACTGAAGTGGGCAACACCTCAGAAGGACTTGGGGGGCAGGAGACATCTCCTACAAATTCTGCACCCTTTGGGAGGAACTCGGAGGTCTCCAGGACATCAGGCAAGATCTCAGGAACATCATTTTTCAAGTTTTCTAAGAAGGATTCTGAACTATCCATGTTACAGGGCAAAACTGGAACTTTATTTTGTGGACAGGGAAGATGTCCCAGGGAAGGTTCCACCATAAACTGAGACTGAATTTCATCATCATGAGCGGAACGTACAGGAATATTTACTGGAACACACACTGACTCCCTAACTTTAATCTCGCTGCACCCAGAATTCTGCGTAGCAGTCAAACTAGCTTGCAATTCCAAAACTGCAGAAAAACAGGTGAGTATAGTGGCAATACCTAGACGAGCCTCTTGGGACACTGCAGGAGACTCTAAACAAGGCCATCTTAGCTCATCCAGAGTACAGGGTGCAGAATCAGCATTTTCCTCAACACAAGAAAGGGACTCACAAATGTCAGTGTGATTGGACATCATATTGTTATTCATGGTACAGGGCAGACTCAGAGAAACCTTCTCTGGACCCAGCAAAGATACTACAGAGTCAGATTCACAAAACCGAAGCGCTGTCTCACTCTTAGATATGGCTAACAATGTCAAATCCGAGGAGTCAGAACGCAAAACTTGCGAATCAAAAATCGCTTTATGTTGTGAAACTGACGCTTCCATAGCGCAAACCTCCGCGATCTGCGGGGCAGACTGTAAGGCGTTCAGGACAGAAACACTGGAGCAACTGTCACCAGGCAACGGGCTCTTACAGTTGTGAACAGGGTGAGACAAAGACGCATTTGCAGTAAAAAATAGCGACAACATCAGGAAAAATTTTATTAGACATATTAATTTTACTTTTGATGCTGCATAATTTAGGAATTTTCCCCATAGCAGGATCACAGATGGAAGATCTTAAAGATCTGTCTCTAAATGACAAGGGGTCCCACACATCCTTGAGAAAACTGGCACATTCATGCTGATCACAATCTGCAGGAACATCAAAGAAACAGGCATCAGATCGCACAGATTCAAACTGCACGCAGTCAGGAGAGAATCCTCCAGGATTCGCACAGGAATTAACCACAGTGGCACACCCACTCATTTCAGATCGCACAATGTCACGACTCACATGCTTTACCCCAGAAAGCAAAAGAAACAATCCCTGCGCTGTCTTTGGTAGATGATGAGGAGGTTATTGAGCGGGTGCTGCTCCAGCGGCTGGATGGTGCCAGCAATTCTAACAAAGGAAACAAGAAGGAAACAAGAGCGCACCTCTGGTGCAATAACGTTTTGTATTTTTCTCAATCAATCACGCTGTTACAGGTTACACTTACAGTGTGTAAGAAAACAATGCGCCTGTCAAGCCTGCCGTCTATCCTCTCCAGTGTCCCGCGCTTGGCCAGAGCGGCGGGGTGCGTTGGAAACTGCGTGGGAGTCGGAGGCGGTGGGCGGAGCCAGGACGCGGGGATGCCGTCTGACGTCACAACGTTTCGGCGTAGACCACGCCTTCATCAGGTGACGTCAGCGGCATGAACGGGGATGTTTTATACCCACATGTGTGGGTGGAGGCGGCTAAAGGGCCTCCTATTGGCTGCATAGGGCGTGGTTGTAGTGTGGTTGGAAAACCACGTGTGTGGTACATGGCTGCCTCCTATTGGCTGCCTGGCGTAAACATAAAACTTTATTAGAGAACTTTATTGAAAAACTTTTTAAGAGGCTTTAGAGATTAGTTTAAAAAAACGTTTTTTTAAAAAACGTTCAAAGGATATAAAAACAATTACGCTGGGACTCGATTGTTGTCTCAGCATACTAAAAAATAAAATCGAAGAAAATTAGGTGAAATGACATATGGTCACTCACTATAGGGTGAACTCCATCGGGGGGTACATTTACATCACCAGTGCAATGACAATGATTAAAATTTGAATATTTAAAGATGAGAGTAAAAGTGAAAATAAAAATAATAATAATAATAATAAAAAAATAAACATAAAAGATTGAGGATTAAAATGCAGGAAGTGGCCCATGTTTCTTGTGGGCTTACTTCGCCAAACGGGACTGTCTATTAAGGTTGATCTGAGTGAGTTGAACGTCCCGACAAAGTATGTCTGTCGTGTGTGACGTCAGCACGGCCCATGGGGTGCTTTATAGGCGCGGGGGGTCCCGGCTAGAAGTGGTCATAACCAAGTCTGGTTAAAAAAGTGGGGCTATATTATATCCTGTATACACCGTGGGTATTTTAAAAAGTAGGGCTGTATTATGTCCTGGATACACCGTGGATATTTTAACCACAGATAGTGGACCAAAGGAATTAGCGACCATTAGGTCGCATGAGTACTAAGCAACGTCGTCTTGAGTGGAAGTCAGATGGGCACAGAGGGGCTGGATACCAGGAGATTAGTCCTGCCCGGAGATTATGACCAAATAGGACATGGCCACAGGAGTGGAAAGAGGGTTCCCAAAACTGCGGGTGCTCATTTATGCTGTTAAAAGAGCAATGGGGGAAGGGGGGGATACTTGGGGGACGGGAGAGTGTGGGCGGGAGGGTGGGAATTGAGGGGGGGGGGGGGAAAGGGGGGGAGGGAAAGAAAGGAAGGTGAGGGGATGGAAATGGGGGAAGTGGGGGAGAGGAAAGGGAGAACAATGTCAATGAGTTCTTCAAATCAGAATCTTCATTGGAGAAAGCTCCGTACTTCGAGTTCTTCGTTCAGTCCTTCGGGTACCAGAGAGTTGAATTTGAAGATCCAGAAAGTTTCTTGTTCACAGAGTTTCTTAAACCGCAGACCTCTGTGTAGAGTGGAAGGGATACTTTCAAGGCCTAAGATCTTGAGGTCACTGGGATCTGACTGGTGATATTTGGTGAAGTGCCTGGGTATACTGTGTTTTTCAGATTTTGCCAGAATGTTGCATTTATGCTCCCCCAGTCTTTTCCTAAGGGGCCTGGTTGTTCTTCCTACGTATAATTTTTTGCAGGGGCAGATTAGCATATATATTACAAACTCAGTGGCACAGTTGATAAAGTGTCTGAGTGGTACAACTCTTCCATCGGGGTGCTCGAATTGCTTCATGCCATGCAGCATAAAGGCACAACAACCACAGCGGGGATGGCCACACCTGAAATTTCCCAAGATTCCGGATCTCAACCAAGTTTGTGGGGGTTCCTGCTTCTTGTTGCTCGGTGCAATCTGGTTTTTAAGAGACCGTGCTTTCTTAAATATTACTTTAGGTGCTTCTGGCAAGGACGGTTTGAGTAGAGGGTCCTGCAAGATGATCGACGTTTTTTTAAACTAATCTCTAAAGCCTCTTAAAAAGTTTTTCAATAAAGTTCTCTAATAAAGTTTTATGTTTACGCCAGGCAGCCAATAGGAGGCAGCCATGTACCACACACGTGGTTTTCCAACCACACTACAACCACGCCCTATGCAGCCAATAGGAGGCCCTTTAGCCGCCTCCACCCACACATGTGGGTATAAAACATCCCCGTTCATGCCGCTGACGTCACCTGATGAAGGCGTGGTCTACGCCGAAACGTTGTGACGTCAGACGGCATCCCCGCGTCCTGGCTCCGCCCACCGCCTCCGACTCCCACGCAGTTTCCAACGCACCCCGCCGCTCTGGCCAAGCGCGGGACACCGGAGAGGATAGACGGCAGGCTTGACAGGCGCATTGTTTTCTTACACACTGTAAGTGTAACCTGTAACAGCGTGATTGATTGAGAAAAATACAAAACGTTATTGCACCAGAGGTGCGCTCTTGTTTCCTTCTTGTTTACCCCAGAAAGGCAGGAACAATCATCCGACAACGATGTCTCTTTATTGGAATCAATTGGTTGGTGTGTGTGCAACTCATCCAAAATTGTCTTCCCTACATAAATCATCAGATCCACATCACCCTCGTCACATTCATCGGAATCAATCAATAGGTACATAGAATCGAGACAATCATTCAAAACATCTTTGCTTTTTGCGATGTAAAAATCGCAAAAGGCTTTCCAATCAAAATCAAATTCCTCCATCAAGGCCCTAATGTCCCATGAGGCAAATAGAGGTTCAAACAGGCCAGTATCCAGATAATCTCCATATGGGTGAAGTTCAGGAACAAGAACAGATTTTTTAACTGCTTTAATATAGTGTGCGATCCTACCTATAGTAGGATCCACATAAGCTTTGGATTGAGGCAAAAAACACGGAGACGGAACAACATCATTGTAAACATCAATAGGGAGTGCTTTATTCAGATGCTTGCGTTTTTTAGTTTTTCCCTTTTTTGCAACTTTGCATGTCTGCTGTTTAAAACCTGAAGTGGCAACCGACACATTGAACTGATTGTCATACTGAAAGGTTTTGCATGGAAGGGAAAGATCAGCTGACTTATCAGCAGCTACACATTCAATCAGAGCAGGTGGTAAGCCAGGCAGTTTAAACCAGTGAGAAAATATCACTGCAAGAAACTGATACAGATTATCATTCCAAGAATTGTTTTTTAGCACATCATACGCCCAGGTGAACAAATCGCCTTTTAAGAGCACATAGGCAAACTGAAGAGCCGACGTGGACGGATCAGTAATCTGAAAGGTGGGATTCAGGCAAAACCTCACACATTCAGAGAGAAATTCCGCTTTGGTCTCTGAGTTTAGCCTTTTAAAGCTCTTAAAGACACAGGACCCATACTCGACAAAATCGTACAAATCAGAAATTCCCTCTACACTGGGAATTTTGGTTGGGCTGGTCATACTGTAATGGCTGTGGAATTCTCTCCGTGATCAGCACACAAGACGTGCGCTGACACTGCGGAAATCCTCCACAAGCGTATAATTTGCGGGAACCCAGCAAAAGGTGCGATGCACCTGTAGAGGGAAATTCCTGTCGACAGGGGGAGCTGTGGAGTGCAGAGGAACGGCTCCTCTGCCCTGCCACACACGCCAGACAGGAATTGTACGATGGGCAGAAACGCAGGGCAAGATAGCCCTGAAAGATAGAGATCAAAGTGACAGAGGGTATGTGTGTTCACCAAACTAGTCGCCACCCTGCGACGATTAACACACAACCAGGAAGACAAAGCGAGAAGGCAATCGCCAGAGATGGCGATTGCTAACAGAGATACAAGACCGAATAAGCACAGATGAGGAATGTATGTTTGTCCACCAATCTAGCCGCCACCTGCGACGGTGGACACACAGCAGAAGAAACCAAGTGAGAACGCAATCGCAAGAGAATCGATTGCGGTAGAGAATGAGCACAGGGACAGATTGTATGTGTGTGCGCCAAACTAGTCGCCAACCCGCGTCTGTGCATACACAACAGCAGATATGAAGTAGGAACGCAATCGCGAGAGAGGCGATTGCCAGAGGTGACACAAGGCTACAGCAAGGCAGAGCACGAGAGTAGCAAAGGCACAGCAAATCATACAATGAGGAGATACGAAAAATAACAAACGCTAGCTAAACGCGAACACCGCACTCATTCACAACAGTGCACGCGTTTATGCGCGGTCTCCACGTGATAAGCACAATAGAGACAAGCACGCCTAACTAACCACCGACAGACAAACATGAAACAGAAGACGCGAGCGCTTGCTTAACGGTTACCTCACCGAGCCTCCAGCAAGCGTTCGTAGCAGACAAGACAGACACACAAAAACATGAACAAGCGAGAGATAGGATCCACAGCACTAGCGAAAGTGGCTGGTGTGATCCAGGAAAACAGGACAGAAGGATCCACAGCACTAGCGCTAGGCGAGTGCGATCCAGGCAAGACAGATCAGAAGAGGCTACCAGTAACAACCGCTGTTCAGGTTAGCACCCAGACACACAGAACGATTTCCTGTCGACCACCGCTGGGACAGGACAATCACAACAGACAAACAAAACAGATAAGCAATCCTAACTGCACTAGGGACACCTGCCTAGTGCAGTCCCAGGAATTACTCTAGGCTAATCTTCAAACAAAGAGCAAGGCTGACACTCCAGGCGAGTGTTACACAGGAACTTACTCAATGACCAGCGAAGGTCTGTGATATCACATGGTATATATAGAGCAAGCCTACAAGGGATGTGGCTAGGCAATTTGCATGACAAACGTATGCAAATTCTTCAGCAGCAGCAAGCTGAAAAACTGACAAAAGGTCTCTCTTCCAGAGACCTGCAGAATGCAGACCTGAACAATGGTCAAAAAGCTGCCTGCCTGCACAGGCAGCTGAGCAGATCATTACATTTAGCTTAACATATAATCTGTGCTACTAGCTGCTACCATCTTGGTGGCAGACACCACCTTGGAGCGAGGCTTCAATGCCTTTTTACTTCCGCGACTAGGATATGACCCGCTCTGACATATTCTGTTGCTGACCGTAGACACAGTCATTATTGCAGGCTTAACAAAGGTATTTCAGATTATGTAAAAATCAGTAAAATAGATACATTTTGTCCGCGTACATTCTTACCCTAAAACAAACTGGCAAAAAGTCAAAGTAAAAAAAAATCTATCTAGCTATCTCTCTTGGTCACTTTTTACAACTTCATGCAAACTTGATATGAAAAAAACTTTAAAATTAAATAAACAGTGGGACAAAGCATATACTGCAAAATCTCGTACTACTTATTGCTATTTTCAGGGTTCCTCCCGTTCTCTGTGGCACCAATTTTTTATTTACCGGTATTTCATTAAAGGAGCCTTGAACAAGATTCTTTGAATTGGGCATGCATGGCTTCTAAATCGCATATGCCCAGTGAAAGGAAAAGGCTGTGCACATCTCCTTAGTTTTGTGCATGAGCGCTTTCTTACTGTACATGCACGGTTCAGAACTTGTCCATGCCAGTGTGTATGTGCTCAGGCACAGCCATGGACACATCCGCTAAATCGAATATTAAAGTGGACAGAACAGAGACGCTGCAGGCAATGAGCAGCAGCGAGTATTTTTGTAGTAAGTGCTTTGTCCCAAAGTTCATGTCATTTTAACTGTGTATTTCGCTTCAGGTACATTTTAATTGCAAAGTGGGGAGGGGACACCTTTCGGAGTATTTCCCAAGTGAAAAAAGCATGATCAGTCTGTAAGTTAAAGTCTTGGAGAGAAAATCAAATGTATTAAAGAGGAACTGTAAGAAAAATAACCCCCACGGGGGATACTTACCTCAGGAGGGGAAAGCCTCTGGATCCTAATGAGGCTTCCCCTGTCCTCCTCCGCCCCATGGCTCAAGCGCTGGCTTCCCCCAAACCACAGCCAACAAGGATATCAGCTGTGGGGCAGGCGCAGTAGTGCCTGCAATATTTAGTGCCTGCTTTCCCATCAGCCTCAGGCGGAAATAGCCAAGCCAGTTGGGGTCAGCTGGAAAGCTGCTACTGCGCCTGTGCTGGATCGTGGTAGGTAAATATTTACCTCTCCGGTGTTCGGGGGCTGCCACAGTGCTGGAACGGAGGGACAGAGGAGGATGGGGGAAGCCTCATTAGGATCCTCCCAAGGTAAGTACCTTCAGGGGATGTTTTTATTTTTACAGAACCTCTTTAACCACTTCAGTACCAGCACCGTCTGCCCCCTTAAGGACCAGAGGGTGCTGGTACAGTAAAGCGCCGCTTCCCGACGAATCACCGCTTAAATCCGCCGCTCCAGCCGGTCACGCCGCTCTGTCCCCGCCGTAGGCTCCTCTCTCTGCCGTCTCTATGACGGCAGAGCACTGTGCACTGGTCAGGAGCCGCTTTCATTGGCTCCTGACTCTGTCACTCAATGTAAGCCAATGGGAACAGCTTACAGGAATGACAGGGCCAGGAGCCAATGAAAACAGCTTCTGCCCGGCTCACAGTACTCTACGGTCATAGAGATGGCAGGGCAAGAAAATTTCGGCGGGGAGAAAGCGGTGAGAGCGGCGGGAACGGCAGGGACGCGCGGTGAATGGGACGTAGAGTTTACGTCCAGTCAGAACCGCAGCGCCACCTGCCCGCCGTAGAATCGTACTGTGTCAGTCCGCAGGTAGTTAAACATGTTGGGGTGGAATTGTAGCAGAAGAAAAATTATCCACTATTTTTATTAACCCCTTCGGGACCGGCTGCCTACCCCCCCATAAGGACCAGGCATTTTACATGCGGAGGGGGGGGGGGGGGGGGCGCGTTTGGGGCTTGTTGACATCATCAAGCCGGGGGCCCGACACTTAGCGTCAATACAGCAGGGATGCCGGCAAGAGCGGCGGGGAGCGCCGATCATCGGGGGAATGGCAGGAAGGTGAGTGGATCCTCTTCTTTCCCTCCTACCGCCGCAGCTCTGCAAGTGATCACTATGATCCGCCGGTGATCATAGTGATCACTTGATCAGCAGCCATACGCAATGGCTGCTGATCACTGAGGGGAGATGTCGGCTGTCATATGACAGCTTCATCTCCCCTCTCCGGTGCACACGATCGCGTTGGGAAGGTTCGTTAGCGCAGACGTTGAATCTACGTCCAGTCAGGGCGGTAGTACCACCTGCTGGACCTAGATTCAAACTACGTCAGCCCCCAGAAGGTTAATCTCTTGTTACTGTATTGGACGTAGTGGATTAGCAGGGGTGGCAGGCAATAGGCATTGTTTAAAAGGAAATAAACATGGCAACTTCAATATTTGTCTCACTACAGGGTCATTAAAAAAAATGATTTGAGATTGCAGTGATATTTTATAAATGTTTACCTTGACAAAAATGTCAGGGAAAAGGTTTGCAAAACAATGCTACATGTTTCAACATGCAGGAGCAGCAGCAATATTCTGCAGCCACCATGTGTGCACACAGTAATGGTCAGAATATTGTGGTCAATTCTCTATGTACCATAGAGGGTGCCTTACACAAGTGAAAAAGTAGCTGTGCATGGCACTTCTTAAAGTGAACTCAAAGTGAAAATTAACTGATGAGATAAACAATTGTATTTATTCTCCTACTTCTAAAAATGCCCTTTTTTTTAGATCCAAAGGTTTTATTTTATATTTAAACATTTACTAAGTAGATTGAATGTTTTGTTGTCCCTGCTTAGTGGCTGCTTATTAAGTGTTCCTAAATGAAAATACATGAACTATTGGCCTTTTCCTATCTCCCTCTGCTCTCAGAAGTTGTATTCTGCCAGGAAAACTTTTATGGCTGTAATTTTCTTATCAGCGATGTTTGCTATATTCCTGGCAAGGGCTTTCAGGCAGAAAAGCAAAGCAAGTAAAAACAGAATCAGAATATTTCATTTTGCCAAGTACAAATGGGGGGGGGGGGGGATGTACCCGGAATTGGTATTGGCTCATACAGGTTCTGGGAGGATGGGGGGGGGGGGGGGGATAATGTCCGAAAGCCAAGGCTGCCATACAACAACGCCATCAGTTGCACTTGGCAAGCATCTGTCAACCTTAAGGAGGCATCGGGAGGGGGGGAGGGGGAGGGATGTGGTCAGGGGGAGGTGAAAATTCAGCAGTGATGACCCAGTTCTTCATAAAAGAAACCTGTGGTGATGGCTGACGCTGCCGAGGATCTCGATTGCTGACATCTGGCAGTGCAGGACAAGGTGACCCACTTGAAATGGTGCAGTAGTGTTAATTTCTGTGGTGGGTCCCGACTCCTGGGCAGCATTCAGCAGAGCTGATCAAGATAATCTGGCTGTCACAAAAACAGCATGGGTATTAAAGTGAACCCGAGGTTAAAATTATACAGAGGCTGCCATATTTATTTCCTTTTAAGCAATACCAGTTGCCTGGCTATCCTGCTGATCCTCTGCCTCTAATACTTTCAGTCATATTTGTCAGTTCTGAACAATTGTCAGAACTGACAAGATTAAATGCATGCTTGTTTATAGTGTACTTTAGACACTACTGCAGCCAAATAGGAAAGGAGAGCTGCCAGGATACTAGTATTGTTTAAAAGGAAACAAATATGGCAGCCTCCATATCCTTCTCACCTTGGGTTCACTTTAATATGTTTGCACTGTACATACACTTGTTTATCTCATCATGTCGTCTCAGGTATACTTTAAACATGCTATTGGGATTTTTCCCCATCATGGGGGAACTGATTGGTATTGCACTAGTGAAGTTACGCATGTAAAACCAGCATCTGGTTAAAACACTGTAGCATATTTCGCTGTCAAGGAATTTTGCCATAGTTTATGGCGGTGCTGTCCAACTTCGTGGACGTGGAGGGCAAAGCTCCCAGAAGTCTTGGTATGTAGGGGGCGGAGCAGAAATGTCTTGGCTTTGGGGGCAGAGCCAAGTGAAGAGAAAGAGGTAGGCATGGCAGTAGGGAGGGGGAAGGTGGAGTACACAGCAAACAGACTGGCCATAGCAAGAGCTCTTGAGTACCGGATGCAGCCAATGGGCCACAAATTGGACATCCGTAGTTTATAATTATGATTCAGTTTGCTTTCTCTATCACAGAAAACTTCCATTTTTTTTATTATGTCTGAGTCTGATTACTTTTTACACTTATGGTCAATGTATAAGTCTCAGAGAGCGAAGCAGGTAAAAAGGGTGCATACAGCAAGCATTTAAAAAGGGCTTTTACAGTCTACTAGAGGCAATATCTGGCACCCTTTTTTGTAGGCACCTTTATTATATGTATGCCCTAGAGAGATCCCTGCACTCATTGGTCAGAGCAACCATTGTCTACAATTGCTGGAGCAACCAGATGCACATAAATCCCCCCATCCTAATGACTATGCATCCCCAAAGGGCCAGGGGTGCAAAAACAACTCATATCCTCATCAGCATTACATATTGTGCTTTACAGGGGGAAGGGGGATACTTGCCAGGGTTGATAAGCATAAGGTGCTAGTTAACTAGACAGACAGGGACCTCCATGCTTGCAGGATCTCTTGCTGCGTATTACAAATACATGTGTTGGTATAGCTTGGTAGGGCCAATGGGGTAATGGGGTATTATTGCAGTAGTATTATTATTTTTTTTAAGAAAGTTTCGCTCACTAGCCTACAGTATGCTGTTGGTTGATTAGACTATGATACTTTGCTGTGATTTCTTTATTTTGTAGAGTGGCATTACATAAAGTGTTTTCATTCTCCACAAGAGGTTTTCTTAAAAATTTGTGCTATAACCGAAATGACACATCTTCACTAATAATAGTTTTTACATTCTCAGATCAGTAATCCAGCACCTATTTAGTGAGGGGGCCATGGGCAAGACTCCCTAATCCTGCTACTGCCTATAGAGTGCACCCTAGTAGCTGTTTGCCAGGAGAAATGCGTGATATAAATGTTCTGTCTGTGTAAAATAAAGGTGTGCAAAATGCACATGTGATACTGTTCCATATGTATAAAAGTGTGTGAAATAGACCGATCTCCCTTTTCATGCTTTCATTGCACATTAGAATATGTTATGAGCTATGAGAAGAAGGATGGACATCTGTATAGCTGAAGTCTATAACAATAATGGAGAGATTGTTTTGCTTGATAACTGACAAATTACAGTACAGCTGGACATGTGACCCTTTTTCTAATGACTTTATGGTTGATTCATTTTTGAATTAGTGTTATGATGCTAAGGCTCTCACATTGCAGATATCTCAGCAGCAAAACCAGAGATTCAAGAAATGGTGATTAATGGGACCATTAGAAAAACATGACCTTTTCAGCTATTCTCATAATTTCTCTACCCTGAGTTCTTGTGGCTGTGAGAACTCAGTGCAGGAATGGTCGCTTGCTATGATGACACTTTCAGCAATGGACATGATGAGTGCAGACTAAGCTTAGTGTTAGGGTGTTAATATTGTGGCCAGGATAATTGTATACTGTACATAGTATTCTTTGATTTCCATACAAACACTTTGCTGAGAAACAGGTGTGCCAGTAAACCCCTATTCTAAAAAACCCAAATATCATTACATCTGTCACTCTTAAAGAGACCCTGAAACAAATGGGAGTAAAAGTTTTATACATACCTGGGGCTTCCTCCAGATCCCTCCTTGCTGATCAATCCCACTCCGGCATCTAAATCCTCTTAGATGGTCCAGTATCATCCCCGTTCTCCACGGCAAGTTGTGGCCAGTCGGTGCAGGTGCAGTGCCATCTCGCTCCCACAGCGCAGAACGCTCCCGGTGGTGCGAGTGCGGCGAACATGCGGACATGACCAGGTCACGCATGCGCAGTACGCTCGACTGACCGTGGAGAACGAGGCTGCTACCGGATCAGCTAGGAGGATTTAGACGCCGGCATGGGAGCGATCAGGCTTAGGCATGATGCAAGTTTGTGACTCAAAAACAACCAAAGCTAAATGCTCAGCATGACATGCAGGCTACTGGTATTGCTCATAAGGGAATAAATATGGCCGCCTCCATATTCCTCTCACTTCAGGTTCCCTTTAAAACCATGAAGATATGTGGTGCAAACTTTCTCTACATCCACCTCTCACTGACTTAAAATATTGATAATAATGACATGTTGATTTTGATGGAGCAGAGTGCTCTGTACACACAGATAGGCACCCAGTAAAGAACTCTTTACTGAAGAAAAAACATGCAGAGATATATCATACACCACCATCAGGAAATTCAGCTTACTTACAACAGAGAGGAACACAGAATGAATACAGGAAAATCACAATACCATAGAGGTCTTCACACCATTCTGCAGACAGTGACATCTTGTGGTTGCTTTACTTTACTGCAGTTTAAGTAATTCTGTGGATACAGAATTTGAAACGAAAAGTGTCAACCTAAGCTGCAATCTTTAGTCTATAAAAACGGAGTTTAATCCAGTGTGTAGAAAAAAACATTTGGATCATTTTATAAAATGTAGCATTACACTTCAAAGGCGTTAGGGATAAGAAATGTTTCACTTTTCTCTGTGTAGTTTGCCACAATCTGAAATATCCTGGAAAAATGTCAGTGAGTATTGTTTACTAACATTCTGTCTCTTGTAATGCAGTGTCGGAGGAGATAAGCTTAGTGAAATGTGAAGGAAAAATGATTATTCCTAGTTACCATTTTTATAGTTACAGTAAGAGTCTAAACTGCAGCTGCTACGCTTGGTGCATTCACTTCTTTAGGACTGAAACTGTCAGTAGTTCTTTAAATCCAGAGATTGCTTACTGAAATATAGCCCTAGAGGGAAGCACTCACACAAATGAGTTTTATTGTTTTTGCTGTAATATATGTGTTAGTTTTATGGCCATTTTATTTCAATGCCTTTCACAAGAATTCCTGTAATACATTTTAGTGTAATTTCAACAAGAACAAAAGGTGATAAAGTTGCAGAGTTATGATAAAGAATTTCTTTTAACCCTAAACTGTCATCTTTGCAGTTTGCCATTATTAATAGTTATAGTTTCCAACTCGGTGCAGTAAGATAGACCAGTGGTTCTCAAACTTTCGGAGGTGAGGGCACCTCGATGGCTTTGAAAATTTTTTGAGGCACCTCCAAGCAAAAACAACTATTGAAATGCTGTTATGATTTTTAATAAGAAGACGCCCCCACCCCTTCTAAGTAGCTACTGATGCTTATTAGTCAGAGACAACCCCCCCCCCCCCCCCAATTAGCTCAATGCTCAACAGGCAGCATTTTCCTCCTTTCAAGTAGAGATTGATGCTAATTAGGCCACATTCCTTATCCATTAGGCAGTATCCCCCTTCAGGTAGTCACCCATTGTATTATCAATGTACAGTTGCATTATCTTATAGCACTGCACAAAGGATAGGGATTCATGCCCTGGGAGGTGTTCAAGGCGCACCAGGGTGCCTCAGCAAGAACCCCTGAGATAGGCAATAGCATTAGGCTCAGTTCACATTTGGTTTAAAAACATATCCGTGGCTCCGTTTTGAGGCCTGGACCAAAACCGGAGCCACGGATACAAATGTTAAAAATAGCGGCCGTCTTCACCCACTTCAAAAACTGATCCGTGGGGCGATTAAAAACTGGATGGAGAGTCCGGATTTGCAGGGTTTTCACGGACCCCGGATAAACGCAGGGGTATTGAAAACCAATGTAAAAATGGATCTCCTGCTACACAACGGATCCATTTCCAGTGTCCCAGCCCTGTCTGTGGGTGGGGAGTGGGCCGCCATGCTGGAGGGGGTAACAGGCAGGAAGGGGGGGGCAGCGGGCACATCGGTGGGGAGGGGAGTTGGACTCCCCCCTCCCTCACCTGGGACCCCCCGCTCCCCCTCCAGCTAGTTTACTTTAAAATCAGTCGAGCAGTGAGTGGGGAACTCACTCACCTCCTTGCGTTCCACAGCTCGCCGCATCACTTCCGGCAATGCTGCCCTCTGTACTTTAGTGCGGTTCCCCGCTCGCTGCCCGATTGATTTTAAAATAAACTAGCTGGAGGGGGAGCGGGGAAGGGGGCACCCAGATGAGGGAGGGGGTCTGACCCGCTGCCTCCCTTCCTGCCTGCTACCCCCTTCAGCATGGCGGCCCTCCCACCCACGGCCACTGAACGATTACACAGACTAGAGACGTGCTGCAAAAATGCAGCACGAGTTCGTTTTTTTAATCCCTACGGTCCGTTTTTTGAAAACCGGAGCCCGGACCACGGATTGCGTTCTGCAACCGCATGTAGTGTGGACTCGAGCCTTAGAAGAAATACTAGTACAGTTAGATGGGCAGGCCAGCTATGGTCAAATGTGGGTAGTGAAGGAATGATTGAATGAACAACTGAGTGGACAAAAGTGTAGGTAATGTAGTGTAGGTAAAATAGTTTATTGAAGAAAATGAATGAAATTGACAGAAAAGCCTAGCCTCAAATTAACGTCATCCTATTCCCCCATGCCTAATCCTAACCTCACTCCTTTCAAGTCTCTATTCCTAATTGAAACTATTTCCATGCCACTACCCTAACCCTAATAACTTTCTTGCCTGGTGCTTAAAGAGGAACTCCAGTGAAAATAATGTAGTAAAAAAAGTGCTTCATTTTTTACCATAATTATGTATAAATGATTTAGTCAGTGTTTGCTCATTGTAAAATCTTTCCTCTCCCAGATTCACATTCTGACATTTATTACATGGAGACATTGTTACTGTGGGCAGGTTATTTAGCTGTTTCTAGCTGCTCTGTCTGTTAGACAGCTAATAACAGCTATTTCCTGTCTCTGAACATTGTTACATTGTAGCAGTTTGCCAGCAGTACCGCGGTCTTCAGAGCCTCTTGTGGGAGGGGTTTCAGCACAAAATCAGTCACACAGCGCCCCCTGATGGTCTGTTTGTGAAAATCATTGTCTTTCTCATGTAAAATGGGGTATCAGCTACTGATTGGGAAAAAGTTCAATTCTTGGTTGGAGTTTCTCTTTAAAGGGAACCAAGCACCACTTTTTTCCTGGTTTCTAATAGCTATAGGAGCTGCCAAGTTCCCCCCTCCCCTTCTAGCTGCCCACTATTTATCCACAGGGAAGGTGTGAAGATAGCATTTGTGACTTCTGTAAACTCTTTGAAGCATAGTGACCAATATCTCTCCCCCCCCCCCCCCCCCACTAATGAAAGCTTTTTGCTAACGTGCGCAATAAAGTACAGCAGTCCATATTTACCTCAATTTTTGCAGTTGGGCAGGCCAGGAAAGTTGGGGAAGTAGGATAATAAAGGTCTCTGCTAAAGTTTTAAATGTAAAAAAAAGGTAAAACCTATTTTTTTTATTAATGAGCCACGCTGGTTGAATGTGCAATTGAGAGCCCTATTGAGTGCGAAAAATGGTGCTTCGTTCACTTTAAATCTAGCCATGACCCTTCTCTTATGGCTAACCTTAACCTACCAGTATACACATGAGAAAATGCCTAGCCATAACCTTTCTTGAAATTAGAGAAATGAATTTCTAATCCCTGGTACACATCATGCAGTTTCCAGTCAGATTTCGATTCAAATCAATAATTTCCAACAGATCTTATCTGAATTCCGATCATTTTTTACTGATCGATTTTGTACCTAAGTGATCAGAAAATCTATCAGAAAAACAATCAAAGATCAGACCTGTTAGAAATGATCGATTCAACCTGGAATCTGTTTTAACCGCTTTGTAATGAGCCGCATGAATGGAGTGGAGAACCGGCTCATTGCAAATTGGTTCTTTACACTGCATGAACCGACTCATTACAAAGCGGTTCTTTACACCACATGAATGGAGTGGAGAACCGGCTCATTGCAAATTGGTTCTTTACACTGCATGTACCGACTCATTACAAAGCGGTTCTTTACACCACATGAATGGAGGGGAGAACCGGCTCATTGCAAATCGGTTCATTACTCCGGAGGGCTGACCTGCAGGGAATGGGTGGAGGGAGAGCGGCTCATTGCGCTGACAGCTGCCTCCCTCAATGCCTGCGGGCTGCCTGAGTGCGGGGGTCCTTCTGGGGTAGGCTAATGAAGGGGAAGACGGGCAGCAGGTAAGCCTGCATTGTACAGTTATGACAGTTATTAGGGAGAGCAGGGCTAAACCAACTGTTTTTTTTTTTTCAATACCTGACAAGGCTCTCCCAGCTATTACTTTTTAGTTAAATAAGTCCGTCAGCACTACTGCAGGGACTGACGGACACAGGCTACAGTGACATATGGTAAATAAAAGGGCCATCACACACACAAAAAAAAAGACACAGCAAGGCTCCTATATACTAGATATATCTACTGTTGGATGGTTAAAAATTAATTGATTCGCAGGAGTGGTCCTTTAAAGTGGACCTGAACTCTTGCACAGGAATGAAGAAAAACAGAGAAATACACCCTGCATGTATTTAGTGAGTTTAGCCTGTCTAATTTACCCTCATCTGCGACTAATCACAAGTGTAATTTGATCTCTGAGTTGTGTCAGCTCAGGAATCTCGGCAGTCCTGGCAGAGCAGCTAATTGGTAAACACAGGATGTTAACCCTATGTCTGCCTCCATGAAAACAGGAAGTAGATACACTGCATATGTATTGCAGGATTTGTATCAGCTGTAACAAAGAAATGTTTTTCTATAAAGGTTATTATTCTGTCGCTTATTTTTTAGAACAGAGAGGAAGTCCGGAGTTTAGGTCCGCTTTAATACCAGTATAATGTGCTTCATGGAACTCTATTCATTATAAGAAATGATATAATTAAATGTTTTCTTATATAATGCCTCACCATCATTCAGCCACCTAAAGTGTGTGCACATCTCTCTGCATGTTTCTCTAGCCTGTAAACCTTGATCTAGCTCTGCACAGCTATGCTAATACAATATAAAATGAAAGCAACACAATGTAATAGAATCTAATACATGTAGTTCTGTCACACTACAAAGAAGTTCCTACACTGTTTAAATTATATAATTACTATATGAAAATTAATTACATTTACATTCTACCACATTAGTTAAAGTTTTACAGCCATTGCTGTAGTGGTAATAATGCAGTTTTATATGAACATTGTAATTGATAATTAGATTTTTTTATTTTATTTCAATACACTCTGTACTTTGCAACTTACAAATGGAAATATAAACACTATATATATATATATATATATATATATATATATATATATATATATATATATATATATATATATTTACCCCCCATAATATTAAAATGCAAATTCTATCTCCATCTGGGCACTCCTACCCTACCAGAAAATATGGGGCTGCAGTCCCCAAACCTCTCCAATATATATCATTCAAAGGCAGTTCAATATGGCCATTCAGAAACAATGCGGTGTGGCATCCATAAAGTTGTATGATTTGCAGCAAAGTAAGCGTATAGCTGGTGAAAGCTGTGATGTAAATAAGCAAGCATTAAGCATGGACAAAAAAGTCTCTTGGAGGCATATAGATCATTAGTTCCTCATTATGGATTTGCCCACAGTCGCAGGGTAACCACAGTGATAGTTCATCAACTCAAACTAGAATCTCTCAATTGATGAATGCAATCCTTATTGCGTATATGTTACGGCCAGAACCCGTAGTGTGGCCACTCCTAGTTCTGGCCGGCCAATGTGCGAAGTGGCCACAGCGCAGCGGGCAATGTTAGAAATGGAATGTTACGCCGTCTCGCTGCGACCAAATTGATGACAACTTGCATAATTTAATGAAATATAGCCGGCGGCAATGTAATAGATGAAGCCGCCGGCTTTCGCACTGCCCCTCTCCTCCCCCGCCTCCCTCCTCTCCCCGCCTCCCATACAATAAGTAGCAGCCGGGGACATGCAGCCGGAGAGTCGTTCGTCGCAGCAGGGCAGCAGAGCGGGGAGGCTGCAGACATTGCTTCTGCCAGCACCCGCTCTGCAGGAACGGCAGGATTCCCTGCTGCGACGAACGACTCTCGGGACACGCGTGTCCCCACCGGCTGCTACTTATTGTATGGGAGGCGGGGGCGATCGGGGAGAGGAGAGAGGCAGTGCGAAAGCCGGCGGCTTCATCTATTACATTGCCGCCGGCTATATTTCATTAAATTAAGCAACTTGTCATCAATGTGGCCGCAGCGAGACGGCGTAACAATCCATTTCTAACATTGGCCGCTGCGCTGCGGCCACTTCGCACATTGGCCGGCCAGAACCCGAAGTGGCCGGCCAGAACTAGAAGTGGCCACACTACGGGTTCTGGCCGTAACATATATATGTATCCTCCAACAACTTGGGTGGCGGTAGAGGAGACGGACATTGCGAAATAAAAAGACGCATGGATGGCATCTAAAAGTTTCATTCCGATGCTGTCTAGCCTTTGAAAAGGCCGCTAGTGCGGCGAAACATGTCAGGCGTGACTGACAGTCATCTTACTCCTCTGGGCATACTATAGAAGCCACCACTGAACCTATCTGCACAGCAGTACCATTCAGGAGGATTGGTAACTATGTGACACACTACGGACATTTGCTGCATTTCTTTGCATGGACCTGCTCTGCCTAAACCTGCATTATTTCACCAAGTGCTGCTATACTGACTACTGCTTATTCCCTGCTATTGGGGGACTCACAGCTTATATGTTTAACCACACTTGGCTTTCCAGCTTTGTTTGGCTACTGTTTGAAGTTGTTGGAGGATACATATATATGCAATAAGGATTGCTTTCATCAATTGAGAGATTCTAGTTTGAGTTGATGAACTATCACTGTGGTTACCCTGCGACTGTGGGCAAATCCATAATGAGGAACTAATGATCTATATGTCTCCAAGAGACTTTTTTGTCCATGCTTAATGCTTGCTTATTTACATCACAGCTTTCACCAGCTATACGCTTACTTTGCTGCAAATCATACAACTTTATGGATGCCACACCGCATTGTTTCTGAATGGCCATATTGAACTGCCTTTGAATGATATGTATTGGAGAGGTTTGGGGACTGCAGCCCCATATTTTCTGGTAGGGTAGGAGTGCCCAGATGGAGATAGAATTTGCATTTTAATATTATGGGGGATATTTGTATTTTTATGTAAATTTGCACGGTTTTTCTATTATATGTATATGATTCGTAATAAAGCTATTGTACTTTTTTCATGCACCCAAGAGCCAATTCTCATTTCTGTTGCTACTCTATTAATCTATGTTGGCATGGTGCATGAGAAATATTTATTATCCATTATCATTTTTTATTGGTTGGTTTATTTTTTCTACTTGTCCACTAATCCTTTACATTGAGATATTACATATATATATATATATATATATATATATATATATATATATATATATATTGTAGCGGTTACCCATAGCAACAGGGTTAAGACAGTTCATAGAAGAGACAGCAGGCTTCCAATATTGTAAAAGTCAGGCTTCTGCCTGGTTTATTTATGAAAATTAAACAGTTGCCAGTGAATACAAACAGTCCATCAAACAAAACAAAACCTAGCTCGGCTGAGCAACTACCTGTCTCACTCCAGTCCCTGACTGACTATACATAAACAGTATTGTAGCAAAACATCCAAGCAACATGGCAACTTACATTGTACATGCAGAGTTTAGCCTTTTCTCCCATGTGAGAGCTCTGTTCCCTCCAGAGTACAGGAACCAAGTGAGCTCTTTCCTGGTCAGACTGGCTGACCTTTATTCAGCACCTGTGCTCCACCCTGCACAGGTGTAATACCTGGACTGGGCCAGGTGGCCAGGGAACCCACCCACACTTCCCTGGCCAGCTCCAGGACCCTTAACCGGCTTTTGAAAAAGCCAAATTAGCACACAGTTTTTTTTTTTGTTTTTTTTTTCCTGGAGCTTTATTTTACCAAGCACCTTAAACGAGGTGCTACATACACACCATTCATAACCTTTCCTATAAGAGCCTGTGACACTCTGTCACATATCTCCCCCCTCTGTTCGAACCCATGGGGTCGGACACTGGTTGCCACCATACAGTGTGTCCTAGACAGGGCATCTGCATTGCCCTGCAACTTCCCTGCACGATGTTCAATGGTGAAACTGAAATTCTGAAGGGACAGAAACCATCTGGTAACCCTAGCATTTCTCTCTTTTGCCTGGGACATCCAGGTCAGGGGTGAGTGATCAGTGATGAGCCTGAATTGGCTTCCGAGCAGATAGTATCGTAGAGACTCCAATGCCCATTTAATCGCTAAACATTCTCGCTCTACTATACTATAATTTTTCTCAGCAGGAGACAGCTTTCGGCTCAAATAGACCACTGGGTGCTCCTCACCCCTGACCAACTGTGACAGGACTGCCCCCAACCCCACACTTGAAGCATCAGTTTGCACTATGAACTGCCTTTCAAAATTTGGGGCAATTAATACCGGTTGATGACACAGAGCTAATTTCAGCTCTTGAAATGCTCTGTCTGCTTCAGGATTCCACCGCACCATTACTGACTCTTTTCCTTTCGTTAGATCTGTCAAAGGAGCTGCTGCAGTGGCAAAATTCGGGATGAACTTCCGATAGTACCCTATCATGCCGAGAAAAGTCCTCACCTGCTTCTTTGTTGTGGGCCGAGGCCAATCTTTGATGGCTTCAATTTTGTTTAGCTGTGGCTTTATGAGACCCCGCCCAATTATGTGACCAAGGTAACGGGCCTCCTCTAGTCCTATTGTGCATTTCTTTGGATTGGCAGTTAAACCCGCCTGTCTTATGGAATTTATCACTGCCTGGAGCTTAGGGAGATGACTTTCCCAATCCATGCTAAACACCACCACATCATCTAGATATGCCGCCGAAAAATGCTGATGCGGACGTAATATCTCATCCATCATGCGTTGAAAGGTTGCAGGAGCTCCCTGCAATCCAAAAGGCATGCGTACATATTGGAACAAGCCGTAAGGGGTGGAAAATGCTGTTTTCTCTTTAGCTCTATCTGTCAAAGGCACCTGCCAGTAACCTCTAGTGAGATCTAGCGTTGTAATGTATCTGGCGGGGCCTAGTCTCTCAGTCAGCTCATCAATTCTCGGCATGGGATAAGCATCGAATTTTGACACTGCATTTAATTTACGGAAATCATTACAAAACCTTAAGGACCCATCTGGTTTTGGAACTAAGACAATGGGGCTACTCCACTCACTTGTAGACCTCTCAATGACCCCTAATTCTAGCATTTTTTCGATTTCTTTTTCGACAGCCTGTCTGCGAGCTTCTGGAATTCTGTAGGGCTTTAGGCGAACCCGAACCTTGGCATCAGTAATAACGTCATGTTTAATGATGGAGGTACAACCTGGTACATCTGAAAACACATCCGCATTCCTTTGCAGAAATTCCCTGACCTCCTGCCTTTGGACGGTGGACAGGGAGTCCGCAACTTTTACCTCTCGGATCCCCTCCTGGCTTGTGGAAGGCAACTGCCGAGTGGCTAACATAACCTCCCTATCTTTCCAAGGCTTTAGCAGGTTAACGTGGTAAATTTGTTCCTTCTTTCTTTTATCTGGCTGATAAACCTTGTAAGTAACCTCACTTACTTTCTCGCAAATTTCATAGGGCCCCTGCCATTTTGCTAAGAACTTGCTTTCTACCGTGGGGATCAACACCAACACCCGATCCCCAGGGTTGAAAGACCTAACTTTAGCTGAGCGGTTGTAAACCCGACTTTGGGCTTCTTGTGCCCGCTGCATGTGTTCCCGGACCAATGGCATAACAGCAGAGATCCTGTCTTGCATAGTTGACACGTGTTCAATTATGCTCCTATGGGGAGTGGATTCTTGTTCCCATGACTCTTTGGCAATGTCAAGAAGTCCCCGTGGACGTCTCCCGTATACTAGTTCGAACGGGGAGAACCTGGTAGAGGACTGGGGAACTTCTCTGACTGAAAACATGAGATATGGCAAAAGACAGTCCCAGTCTCTCCCATCCTTATCCACCACTTTCTTTAACATCCCTTTTAGGGTCTTGTTAAGTCGCTCCACCAGCCCATCGGTCTGTGGATGGTAGACCGATGTGCGAAGCTGCTTTATTCCCAGAAGTCAACACAACTCCTTCATGATTTTTGACATAAAGGGTGTGCCCTGATCGGTTAGGATCTCCTTTGGTATACCAGTGCGAGAGAACACATGCATCAACTCTTTTGCAATGGTCTTGGAGGCCATGTTTCTTAACGGTATAGCCTCAGGGTAGCGTGTAGCATAATCGAGGATCACAAGAATGTATTGATGACCCCTGGCTGACTTAACTAAGGGTCCAACCAGATCCATTGCCATCCGCTCAAAAGGTATGTCAATGATAGGAAAGGGAACTAGAGGGCCTCGGAAGTGAGCCAGAGGGGCTGACAATTGGCATTCTGGGCAAGATTCACAATATCTCTTAATTTCTGCAAAGACACCTGGCCAATAAAACCTCTGTAAGACCCGTTGTTGAGTTTTCTCAGCCCCGAGGTTACCTCCCATGACATGTTTATGAGCCAGGTCTAACACGGTCTTTCGAAAGGGTTGGGGCGCCACCAATTGTTCTATCAGTCCTTCTCTCTCCTGGCTCATTCGGTATAATAAATCATTTACCACCGCAAAATGAGGAAATACATTCTCTGTACCAGACCCTTGTGGCATACCATCAATCATGACAACATTTTCCCAGGCCCTAGTCAGGGTGGGGTCCCTCAACTGGGCTGTCCTGAAGTTATCTCTAGAGACCTCCAAGTCCCGCACTGCAGGCTCTATGGAGGTCTCCAGAGGCAACTCCGGTTCACCCACAAACACAGTCAAGGGAGAAATGTTGACTTCATTGCCATTGACCCCTGGATTACTCAAATTCCCCATGGACACATCATATTTAGGCATACAGTCCTCTGAGAACTTATCAGGAGGGGTACCTAGGGGTTCCTTGCCCCTCCATAATTCCCAGAAGTGGGGAAAGTCTCGTCCCAAAATTACACTATGTAATAGCACTGATGACACACCCACTTCATGACAAACAGTTCCACAGTCAGTTTCAAATGTCACAAATGCAGTGGGATAACTTTTAGAGTCCCCATGTATGCAGATGACCCCAATGCGAGGTTCATTGAGCTGATCAGAGCTCACCAGCTTAGCATGAACTAAAGTCACTAAACTGCCGGAGTCCAGCAATGCATGCACAAACCTTCCATTTATCTTTACAACTGACATGTGTAACTCAGTATCTACAGTACATACCGGCCGAGCGAATAGGGACATCCTTCGAGCATAGTCACACTCCATTGACTCCTCAGGTAAGGGACACCGGGCCGCAATATGTCCCCAGTCATTACACCTCCAACACTGTATGGGTCCGCGTCCTCCTGTGGGAAGGTTTGTACGGACTTTTGCCTCATCTTTGGGCTTTTCCCCAGCCTTTCTTTCACTTCCAGGTTCTCGGGGAGCAACCCTCCTTCCACCTGCTAGGGGAGGAGCTCGCCTTTGCAGGGTAGTATCCTTTGCTGGAGACCAGGCTAGGAAATCCTCAGCAGCGATAAAGCGCTCATTCATCTCGACCAGCTCGTCAGCTGACTGCGGATCGGCATGGCTCACCCACTTGCGCAGTTTAGGAGGCAAACATCGGAGGAAATGATCCATAGTAACTCTCTCCACGATCTCGGCGGGTGTAAGGGCCTCAGGCTGTAACCATTTCTTTACCAGATAAACCAGATCATGCATCTGCGATCGCGGTGACTTTTCTGGATGGTAAGTCCATTTATGCACACGCTGGGCCCGCACTGCTAGAGTGACGCCTAGTCGGCAAAGTATCTCTGCTTTCAGTTTCTCATAACTTTTGGCATCCTCTGGGGTTAAATCAAAATATGCTTTCTGAGAGTCCCCAATTAAGAAAGGTGCAACCAGTCCTGCCCATTGATCTGTAGGCCAGGCCTCCCTTTCTGCAGTCCGTTCAAAGGTATGAAGGAAAGCCTCCACATCATCATGTGGTGTCATTTTTTGTAGAAAGTGGCTAGCTCGGATTGTTCCAGTATTACCCCGTGACTCCGGGGCCCCCTCCATGGTGCGATTTATCAACTGCTGCACCACTTCTGTAAGGGATTTCCGATCACTCTCCACAGCTGCGGCAACGTCCGCCAGTTGTGCGGTCAACAGACGGTTAGCCTCTTGCTGCGCTGTGACAGTCTGTATCAACTGGGCATTGGTCTCTCTCTGGGCTGCATTAGCTTGTTGCTGAGCCGCGTTAGAGATGAGCAGCTGCTTGAGGACGTCCTCCATGTCTGGGCAACAATTTTATCCAGCCGCCACTTGTTCTTGAAAATTGGAGCACTAGCCCTTTAAGACTGGCTGCAGTTTTTGCTGTCTCTTCCTGCCCGCATCCTCCACCAATTGTAGCGGTTACCCATAGCAACAGGGTTAAGACAGTTCATAGAAGAGACAGCAGGCTTCCAATATTGTAAAAGTCAGGCTCCTGCCTGGTTTATTTATGAAAATTAAACAGTTGCCAGTAAATACAAACAGTCCATCAAACAAAACAAAACCTAGCTCGGCTGAGCAACTACCTGTCTCACTCCAGTCCCTGACTGACTATACATAAACAGTATTGTAGCAAAACATCCAAACAACATGGCAACTTACATTGTACATGCAGAGTTTAGCCTTTTCTCCCATGTGAGAGCTCTGTTCCCTCCAGAGTACAGGAACCAAGTGAGCTCTTTCCTGGTCAGACTGGCTGACCTTTATTCAGCACCTGTGCTCCACCCTGCACAGGTGTAATACCTGGACTGGCCCACCCACACTTCCCTGGCCAGCTCCAGGACCCTTAACCGGCTTTTGAAAAAGCCAAATTAGCACAGTTTTTTTTTTTTTTTTTTTTTTCCTGGAGCTTTATTTTACCAAGCACCTTAAACGAGGTGCTACATACACACCATCCATAACCTTTCCTATAAGAGCCTGTGACACTCTGTCACAATATATATATATATATATATATATATATATATATATATATATATATATATATATATATATATATATATATATATATATATATATATATATATATATATATATATATATATATATATATATATATATATATATATATATATATATATATATATATATATATATATATACCGTGTTTCCCCGAAAATAAGACGCTGTCTTATATTAATTTTTGCTCCAAAAAGTGTGCTAGGGCTTATTTTCAGGGGATGTCTTATATTGGCACTGCATGATATGTCCCATGCTGGCCACCTCTTATTGCTGCTCATTGTAATGTCACCGTGCCAATCAGGCACCTATCATGTCATCCCTGCACACAGATGATAAACCTGCTGTGTGCAAGGATGACATGACAAGTGCCTGATCGGCACTGCACAATGTGTCCCCTTCTGTTCTCAGTGTGGCTGCTCTGTCCAGCCCCTTAGCCTGTGTCTTTGCTCCCCTGCATTGTGTCCCCCTCCCTTCCGACCCGTGTGGCCGCACTGTTCAGCCCCCTAGTCTGTGTCTCTGCTCCCCTGCATTGTGTCCCCCCTCCCTTCCAACCCCTGTGGCCGCTCTGTCCCTCCCCCTTGTCGGTGTCCCCCGCTCCCCTTGTAAGTTAAATGTAACGGCAGCCAGCGTGTCTTACTGTAGCCATGCTGCCCGGAGATCTCTGTCTTCTTCCCTCTAGTAACCGGCGCTTGTGTAGATGACGTCATCTACACAAGCGCCGGTTGCTAGAGGGAGAAGTGAGGACGCCAGAGATCTCCGGGCAGCATGGCTACAGTAAGACACGCTGGCTGCCATTACATTTAACTTGCACAGGGAGCGGGGGACACCGACAAGGGGGCGGGACAGAGCGGTCACAGGGTCGGAAGGGAGGGGGACACTTAATGCACGGGGAGCAGAGACACAGACAAGGAGGTGGGACAGAGCGGCCACACGGGTCGGAAGGGAGGGGACACTTAAAACAGGGGAGCGAAGAGACAGTCTAGGGGCGGGATATCATATGTTCTGCGGCTGGGGATGTAATGTGGCTTTGGGGCTAGGTCTTATATTCGGAGGATGCCTTATATTCAGAGAATGAATGAAATTTCAGCTAGGCCTTATAATCAGAGGATGTCTTACTTTAGGGGAAAGACGGTATATATATATATATATATATATATATATATATATATATATATATATATATATATATATATATATATATAATTTAGCACGATTGATTGATTCATTAGGGTCCCTTTTTCAAATTTAAGCACCACCCCCTTGAAGATCCTCAGCACGGCCCTGTAAATATTATATATATATATATATATATATATATATATATATATATATATATATATATATATATATATATCAATCATTTACAGGGCCGTGCAGAGGATCCTCAAGGGGTGGTGCTTAAATTTGAAAAAGGGACACTAATCAATCAATCAATCGTGCTAAATTTTGTATGTAGTACCGCCTCTTCATAACGCAGTATTAGGCAGTCTCCTCACCTTCCTTTATAGCAGTATCAGGCAGACTTTGTGTCTCCTTCCAACAAAGTCTTTTGGTGCCACCACCCTCAAATCAGCAGTGATAGGTGCCCACTATTAGCGTAAGCACAGTAGAGCCTGATGTTGGCACGGACTCACCTTTCATTACTGGGACCTCTGACCGTCTTGATCAGCACCCAAGCTTCTTTTCAGGCAAAGAAGAAGTGGTCGCCAGTATGCAGTGGTTGCTAAGCAATAGTAGGCGCAAAACTGCAGTAAGTGCCAAGTGGGTGGTAAGATGCAAAGGTCCACTTTGTGCTAAGTTTCAGTGGGTGCTGAGGTGCCAAAGTACAGTCTGTGTCAAGCTGCAGTGGGTACCGAGGTCCAGTTTGTATTGGGTGTTTATTTGCAGTGGGTGCTAAGCAGTATTGGGTGCTGAATGAGTAGCAGATGGTGATAAACAATAGTGAGTGTCACTTGAGTGCTAATTTGTACAAGGAGCCATGTGAGTGTTGGGTACAGGCCAAAAGTGGGTACTGGGTACATGTAGGTGCAGTGGGCAGGACATGAGTGAGTATGGAGTGCCATGTGTGGTCTGGATGTGTGCCATGGGAGAGTACTGAGTCTCATATGGGTTTGGACCAAGGGTGGGTACTGGGTGCTATTTGGGTGCTGGCCATGGATGGGTATTAGGTGCATATAATGGAAGAAGGGTAGGTCACTGTGGGTGCTTGGGGGAGGTCACTGTTGGTCATGGGGAAGGTAGAGGTTTTTGTGGGTGCTGGAGGAAGGGGAGGTCACAGTGGGTGCTGGGAGAGTTCAGTGTGGTTACTGGAGGAGGGAGAAGTCAGAGTAGGTGCTGGAAGAGGGAAAAGTCAGTGTGGGTGCTGGAGGTGGTAGAAGTCAGTGTGGGTGTTGGGGGAAGGGGAGGTTGGTGTGGTTACTGGAGAAGGGAGAAATCATTGTGGATGCTGAGTGTTGGGAGAGGTCACTGTGGGTGCCAGTAATGGGAGAGGTCACTGTGGGTACTGTTTTTGGAATGGGAAGTCCCTGTGGGTGCTGCATGGGACAAGATGATAGCCGCTGGGGGAGTGAAAGATCACTGTGGGTACTGGGGGAGGGATAGGTCAGCGTGGGTGCTGGGAAAATCACTGTGGCTGCTGGGAGAGGGAGAAGTCAGTGTGGGTGCTGGGGTAGGCAGGATCACTGCTAGAGCTGGGGAGGAAGAGGTTACTGTGGGTGCTGGGGAAGGGAGACATCACAGTGGTTGCAGCTGTTAGGGAGACATCTTACTTACTCCCACACAGCTAATGGAATAGCCACATTAGGATTCCTGCCCGGGCCTCTTGACTTCAAAGAGGCGGAGCTATCCCACGGGTGGGCGGGGCTTATCACGGTCGGGTCAAAGCTTATTTTGCACAACCAGAGGGGCTTTTTTTGGAGATTTTAATGGGGGAGCCTGGGCACCCAGAGCACCCCCTCTGCACTTGCCTGTATGTATATATATATATATATATATATATATATATATATATACAGTGGGATGCGAAAGTTTGGGCAATTGTCATGATTTTCCTGTATAAATCGTTGGTTGTTACGATAAAAAAATGTCAGTTAAATATATCATATAGGAGACACACACAGTGATATTTGAGAAGTGTGCAATAATTGTTTAAACAAAATTAGGCAGGTGCATAAATTTGAGCACCACAAAAAAGTAATGAAATTAATATTTAGTAGATAATTCTTTTGCAGAAATTACACCCTCTAAACACTTCCTGTAGGTTCCAATGAGAGTCTGGAATCTGGTTGAAGGTATTTTGGACCATTCCTCTTTACAAAACATCTCTAGTTCCTTCAAGTTTGATAGCTTCTGAGCATGGACAGCTCTCTTTAACTCACACCACAGATTTTCAATTATATTCAGGTCTGGGGACTGAGATGGCCATTCCAGAACGTTGTACTTGTTCCACTGCTTGAATGCCTTCGTGAATTTTGAGCAGTGTTTAGCGTCTTTGTCTTGTTAAAAGATCCAGCCCCGGCGCTGCTTCAGCTTTGTCACTGATTCCTGGACATTGGTCTCCAGAATCTGCTGATACTGATTGGAATCCATGTGTCCCTCAACTTTGGCAAGATTCCCAGTCCCTGCACTGACTATCCCCACAGCATGATGGAACCACCACCATATTTTACTGTAGGTAGCAGGTGTTTTTCTTGGAATGCTGTGTTCTTTTTCCTCCATGCATAACACCCCTTGTTATGACCAAATAACTAAATCTTAGTTTCATCAGTTTACAGCACCTTATTCCAAAATGAAGCTGGCTTGTCCAAATGTTCTTTAACATACTTCAAGCGGCTCTGTTTGTGCTGTGGGCAGAGAAAAGGCTTCCTTTGCATCAATCTCGCATACAGCATCTCATTGTGTAAAGTGAGCCGAATAATTGAATGCTCCATCTGCAGCAAGATGATGTTGTAGGTCTCCGGTGCTGGTCTGTGGGTTGACTGACTGTTCTCACCATTCGTCGCTTCTGTTTATCCGAGATTTTTCTTGTTCTGCCACTTCGAGCCTTAACTTGAACTGAGCCTGTGGTGTTGCATTTCCTCAATATGTTCCTAACTGTGGACACAGGCAGCTGAAATCTCTGACACAGCTTTCTGTATCCTTCCCGTAAACCATGATGGTGAACAATCTTTGTCTTCAGGTCATTTGAAAGTTGTTTTGAGACCCCCATGTTGCTACTTTTCAGAGAAAATTAAAAGAGGAGGGAAACTTACAATTGACCCCCTTAAATACTCTTTCTCATAAGTGGATTCACATGTGTATGTAGGGCAAGGGTCACTAAGCTCACCAAGCCAATTTGAGTTCCAATAAATATTTCTAAAGGTTTTGGAATCAATAAAATGACAACAGTGCCCAAATGTATGTACCTGCCTAATTTTATTTAAACAATTATTGCGCACTTTCTGTAAATCCAGTAAACTTCATTTCACTATCATATCAATGTGTGTGTCTCCTACATGATATATTTAACTGACATTTTTTATCCTAACAACCAACGATTTATACAGAAAAATCATGACACTCAACAAGGTTGCCCAAACTTTTGCATCCCACTGTGTATATATACTGTATATATATATATATATATATATATACATATATATCTATATATATACACACACACACACAGTGGGATGCAAAAGTTTGGGCAACTTTGTTAGTGTTGTCATGTTTTTTTCTCTATAAAGAGAGCTGTCCATGCTCAGAAGCCATCAACCCTGAATGAACTAGAGTAATGGTCCAAAATACCTTCAACCAGAATCCAGACTCTCATTGGAATCTACAGGAAGCGTTTAGAGGCTGTAATTTCTGCAAAAGAAGGATCTACTAAATATTGATTTCATTTCTTTTTTGTGGTGCCCAAATTTATGCACCTGCCTAATTATTGCACACTTTCTGTAAATCCAATAAACTTAATTTCACTTCTCAAATATCACTGTGTGTGTCTCCTATATGATATATTTAACTAACATTGTTTATCGTAACAACCAACGATTTATACAGGAAAATCACGAGTTTGCCAAAACTTTGTTATATACTGTACAGTATATATATATATATATATATATATATATATATATATATATATATATATACGGTATATATATATTAGAAAAAAACAGACATTTCTGTAGTACTGTATAACTTCAAGTACAATATGAACAATGCAATGTTCAATTTATGTTTATATATTTATTTCCAGTTTTATAAAGGAAACATGGAATCTTATTGACTTATGTTCTGTTGGGTTGAAGGTCATTAGAGATTGTAATCTGTTCAGAGTTAAGATGATTTACTCAGAAAAGTGAATGGGAATATCTTTCCATGTGCAAATACCTTTGGTGTTTACCTGATTTATTACTTTATTATGTTAAATGACTTCAGCCTGAAGGGTTACCTGTGTACCTAAGGGCCTGTTTCCACTACATACGGATTCTGGATGCAGAAAAACTGACTCCAATGAAAGCCTATGGGCCTGTTTCCACTAAACATGATTTTTCTGATGCAGATTTCCCATAGGCATTCATTGGAGTCAGTTTTCTGCATCCAGAATCTGCATGCAGTGGAAACAGACCCTAATAATTAATGGTCTTGGTTAAAAGACTCCTATATAAATTATCCAGATTGGATCAACCTGGTAAAAAGGAAAAATCAGTATTTTTCCTTTTTACCAGGTTGATCCAATCTGGATAATTTATATAGGAGTCTTTTAACCAAGACCATTATTTATTAGGGTCTTTGGATAAATCCAAGATGGGCCCTCTTTGAAAATACTAAGTCTGGTGTCGGCCCGATGACAGTCCTGGGAGCTAAGAGCCTTATTTCTCAGTAGAGGCAATCATCTCCAATGGCTTTATTGTCATGTCAGTATTATAAGGAATCATTACAACAGATGTCAGTGCTTAGGGCTTGAGCACTCTTGTGTGCTTCTGTGCATTTTTCAGCATTATGTATGATTTAAATGTTGCTCAAAAATGCACAGAAGGGCGCAAGTGTGCTTTGGCCCTTAGCTTTGGGGTGCCCTTCGTAAACCACATACTATTCCAGGTCCAGTGGTTCAAAAAGGAAAAACGTATGTCTCCAAACAGTGGGGAGTTAAGGCCTTTGAAGGCACATTATTTTATGGAAAGAGAGTGTTAGGCTTGGTGGTGTATTCTCCACAGTCAGCATGCAACGCATGAGCTGACGTGAAGGAGGTACACACACTAGCACAAGGAAACAGGCTATCCCTAGTATAGTGGAGGGGAGGACTGACTCCAATAGGAGATTGTGGCGCACAGAGCCGGTGCAGATCCGACAGCCACAAACAATACTTTTGCGATAACGTCTCAGCGCAAGGTAGCGCTGAGCGCATAAACCAGAACTGAGGAGAACAGGACAGGTAGACAGAATGAACGCTTGCTAGCTAGCCGCTACTTAGTGACAGCAAGCGTCCACAACCAGACAGACTGGAATGAGGCAGCCAATGCGTTTGCAGCGATGGCGTGCCTCACAAAGACAGGACAGGATAGTCAGGAAATGGCAGGATCAAGATAGATGAACGTAACACAGACAAATATACAATAAGTATGTTTTCCTAGCGTATTACAATTACAGCTATCAATGAAACTATTTGTAACGTCTGACTAACATATGTATATATCGGCAATGAACCGATATATGACATAAACAGGAACACTGACTAGGACTGGAGCAATACAGGGAACAGGACTCAGAAGGATTCGCTATCTCTTAGCAGAGATGAACGCAATCCACAAACGGTAACAGAACAGGATTCAGAAGGATTCGTTATCTCTTCGCAGAGATGAACGCAATCCACAAACAGAACCAGGAGCAGGATAACTAACTCAGCACGGGTGATCACGATACGCGCAAACTACCAAAACGTGCTGGAAAGCTGACTAACTGAACACAGGATATAAACAGTTCGTGTACGTATACATCAGCGACACTGATGTATCAACGTAACACGAATACAAGGAAAATAATAAACGTGCTGGTATGCATATATATTGGCAATGAACCAATATATGATGCAAGACCAGCAAAGTATCTTTAGAACAAGAAACACGATCTGGGGCTGAAGCAACAGCAAGACAGGCTTAAACTGAAGCTATGATAACCCGAGGAGTCCTGCAGGAAGCAGATCTTTATACTGAGATCATCCAATGGGAGCAGACATGCAGATTCCCACACAGGTGAATGATAATCAGTCACAAGCTGACAGCAGGGAAAGGAAGACAAAGCTATGCAGCTTGCATGGAAAGAGATCAGAACTGCCTGAGCTGCAGCACTACTACTGCCAGCAATACCTGCTGCAGCAGCGATCATGACAGAGAGCTACTCAATAAGCGTGTATGCACAACTCACCAACATGGGAGGAGAGCAACTGCTAATTACTTAGTAGAGATGGGCCGAACGGTTCGCCGGCGAACGGTTCCCGGCGAACTTCGGTGGTTCGCGTTCGCCTCCCGCAGGCGAACGTTTCCGGAAGTTCGGTTCGCCCCACAATGCACTATGAGGGTCAACTTTGACCCTCTACATCACAGTCAGCAGGCCCAGTGTAGCCAATTAGGCTACACTAGCCCCTGGAGCCCCACCCCCCTTATATAAGGCAGGCAGCGCTGCCATTACGGCCACTCGTGTGCCTGCATTAGAGAGAGTAGGGCGAGCTGCTGTCTGTCTCTCATAGGGAAAGATTAGTTAGGCTTAGCTTTTCCTGGCTGCATACCTGTTCAGTGATCCTGCCACTGCATACCTGTTCTGTGAACCCACCCACCACTGCATACCTGTTCAATGATCCTGCCACTGCATTCCTGTTCTGTGAACCCACCCACCACTGCATACCTGTTCAGTGATCCTGCCACTGCATACCTGTTCTGTGAACCCACCACTGCATACCTGTTCTGTGATCCTGCCACTGCATACCTGTTCTGTGAACCCACCCACCACTGCATACCTGTTCAGTGATCCTGCCACTGCATACCTGTTCTGTGAACCCACCACTGCATACCTGTTCTGTGATCCTGCCACTGCATACCTGTTCTGTGAACCCACCCACCACTGCATACCTGTTCAGTGATCCTGCCACTGCATACCTGTTCTGTGAACCCACCCACCACTGCATACCTGTTCTGTGAACCCACCACTGCATACCTGTTCTGTGATCCTGCCACTGCATACCTGTTCTGTGAACCCACCCACCACTGCATACCTGTTCAGTGATCCTGCCACTGCATACCTGTTCTGTGAACCCACCCACCACTGCATACCTGTTCAGTGATCCTGCCACTGCATACCTGTTCTGTGAACCCACCACTGCATACCTGTTCAGTGATCCTGCCACTGCATACCTGTTCTGTTCAGTGGACCCGCCACTGCATACCTGTTCTGTTCAGTGGACCCGCCACTGTATACCTGTTTAGTGAACCCGCCACTGCATACCTGTTCTGTTCAGTGAACAGTTTGGTGTGTCAGTGTGAAGCAGTACCTTAATTACACTACCTGATTGATGTATACACATGCAAGATGTTTTAAAGCACTTTAGGCCTGTCATTTAGCATTCAATATGATTTCTGTCCTTAAAACGCTGCTTTGCGTCAAATCCAGATTTTTCCTGGGGACTTTTGGCGTATATCCCACTCCGCCATGCCCCCCTCCAGGTGTTAGACCCCTTGAAACATCTTTTCCATCACTTTTGTGGCCAGCATAATTATTTTTTTTTTCAAAGTTCGCATCCCCATTGAAGTCTATTGCGGTTCGCGAACTTTAACGCGAACCGAACCTTCCGCGGAAGTTCGCGAACCCGGTTCGCGAACCTAAAATCGGAGGTTCGGCCCAACTCTATTACTTAGGTGCTGAAAAACTATATGGAAGCAACGTCTCAATGTGCTTGCTGCACTATTATTATTATATTATTATTATATTTTCTTGTGTATAAGACTACTTTTTAACCCAGGAAAATCTTCTCCAAAGTCGGGAGTCATCTTATACTCCGGGTGTCGTTTTATAGGGTGAGTGCTGCAACTTCCGGACTGGAGAATCTACGGTTGCTGCATATGGTGGAGGGAGCTCAAAAACGTCCACGGCCGCATCCCTGCTGTATGCGGTGACCGTATGAAAGCAGCAAGGATGGTGCTGTACAAGTATGGTAGAAGAAAATCCACTCACCAGGATTTGTGGAAAGAAGGGACTTAATGCAGTCCCGATGACAAGGTAAGGGGGCAACTTACTGGGAAAGTGTAAGTGAAGGGTGGAGCAAGCTGCAGGCGTGTGGGAAGCCCGGGGTATGGAAACAAGAGATAGACCAGCGCTGTGCCCAGAAAAACACGCCTCTTTCACCTGTCTGGCCCGTCCTTGTATCCTATTACCATACCTCCTTCTCTGCCTCTCAGATCACGCTCCTGAGGACTGTAGTGAAGCGGCACAGACGCGCATGTGTGAGATCTGAAAGGCAGAGAAGGAGGTACCAGACAACCTGGGTGAAAGAGGCATGTTTGCGCTACTGCTCTGATAGTCTTGGAGACAGGGATAGTTGACCAATCCAAGCAGACTTTGTATACAACAACCAGCCAAATCCCGGAAGGGAAAACAGCTTGCTGTGATTGGCTGGTCGTTGTATACTGGGTACCACATACAGTATAGCACCAATATTTGTACCTGTTTATACAGTGTAGCACCAGTACATATAGTACAGTATACAAATGTCCAACAGTTAAGAGGGGTAGTCTTATGCTGCGAGTATATCACAAAATGTATATTTTAACTGGTAAAGTTGGGGGTCGTCTTATATGCTCAGTTGTCTAATATGCCCGGAAAATACAGTAATTCAGGCTGTAGCCACACAAGTATCAAAAAGTTTGAAATCACAGAAACACACATGATAAATTCAGGTCACATGAATGTGTGAGCACTCACTTATTTAATGAACGGGTCTCAAACAGTCATTACAAATAGCCATCATCCGGCATATGCCTATGAAAATAGCTTGTGACATTAAGCTCCCACCAACACTAAGTCACTGCCCATACTATGCCACAGCTGCACTAAGCTGCCACCCACAACTGCACCACCCATACTAAGCCAATGCCCACAAGTGGGTCCGTGCATAACTAAGTATGTATGGAAGCAAGCCACCGCCCCCAACTGCTCCACCCACATTAAGCTGCCGCTGTACTTGGCTGCTGCCCAAATTAAAGAGGCTCAGAGACGAAGGAAAGTGCAGCTTTGATACTTACCCAGGGCTTCCTCCCGCCCCATAAACATGTCTAAGTCGCACACCGTCCTCCTGCGGTCTGCTGCTGAGCTCCGTTACCTGCCTCAGTGACGTCAGTCCGGGTCTACTGTGCATGCACGGGAGGTCTGCACATGCGCACTAGACCCTGACTGGCATCGACTGAGGATGGTAACGGAGCTCACCGTGGCTGAACGGCAGACCACGGGAGAATGGTGTGGGGCGTCTAACAAAAAAGGGTGCCTGGAAAAAAGGCCGCGGGGTATAGCCGAAATTGTAAGTTTGAATGCAAAACCATATTTTTCGTTTAAGAGTTTATAAACAATAATATAGTGCTAAATAGGTTAAATAAACGGAAATTAAATGGCAAAATACCGTCTATAACAGCAAACGAATTCTGAAATAAAACGTCAAATAGCGTCTATAACAAAAACAATATTTACACTTGTATTAAGCATAGTAATAGAATGATAGATTTTACAGGTATTTTACTGCAATTATACCTAACTTTGGGGTCACAGAAATCTCTCCTTATCCCTATCCCTAACACCTAGACCCCCCCCCCCTTTGTGTAAATACACATAATGTAATAAATTATATATATTACATATACTGTACTGTAACTATAGCTAACCTTACTCTCATACAGAGCCCTCCCTGTACCTATCCCTAACCCCTAGACCCCCCTGGTGGTGCCTAAATCTAAACCCCCCCTGGTGGTGCCTAAACCTAAGACTCCCCTGGTGGTGCCTAATTCTAATACTCCCCTGGTGGTGCCTAAACCTAAGACCCCCCTGGTGGTGCCTAAACCTAAGACCCCTCTGATGGTGCCTAAACCTAAGACCCCCTGGTGGTGCCTAAACCTAAGACCCCCCAGTGGTGCCTAAACCTAAGACCCCCCTAGTGGTGCCTAAACCTAAAACCCCCCTGGTGGTGCCTAAACCTAAGACCCCCCTAGTGGTGCCTAAACCTAAGACCCCCCCTGGTGGTGCCTAAATGTAAGACCCCCCTGGTGGTGCCTAAAACTAACCACCCCCTTGTGGTGCATAAACCTAACCACCCCCCTGGTGGTGTATATTGCACTGTAACTATACCCAGGCCAGTTTCTAGGGCCGTGCGGCCTGTGCCGTCGCCCGGGGCGCTGTTGGGAGCTGGTGGGAGGTGGGCGCTGTAATGGAGGGGGGAGCCGGAGCCGCGGGGAGGGCAGCCCGACCTCTCCCTCCCTCCCCTCTCCCGGGCCGCCCTCCATGCTCCCCCCTCAGATGCAGAGCGAGCAGCCAGGGAGGAAGCGCTGTATACAACATACCTCTTTGCGTTCCAAGCGCTGCTCTCTCGCCGCCGGTCTCTTCCTCTCTGCCTATACGATGATACACACGCTGCTTCCGGAAGCAGCGTGTGTATCATCGTATAGGCAGAGAGGAAGAGACCGGCGGCAAGAGAGCAGCGCTTGGAACGCAGAGAGGTATGTTGTATGCAGCGCTTCCTCCCTGGCTGCTCGCTCTGCATCTGAGGGGGGAGCACGGAGGGCGGCCCAGGAGAGGGAGGGAGAGGTCAGGCTGCCCTCCCCGCGGCTTCGGCTCCCCCCTCCATTATGGGGGACAGCTACCTATCTAACCTACCCTGGGGGGCACCTACCTAATCTAACCTATACTGGGGGGCACCTACCTAATCTAACCTACACTGGAGGGCAGCTACCTATCTAACCTACACTGAGGGGCAGCTACCTATCTAACCTATACTGGGGCCAGCTACCTAATCTAACCTACGCTGGGGGGCACCTACCTATCTAACCTATACTGGGGGGCACCTACCTAATCTAACCTACCCTGGAGGGCAGCTACCTATCTAACCTACACTGGGGGGCAGCTACCTATCTAACCTATACAGGGGGCAGCTACCTAATCTAACCTACGCTGGGGGGCACCTACCTATCTAACCTATACTGGGGGGCACCTACCTAATCTAACCTACACTGGGGGGCAGCTACCTATCTAACCTACACTGGGGGGCAGGTACCTAATCTAACCTACACTGGGGGGCAGCTACCTATCTAACCTACGCTGGGGGGCAGCTACCTAATCTAGCCTATACTGGGGGGCAGCTACCTAATCTAACCTACGCTGGGGGGCACCTACCTATCTTACCTATACTGGGGGGCGCCTACCTAATCTAACCTGCACTGGGGGGCAGCTACCTATCTAACCTACACTGGGGGGGCAGCTACCTATCTAACCTACACTGGGGGGCACCTACCTAATCTAACCTACACTGGGGGGCAGCTACCTAATCTAACCTATACTGGGGGGCAGCTACCTAAGCTAACCTACGCTGGGGGGCAGCTACCTATCTAACCTATATTGGAGGGCACCTACCTAATCTAACCTACACTGGGGGCACCTACCTAATCTAACCTACGCTGGGGGACAGCTACCTAATCTAACCTATACTGGGGGGCACCTACCTAATCTAACCTATACTGGGAGGCAGCTACCCATCTAACCTATACTGGGGGGCAGCTACCTATCTAACCTATACTGAGGGGCTCCTACCTAATCTAACCTACAGTGGGGGGCAGCTACCTAATCTAACCTACACTGAGGGGCAGCTACCGATCTAACCTACGCTGGGGGCACTTATCTAACCTGCATTGGGGGCACCTACCTAGCTAGCCTATACAGGTGGCAACTATACTGGCTACATATATTGCAGGCACCTACCTAAATAACCTATACTGGGGGCACCGACCTATCTAACCTATGCTGGGGGCAACTATTCTGGCTACCTATATTAGAGGCACCCACCTAGCTAACCTGTACTGGGGCACCTACCTATCTAACTTATTCTGGGGGCGCCTGCCTATCTAACCTATACTGGGGGCAACTATACTGGCTACCTATACTGGAGGCACCTACCTGGCTAACCCATAGCGGGGGCAACTATACTGGCTCACCTATGCCTGGCTACCTATACTGGGGTACCTATTCTTGGCTACCTATACTGGGGGGACCTGTACTAAGTGCAACTAGACCTGGATAACCTATACTGCGGGCACCCATACCTTGCTCGGGGGGGGGGGGGGGGAGACGCAGTTTTTACACCCTCGCCCTGGGTGCATTTTAGCCTAGAAACTGCACTGACTATACCTAGCCCTCCCTGTACCTATCCCTAACCCCTAGACCCCCCTGGTAATGCCTAAACCTAACCATCCCCACTGCATAAACACGCTAAACACATATAAACAATAATATATTTAATTCTTAAAATACTTTACTACAAATAACATTAATAAAATAATGTATATATTTGGAATAGAATAACTAGCCTTAAAATCACGTATACATTAATAATATTATAAGTAGAAAAAGGTATATGTATATATATATATATATATATATATATATATATATATATATATATATATATATATATATATATACACAATACAATAGATAGCCTTACAATCTTGTACGCATTAGAAATCTTAAAATAACAGTAATATTAAAAAATATATTTTAGTAACTATAATCAACACATTATAAGTGTAATAACAAAGTTAATACCAAAAGCGATGTATTTCTAATACAATTAGGTTGACAAATGGTATTTAAGCATTATACATATGAAAACAAATTTTAAATGATAAAAGAAGTGTAAATGAAAATTTAGTTGTTATAGTTTTGTAAGCAAAATTTGAAAACGAAAAAAATACGTAAAACTCATATAAGCGAAATTTAAAAATGAAAAAATAAGTATAACACAAAGTCAAAACGAATTTGTAAACGATATTTGTTATAAACCTTATCCTGCAAACGAAAACCTTTATTACCACGATCCCTGTAACCACTATTTCTCGGGCGCCCTTTTTTCCTGTCGGGCGCCAAATAGCCGATATTTTGCATTGCCCTTTTTGTCCACTATCGCTGTGCGCCCTTTTTTACTAGCCCCTGGTGTGGGACTTAGATGTGTTTATGGGGCAGGAGGAAGCCCTGGGTAAGTATCAAAGCTGCACTTTCCTTCGTCTCTGAGCCTTTCTAATTTGGGTAGCGGCCTAGTGCAGCGGGTAAGTATCAGAGCTGTACTGTGCTTTGTCTCTGAGTCTCTTTAAGCCACTGCCCACAACACTAACCTGCTGCCCACAGGAGCTTCCACTTTTGTGCATATCTACAAACTATGGTTAGTATATAGGATTCCCCCAAAAAACCTTATCGTTAGGAATATGACCATCTTGATTGTGTGTTTCAGCCTTCCGGGCTCGAGCAAGAGCGGGTTGCTCGATGAGAACGCTGTAATAGTGGTTGCAAGTTATTGCAATCAACCTTTGTGAGTAAATTTTTATACAATTCAAGTGTACTGATACATACTATACTATTTGGCTACTGGTTGTCTCCCTTTGTGGTGTTTTGGTCTCCTGGAGATCTTCACCGATTACCTAGTCACAGATTCTCAAGTTGTTAAGTTGAGATAAAATTAAGGTGGCAGACAATAGCAGATTTGGGATAGGCTGAGCTCAGAGGGTGGCAGCGGGCAGAAGAGAAGTAAGGAACATGCAGCAGACAAGGAGAAGCAAGAACTAATCCGAGTTATGAGCACATCAGAGCTAGTCCACACTAGGTCCGGAAACGTATCCGTGGCTGCGTTTTTCAGCCCTGATGAAAAACGGAGTCCCGGATACTAATGTTAAAAATAGCAGCCGTCCTCACCCAAGAAAAAACGGATCCGTCTGCGTTTGCAGGGACCCGTTTTCAAAACCTGAACGGAAGGTCCGGAATTGCTGCATTTTTACGGACCACGGATACATGGATGGGTAGTGAAAAGCAATGAGAAAACAGATCTCCATCTCCACAGGCAAAATAGCACCAAAAACTGATGAGAAAACAGATAGCCTGAACTTTATTATTGGCCCAAAAAATCTTCCCACTACCTTCCTAATGATAGAGACGTTTTCTGTCTGTTTTTTGGGGTAAAAAACTGAACGGAAACTGATGCAAAACTGATGCAAAACTGATGCACTTTTTATGAAAACGGATCAGTTTGCGGTCTGGTGGTACTTCCCCTCATCTTCCCCTCATCCCGGACTGCAGCCTCCGTCCTGCAACCGTGCCTAGTGTGGACCTAGCCTTATTCCAAAGAACTTTTTGTGCCAAAAGGAAATGATTCATGTGTACGAATGTGTACTTGCTTGTATGGCATACACACCCATACATCCAAGATAGGGCATATGCAAACATTCTGCATGTGCTTGGACCAAAACCTTTACATGCAAGCTTGTACATGTACACGGCTAATCACCTATTGCCTGAGTGCTGACCAGCCACATGGACACAAGGACTGGTAAAGCTAAGTCATACATACGATAATTGTTCCCATCTGGGATCGGGAAACAATATCTTGGGGCGACAATTTGGGGAATGATGCTGTACAGACCCATCTCTAGCCTTGAGACTAGTGATGTGCTCTGTTGTTACGGAGGAGGTAGACAGAGCAGCTTTAATTGGTCAGGGAGGTTGAAAATAGCATAGTGATGGGTCATGCTTGGGCATCAGAGTTTGTTAAGAATCTGACAGGACGGATCCTTAACGACTCCTGAAGTCCGAGCAGGATAGATCAGCGGATGCTGCAGACACATAACAATTATCATCTGTTTTGGTCTACGGTTATGGCATGTGTGTACGTAAATTAAGTGTAAGCACCCATCCGCAGTCCTCTTGTGATACAGACATCAGTGAGGGGCAGTTTGGCATGGACTCTGACTGAAGAAAAGGGAGTAGGAGGTAAGAAAAACCTGTACATCAGCGACATATCATTGCTGAGAACTGAGTATCCTTACCAACAAATCAGTGTTTGTTGCCTTCCCAGCTTTTACTTGTGAGAGGTGACTTCAGGCCATCATCTAAAATGCAGGGACTGTTCACTTATGGATTAGCACAGGAGGATATCTGTTGATTGAAGCTAAAACCTTTACCTGAATACTTTTTAGTGGAACGTTTTTCTGTATACCGGTGGTATTCCTTAGCAGCAGACAGTTACCATGAAGAAACCAATTATGGTGAGACAATTTAAAATCTCCTAGAATAATGAATAATTTCTTTGACTAATGAATCTCATGCATAAGGGCTGTTATGATTTTTTATACTGTGTGGATTAAGTTTATTGGCTATTTATAGCAGTAAAGCTTGATCTCGCATATGATGTATCCATGTGTTTGTTCCCGTTTACTACACCTGAATTTAAATAGTAGGATTTATTTTTATAGCAGATCAAACATTTTAATACTGTCACATAGTCTGATTAGAAAGTCTCCCCATAAATTATCTCTGCTGTGCCTTGTCTCACAAACAACATTTATTCAGTAAACTCATAATCTGATGTATTAACACATCATTATTATCTGTGCTGTAGACACAGGGGGTAGTGCTGAGATTCTGCATTATCCTCAACTGCAGAACGTCTTTGTGAGTCTCAGAGAAAACAACATTTAAAAAGGTGAAAAAGTAAGTACAGCAATAAAAATGTTGACCTGATTTGTTAGAACCCAAATCTAGGGATAAATATTTTCCAAGGTCTGTGTAGTCAGTAGTGGCAGAACTTGCCCTATTGTTTGTCCCTGGTAATTGATTACAATCATCCTCACTGAAGCCATAAACTACTTTAGTACCAAAAGGTGTGAACACCCCTGAGATGTATGTTGCCTCCTTGGGCAACATCGCTGGACCAGCTAGTACAGCACGTGTTAGCTGTGTAGAAGGGGAGGGAAAACAGAGATGCGCTTGTGTGACATCACGCAGCGGGTGGGGGAGTGGCGTCTTCAAAGGAGTTGGCCATCCATTGGGTGAGTTGATCCGCAGTTGGGTGCCAGGGGCTGAGACGCACATGCATGATTATTGGCTGAGGTAGTTTTTATCGGCTGCCTCAGCCAACTTTAGTCAAGCATGTGTACAAGCCTAAAGACTCTGGCCCCTCTAAGGAACCAGAGCCTTTTATTTCAATTTCTCACTTTCTGATCACCGTGATTGGCTCACAGTGATCTGTTGGTTAGGAGCCAATGAAAACAGCTCCTGACAAAGGTATGAGTTCTGTGCCGGCAGGGATGCGTGATCGCGTCCTGTGCATGGGTGTGGCAGATGATAAAACAATACCGCATCAGGCTTAGGCAGCCACAAGTGCAGCAAACCCATGGCGGTCCCAACTTAGTTAAAGAGGGTCCCTGACTTGTGAAACTCATGGGCTCATGTGTTGAGGATGTGTGTGAGAATGTGGTAGTGTTGTTTCTATTATGGTATTCTTGAGTAGCATTCATATTTTTGACAGTGAGTGACCAAGATATTTTTACTTCTTGGCCAGGTCACTTTCATCCCTTTGCAACCAATTTCAACCAATTTTTTACCTAATAGTTGTGTCGTACGTGTGTTATGATATCTGTATGATTTACTATTTACTACCGTTGATATAGCGTTATACCATCAAATGAGATCTTCTCTTGTTTAAATGATGGCTGATTTCTCTGTCAATGATCATTTCTTGGTATTTAAATTGGGCTTACTCATTTAAATTAAAGGAATAGCGAGAAGAATTGACAATGCTTAAAGAGAATCTGTACTGTCCGATTTTTAAAATAAAAAACATACCGATCGAGTCACTGTGAACATCTGGAACCCTCTTTGTCGTTTTCGCCGCTCCCCGCCGCGATCCTTGCTTTTAATCGCCAGTTTTAGGCAGTGTTTACAAACAAAAGGAAGTGATGTTTGTGTGTATATATATATATATATATATATATATATATATATATATATATATATATATATATATATATATATACACGCACATACACTAATATGTGTGTATATAAGTGTGTACTGCATAGTACATACATGAATTGCAACAAATGTTACCTCCAACACATGAAATAAAACAACTGTTACCACTGACACATGAAATGCAACAACTGTTACCTCCAACACATGAAATGCAACAACCATTACCTCCAACACATTAAATGCCACAACCGTTACCGCTGACACATGCAATTAGGCATACATACTTCTGACACATGGGAAAGGTGGCAAACATTACCTTCTACGTATGTTAAAATTCAGTAAACGTTAGGTCCCACACATGAAATGCAGCAAGCAAACATGTTAAATGCGGAAAACGGTACCCTGAAATGCACGTAAATCACCCTACATATATGAAATACAGCAAATGTTAACTCAGACATAAATGCATTAAATGTTCCTCCCACTAGGTGCTAGTGGGGTGGGAGGGTAATACTAGGTGGGAGGAGTGTGACACTGGGAGTGCGCCCCACCTTCTTCTTCTTTCTGTCCCCTCGTGGCCTGGCTGTGCTGTGTCAGATACATAAACAAGCAGCATGCTGCAGGCTGAGCAGGAGACAGAGCCAATGTATATGGCCAGGATTGTCCGGGCAGAAGCCTACAGGCCCCTGATGACACGTTAGTGAAACCTGGTCAGGCAGACGGATGGTGGATGGGAGAGCGGGACCCCACTGAAATATTTATTTACACTGTTTTACTGGGGGTCCCTGTCACAAGGGCCCAGAAGTGAGTATTTGTATATGGTTTTTATGCTCAATAAATAAGTGATCCTTTTAAATGGAATACACTTAGATCTGCTTATTTAATTTATTACGCATATGCTGGGAGTATCTATGCTGTATGAAAGAGGACGGTGGGTATATGGAAGTTTGAGACTAATCCCTGAAGCTGTGATCGTGGTGGTAACCATACAAACGCTTAGACCTTATGATTTGGGTCTGTTTGGAAGCCAGTAACTCTGCACTTTGAAGGGTGTTGGTGATGGAATGAAATATTGGAGTACCTTTTAGCGCTGAAGTTTTTTTATTGGATCTGAATGGAGTCTATCTGAGGACTTTTAACTTGTGGCAAGCTTATGTGACTCATTTTTCTGTCTTTTGCATGGATATTATGTTTATGTGTATTTACAGAAGCCAGGAAGTGGACAGGAAGCAGGGCATGCAAGCGCCTGGAGGCTGGTCAGAGGTGGGCAGGAGGCAGGGCAAACAGGCAACACAGGGTCATCGGCCAAACCGGGACATTGCCCAGGACAAATTACCCCAAATCCAGAATGTGTCCCAGGTAAAGACTGACATCTGTTCACCATAGTGCAGGGCACAGAGGTTGCAGGGAACAGAGGTGCTCCCCCCCCCCGCCACACAGTGGGTGCTGATCACAGGGGTGCTTTCCCCCTAACAGACAGTGGGTGCTGGGCACAGAGGTGCTCTCCCTCTGCCCAGACAATGGTAGCTGGGCACAGAGGTTCCCTCTCACCCCAGACAGTGGTGGTGTCCATCCAACATCCCCCACCCCAACAGTGGGTGCCAGGCACAAGGGGGATTCCCTTCCCCCCCAGACAGAAGTGCTCAACCCCCCTCCGGCAGTGGGTGCTGCATACTGGGCACAGATGTGTTTGAAACCCCCCTTCTATCTGTTGGCAGGGGTGCTTCCCACCCCACATCAGTGGGTGCCGGGAAAAATGTTCTTCAAAACCCCCACACCAGACAGGAGTGCTGAAACCCCTCTCCCCGCCCACAGTGGGTGCTGCGTGCTGGCAAGGGAAGCGTTCAAACTCACACACACTGGCCAGCAGAGGTGCTTCCCCCTTACACCAGGGGGTGCTGAGTACAGACACAGACGTGCTTCCACCCCGCAGACAGGGGTGCTGCTCAAACCCCCACCCCACCCCCGGTGGGTACTGTCTGCCGGGCACAGATGTGTTTAAACCCCTGCTCCCCCTTCTACCTGTCGGCGGAATAGAATGCACGCAGCAGCTGGCGGTGCTTCAATCTCACTGGCCACAGGCTTCAATGATTTGTCTCGCTTCCATCTTCCTTGGCACCTGACGCTTAATCACGTGATGTGCAGAGGAAGCAGGAAGGGGAGAAAGAGCGGCCACCATGGATGGAGGGGCTGATGAGTCTGGAGCCAATGAGATCGAAGCACCGCCGACCGCTACATGCATCCTATTCACCCGACATGGGACTTTGTTCCTCAAGGCCCCCTATTCTTCTGCTCAGCATACAGCCGGCCCATAACACGGGGGAAGTGTGCTAGGCCCATAACCCAAAGGTTGATGGATCGAAACCAACCTCTGCTAGGCATGATTTCATTTTTGCACCTTGCTTTATCGCATGGGCAAAACTGTTTCCATAGCCCTGTAAGAGAAAGTGTAATAAGGGCCCTGCCGTAACATAGATATTACGGTAGCTAAGACTACTCCTAGGCCTTTCTTGTAGTTGAAGAGATGAATGAACTGTGACACCACACTAGCCAGCATAATTTTTTTCTAAATTTCCAAGTTCGCCTCTCCATTGAAATCTATTGCGGTTCGCGAAAGTTTGCGCAAACCGAACTTTCGCGGTAGATTCGCGAACCAGGTTCGCGAACCTAAAATCGGAGGTTCACCCCATCTCTAATGGGCATCATTAGAAACACTTCACAGAATATGGGAAGCACACACTATGTAATGTAGACCCTTCTTTCTTCGGCAAAGTGAAAATCTGCATATGCATAATGAAGTGAAAGCATACTTGAGATTGTAAGCAATATTTACATGCATTAAATTTGCATTAGCCTTTATTGTAAAAGATTTTGTTTTAGAACATAACAGATTTTCATTTCAGTAGCATTTTGAATTGTTGATAGCTCATCTGTGGCACATGATGCACAAGTACACATCTTGTCCTTGAGAACACATCTATTCCCATTACCTCTATAAATAAAACATTATTACTTCTAAACGTATTAAATTATCTTTTTGCGTAATTTCATAAATGAACAATTACTTTCAGTCTTATTGTAAAAAAACACATTTACTCACATATTATAAAACATAATGAAATAAAGGAAAATGTTTCAGTTAGCATTTAGATTTGAAAACTTTGAAACACTCACAACTTTTCTGTTGTTCAGCTAAAATTATTGCACAAGGTTACCACTACACACCTGATCGAGCACCACGGCCCAAGATTTTGCGGCATGTCTGATCAATAGCGTGCGGGCAGCACGGTGGCATAGTGGTTAGCACTCTCGCCTTGCAAGGCTGGGTCCCCGGTACGAATCCCAGCCAGGTCAACATCTGCAAGGAGTTTGTATGTTCTCCCCGTGCCTGTGTGGGTTTCCTCCCACATCCCAAAAATATACAGATAAGTTAACTGGCTCCCTCCTAAATTGGCCCTAGACTATGATACATACACTACACGATACTTACATAGACATATAACTATGGTAGGGATTAGATTGTGAGCCCCTCTGAGGGACTGTTAGTGACAAGACAATATACTCTGTGCAGCACTGCGTAATATGCCGGCGCTATAGAAATACTTACATCAGCGCAATGTCCGATTTCTCCAGGAGGCTTGTCTTCTTCAGACGAGCCTCCTGGAGAGATCGGACATTGAGCTGCTGTCCACAGCGCATGCTACATTGCCTCAGAGGGGTGTAATGGTTGGCTTGCCGTTGACAGTCAAAATATCTTGTGAATACCCATTTATTTATGCGCAATAAACTCCAACACTTGGTAATGCACTTAGAGCTCTACCTTCTGCTAGGAAAGTGTTTTATAGTTGTCATTTCTTATCAGTGAGGGTCACACTGTGGTCACCTCTTTTCTGAGTCAGGACTGAGTCAGCCACTTACATACCTGATATTTAACTCTTTCAGGCAGAGAAAGAAAAAAGGAACACAACATAGTTATTTGTGTGCTAGGCACTATACATACACATGTCTATCTCATCATGTCACATGTCACCTCGGGTATCCTTTCAAATAGCTACAGGTCACACTGTTGAACTTGAGAAAATGTATACTTCTGGCTCAAGCAATTCTGCCTTTTACAAAAGTATTCTTATTCTAGATATCCAGTTTAAAAGCCGCCGCAAATTGAACATACCAATCTCCTGTGTCATTATTTAGGCTGTTATTTCTACTCACAACTTTTATATGTTTTACATAACTCTGTAACCTCTTATGGCTCATTAAGTGTTCAATTGATTCTGAGATTTCTGATATCCAATTATACTTGTCTTCTCTTACTTTGTAAAACCGGTCTAAAAGTAGCTGACACACAAAAAGCAAATGGAGCCGCTGAATGCAGATGGAGAGGGGAGCCCGGCATTTCATCTCATTTAGGATTTCTCAATTCGCTTTACAGTGGATCTTATTATCTGAGGTCTATAATGAGATAACAATTTTATCTTAAGAACGCTTTCAAAAATAATTGCAATTAAATGGAATGGTATTAGGGTGCAAGGGTGGTAAAGTAAATGAAACTAAGAAGTAATTTCATGCCTCAACTTCTATTACAGTGTTTTTTTCTGTTTTTTTTTTAGGTATGTTAGCATTTTTCTTGGATAAATTTACTGTAGCTTGACAGGGCTATCACTGTAATGGGATATAACACACATGCGGTATCTTAACAGCGGGAATTCTCTAATATTTCAGCAGATGAACATGACTTTTCTTAAAGCTGAACCAAAGTCAAGAAACAAGAATAAATCAAGCTATAAAAAATCTGTGGAAAGCAACAGATCTGCATGTCTTTTTTCTATAGCAGACGTTCATTTGATATATACCGTATTTCCCGCCGTATAAGACGCTCCGGAATATAAGACGCACCCAGGTTTAGAGGTCACAAACCAGGGAAAAAATATATATATACTAAACCTGGTGCGTCCATATTCCAGGAGCGTCTTATACATGTTCTCCCCTCCTGTGTCCCTTATGTGCCCTCCTATGTCCATTATGTGCCCTCTTGTGTCCATGATGTTTTCACCTGTGTCTCTTTATGCAACCTCATGTGTCCCATATGTGTGTACCTGTGTCCCTTTATGTGTCCCATATGTGTGTACCTGTGTCCCTTTATGTGTCCCATATGTGTGTACCTGTGTCCCTTTATGTGTCCCATATGTGTGTACCTGTGTCCCTTTATGTGTCCCATATGTGTGTACCTGTGTCCCTTTATGTGTCCCATATGTGTGTACCTGTGTCCCTTTATGTGTCCCATATGTGTGTACCTGTGTCCCTTTATGTGTCCCATATGCGTTTTACCTGTGTCCCTTTATGTGTCCCATATGTGTGTACCTGTGTCCCTTTATGTGTCCCATATGCGTGTACCTGTGTCCCTTTATGTGTCCCATATGTGTGTACCTGTGTCCCTTTATGTGTCCCATATGTGTGTACCTGTGTCCCTTTATGTGTCCCATATGTGTGTACCTGTGTCCCATATGAGTGTACCTGTGTCCCTTTATGTGTCCCATATGCGTGTACCTGTGTCCCTTTATGTGTCCTCCTGTGTCCCATATGTGTGTACGCGTGTCCCTTTATGTATCCCTTGATGTGTCCTCCTGTGTCGCCATTCTCTGGTGCCAAGTGGGTGGTCGCTCTCTCCCCCGTGTCTCTGATGCCCCTGCACAAGTGTATCAGTAGTGTTCAGGCAGCCAGATCACATACCACATGGCCGCCGCCACCGCCGTCGGGATCTGCCTCCTGTGTAATGCTGCTGGCGGCTCTTGTCCCCGTGTGCCCGCTCGTTCTATTGCGTCTCTGCCCCACCATTTGCCAATGTAAAGTATCGGGCAGACCTGTCTCCTGTGCGCGGCTGGCTCTATTGAAAGGCTCGTTCTGATCATCAGTATGAGCCTTTCAATAGAGCCAGCCGCGCACAGGAGACAGGGCTGCAATCCTCACGGCGATAGGGAAGCAGCTGCCCGATATGTTACATTGGCAAATGGTAAAGCGGAGACACAATAGAACGAGCGGGCACACGGGGACAAGAGCCATCAGCAGCATTACACAGGAGGGAGGCGGCGGCGGCCATGTGGTATGTGATCCGGCTGCCTGAACACTATTAATACACTTGTGCAGGGGCATCAGAGATACAGGGAGTGGGTACAGACAGGCAGGGAATCTACGACATGGCGGCGGTTCGTATCGGCGGGCGTTCGGAAGTTGGGGATTCCCTTCCTTTGCCGTATAAGACGCAGGGACTTTTTCTCCCCATTTTGGGGGGAGAAAAAGTGTGTCTTATACGGCAGAAAATACAGTAAATATTGCAATGTATGGCCTTTCAGGACAATAGACACGGATGACCAACGACTTATGTTCGGGCAGATGTCTGTTTGAGGAAGCAGACATTACCCCTCCATCCCAGTGCTACAAGTAGCTGTTGTCTCACAATATAACTTTCCCTGGCCTTTCCTTTTATGACCTGAGCACCATAAGGGAGGTTCATAGCACAGTGTGCCATTGGGGGGGTTTGAGGTGAGCATCATTATTTACCTACGGGGGCTGCTCCTCTAGCCCACTGTCGATATTGGATTTGCCATAATCCCCAAATAGCAACCACAATTTGAAGTTTCCGGCATTATTAGGTACTCCCGCTTGCTGCAATGCATTCCAGGATATGTACAGGGTGGGCCATTTATATGGATACACATTAATACAATGAGAATGGTTGGTGATATTAAGCACACCATTGTTTTTCTTGTGAAATTCCAAATAAGTTTGATGTGCCACATGACCCTCTTCCTTTAAAAAAACAAAAGTTAGATTCAAAATGGCCGACTTCAAAATGGCCGACTTCAAAATGGCCTCCATGGTCACCACCCATCTTGAACAGTTTCCTCCCCGCACATATACTAATGTGCCACAAACAGGAAGTTAATATTACCAACCATTCCCATTTTATTAAGGTGTATCCATATAAATGGCCCACCCTGTAGTCTGTCGATGTGAGTACATCTTTTGGCCAGGAGATGTACTCATATAGAAGGACTGCTACTTATCCTGGCATGCATTGTCATGGTCTGGGGTGTGTGACAGCTTTAAACTGCGTTTCTCACTGGGGAACATGGCAAATCCCATAGGGATAGTGGGCTAGAGGACCAGCCCCCATAGGTAAGTAATGATGCTCACCCCCCCCCACACACACACACCCCTAGGCACACTATACTATGAACCTCCCTTATGGGAAAGTTCATTTTATTTTGTTAAAGGACAACCGAGGTGACAAGATGAGATAGACATGTGTATGTACAGTGCCAAGCACACAAATAACTAGGCTGTTTTTTTTTGTCTGCCTGAAAGAGTTAAACATCAGGTATGCAAGTGACAGTTTCTATCCGGGTCGGGACTGGGTCAGACTGGGTCAGACTATAGCATAACCCTCAATGATAAGTAATTACAGCCATAAAATACTTACCTGTCAGTAAATGGCTTCCTGGAGCAGGAAAATGATAAAAAGGGTCAATAATTCATAGATTTGAGCTCTAGCATACTTAAATGAAGGTGTCAGAGACAATGAAACAGTAAAAACTTAAAAACTAGATTTAAATATAAAATACAACTGTGGGATATCTATAAAAATCATTTTTAGGAAAATGAGGATAGACACAATTGTTTTTCTCATCAGCTTATTTTCATCTTGGATGTCCTTTAAAGAGGAACTCCAGTGAAAATAGCTTAACCCATTTTAGTTCCTGGACGTAGGAACTACGTCCAGGAACCATGCGTGCTCCTGTGGCCCATCACGCGCGTGCACGCGCGCTCCCGGCCGCAGTTCGTTAGCCAGGCAATCAGTGAATCGGGCTATGGTGCCCGATCACTGATTCCTCTCCCTCACTGAAAAAGCGACAGCTTCTCTCGGAAGCTTTGCTTTTTCTGGCTGTAGCGTCCCCCATGCGTCTCTCTAAGCGTATGTTACGCTTAGAGTGACGTCATGTAAACAAACTCATGGCCGCCATCTTGTGGCCAAAAAGTAAAACTACAACTAAAAGTAAAAAAAATAAAACTCAACACACATTTACATTTTAAATCTATTGTTTACATCCCACCCTCCCAAAACTACCCAAATAAAATGTTTAATATAAAAAAAACAAAAAACAAAAAACATTACAATAAAAAAAACAAACATGTCAATATTTACCTAAGGGTCTAAACTTTTTAAATATCAATGTAAAGATGAAATATTTCTATATAGTGATAGATGCAAAATGGAAAAAATGCACCTTTATTTCCAAATAAAATATTGTCGCCATACATTGTGATAGGGACATAATTTTAACGGTGTAATAACCGGGACATATGCGCAAATACAATACGTGAGTTTTAATTATGGAGGCATGTATTATTTTAAAACTATAATGGCTGAAAACTGAGAAATAATGAATTTTTTTCAGTTTTTTTCTTATTCTTCCTGTTAAAATGCATTTACAGTAAAGTGGCTCTTAGCAAAATGTACGCCCCAAAGAAAGCCTAATTGGTGGCGGAATAAACAAGATATAGATCAGTTCATTGTGATAAGTAGTGATAAAGTTATAGGCTAATGAATGGGAGGTGAACATTGCTCAAGTGAAAAAGACGGAACGCAAATGGGTTAATGAAAAAGGTGCTTAATTTTTACAATAATTATGTATAAATTATTTAGTCAGTATTTGCCCATTGTAAAATCTTTCCTCTCCCTGATTTACATTCTGACATTTATCACATGGCGACATTTTTACTGCTGGCAGGTGATGCCAGTGGAAGTAGCTGCTGTTTGCTTTTTTTGGCAGTTGGAAACAGCTGTTATTTCCCACAACGCAACAAGGCTCCCACAGTGTGATGTCAGCACCTCAGTGTTGTGAGGCGCTGACATCACACTGTGGGAGGGGTTTCAACACAAAATCAGTCATACAGAGCCCCCCAATAATCCGTTTGAAAAAAGGTAAAGATTTCTGGTGGGAAAGGGGGTATCAGCTACTGATTGGGATGAAGTTCAGTTCTTGGGTACGGTTTCTCTTTAAGGTCCAGGTGTTCAGTTGCCTTTACGGGTTGCCTTACATAAACAGCAAACAAGATAACACATTTGGCTTTAGCCACAGCTGTTGCGCAGTAAATAAGATTTTGTACAATACACATCTGCATTTTCACACTGAGGGAGATGTCTCCATTTGCATTGCCAGTTTATAGGGAAAATGTAGTTCTACTTTAAAAGAGACCTCTGGGTGGGTGGCTTAGGCCTCTGGTTCCAGGGGAGGATAGTGTAAGATCTCAGTTGTAGTTGTCTCCGTCATCATGATCCACAGAAATGATAGTTTAAAGCTTCTGCAGAACTGTGATACGCTTCCGGCCTAGCAAGCATCACTGTGTAGTGTGTATTTGAAGTAGCTGTCCTCATAGAAGTCTACAGGGATTTTCTGACTACAAGCACAGCACTTGTTAACCAGGAGCATGCTGCAGCTGTGCCAGAGCAGTGGGGAGTATACGTTTAAAGAAGTGTTCTGGGCTGAGGGAATGATGGCAAGAGTAATATACACGTAAAACAAACCTACCTTCCCTGCAGCCAGAGAATCAAGTTTTATTACGTGCTTTGCAATAATGTATCTTTAGTGTAAAAATGTATTTATTTTTCCTAGATATTGTTACAGTGCAATTAAAAAAAGCTTAATTTCCATAACATACATTTTCAGATGTTCTCAATATACAAAAGCTCTCATTGCTCTCACCACCATGTGAAAATCCCACCCTGTCCACTGTCCACTCCCCTTACAAAAATACAGTAGTACTCCTAATATCCAGCACAGGCAGGGATTGGATGATACCTGAAATTATGTGCTTGCCTGTTGCTTGAGAAGTCAAGCAACTGGGGTTGAAATGCCACTAACCTCCCCCGTGCAGAGTGGAGCGCAGCAGAAGCAACTTACAAAACCTCCAAGCGCCTCATCTAAACTTCCTGCAGCTCCCAGCGGCTTTCCTGCGCCCTCTGTGTACAGACCTGAAGTGTGCATGTAACCCGATACGGGTCATATGACTCGCCAGTACCCATACATGGACACAGAAACGCGTCTGTGGAGCTGCAGGAAGTGTAGAAGATAGCGCCTGGAGGTTGCAAAAGTTCCACCCCCGTTCTCCACCTCAGGCAAGCCGGTTGGTTGAGGTTGCCAAATGCCTGCGTTATGGAAAACTGTAGTATGCATTTTTTAACTAGCTGATTTTCTATTCTATTACACATACAGGAATATACTTTTGCCTCTCCAGGCTGGCTTACATGTGACACAACTGTGCAGTGAACAATCATTGTGTTTATTTCAAACAGCCAATCAGGTGCTAAGCAAAAAAGCATGTTTGCTATACCTTATTGCCTCTTCACATTATTACAATCAAACATCACTGCTCTTGTTGTTGCTCATTTCCTTCAGTTACAACCTTGGTTGGTAAAGTCAGTGATCTGGCAGATATCTCTCACATCAAGTATGCCAATCTGTGGCCAGCATTACATTGACGGTAAGGCTGGATTCACACACATGCCAGAAAAAAATGTGTACAGTTCCAGTCGTGTTTGGTTCAGTACATTTTCATCATTTTGCATCAGTTTTGTATCAGTGTGAACAGCCAGGAATGGAACTGACAGAACAGGACAGAAGAATGGTTCATTCTGCTCTTGCAATGCTGTGTGCTGCAAGGAACTCCCTGCTACTTCCTGTGAAAACCGATGGTAATACTTCCTGTGAAAATGTGTGGTGTGGACTGCTACTGTCCATTCCTTTTGACTGTCACTGTGTCTGTTAGCATACACTATCCATTTGGTTTGAGGTCCAGAAAAGTGCTGCAGTCGGGACTTTCCATTCCATTCATGGAACAGATTAAACGCAACGGACATATGTTAACAGTTCAATGCCATAATATTGTATCCGGTTTTTTTTTTCTGTTTCTCCAGATCTGTATAGCCTGGGAAACGGTTTTGTTTAAAGTATGTGTAGACCCGCCTTAAGAGGATGCGGCTGTCAGCTCCCATGGGAAGTAACTGGGACTTAGCGGGCCATAACTTTATTGTTTTATGCTGCATTGTGTTATGACAGAGGCACCCAGTGCAAAGAGACCACGACTCAGTGATTCCTTTATTGCCTGATGAAACAGGTTCTACCTGCGAAATGCATTGCACATTGGAGTGTACCGCAATAAACTTTTTGTGTCATCAGTATGAAGATAAGTCCACCGTTACCTCCTATTTTTAAACTGATTCTCTGTTTTTTCAATATCTGTATTGTGTCATGTTTCATGTATCATGTTTTCATTGCATACCTTTGTGTTGTACACCTGTGTGTTACAGAATAAAATATTCATCTGGCAATTGCAACGTGGCTGTGTATAGCTACACCTGGATTTCAGCATTGTACCTGGCTCTTCGTATATTCTCACATACGCAATCTGTATCTGAAGTGGTTAAACATCTCTTCTCATTAAAATGATTTTAATGTTTTATAGTTTTCCTCCTGATATTCATGTTGTCTTCATTCCAGCAAGTGATTTTCTATTGTTTAGATGTGATGCCTATTTATGATATTCAATACTGTGCAAATTGCCAGCACTTTAAACCGCTGCGCAATCATCCTCTTCAGGCCACGCTTCCCACTGTGTCCCGAGAAAGTAGAGCTGCCAAATAGGCTAGCTTCTATGGAAAATATCATTATGTTTCTTTTTTACATTTTTCGAAAAAAACAAGTGCTGCAGGTTTACAAAAAGAAAAAAATAAGCATGCGGACATGGTACATTTGTATTTAACAATGGCGACTTGGCACCGCCGGTCGCTGTCGCAGGGATGTTGGCATTGCCACGCATTTAAATGAACAATGGTATTTAACCACTACCATACCAGCAGTCTCTGCCCCTTAAAGACCAGAGACTGCTGGTACCAATGAACAGCGCCTCCCGACGAATCGCCGCACATACCCTCTGCTCCTTCCGGTCACGCCGCTCCTTTATCCCCGCAGGCCCCCCTCTCTGCCATCACTATGATGTGTGAGCAGTCAGGAGCCACTTTCACTGGCTCCTGATGCTGTTCATCAATGTAAGCCAATTGGATGAGCTTACAGAGATGACAGGGTCAGACTCAGGAGACAATGAAATCGGCTCCTGACCGGCTTAGGTAACAAAAAAAGGACACAGCACTCAAAGGCCTGCTTGCAGCAACAAGCTGTATTGGAGCTAGTGGGCACAATTCATGTTTTGGGTAGAGCACTTCCTCAGGTGAATGGCTCACACAGCTCTGCCATCATATAGACGGCAGGGCGAGTGATCTGCGGCGGGGAGAGAGCGACATTATTGGCAGTAGCGGTGGGAGAAAATGGTGAGATGAATGAAATCAACACCCTATCAGGTTTAACAGGATCAAAACAGGACGTAGATTTCAATCATCAAGGTCCGGAAGCGGTTAAAGGGAAACTTTCAGTGATATGGTTAATAGTGGTTTTCAAATAAATGGGATGATAAACTAACCTTCCTTAGTGGCTTTAATGCCTGGTTTATCTCATTGTTTTAAGGAATGTGTGTACGAAGATGTGCATATGAATAAGTAGCACATAAATGATCTCATTCAGTAGTACAGAATAATTCATGAAAGTTTTTTATGTTCTGTTTCTCGTGTGTGGCTTAACGACAAGCTTAAGACTTGCACACAGCGGAGCTGTGATTTAATTGTGAAAGATAAAACTTCCAGTCTGAAATCATTTTCTTTTTTTTACCAATGAAAACACACACACACACACACACACACACACCACACACACCACACACACACACACACCACACACACACACACACACACACACCACACACACACACAGAGACACACACACTCAAACACACAGACACATACAAACACACAGACTCACACCACACACACACACACACACACACACACACTGTCACAACACACAGACACACACACACACGACCTATACCGGTTTGCATGAGTGTCATATTCTCAGTGTTGTCCCATGAAAAAATATAATGAAATATTTACAAAAATTAGGTATACTCATTTTGGTGAGATACGGTAGTGGTAATGGTAACATTGCACAAAGTTTGTTTGAATTGTACGGTGTATGGTACGTGGCCAATTGATATCAATTGAATATAATAGTCAACAGATTAGATATCATTTGAGAGTATTATTTTTGTAGGTTTTATGCTATATAGATTTAGTTACAAATGCCATTGTGTGATCAGATTATATGGTCAAAGCAAGCATACTATGCTGGCAGATAAGCACCCAAATGACTGGACTAGGACAAGATTTTCTGAGACATGGGGCAGAAAGGGTGTTTATAAAAGTCGAGAGGGATTCATAACAGGTAAAGATAACTAAGTTATTCAGGCAGCATAATGAGTGACACATGCATGAAGTCATTACCATAAGCCTGATTAAAGAAACTCATTACTTACAGTAAGAAGCAGACATTGTTCATTTAGAAATAGAACAGTGAAAACAGTGCAAAATGAAGTAAAAAAAAAAAGAAACTATCATGCAATGGATGTGTATATTAGAAAGTAAAAAATAATGTGAAAACATGGACTGTCACAATATTCATATTTTAAAGTTTATAAAATGAGTATCAGTGCATTAACATTCGCAATTTTTTTTTCCCGCTTACAATCGGTAATACAGGCAGTCTTCTACTTACAAACAGGTTCCATTTCAGGAGATTGTTTGTAAGTTGAATCCCGTGGTAAACATGGTAAAATGTGGATAAACTATTTACTTTGAGAAAACCCTGAATTTGGACACATAGGGCTCGATTCACAAAGCGGTGATAACCCAGTTAAAGACTTTAGGCGTGATAACCATTTTTATCATGCCTAAACTCAGTTTAGGCATGATAAGTTAGGCATGATAAGTTTAGGCATGATAAGTTTAGATAAGTTTAGATCGCGCGCAAAGTCCCGCACGCAAAGCAGCGCTATTAAACTCTATGCAAAGTGCACCAGACTTTGCTAGCGCAAAACTTTTGATCAGCTGTGCACTGCGGTGCTAACCCAGTTGGTGCTTAAACTTATCACGCCTAAAAACTTATCACACCTAAACTTATCATGCCTAAACTTATCACACCTAAACTTATCACACCTAAACTTATCATGCCTAAACAGAGTTTAGGCGTGATAAAGGGCTTTTCACTAGCGTGCTAACTGTTAGCACCGCTTTGTGAATCAGGCCCGAAGTTTTTTAGTTGTTGTATTCAATGTGTTTTTTTAAGTGTTTTAAACTACCTATAACGGTTTATACAATACTGTAATATTTAACAACAAAAACGTAGTAAAAAAAAATCAGTATTGGATATTTTGTACATGGAGACAACTGTAGTCGATTGCTATTTTTCATACACAACAGTGTGTATTTGTATCCTTCTGGGATTCAGGGCTGTGTTGCAAGAAAGGCAGGCATTGCACACCATTATTTAAAATCCAGGCCATATTTTGGATATGAAAACAGGTGTAATAAGCTCAGTTTTCTGCCTACATTGGGTCAGAGTGGCAGTGTATCACTACACACCGTTCCAAATTACCGTATAATGAAAATTATGTTTTACTCTGATTTTCCTAAATAGTCAATGCAAGTGGCAGTCAGCATCAGTTTAGAGTTATCAACCATTAGAGTATACCGTATTTTGAATGTTACTGAGCAAACCTCCTAACGATAACTGTATGTTTTTCAAAAATAGAAAACTTTAAATGCACTGTTCTAAATTCTTATGTATAACAGAGTTTCAAAACAGTTTACAGGTCGTACAGAACTGAAAATGGTCATTTGTTGAATTGGCAGCATTAGGAGGTCATAAAGTATATACCAATTTCAAAAGCTATTTTATTCAAAAACATCTTAACAGGTTAAGTTACATATTAACATAGGACCCCTTATTTAATATCAGCCTAATATTTCTTGCATCCATTGAACTTGTGAGTTTTTGGAGAGCTTTTGCTTGAATACGTTACATTACTGTACTCTTGTGTCTTTCTATTCTTTTCTATTGTACTACTACCAAGCTTGCTTGTGCCAAAAATAATTCCATGTACAAACTCTGTACTTGGCGAATAAACCAAATTCTGAATAGTCTCCCAGAGCTGCTGCCTCCCACCCTCATAGATCTTTTGCTTGAGGATGCTCCAAAGGTTCTTAATAGGATTGAGGAGGTCAGGGGAGGATGTGGGTCACACCATGAGTTTCTCCCCTATTATGCTGATAGCAGCCAATGATGCAGAGGTATTCCTTGCAGCATGAGAGGGAAATGGTTGTGTAACAGACAGCACGGTTCTTTTTTTTTATACCATAGAAGAAAGTGGTCAGAAACTCCACATACTATTCAGAGGCCATTTATACACCTTCAGGGAACCTAAAGAGGCTGACCATCTCCCTCCACATGATTCCAGCCCAAACATGACTCCACCACCTCTTTGTTGATGTTGCAGCTTTGTTGGGACATGGTGGCTGTACACCAACCATCCACCACTCCATCAATCTGGACCTTGAAGAGTGCCACTACTTAGTAGTAAACAAGACTGTTTGAAAAAGAGTCTTCATGTAGTTCTGGGCCCACTGCAGCCATTTGTGCTTGTGTGCAATCCTCTAGAGGATCGTGCACCTTGACTCCAGAGTTTCCAGGATTCCAGAGGCGTACATTTGAAAATTATGCATGCTAATTTGGGCATGTTGTAAACCGGGGAAGAATTCGGTTAAGGGAGCAGAAAATAGTGGAAGTAGAATATAAATATTCTACTACTTAATTGATATAGTGTAATATTGTGCCGATATTTCACTATGATTTAACCTCTCCCTACTCTCACACTGGGCCTGATTCACAAAGTGGTGCTAACCCAGTTAGCACGCCTAAAAGACTTTAGGCGTGATAACCATTGCACCATGCTGGTGAAAAGCCAGTTTAGACGTGATAAGTTTAGGCGTGATAAGTTTAGGCATGATAAGTTTAGGCATGCTAAGTTTAGATAAGTTTAGATCGCACGCAAAGTCCCGCACACAAAGCAGCGTGTAACGATCGGTGGAGCACAGAGAGGATCTGATTACCGGTGATCTGCAGTATCACTCGGAATATAGATATATACAAGATTATAAGTGATCTGCAGTATCACCGATAATCCAATATACCAGCTAACCTCTGTACACCTGAGTAGAGTGTTTGGTGTAACAGTAACACTTTAGAGGACTAGGCCTCAGAGCAGTAGGGAGTACTGCACGGATTCCTTGCGAAGACCTGGACTCTCCAAGCGGGAGAAGTCAGGCTGAGAGTAGGAGGAACCGCCTCTAATAGTTAGCTTGGTTCTCGAAGTCGGACAAGCCAGGTCGTAAACACACGGACAGATAAAGTACAGATTCAGAAGGCAGAGGCGGAGTCTAAGGTACAGGCAGGGTTCAGCAACAGGGTATCAGATATATTGAGGTACAAAGTCAGGAGGCAGAAGCAGAGTCTAAGGACGAGCCGGGGTTCGGCAACAGAGTATCAGAATGGCAAGGTACAAGAACAGAGTTCAGGAGGATAGTCAGGCAGGCAAAGGGTCATAACAGATAATCACAATCAAACTAGTACTTTAAGCTATCAACAGAATCTAGCTAAGTGTAGGATTACAGCTCCAGCTGGTCCCGGCACACTTAAGGATCTGACTAAAGGTCTGAGTGCTCCCACGTTGTGTTCGCAACGCCAGACAACCAGCAACTGAACAGCCGGCAGTATATATACACCAGTATCTCTCCAGCACCTCCCTGAGTGCTGGACCAATGAAACGTGGAGCCAGTGTCAGCTGACCAGCCTGGTCAGCTGACTCACTTCTGGCTGCCATATAAACCCTGCCTGAGTGCGCACGCGCGCGTCACTCTAAACATGGAGGGACTACGTGTCCCAGCCACACTAGCACCGCTCTGCGGTGTATCAGTAATGGTGCCTTGCGCGCTAACCACCGCATCCAAGGCGGCGGTTTCTCCACGCTCCGCCATACCCTGCACGGAGGCAGCCGCCTCACGCTGGGTAGAGGCGACTGCTCCTCCGTGCTCCGAAATGCTCTTTACGGAAGCAGCCGCCTCACGCTGAGAAGAGGCGGCTGCTTACCCGCGCTGTCTCACAGTACCCCCCCCCCCCGAGGAGTGGACTCCGGACAGCTCCTTCTAGGTTTCTCTGGATGTAACATGTGAAACTCTCTCTTCAAATCATCAGCATGCATGCGGCCCTCAGGTACCCACATTCTCTCCTCAATACCATACCCCTTCCAGTGCACCAGATACTGTACCGAGTTCTGCACCATGCGTGAGTCCAAAATTTTCTCTACTTCAAACTCAGGTTGACTATCCACTATGACAGGAGGAGGAGGAGTAGGACCCATATGGACTGCTGGTTTGAGCAGGGATACGTGAAAGGACCTTACCCCACGCATGGTGGCGGGAAGCTCAACGGTATAAGTAACGTTATTGATCTTTTTCGCTATCGGGAACGGACCGACAAACTTGGGGCCCAATTTGTCTGAAGGTTGTTTTAGAGTCAAGTGACGTGTGGATACCCAAGCCAAGTCTCCTGGTTGGAATCTCCACTCCAAAGAGCGTCTCTTGTCAGCTTGACCCTTCTGACTTCGGAACGCCTTTTCCAAACTATCTCTCACTATCCACCAAATGTCTTTAAAGGACCTTTGCCAGGCCTCCAGAGCTGGAAACGGAGTGGCGGCCACTGGCAATGGTGAGAATTTGGACATTCTTCCAGACACTACCTGAAACGGAGAGAACCCAGTGGAAGAACTTTTTAGATTATTTTGTGCAAATTCTGCGAAAGGCAAAAACTTGACCCAGTTGTTCTGTGCCTCTGCAACGTAGCACCTCAAAAATTGCTCCAAAGACTGATTGATCCTATCTGTTTGACCATTGGTCTGTGGGTGGTAGCCTGATGAAAACGACAGCTTCATGCCCATTTGGTGGCAGAATGCCCCCCTGAATCTAGAAACGAATTGGACTCCCCGATCCGACACTATGTTTTCCGGAATGCCGTGCAGCCGGAACACATGTGTGATAAACAAGTCGGCCAATTCCTGGGCCGAGGGGAGTCCTTTCAAGGGCACAAAATGGGCCATTTTACTGAAGCGGTCGACTACCACCCAAATGACCGACATGCCCTCTGACCTGGGAAGCTCACCCACAAAATCCATGGCCAAATGGGTCCATGGCTCACTCGGGGTGGGTAAAGGCTGTAAGGTACCCACAGGTGCCAGCTGGGAGGGTTTACTTTTTGCGCATACTGCACACTCCCTAACGAACTCCTTGCAGTCTGCTGCTAAAGAAGGCCACCAAGCACACCTGGACACAAGATCTTGCGTTCTAGACGCCCCAGGGTGCCCCGCATTTTTGTGAGAATGGAACATCTGCAAAATGCGGAGACGAAAGGGCAAAGGCACAAACATGACCCCTTCAGGTTTCCCTTCGGGGACATCCTGCTGAAAGGGTCTCAGGGTCTCTGTCCAGTCTTCCCAAGTCTCTGTTACAGCTAACACCAGCCTCTGTGGGATAATGGACTCTGGGGCAGGGGGCTGGGCTGTCTCCGGCTCAAAGCATCTGGACAGGGCATCTGCCTTAATGTTCTTGCTGCCCGGAATGTACGTAATAATGAACCTGAACCTTGAAAAGAATAATGACCATCGAGGCTGACGGGGACTTAACCTCCTAGCCCCCTCGATGTATTCTAGGTTTTTGTGATCAGTGTATACTGTAATCGTATGTTCTGCTCCTTCCATGTTCTGCTCCTTCCAGCCACTCCTCAAAGGCGAGTTTAATGGCAAGGAGCTCTCTGTTGCCTATATCGTAGTTTCTCTCTGCCGGAGAGAACCTACTAAAGAAATAGGAACAGGGATGTAGTCTTCCCTGCAACCCTGATCGCTGAGACAGCACAGACCCTACCCCGACCTCTGAGGCGTCCACCTCAAGAATAAAGGGGTAAGAAGTGTCAACGTGCCTCAGGATGGGTGCCGAGCAAAACAAGTCTTTCAGAGTGGAGAATGCTTGCAGGGCTTCTGGGGTCCAGTGGTTAGTATCTGCCCCTTTTTTCGTGAGATTGGTGAGGGGTGAAATAACCGTGGAGTACCCCTTTATGAACCTTCGATAATAACTGGCAAAGCCCAGGAATCTTTGCAAAGATTTTAACCCCACGAGTTGGGGCCATTCTAACACAGCAGAGACCTTGGCCGGGTCCATTGACAGGCCCGAGGTGGAAATAATGTATCCCAAAAAGGCGACGGATGTAACCTCGAAGATACATTTCTCCAATTTCGCCTATAGCATGTTCTGCCTCAGTTTGTCCAGTACAATTTGGACATGTGTTCTGTGCTCAGAGAGGTTGTTGGAAAAGATAAGTATATCGTCCAGGTATACTAACACGAATCTGCCCAACACCTCTCTGAACACCTCATTAATCAGTTCCTGGAAGACGGCCGGGGCGTTACACAGCCCAAAGGGCATCACCAAGTACTCGTAATGCCCGTCGGGCGTGTTAAAGGCCGTCTTCAATTCATAGCCCTTTCTGATCTGAACCAGGTTGTACACACCCCGTAAGTCTAATTTTTAAAAGACCTTAGCGTTGGTAACTTGTGTAAAAAGGTCATCTATCAGGGGCAAGGGGTAACGATTCTTTATCGTGATTTTATTCAGGCCTCGGTAATCTATACATGGCCGCAGACCTCCATCTTTCTTTTTAACGAAAAAGAACCCTGCACCAGCGGGCGACCGGGAGGGTCGAATGAACCCCTTGGCTAAATTCTCACGAATATACTCTTGCATGGCCAGTTTCTCTGGCCCGGACAAATTGTAAAGATGACCCCTAGGGGGCATACAACCAGATTAAAGATCAATGGGGCAATCAAACGGGCGATGTGGCGGTAACTTGTCAGCGGCTTTGGGACAGAACACATCAGTAGACTCGGCATACTGTACTGGAACCCCCTCTAACTGAATCCTGGTCTGGCCCAATGTCACCTTCCCTAAGCACTGCTGACGACAATGATCGGACCAGCTGGTTAACTGACCTGTGGCCCAATCAATCTGGGGGGAATGGAGGCGCAGCCATGGCATACCAAGTATAATGGTGGACATAGACATGTGCAACACAAAAAACTGCAACCTCACCCAATGTAAAACCCCCACCGTGATCCCTATCTCTGGTGTCTGGGACAGTGGATGATTTCTCTGCAGAGGAGAATCGTCCACTGCCGTAACCTGGATGGGTGGTTTCACCGCTGTGAGCGGAATACCCAATCTCTTAGCGAAATCAAAATTCATAAAATTAGCCGCGGAGCCTGAATCAATGAAGGCCTCCGTGACCTCGGTCTTATCCTCCCATGTAACCGTACAGGGAAAAAGAAACCGTTTATCTTCTAGGGGTATGCATCGGGCGCCTAGGGTGTTACCCCTTACCACTCCTAGGCGGTAGCGTTTCCCGGCTTATTAGGCTTAATAGGGCAGTCTCGCACCCTATGCCCACCTTCACCACAGTACAAACATAATTGTTCAGACATTCTCCGTCTTCTCTCCACTTGGGTCAACTTTGACCGACCGATCTGCATCGGCTCAGGTGGAGGCAAGACCGGAGAAGATGAGACAGAGGGAGATGGAGTTACTAGGGGTGCAGCGGGAGGTGCCGCATAAGATGTCAACCTAACACGATGACTGCCCCTAGTCTGTCTCTGATGGCGTAGTCTACAGTCGACTCGAATGGCCGATGAGATGGCCTCATCGACTGTTTTAGGCTCGGGCTGACTTAACATTAAGTCGGAGACCTCATCCGACAACCCAGACAAGAAGCAATCCAACAGTGCATAGGTGTCCCACCTGGCCGTAACTGACCACCTTCGAAATTCGGCCGCATAATCTTCGACTGGACCCTTGCCTTGCCGTAAAAGCTTGAGCTTCCGCTCAGAGGTCGCAGCAAGGTCTGGGTCGTCGTAAATTACTGCCATGGTTTTAAAAAATTCCTCTACCGAGGTTAGAGCTGTGTCTCTGGGGGGCAGGCTATATGCCCAGGTCTGAGAGTCACCGGCCAATAGAGTTTTAATAAACGTGACTCTCTGGGCCTCAGTAGCAGAGGATCGGGGTCTCAATTCAAAATACGATAACACTCTACTCCTAAAATTGCGGAAGTCAGATCTGTGGCCAGAGAACCGTTCAGGAACGGGCATACATATGTCCGCGCTAGGAGGGGATCGCACTTCATCCACTGACGTCTGGAGGGTTCGTACAGACCCTGACAGAGCCTCAATCAATGCCTTGTGTTCACCCAGCACTCGATTGACATTATCCACTGAAGTCACCCAGAGGACCAGTGCGTGCGTCCATTTTGTTTTTAGGTCTGGCGTTCTGTAACGATCGGTGGAGCACAGAGAGGATCTGATTACCGGTGATCTGCAGTATCACTGGGAATACAGATATATACCAGATTATAAGTGATCTGCAGTATCACCGATATTCCGATATACCAGCTAACCTCTGTACACCTGAGTAGAGTGTAGTGTTTGGTGTAACAGTAACACTTTAGAGGACTAGGCCTCAGAGCAGTAGGGAGTACTGCACGGATTCCTTCCGAAGACCTGGACTCTCCAAGCGGGAGGAGACAGGCTGAGAGTAGGAAGGATTATCTGAGAGTGACACTCTGGAGGAAGTGTCACTAACAGGACGAGGAACTGCCTCTAATAGTTAGGTCGGTTCTCGAGGTCGGACAAGCCAGGTCGTAAACACACGGACAGATAAAGTACAGATTCAGAAGGCAGAGGCGGAGTCTAAGGTACAGGCAGGGTTCAGCAACAGGGTATCAGATATATCGAGGTACAAAGTCAGGAGGCAGAAGCAGAGTCTAAGGACGAGCCGGGGTTCGGCACCAGAGTATCAGAATGGCAAGGTACAAGAACAGAGTTCAGGAGGATAGTCAGGCAGGCAAAGGGTCATAACAGATAATCACAATCAAACTAGTACTTTAAGCTATCAACAGAATCTAGCTAAGTGTAGGATTACAGCTCCAGCTGGTCCCGGCACACTTAAGGATCTGACTAAAGGTCTGAGTGCTCCCACGTTGTGTTCGCAATGCCAGACAACCAGCAACTGAACAGCCAGCAGTATATATACACCAGTATATCTCCAGCACCTCCCTGAGTGCTGGACCAATGAAACGTGGAGCCAGTGTCAGCTGACCAGCCTGGTCAGCTGACTCACTTCTGGCTGCCATATAAACCCTGCCTGAGTGCGCGCGCGCGCGTCACTCTAAACCTGGAGGGACTACGTGTCCCAGCCACACTAGCACCGCTCTGCGGTGTATCAGTAATGGTGCCTTGCGCGCTAACCGCCGCATCCAAGGCGGCGGTTTCTCCGCGCTCCGCCATGCCCTGCACGGAGGCAGCCGCCTCACGCTGGGTAGAGGCGACTGCTCCTCCGTGCTCCGAAATGCTCTTTACGGAAGCAGCCGCCTCACGCTGAGAAGAGGCGGCTGCTTCCCCACGCTGTTTCACACAGCGCCATTAAACTCTATGCGAAGTGCACCAGACTTTGCTAGCGCAAAACTTTTGATCAGCTGTGCACTGCGGTGCTACCCCAGTTGGTGCTTAAACTTAACATGCCTAAACTTATCACACCTAAACTTATCATGCCTAAACTGAGTTTAGGCATGATAAAGTGCTTTTCACTTGCGTGCTAACTGTTAGCACCGCTTTGTGATTCAGGCCCACTGAATCATCCACTGGTGGACAAATAATAAACCCTCCTAGTGAACAACTAATACCCATCCCTCCCCCCGTAGGCAACTAATTACTCCCCCGGACAACTAATAACTCCCTTTGGTGGGCCACCAATAACCCCCCAGTGGCACCTATCCCAACCCCCCCAGTGGACAACTCACCTTAACCCCTCTAAATCCTCCCCCCTTCGCCCCCCCTATGCTAAACCCCTGCAACCAAAATGGGCGCCTGCTAAAAAATGGGCGCTGGGGCTGCCCATTTTGCAAACTGTGGCTACTAATAGCGGATGCTTTGCTCCCACTATTAGTAGCTGCAGTTCGCATTTTTTCTTTTCCATATTGCTTAAAAATAGTGGTCTGCATAAAGTAGTTTTTCCTTTAATTGGGCTCACCTGTCAAACTAATTATCACAGATGTCTGAGATTGATTCCAGTGACAAAAGATCCCTGAGACACAATAGCATCCATGGGTTTAATTAAAAACAAAAAATATCTTTATGACAAATAAAATCTGCATAATAATTTGGAACGCTGTTTATAGTACGGATAGGCTGTCCATGCTCACAAGCTGGAACACTAACAGTGATAAAAGTGACTAAGAATTGTCAACATAGGGAGGATCTTAGATTGCAAACAAAAAAAAACAACAACCCTGCAGTATATTTTGTCCTAGGCCAGTTCATCATGCTACTGTTTCCTCCTTAGAAGTGTTGCCAATTAATGAATTTCAAGCAGAAGGCAGTTCTTGTTCTTACCCTTTAAACAAGGAGAACATATAAATCAATCTCATTCTCTAGGGAGAATGGCAACCCTTCCGCTGTCCTCCAAAAAACCAAGCAGGTTGGGTTTGCACAATATGGAAAGAAAGTGGAAAACCTGGACATGGTGGAGATAAACATGTGTAAATAGTGCCACAATGTAGGAATGCATGGTGTTTATTCTGCATGTCCATTGGTCTGCTGCCTTTGGCTCTGGGCAGTGATCTGGCAGCAGACCTAGTGTGAATCCCATCAAAAATGGTGTTTTCCTGAAAATAGAAAGTTGTGTTGGAGCGTAGCTGCTGATAATTTGTGGTGAATTTGGACATAGGATAATGAATCCAAGAGTGACCTGAACAGGTGATTGTCAGAGAGCGCCGAAGTCAGTAAGGTTTACAAACAGGAGTGAAGAGGGGTTCTGACTTTCGGCACCTGCCTCGAGCCGCGCAGCATCAAAGCTTGGTGCGGCTATATATATAGTAATGCTATAATCTGCGCCCAATGCAGGGGGTAATTCAGGGATCCAGCCAGATTGCCGGACCCCGAATTACATCTCCCTCGAATTTGCGATGACTCGGAGGGGGATTAGTATTCAACATTCCCCTTCCACCCCCCTCGAAGGAAAAAGGAACTCAACTTTTGTCTACAAGGCCTTTGTTTTCAAGTATTTTGTTAGTAAAGTTGCATGTATGAATCTATTTTATATGAATTTGGCTTTAAAACTTTTAAAATGTTATTATAATATAAATCTTATGCTAAGATAAATATTAATTTAAATATTAACAGTCAGGTAATTAGAATAACACAATTTACAACCAGTACTTATGGAAGCAATGAAACTGTGCTAATTCCAGATTCCCTACCTGTGACTTGAATTCTCATTAACTTACAGATTGTAATGTGTTTGCCTTTAGTGACACTATATTAGTCAGTTGACGTGATACTTCCTGCACTTAAAGAGGAACTCCAGCGAAAATAATGTAATAAAAAAAGTGCTTCATTTTTACAATAATTATGTATAAATGATTTAGTCAGTGTTTGCTCATTGTAAAATCTTTCCTCTCCCCGATTTACATTCTGACATTTATTACATGGTGACATTTTTACTGTGGGCAGGTTATGTAGCTGCTGCTAGCTGTTTTGGCTGTTAGAGACAGCTGTAAACAGCTAATTTCTGTCTGTGAACCTTGTTACATTGTAACAAACTGCCAAAAGTACCGCGGTCCCAGTGCTTCTTGTGGGAGGGGTTTCAGCACAAAATCAGTCATACAGCGCCCCCTGATGGTCTGTTTGTGAAAAGCAATATATTTCTCATGTAAAAGGGGGCATCAGCTACTGATTGGGATAAAGTTCAATTCTTGGTTGGAGTTTCTCTTTAAGGTGGCCCTTAGGCAGATTTTATCACTTTGGTTGACACATTCCCTCTTTAGCTTCTTTTAAAGAAAATCTGTATAAAAAAAGGGCCCCTGGGGGGTACTTACCTCGGGAGGATGAAGCCTCTGGATATTAACGAGGCTTCCCCGTCCTCTTCCGGCCCTCTGTTGCAGTGCTGGGACCCCCTACTAGCAGCGAGGTAAATATTTACCTACCGCGATCCTGCGCATGCGCACTAGCGGTTCTTTGTTCTGGTCTAAGGTAGAAATAGCTGATCCCGATTGATCTGCTCGACTGCGCAGGCGTGAGTCTTCTGCACCTACGCAGTAGAGCAGATCCGATCGCATTCGGCTATTTCCGCCTTAAACCGAATGAAGAGCCGCTAGTGCACCTGTGCAGGATCACGGTAGGTAAATATTGCCTGTGCCCTCTTGTCAAGCCTTGTTGAGGGCCTTTCAGGAGAGCCAGCTCTGCATTCACCAAAGGAAACGGGGGTCGGGGGGATAGGCCTCATTGGGACCCTGAGGCTTCCCGCTCCTGAGGTTAGTATCCTCCAGAGGGTTATTTTTTGTGACAGAGTCTCTTTAAACCGCACTCTATCACATACAAATCCTATCCTCACCTCTCTCACCTATGCCTACTACTTTCCTCTGTGATTGGAGACATATCTCCCAATCCAGGGCCATCTCCCAGTCCTCATTGTGCTCTGGTAACCTCTATATCCTGCACTGGCTATCTTAACTTCTTCACTCTACCATACCCACCACCTCTAACCTGAACAACCTCATGAACATGCCACACCTTCCCTTTTTTTCCCACTCCCATATCTAGTGCCCTCTGGAATGCCCGCTCACTAGTTAACACTCTGGCCGACATCCATGACCTGTTCACTTCTAACACCTTCACTGGGCCTCTTTGAGACATGGCTAACTACATCTGATACTGTGTCTCCAGCTTCCCTTTCATACGGTGGTCTTAAATTCAGCCACACTCATAGATCTGTGGCATACATAGGGGTGAATGTTTTCCTTTCTGAACACTGTTCCTTAAACCCTCTTACACCTGTGCCTTCACTATCTCTTTCATCTTTTGAGGTTCTCTACACTACACTTGAGTCCCTGACTGTCTATCTGCTGGTCTTGCATTCTTGGCATTCCGTTTCCTCAAATTTAACATGAGTAAAATAGAGATTGTGATATTTCCACCATCCCTCTATGCTCCCCCACTAATAGCTACAATTAATGTAGCAAATTGCTACTGACTAATTGCTACTAGCAATACCAATAACCTCAACTCCTAAAGCTTGCTGTCTAGGGGGTTTCTCTAGACTCTACGCTCTCATTTGAACCACATATTAATGCATTAACAACCTCATGCTACTTCCATCTCAAAAATATCTCCATAATTCATCCCTTCCTTAAACAAATTCAAATATCAGTACATGCTCTAATCATTTCCCGTCTTAACTACTGTAACACCTTACTCTTCTGTCTACCAAAAAACAGACTGCCACCTCGGCAGTCTCTACAGAACTCTGCTGCTGGTCTCATACTTCTCTCCTTCCACTTCTCTGATGCCACCCCTCTCTGCCAATCCCTCAATTGGCTGCCAATCACTTAAAGTATCCAGTTCAATCTCCCAACAGTAACATACAAAGCTCTATATAAGCTGCTCCTTCCACGCACTTCTTCAATAATCTCCAGATATTATCACTCCCAGAACCTTTGTTCCTCCAATGAGACTCTCTTGTTGTCCAGCTTGGTCACCTCCTCTCACCTGGTACACCTGAGTATGTCCACTGAGCTCCAATACAGCTTGTTGCTAAATACATCTTACAGACTGCCATGTCCTTTTTTGTGTTACCCCTCTCACTCTTACATCTACAACGTCCTCTACACAGGCCTGCATAAGAAAGACTTACGCCGCCTGCAATTAGTACAGAATGCCGCCGCAAGGCTGTTAACGAGCCAACCCCGCCATTGCCACATAACACCAACCCTGAGCTCACTCCACTGGCTACCGATAAAATGGAGAATTCTGTTTAAGATTGGCTTACTGACATTCAAATCCTTGCACAATCTGGGCCCTGGATACCTGAAGGACTTGTTGCAACTACATCACCCCCCCCCCACAATCTTAGATCAAAAGGACGTAACACCTTGGTCACCCCCAGAGTCCACCTCAAAACCTTTGGAGACAGAGCCTTTTGTCATGCTGCCCCTACACTTTGGAACTCCCTGCCACACCCAATCAGGACAGCCCCATCCCTGGAAGCATTTAAGTCTAAACTGAAAACCTACCTTTTCAGTCTGGCATTCATGAACATCTGACTATCTCCTCTGTAACACAACCCAGCCTGAAACCCTGTATTAATCTGAGACACAGCTATGCGCTTTGAGTCCTATGGGAGAAAAGCGCTTTACAAATGTTATTGTATTGTATTGTATTGTATCTAAGTCTTTTCACGAGAGACACCTCTCCTTTGGAACTCACAATGAATGCACAACCTGTCCATCATGCTCCAAGTCTAGAAATTTTCAAATGTACCCTCAAGACACACCTCTTCAGAGAAGCTTATAATTTGTTATAGCTAGAATTCGAGGCTCACTGCCTTATCTGCTAGCCCCTTCAACTACTCCCCAGTGTCTGTACCCCACTTCCTTCTAGATTGCAAGCTTGCAAGGGCAGGGGCCTTCCCTATGTGTTTCCTGTTTCTGTGTATTCTATCCAGTGGGAATAACTATATTTCAATTGCATGTATTGGTACTTGTGTAACTGGATGTCCCGATTTTACAATCTGTTGAACAGGTTTCAGAGAATGATATGCATTTTCAGCAGCAAAGTTACAAATACATATTGTTCAGTCACATGTCATATTTCCAATATTACATTTATCAAGGTAAAAATTTAGCATCAGTGATTTCACGTATAAAATAGGGCCAAAATACACAATCATTACATTAAAAGTTTGTGCCGTTTGCATTCTTTGTAAAACTATTGTTGAACATGCCACTCTAGTTACTGTCTGCTTGTCATGGATCTCATGCTCACTGGTTAAGAAGACTTTACCAAGGTTCAACTAGCCTCATTTTCTATGGCGTTTCTGAATATCTCAAAGAATCTCAGTGCTGTAAAGAATGCATTGCTCCTGAGAATGTAATGTGTTATAAAATTTTAGTTTTTGCCCTAAAACGTATTTTCTTTTATGGTTTGCTCTGACGGAGGAAAGTCTACACTGGTTTGGAAAGTTTAGTTCCATATTAAATACCAGAGGTGAAATGAACAGTTTTTGTTTACTTAGCTGGGGCTTTTCCCAGCCTCTGAAGGTTGTATGTCCCTCGCTGTGCTCCTTCTTGCTCAGGTGTTTGCCCCACTTCATCAGCCAAGACGCACAGTAATGCGTTCACATGGCTAGAAAGTGCTCTTTGCATGCGCACTATGTTCAGTCTCGTAGCCAAGTGTATGCAGAACGCCCCCAGTGATGGGAGATCGATCAAGGATGCTCACTACTGGGCCACTGCATGCGCAGTATTGCACTACTCGGCTAATGTAGCAGGCCACACAGTTGAGCCAGGAAAAGAACCGGAAGGATAGTGAGAGACATACAAGCCTTCATTTGCTGGAAGAAGCCCCAGGTAAGTAAAAAAACAGTGTTTAATTTCACTTCTGGTATATTTTGAGTCTTGTAGCTGGTGACTAGTACTGACAACATAGACTACCTGAAGACCGTTCCACGCCCATGGACATGGCCGCGACGGCAGCCCCAGGACCACCTAACACCGATCGGCGTCAAGTCCTGGGGCTGCATTTTGCAGGAGATCACACGCAGGCTGTGCGCATCTCCTGTTCGGGGGGCAGAGCTCCGCCCTGCCTTCAGTCTCCGAGCGGCAATCGCTGCTCAGGAGACTGTTAGACGGCGTAACCGTCGTCTGTTTACATGTACGGCGCTGTGATCTGCAGCAGCGCTGTACTGGGGACAGCCGTGTGACACGGCTGCCCCCTGGGGCACTTGAGAGCGATTGGCCGGCTGGGGGCAGGGAGGAGTTTGGAAAAAAAATAAACAAAGAAATTGTCAAAAATAATACAAAAATAAAGAAATAAATATTTATTCAAAAATAAACACTGAGGGGGCGATCAAACCCCACCAACAGAGAGCTCTGTTAGTGGGGAGAAAAGGGGGGATCACTCCTGTGCTGTGTTGTGCGGCCCTGCAGCTTGGCCTTAAAGCTGCAGTGGCCATTTAACTGAAAAAATGCCTGGTCTTTAGGGGGGGTTACCACTGTGGTCCTCAAGTGGTTCAGAGCTAATATAGTGTAATCTTTGCTTATTTCTAGAACAAGGGAGGGGTAAGCTTGAGCTCAGTATCCTGTGGATATGGTAATAAAATTCCCATAGACAAGGTCTGGCATGCAGAAGTTAAAGAAATAATGTGTTCTTGAGTAATATATTGGTACCTTCCCCATAGAACGTCTGAAATTTAGAAAAATTACTTGTTTAGTTTCTCTCAGCCAAGACAACAGTGTGTAAGGTTAAGTAAGTGATTTGTCAAAATGCTTTTACTTGTTATTACAGAAAGCACTTGCAAAAAGAATAGCTGACAGCCAAAACATATTTCACTGTCTTTGTTGTTCTATGAAATATTTACAGCATCCAGTCTATAGCAGTTTCATTCATTGCTAGCTGTTGTGTCAGCAGACTTCCTCATAGTATCTAAATGTGTCCTGAAGTCTCACACAGATGATGATGGATGATGAAGTCATAGCAGGAACAGTTAAGTCAAATCCATGGCAATAAAGTTCCTAGGAAATGTCATTGCTCAATTGCAAAAGACACAATAAAGTGCCAAGTTTTGGTATGATCATCAGAAACTTCAGCTTTGCCAAAAAAACATGTTGAATCATTTTATAATCTGTCTTTTAAGAAAATCTTCACTGTAGTGAATATAGCAGCTGCCGCTGTACCCCACCTTCAAAATGCTAATCTGGTTTTAGTAGTGTCATAGTAGCTCCTTACACAAACACATAGCCAAAGCTATCAGAGCACGCAATCTAAAGTAATGCCCTTTGCTTTCCCCGGACACTACCAAGCTGATCATCCATGCCATCATCACCTCCCACTTTGATTACTGCAATTTCCTTCTGTCTGGCTTCCCCTTGAACCACATTGCACCCCTTCAATCAGTCATTAATGGAGCTGCCAGACTCCTCCATTCTTCTCATCACTCCGCATCCACCTACCCCTCTGTAAATCCCAGCACTGGCTTCCTATCCGATTCAGGATAAGTTTCAAGATATGTCTGGCCTATAAATCTGTGCGCAAAACCTGCCCTACCAACAGCTCGGAGCTTATTCACAGTTATATACTAGGCCATTCCCTCCGGTCCTCCAATGACTTTTGCCTAACTGCCCTGCGCATTTTCCACTCCCATGCGTCCCCAAGTGCTGGTGTCCTTGCCAAGGTAGTGAGCTGTTTCAAAGTCCGGTAGGGGCAGCAGGGTGATCTGGGGGCAGGAATTAAGCTTGTTGCAGCGGCTGGTGCTTCATCAGAGGATTAGCAAAAGTAATGGGGAAATCCCATTCATTTTCTATAATGAGCGGCAGAGTAGAAAGCGTCAGAAAAGACAGCAGAGAAGACAGACTCAGCTATAAAGATTTCTGAGCAAAGCCAGACTAAATGCTCAGTCGGGGATTTTATCAGGGCTGCTAAGAAACAAGCTGAACAGTGAAGAATGAAACAGAGAGCAGGGTAGGTGTTTTCTCTAATGTTCCCACTGATATATATGGTAAAATACATGAGGGTGCTTCGTCTCTGGTTCACTTTAAGCAAGGTTTCACTAGGGTAAGAATATGCACAATAACAAGGTAATCAGAATCTGACACACTATAGAAAAATCAATACAATATGCTGGCGCTTTATAAATCAATAATAATAATAATTATAATACTAATACAATATGTTTATTTTTTATAAAGTGTAAATATCAAAAGTAACATTTGAACAGGCCATCCAGCAAATACAATGTGATGATGACATTTACTAGTCAGGGGTTAGAAGTACAATATTATGTAAATTAGTTGGTTAATATTAGTAATTAGAGAGGGATGAAGGCTCAGAATTATGTGAACATGAAGTGGAGAGGAAAGACAAAAGCTATTAGGGTGGTCTTCTATCTACAGATGAGGTGATGCCAACTTATGGAATGATTAGTTCCACTCCAGGGGCTTCAGATCCTATAGGGTTAAGATTAGGGCCAGTTCAAGCCACAATGGGGCCTGGGTCAAAATTAAACTGGGTGCCCCTCACCACTCCCTTACTGTGCTCCCCAAGGCCCCTGCACTGTTTGTAGCAGCATGCAACTCACCTGTCCCGGTGTGCTGCTTTGTCTGTGCTCCCCATATTCATCTCTGCTAGCTGCCTCTTCTCCATGACCTGTTATTACATAATGACAAGTGACATGTCACGGAGATGAGGCACCCAGGAAGGATAAAGATGGGGAAAACAATGGAGCAGCACACCAGGACAGGTGTGTTACTGTGCTGACAAAAAACTTTGTAGGGGCCCTGGGAAGCACAAGTCAGGGGGAGACCTAAGGGGGCCTAGCAGCGCTCAGGGGCCCTTGGGCAATTGTCCCCTTTGCCTCTATGGTAGCGCTGCCCCTGGCTAGTCCATTTTTATGTGTGAAATGTGTTTGTGAAAAAAAGTAAAAAAAAAAAAAAAAAAAAGTAAAAAAAAAAAAAAAAATATATATATATATATATATATATAGTTATATATATATATATATATACATATTTGGGTTGCTGAATGGGTAAACAACAAGGTCATGAAACCATGTAGATACAACAAATAACCTGAAAATATAGAATCACGTGTTCAAAAATAACCATGAACATACAAATGCTGTGGTAAAACACATACATCAAAATGATTTTTTCATGGTTGGTGCCAACCACAACCCAGGATCAATTAATGCTAGTAAAAAAAAGGATTAGTTATATTATGAGTGGTCCTGGAAAGTCCCCCAAAATGTTGAATGTAAATAACAAACTTTACCAATGGTAAGAAAAAGAAGAAGAAGCTAAAGCTATAGGCTTGCTAGACACCAGCAGTTCTGGATGCTAGCTTGGCTTTCATCTAATTTATCATTTAATTTATATAATTTGCATATTCAGTAGTGGTGCATTGTGGGTAACCACAGATGTTCACTTAAAGCTGAATTATTGTAAATTCCTTCTGTTTTAAAGGGAACCAGAGACGTTGGGGGAAAGGTTTTATACATACCTGGGGCTTCCTCCAGCCCCATAAGCCTGGATCGCTTCCACGCCGCCATCCTCCGCTGCCTGGATCCGCCGGCAAATGGGCTGTACCTAAGTGTAACGATTGTGTAATTATTTCCGTGGTCAGCGCACAGGATGCGCGCTGACACTGCGGAAATCCTCCACAAGCGTATAATCGGAGAGAACCCAGCAATGGTGCTATGCACCTGTAGAGGGGAATTCCTGCCGGCAGATGGAGCTGTGGAGAACAGAGGAACAACCCCTCTGTACTGCCACAGATGCCAGATAGGAATTGTACGAGGGGAAGCAATTATTATTATTATTATTATTTAGTATTTATATAGCGCCGACATATTACGCAGCGCTGTACAGTGTATATATATATTTATCTTGTCACTAACTGTCCCTCAAAGGAGCTCACAATCTAATCCCTACCATTGCCATATGTCTATATTATGTAGTGTAAGTACTGTAGTCTAGGACCAATTTAGGGGGAGCCAATTAACTTATCCGTATGTTTTTGGAATGTGGGAGGAAACCAGAGTGCCCGGAGGAAACCCACGCAGACACGGAGAGAACATACAAACTCTTTGCAGATAGTGCCCTGGCTGGGATTCGAACCAGGGACCCAGCGCTGCAAGGCGAGAGAGCTAACCACTACGCCACCGTGCTGCCCATGCAGGCAAGATAGCCCTTAAAGAGAGAGAGCACAGAGACAGGATGTATGTGTGTCCACCAATCTAGTCACCACACAATGACGATGAACACACAACAGTGAAGACCAAGTGGAAAAGCAATCGCAAGAGATGACGATTGCTAACAGCGACACAAGACTGAATAAGCACAGAGAAGGAATGTATGTATGTCCACCAATCTAGTCGCCACCCAGCGACGGCGAACACACAACAGCGGAAACCAAGTGAGAACGCAAATGCCAAAGATGACGATTGCTAACATCGAAACAAGACTGAGTAAGCACAGAGATAGAATGTATGTGTGTCCACCAATCTAGTCGCCACCCAGCGATGGTGAACGCACAACAACGGAAATGAAGTGAGAACGCAATCGCAAGTGTAGCGATTGCCAATAGTGACACAAGACTGAACTAGACAGAGCACAAGTATAAAGAAAGAGCACCGGGACAGAATGAATGTGTGTCCACCAATCTAGTCGCCACCCAGCGACGGTGAACACGCATCAGCAGAAACAAAGTATGGATGCAATCGCCAGACTGGCGATTGCCAACAGACACAAGACTGAGCAAGACAGAGCACGAGAGTAGCAAAAGGCACAGCAAGCAACAACAATAAGAACATCAAGGAAAATAACAAACGCTAGCTAAACGCGAGCACCGCACTAAGTCGCAACAGCGAACGCGTTCAAGCACGATCACCGCGTGTTAGGCGCCCAGTGATAAGCGTGCCACCCTAACTAACCAAAGTACACAAACACGAATATAGAGAACGCGGACGCTTGCTAAACGGTTACCTCACCGAGCCTACAGCAAGCGTTCGTACAGACAAGACAGACAGACAGACAGATGGGGCTACCAGTAGCAACCGCTGCTCTGGCTAGCACCCCTAAGGCAGAATATAGAAGGAACCACCGCTGCTACCGCTAGAGCGGATGCGCTCCAGACAGACAAACAGATGGGGCTACCAGTAGCAACCGCTGCTCTGGTTAGCACCCCTCAGGCAGAACACAGAAGGAAGCACTGCCACTACCACTAGGGCGAATGCAATCCAGACAGACAAACAAATGGAGCAGCCAGCAGCAACCGCAGCTCTGGCCTACACTCCCAGACAGACAGAACGTTTTCCTGTCGACCGCCGCTGGCGACAATCGAGGCAGAGAAACAGAACAAGGCACTACAAATAATACAACCTGACTGCACTAGAAGGAATGCCTAGTGCTGAACCCAGGAATTACTCTAAGATAATCTCTAGCAAACGATAGCAAAGGCTGACACTCCAGGTGTTAACAGGAACAAACCATCATGACCAGCAAAGGATCCTGGGAGAACATGGTATTTATACTGCAAGCCTTCAAAGGAGGCAGCTAGGCAATTTGCATGACAAGTGTATGCAAATTCCTCAGTGACAGAGCAAGTCTGAAACTTGCAAAGTAAAGACAGGTCTCTTTTCCAGAGACCTGCAGCCCTCAGACTTAAGTAATGGTCAAACAGCTGTCTGTCTGTGCAGACAGCTGAGCGGATCATTACACTAAGTAAATTATTTAGGGTTGGTTCATCTCTCAATGTAATACTAAGATGAGGGGTTATTCATCATTTTATAATCGAGTCATCTTGGAGGATCGGCCAGTGCTTCTCCAGGGAATGATAAATACCTGACCGAGATTTATAATATTGCGTAGCCAATTGCGTGGTGTTATATTTCAGGAATGGTATTTAATAACACCTCTCTGGGTGCGGCTTTGGCTCTCCTCACTGCTTTCTCTGCACATCTTCTAGGGTATCCCCATCTTTAAATATTTATTTCAGGTCTGTACAGTACTTTCTTTTTTACCTTTTTAAAGGGTTATGGTTTTGAACAATTCCTCCAATAAATTGTCCAATAAAGTCCAATCTTAAACAGATCATTGTCAAGAGTTCTTTGAATAGGCCAGAACAGAATGGGACATTTTCTTGACGACAGAAAAGGTGTGAAACCTCCACCGACAGGATACCAATACCAGGTACACAACAGGAATGCAAAGTGCACAGCAGTACAAAGCACCTTTTCCTGTGATTCTTCTAATCTGGTATATCTAATCATGTATGCAAAAAACCCCAAAGGAATTTATGTGGGAGAAACAGGACAAACTCTACATGAGTATATGAATCAGCACAGGTTCACTGATTAAGTAGACACTTTTTTTTTTATAATGAGTTTTATTGAATATTTACATAACATAACAATAACAACAACAAACTCAACCCAGACCCACCCCCACTACCCCCACCACCCCCCTGTCCCATGGTCCACTACACAACAAAAAACAAAAGCAGACACAGTTTAAGCAATCTTCTCGTCACTGTATTAATGGGTGGCTTCAAACTGCAGAAAGAAAGACTAACAAAAGTGACACAATGTATACATTGGTTCAAAACTATAGGTGGAGAATTAAACAAGGATTGTAATTTTTTGTGCTGGTACCATGGGTTTTAAATGCCACAAATCTTTTTAGTCTATAACAAAACAAAAATTTTAGTAGGACTGAATAAAGTAGAGGTTCAACCAATAATCTAATTAACACCATAAGTACCATTAAATATAAAATCTCATAACTTTATTAATAATTCAGTCTATAACAAATATTATTTTTATTGTGCCTAAGTTAACTTCTGAACTCTGGCTTTACGATGTCTCCTCATCACCCGGAGTCCGTGGTATGTGATAAGCAAACAGTGGTCTTATTTGTCATAAATTAGCTAGCCTCCCTGTGAGACCCTCCTGATGTTGTAATTAAGGCACCTAATGACATTTATTTATGTTTATAGGCTGCCTGTTCTAACATCTTCTCAGCATATAGGAATCGAGTTTGTAGAAGGCTTATCTTCTTGTTTTTTCTGATGGCTAACATGGTACAATACTCTACTTTACGTGAATCTTGTTATTTCAGATATGCTTGAAGCTAATATTGTCTGAGCGGCTTGAATATGGAGTTGTTAAGCTGTATATGAAATTATGGTAAAGATTTGGCAGTAAACTAAATTTATTTTTTAACATTAGAGCTTTAACTAAATCTCTAGAGACTTGCTTCAAATGGCAGAAACAAGTTTAAGGTAATCAGGAGAAAAGATGATTTTTTTTTACTAATCTCTTACTAATGATGTTGGGATTTTACTGTACCTTGAGACCTTTAAAAAGGCAGCATTTAGTCCCTCAGTGACCCAGTGGAACCTTTAACCAATTATTGTGATTAACTTACATGTTACCATAGCAACCATAAGCTGATGGAATACAGAGTTTATACTGCTAGAGAAATAAATCTGCAATAATATGTTTCTTCACTACCATATGTAACATAAGTAAAAAAAGCGATTCTTAAAAAGCGGAGACTAATCAAATTTTTTTTATGTGATTAAAGTGGGATGAAACTCTATATATAATGAATTAATAAAAAGCAACAACATTATTTGGCACCCTCACAATAACAACTTTTCCTGTGTCCGAAGTTTGGCTCTGTGGTAAATACTTTTCTTTATATTCATTCTGGGTGGGCATCCATCTTGACCTCACCTCTGCAAGAAAAATGCAATCGCTCCAAAATTGTTTCAAAAATCGCTCCAAATTCACATTTGCACCGGAATTGCTCCAAAGTCACAAACACTGGAAAACCGCAACTGCAGAAGAATCTACTTCCTCCTACTCAGCATAGGTCACTAAGGGACTGCAGGTTCAAGCAGGAACATACTCCTGAATGGGCAATTATTATTTATGGGTGGAGGAATGATTTCTATATATTTTAATCAATAAATAATAGATTTTTTAAAAAAAATTTAAAATCAGTGTTTCTGTTATGATACCAATGCACTGGTAACATAAAACATCACATGCAGTGCATAGGAATTGCAGGTTAGTCACTAATGTGGAAATACACCAAGACTCAGGCCAGGAATAGGGAAAAATAAGGTTTATTGCAACATAAATTAAGCACATAGCATTAAACGTACATTAGCTTCATGCACGGAAACCAGGCAAAAATAAGAAGATATGCAACTGCAAAAAGGAAACCATACACAGGACTAGTAATAGTCAGGGATATATATGCACTAAGTGCTCCTTGCATATAGTGAATATGCAAGGCAGCCTTAAGCATATATCACTAGTGTGCACACTAAACCCTGGAACCTGGTTAATATATATATACACACAAACTATATACAATATATACATAAACAAGGCGGCTAAAGCAGATATCGACAGGCAATGGATAGTCATACAAGCAGAGTCAAACCAGGAAATCATACAGAGATATAATCGCTTAGGCAAAAGATTAGTCGAGGAAATAGCAAAAGGTCATACACGGCAGGTAACAAGACTGAATCAGGGAAGGCTAGAACTCGGGAATCAGGTCCAGGAAACAGGTTTGAAGAACTAGCACTGAACTGGTCTGCTGAAGCTGGTTAAATGGTGTGCTGGGAGGTCAGGTGACAATGTCCATGTGATCCCAGACCTGCCTTCATTAGCAGTCTGTAACAGAAATGTTTCTGGAAATAGAGACCTCTGCTGGTGGGCAGAGAGCAGTTCAGGCTGCACAATCCCTGAAGAGATTGGTGACATCTGCTGGTGAGACATAGGAAGTCTATCCATAGAGTTCATGATGTTACCAGCAGATGCAGATCGTGACATTACCCCCCCCCCCCTCAAGGAGCGGCCTCTGGACGCTCCACATGAACTCACACCCACCTGGATCCCAGGAAACACTTGGCAAAAAGGCAGGTAGTAATTTGGTCAGAACACTGTGCAGTAATAGATAAGGAAGGAACTCAAATGTTACCGGGCTGAATACATTTAAGATCACCAAGCAAGAAAGCAAATTGGAGACCTTTCGGAAATGCAGGAAACCAGAAACCAACTGGAGAAGCAATAGGCAGAACACACGTAAGAATCCTGGATCCATAGTAGAGTAGCACAGTAAGCTGGATACCAACAGGAAGAACAAAACACCCTCAAGAAGAGTAGCAGATGGGAGGGCATCGGCAGGAGCAGCAGATGGGAGGGCATCGGCAGAAGCAGCAGACGGGAGGGCATCGGCAGAAGCAGCAGACGGGAGGGCATCGGCAGCAACTGCAGACTTGGAGGCAACAGGAGCAGGAACTGCAGACTTGGAGGCAACAGGAGCAGGAACTGCAGACTTGGAGGCAACAGGAGCAGGAACTGCAGACTTGGAGGCAACAGGAGCAGGAACCGCAGACTCTAGGTCATCAGGAGCAGGAACTGCAGACTTGGAGGCAACAGGAGCAGGAACCGCAGACTTGGAGGCAACAGGAGCAGGAACCGCAGACTCTAGGTCATCAGGAGCAGGAACTGCAGACTTGGAGGCAACAGGAGCAGGAACCGCAGACTCTAGGTCATCAGGAGCAGGAACAGCAGACTCTAGGTCATCAGGAGCAGGAACAGCAGACTCTAGGTCATCAGGAGCAGGAACAGCAGACTCTAGGTCATCAGGAGCAGGAACAGCAGACTGGACACTATCAGGATGGATAAACTGAAAGTCATTTACCAGTAGGGCAGGCAAAGCAGCAGACTGGATAATTTCAGGCAAAAGTTTGTAAGGCTGGGCACTAGTTAATGAATGCAGAGTCTCCGGAGGATCAGAAATTTTTGAGAATAAACCATCAGCCAGAATGTGTGTGCACTGTGCCTCAGCAGTAAACTGTGGGGACTGACTTTCAGCAGAGCATCGGGAGAACTGGGTCTCGGCAGGTGTAAATGAGTACAGGGCCTCAGTGGAAGCCTGTGAAAACAGAGCATCAACAGGGGTCTTTGGTGTCTGGATTTCAGTGGATGACTGTGGGAACTGCATAACAGTGGAAATCAGTGGAAACTCAGTTTCGGACACCTGTGCGAAATGAATGTTAGCGAGAGTCTGGGCTCTAGCAGAAGTCAGAGGGCAATGAACATCAGCAGGGATTTGAGAAAGCTGGACCTTTGGCTGAGCGACTGGCTGGACCACTGGCTGCATAGCTGGCAAGACCTTCGGCAGAGCAATCAGCTGAACCTTAGATCGGGCAGCTGACAGACCTAATGGTCGAGCATCCGGCTGGGCCTTCGGCTTAGCTGTAGTGTGCGGTTCTGCTGAAACGGCAGACTGAGACTCTGCTGGAACAACTGGCATGAGATCCACTGGTACGTCTGGAGAGTCCACCGCCGAACTGGCTGGCAGGGGTTCTGCCGAGCTGTCCGACTGGGCCACTGCCAAACTGATCAACATGGACACAGCCAAGCCGACCGACAGAGACACCGCAAAACCGTCTGACAGAGGGGTCAGCAAGCTGACAGGCAAGGGTGCTTCTGAGCCTACAGACAGGGACCTGGCTGAGGTGGCTGGCACAGGCATGGCAGAGGTGGCTGGCACAGGCATGGCAGAGGTGGCTGGCACAGGCATGGCAGAGGTGGCTGGCACAGGCATGGCAGAGGTGGCTGGCACAGGCATGGCAGAGGTGGCTGGCACAGGCATGGCAGAGGTGGCTGGCACAGGCATGGCAGAGGTGGCTGGCACAGGCATGGCAGAGGTGGCTGGCACAGGCATGGCAGAGGTGGCAGGCACAGGCATGGCAGAGGTGGCAGGCACAGGCATGGCAGAGGTGGCAGGCACAGGCATGGCAGAGGTGGCTGGCACAGGCATGGCAGAGGTGATGGATGCAGCTGGAACGGCAGGCTGGAATACAGATGGCACCTGTTTCTGCAAAGAAACGGTTTGTGAGTCTGCAGAAGCTGTCAACATAGCTGTTGTAGTCCTTCCGGAGGTAACTGGAAGGATGGTAGATGTAGGAAAATATTTGCGTCTTGCCTTTGTCTTCTGAACTAGTCTGGAGGCAGGCGTACATTTGTAAGAGTCTATGTATGTGGTTGCTGGATGCTGGAATGACCAGGGTGTGGATCTAATAGCTGTCTGCAAAGGAACAGGTTTCTTTTGAATCACAGGTGAAGACAAATTAAAGTCTCTGGAGCGGGTTTTAGCTGCTGTAGGTGGTGAGTTCTGGTCAGAGGTAGGTACGGAGTTAATAGAGGAAGGATAAACATGGGAATAGGAAGACAGAATCTTTTACCAAGCGATTATTAAAGCAGAGGCAGGTTCATGCTTACAAAGTTTATGATCAACCATAGATTGAACTGCACGCGTGCATGCCAACACATACAGATCCCCCTTTTCTAAGTAAAATTCAAGAAAACGATCCCTGTCTTTCTTAAGATAAGCAAACATATGATCAATTTGTTCAGGCTGAAATACTGGGTCAAAGTTAATAAACTTGGTACTGGAACTGACAAGGTTACCATTGGTTACTGAGTGCTGCATAAACTGACTGTTAGAAACATCGGCAAAAGGAAAATTGGCATGCAAAATCTTTTCCCATGCATCAATCAATGGGGCCACAAAGTCACGTGTACAAACATTCATATTTATCAGAGCTGTTGCAGAATTAATGCAGGCAGACAAAAACTTTGCATCTTTTGTTGCATAGTAATCAGAAAATGATTCCCAGTCATACCTTAATTCATCATTTAAAGCCTCAATTTCCCACTTGGTGGGGGTAGATAAATTACTATGAGTAGCAGGAACTGAATTTGCTTGAGTTGGTTTGGTCTGGTTTGTTATTGTGGAGAATTTGTTGTGAAAAACTGGTAAGGTTCTGGTTTGAGTCCAGGTGGTAGAAGGATCTTTTACTGTAACAAGGGTTTGCAGAATCTGCAATAAAGATTGCACCTCAGTTTCTGCTATATTGCCCTGTTGCATAAAAGATTCAACATGCATAATTATTTGCCTTAACTCTTCATGGGAATATGCTGACAATTTCTTATAACAGTCATATTTGTCTCTCTCTGCAAGCAGGGAATAATACTTATTATGCTGGATGGTCCAGTCAACTTCCATAGCTGAAGCAAATGCAAATTCAGTATTAATGGAAGCAGCAGGATTATGATTGAATTTAATTGGCTTAGTCTGCTTAATTACTGGCGGGGATCTGGCTTGATTCCAAGAGGTAGCTGGATCTTTAATGGGGTCTGATAAGTTAACTCTTACAGGTACTGGCGGTTGAGAGCAGGAGGAAAAATTAACTGAACGTGGTTGGGCTTCAGAACAACATTCCTGTAATACAGACAAGAAATCCTCTAACTCATAAGGAAAGATTTTTTCTCTGATGTAGGATTGAACCTGTAAAATTAACTGTTTTAAATCATCATAGGAGTCATCAGCAAACATATGATAACAGAGTTTCCTTTTATTTCTCGCTAAAGCAGCGAATTCAAGAAGTTGCTTAGTATTCATTTCAATCATGATTGCAACAATGGAGTTTTGGTATTTCCCAGTGACAGTGTATGGCTAGTTCTTCTGTTACGATACCAATGCACTGGTAACATAAAACATCACATGCAGTGCATAGGAATTGCAGGTTAGTCACTAATGTGGAAATACACCAAGACTCAGGCCAGGAATAGGGAAAAATAAGGTTTATTGCAACATAAATTAAGCACATAGCATTAAACGTACATTAGCTTCATGCACGGAAACCAGGCAAAAATAAGAAGATATGCAACTGCAAAAAGGAAACCATACACAGGACTAGTAATAGTCAGGGATATTTATGCACTAAGTGCTCCTTGCATATAGTGAATATGCAAGGCAGCCCTAAGCATATATCACTAGTGTGCACACTAAACCCTGGAACCTGGTTAATATATATATACACACAAACTATATACAATATATACATAAACAAGGCGGCTAAAGCAGATATCGACAGGCAATGGATAGTCATACAAGCAGAGTCAAACCAGGAAATCATACAGAGATATAATCGCTTAGGCAAAAGATTAGTCGAGGAAATAGCAAAAGGTCATACACGGCAGGTAACAAGACTGAATCAGGGAAGGCTAGAACTCGGGGATCAGGTCCAGGAAACAGGTTTGAAGAACTAGCACTGAACTGGTCTGCTGAAGCTGGTTAAATGGTGTGCTGGGAGGTCAGGTGACAATGTCCATGTGATCCCAGACCTGCCTTCATTAGCAGTCTGTAACAGAAATGTTTCTGGAAATAGAGACCTCTGCTGGTGGGCAGAGAGCAGTTCAGGCTGCACAATCCCTGAAGAGATTGGTGACATCTGCTGGTGAGACATAGGAAGTCCATCCATAGAGTTCATGATGTTACCAGCAGATGCAGATCGTGACAGTTTCATTCTGCATTGAAACCAAGGTTCTGACACGCTAAGGAACAAATACAAAAATCAGTGGATGCAATAAAAATTAGGTGTTTGAGGAAACAACAAAGAAGAACATTGGTGGAAAGGAACTTTACACAGAAGGTCAGAGAAAACTTAAAGTGACAGATGAGTAGAATGGGGGAAAGTAGAAGTGATAGAGCAGAATAAAGGTAACAGAGGTGAAGACAGTATTGGAGAACTGTGTAGGAGAGAAATGAGGCAGCAGTGGTGGAGACAGTAATGGAGAACTATGTGGGGTACTTACCTCGGGAAGCCTCTGGATCCTAACGAGGCTTCCCCTGTCTCCCTCCGCTAGCCCAATCCAGCACTGGCAGCCTGGAGCAGAAGCCGACAACAATATTTCCTTCTGCCTACTGGCGTTGTCGCAGTTGCGACTCTGCTCTGGCGGAAATAGCCAAGCCTAATTGGATCCATTTTACTGCGCAGGTGTAGATGGCTTGCGTCTGCGCACTAGAGAAGACCCAATCGGGCTCGACAATTGCCAACAAGGAGCTCTTCAGGGGTCCCGGTGCTGGATCCCCTCTGCTGCGGGGGATGGGGGAAGCCTTTTTAGGATCTAGAGGCTTCCCCTCCAGAGGTAAGTACCTACCAGGAGCTTTAAGGTCTCACTTTTTTACACTTCATTACTGGTGTATCACTGAACACACTGTTAGGTTCTTTAGAAATTAGGTTGGGTTCACACATAAAAGGTGTACAGTTCTGTTCCACTCCTGTCTTGTCAGTTTTCATCAGTTTTGCATCAGTTTTCTATCCGTTTTTTCCTCACAGGATTAGAACTGTACACTTTGTATTTGTGAACCCAGCCATTAAACTGATACAAAACAGATGCAAGCTGATGAAAACTGACAGGACAGCACTGGAATGGGACTGTACACTTTTTATGTGTGAGCCCAGCCATACCAAAATATCTCTACATTGTATATGAATGAAGTAGTGACATTATAGTGTAAGCTGTCATTGTCTCTGTGTACTCTTTAATGACTTAGGCTTGATTTGCTGGGATTCACCAATGCTTAATAACAGTGGAGAGTATCAGTGATGCAGCAAGCAAACCTGGCTTGGATGTATTAAAACTTGTCTACTTTTAAGTGACAAAACAACCCTTGCTCTCTCAGAAGAACTGCATCATTTCCAACAGTACTCAGTTACAGTGTAAAGAACTTGTTCTTCTGTGAGTAGCTGTAGCTACTGTAGCTGTTGTTGAAACTGTCAATACAAGTGGTACATGACTGCATTTAGATGAATATCATTTCACATACAGAGGTGAGCTAACACATCTTTGCTAGAAGCAAAACTGTACCTGTGTGTTTTCGTGGAGGGTGCCATGACAGAGTGTTTTGTTACCTGCATGACTGCCCCATTCTGCAGGGGTTAATATAAGGCAAACAAATAGGTGTATGCTAGGGAGGGGAGTTAGTGTTTGGCACTTTGGAAGGCCTTTGCTTCTAGAGGGAGGTTAGTGTTAGGTATACAGATACTGTAGGTGTATGTTAGGGAAGGGGTTAGTGTTAGGCGTTTAGGAAGAGAGGGGTTCGTGTTAGGCATAGGTATGCTAGGGAGGGGGTTTTGTGTTGAGGGAATAGAAAGTGGTTTGCTTAGTGAGGGGTGTTAATGTTAAGTGTCTGGTAGGAAGCCAGCGAGACCATGGACATTTGGGAGCCACCATATGTACCCATAGGAAATTCGACTACATGTGGTAATTTTGGCGCCTGGGTATTTGCTCAAATAGTATTGTGCATGTGATGCTGAATATTGGATACGTCCGTTAATAAAGTGTTCGAATGTGGCATTATGCGGACCTCCTTCCTTGAAGATTGTCCTTGAAGGTTTTGAGCTAGTCCATCTCTTAATGGGGGATTGTTAGCATGGCCTTCTTTATGAAGACATTCTCTGAAAATGATTAATACAAAGATGCTGGCCAGCCTCTGTGCTCGCTGCACACTATTTTACTATTTTAGCAGTTGGACGGAGCAACTGCCATTCACTAAGGGCCCTTTTCCACTAGAGGCAATTGCGATGCTGAATCGCAAAATCGCTAATCGCTAGTGATTTTAAAATCGCTAGGGTTTGCTACATAACATAGGAATCGCGGTAGGTAATTTCCACTACCGTGATTCATTTTTTACTAAAGCACGATCACGCCGCGGAGCGATTTTTTTCCCGCGATTTTGCTATGCAGTGCATTGCAAAGCAAAATCGCAATCGCCGGAAAAAATTAGGACTTTGCTGAATTGCAATTGCTACCGTTTAGCGCAAACGCTAGCGATTGCTAGTGGAAAAGGGCCCTAAGTGCATTTATAAATAAAGAAAACCCTGAGAATCCCCCTATGAGAAAATGGGCTAGTCCAAAATCTGTCGGTAATGTCAGATTTCTACTACCTACTGTAAGTGACAGCAACATAGGAGAAAAGTAATACGTGGCTCATTTTACTCTGGGAGAAATGTACTTCTTATTTGTTTGTGTTTTAAATTTTAAGATTTTCATGACAGTTCCTCTTTAAGTTTATAGTCATTTTTGGGTTGGTGTTTTATTTTAGGAATAATATATTTTCATTACTTGATACTGCTTAATCTAATTAGTGTCTGTCCTTTAGGAGTATTTGCTTTGCTTTCATTCTACTCATCTCTGTAAATGTTATATACTAGAGAAGCTTCCCCACAATGTGTGTGAGGCTTCAATACCTCTTTGAGAAATATTGAACACCCTTCAGAAATATCTACTAACAAGACATTTGCAATCATGTCTTAGCATTCCTTTTAATAATAATTTAGATCTTTAGCACATGTTTTTCCGTATGTACTAATTAATAATAATGTGTCAATTTTGATTAAGCCTTTAATTGAGAATTCTCATATCTCATATCTTTTTACCTTTTTTTTATTGCAATCCTAATTCCTAGCTCTTTCTCGCTCGCTCAGTTATTCAAACTCTAGTAAATGTGTTTTCCATTGACTCAGTATTTGAAGTACTGCTGTAAAGTGTATCACTCTAATAATTTGCTTTTTTTCCAATACAATCACAACAGCTTTGGGCTTTGTGACTTTATTTATTATAGAGATTTGTACATTCCACAGCTGAACAATTGCTGAGCTTCAATCAGTTGCTAGATGTACCATGCAGAGAAAGTCTGATTTAGGCCCCTTTTCCATAGGCAGCTGGACTGCTCACTTTTTTTTCGGGGCTGTTTAGCCTCCCAGCTGCCGGCCACAAGCACCGTTCGGCTGCAATTACATGAAGCTGAATGGCAGCATTGGTAACACCCCGCATGTCATGTTTGACATGCGGTGGCGTTACCCAGAGGCAAAAGAACATCTCTTGTTGCATCTAACGTTCATTGGCTGAACTTTCAGATCATGCAGATACACATGCACCTGTGCACACACACACACACGCATACACACACGCACACATACACACAAAGCCTGGTACTCACATCCAACTTCATATTGAATGGCCAATTACTAGCCAATTTGACCACTTCCATGTAGTTTGAGGACAAACAAATTTTGAATACTATGGGCAGCATGGTGGCGTAGTGGTTAGCTTTCCCGCCTTGCAGCGCTGGGTCCCTGGTTCGAATCCCAGCTAGGGCACTATCTGCAAAGAGTTTGTATGTTCTCTCCGTGTCTGCGTGGGTTTCCTCCGGGCACTCCGGTTTCCTCCCACATTCCAAAAACATACGGATAAGTTAATTGGCTCCCCCTAAAATTGGCCCTAGACTACAGTACTTACACTACATAATATAGACATATGGCAATGGTAGGGCATAGATTGTGAGCTCCTTTGAGGTACAGTTAGTGACAAGACAATATATATATACACTGTACAGCGCTGCGTAATATGTCGGCGCTATATAAATACTAAATAATAATAATAATAATAATACTATGAACAGATTGTGTAGATCTCATACTACATGGAAGTGGTAAAATTGGCCAACCATTTTCCAATCAAAATTGGATGTGTGTACCAGGCTTTAAAGTGTACTTGAAGCGAATATTAGGGCTATATATTTTCACATGAGCTTATCTTTGATATGGCCTATGGTCTTCTGCCCCCAATATGCTGTCCGTAACTGCTGCCATTTGCTGTTATAACGGCAGTAAAGAGCCATGTAGATATCTTGTTGCTGGCTAGAGAGGAAGTAGAGGGATCAGCAGGAATGGGGATGCCTATTGCAGCCATAGATGCCCCCCCTCGTGTTCGTTGCCATATTAAATCAAACATTACAAAAGGATTTTAGATAAAAAGCAGCGGGTAGCGCCAAAAATGGGACAGAGGGGGTCCCAAGGGCAATACTTTTTTTTTAGTAGCTTTAGCAAACTCACATGTTTGCTTTAAGGCCACATTCACAGTGCCAATAGCATTGCGTTTCCTGTGACAGTAGGAATGCAATTCAACAGATTAGGACAGTGGCACCACATGTTATCCTCGCATGGGGCCTGTTACAGTGAAGCATACAGTTAATGCAAAGCATGCTTCACTTTTACTGGTAACACGCACCTTTAGCGGTAATGCACTGCTGCAACCCGTTATACTGCAACGCTCCTGCCGCTCTGTGGACATTGCATAGGTAGTGCATTGCTATGTTACAAAGCAGCTATTAGGGCTGGTCCACATTGGGCTGTAAACGTACCGTTAAGCTGAGTGTAACAACGTATCTGTAAGCTTATGCAGTGCATTTCAAAGGGGAAAGTTCACATTGTTATTTTAAAATAGATCTGCTGCCTATGTTCCGCTACACTGACCAGAGGTTCCCGACCTGTACCATTTTCACGGAACTGAGACAGACCTGAACGGTAGACAGATGCAATGTTTCCTAATGGAAAACGGACAATACTATTCACACTGACTTGAAAACAGACCTCTATCATACCAAAAGATCACTTCCTGTTTTGATTTCCTTCACTTCCGTGGCACAGATCGATGCACACCTTGCCATAGACCAGCAGTACATGTCTCCTGGCCCAGCCCCATCCACCACCCAGGCCCAGTGCAAGCCCCATCCACCACCCACTGCAGCATGGCTACTGCAAACATCACCACTCGCTACTTTAGTGTGGAGGACCTGTTAGTGGTTATCGAAGAACCCCCCTTAACTTTATGATAAGGGACACCCAGAGTATTTGAACCACAACAAGACCCGAAGAATTTGGGGAAAAAAATCACTTGCCTGTACTGCCCACAATTCGACAAGTTGTCCACGTCCAGGAAGAACAGCGAAGGTAATTTTCTTTTGTATTTTACTGAAATGTGTGGTGGTGGGAGTTGAAGAGGTGTATTGTTATTGAAAAAAACAAAAACAATGTCATGCGAAATGTAAAACAGTCATTTATTGGGTAAAAGACAAAGTACCTGCCTCACACAAACAAACCTACTACAAACATAATGACCCCACACCCTCGTCAACACCCCCACTCACTGTAAAATAACAGTGTATGACCAACAAACCGACAAATTAAATGAACCGTTGCTGCCAAGGCACCTGGTCCACATTTGTCAGGAAGTATTGGGCCAGCTTGTCTGGGTTGTGCAATGCCTAGGCACCAACCCTGTTGGCATATCTGAATATGCCTGGAACGTAGTCTTGGCCTATGTGGTCAATATTATAACCTTACTCCTGCTGGATGTAGTTGTGTAGAATGCACACGGCCTTGACCACACAGATGGCATTGTCCGGCTTCAGTTGCATAGGTGCGTGGAATATGTGGCACTTGTTGGCCATGATGCCAAACGTGCATTCTACCATACGTCGTGCCCGACTCAACCGGTAGTTAAAAATGCGCTGTTGGTGGTTCAAGCCTCTCTGTCCGTAGGGCCTCATCACATGATGGGATAAAGCAAAGGCCTCATCCCCTATTAGAACGAAAGGGTAGCTGGGGGAAGCAGTCCCAGGCCAAGGTTTGTCACTGGGGAGGTCCAGTTTGTCATCGTGCAGTAGTCTATAGAACCTTGAGTTCTGAAAAATTGCAGTCACTTGCGCTGCCGTAAGACCCCACATCTACGTATACAAATTTGTAATCGGCATCTGCCACTGCAAGTAGTACAATGCTAAAATACTTTTTTGTAGTTATAGTAGAAGCTGCCACTCATCCTTGGTTTCTGCATTTGGACATGCTTGCCATCGATAGCCCCAATACAATTTGGGAAATTGCAGCAGTTCCAAAAAAGTTCAGATACTTCTTACCATTTTTTCATGTCAGCGACAGGCATGTACCGGGTACAAAGTTTCTCCCAAATGTCTTTGCATGTCCTGGTGACGATATAGGGAATTGTGCTTTTCCCCATGCGATAGGTCAGATGGAAGGAGGAGCAGCCCTGTCCTGTTGTCAGAAACCTAGGGTGAAACAAACATTTTTTTAAAATTTTTGAGTGTAATATTTCTTTTTTATTTGTATCTTACAGTTGAAAAACACAAGACCAAGTGGCGTAGCATCCGGGATAATTTTATTTAAGTGCTGAAAGCGTAAAAAGAGGGACAGAGGAGTGGACGTGGTGCCTCGCGCAGAGTGCCCTATTGCTACACGGCCCAACTGAACTTCCTATGAAAGCACATCGAGCCCAGACCGTATGTAATCATACTTATGTGAGCTACCACAATCCCATCCAATGTGATTCTAATTGCTTTTGCTTTTTTTACACAAGGACTGAAGACAGCTTTGGGTGTACGCAGGTGAGGTTCATGGAGGACACTACTACATCTGCTGATATCCTGGAGTCCTCTTCTCAAGTGCTGGACGATTCTGTACTAAATCAAGAGGAAGAGCAAGAAGGATCAACCTCATTTACTCCATGCTCTCCACACAGCACTGTCTCTGAACCAGAAACCACCCCACCCCTACAACAAACCACCCCTACAGGAAGTATACATGAAGGGGAGGAGGAAGCGAGATCGTCATCTCAATCCAGAGGTAGACGTGTTGTTAGTAGAGGGGGAGTTTCCAGGGGTAATAAGACAAGATGGGACTCAGATACTGTTACGGGACTAATGGGCATCGTGAAAACCCAAGAGCAGCTGGTCAAAGACATTTTCAGTGCGATCAAAGTTTTCCGTTAGTTGCGATGTACCAGAAACAAGTGGACTCACTACAAAAACAAGTAGACCAGTTATTTAAGCAGTTGCAGGAAACCAAAAAATATGAGATAAGTCCAAATTACCACACTCTTATGGGGCTTCTGCCCTTGGATGAAGTTCCAAGACACAAGCTTTTGTCTTGCCAATTGTAACATTCTGTGGAGATGCAGCTGCGGGCAGTCAGGATGCCCCCGCAGCTGCTTCGGTTTCCTTGTCGGGTGTTTCGCCTGTCCCCCTGGCGTCTAGCACGCCGAGGGGATTGTCAGTGGCTCATAGAGTGGCTTTGTCGTGTGCGCGCACAGACAGGACCTTTATGCGGGGACTCGGGGAGGAGGCGCGTCAGAGGAGACTCTCGGCAGCTCGGATTGGCTGATGGGCGTGGGCGTGGCTGAGGGGTCTCCTCCTCTTCTTAAGCCCCCGGGAATCACTTGCAAACTGTCTGCTGTTGCGAATGCTTCGTGTGAGCACTCAGACCTTAGATAGTTCCGGTGTGCTTTGATCTGGGAGGAAACAAGGGATTTCACACAAGACTAGGAATTGTTATTACCACTGTTATTATTGCTTGATTATCTGTGTATGACTCTGGCTCTCTTCTGACTACTCTTACGCTATCTGATTCTGTACCTTTGCCCATCTGATCCTGTTGCTGACTCTGCCTGAAATACCTCTAATCTTCTGCCTGCCAATTTTGAACTGTATCCTCCTGTCTGTTGCCGAACCGATCTGTCTGACCTAGAGATGAACGTAATGACTTAATTACGATTTCGCGAAATTTCGCATAATTAGTGTAATTACGATTATGGCCGTAAGTACATAATCGTAATGAAGAAGGATTTTGCGAAATTCCGCGTAAGCGTAATTTTCGCGTAATTTTCACATTACAGTGGGTATCGCGAAATTACGTTTGCCTTGCATGCAACCGTTTGTAAGCGTAGTTACATAACGTAATTTTGCGATAGTTCATATTGCTGTAAGCGTTAATTTTCGTGTCGTTTTCGCGTTACGGAATGCTATTTCGCATATAAAATTCGCTATGTAGTGATATTTCGCATCAAAATTCGACATGCAGACGAAAATGCCTTTGGCGAAAATTCACGAGCAACCCTGCTAACAAGTAATTACGAAATTCGCGAAATTACAAAGAAATGCGAAATTACGTTATGGTTTAACGCGAAATTACGTTATGGTTTAATGCGAAATTACGTTATGAACGAAACGCGAAATTACGCGTTGAAAATTACGCTTACAGTATTTTCAATTACGATTTTCATGGCAATTACGCTACCATAATTTCGCATCGTAATAGCAAATTTCGCATGCGTAATTATAGTAACGTGAAATTTCGAAAATTTCGGCTCAACACTAGTCTGACCACTCTACTTACCAGTGAGCCCTTGTCACTGGTGAGGTTCCTTACTGATAGTACCTACCAGCTCCTCTGGTGAGGTTCTGCCAAACTAATCAGTATTACTGTTGCACTAAGCACTGTACACTTGCTATTACCTTGTTGCATTATTGGTGATTCTGCAGATCACCATATTATCAGGTATAGTGTCTGATTTATTGGTGATACTGCAGATCACACAATAACCAGACTTCTGTTTGCTACACCAATCGTTACACCAATACAGCTTGATGGACACCATTAAAGCACATATGGCAACTGAAAAGTACCCGTCTTTCGGCCCAGTGCCTCACCTGTTCATCATCCACCTTTCAGGCCTCATGAGGATCGAGCAACTCAACAGTCCCAATCATATCAGGGTTATCAGGGGACACCTGACTTTAATGTGCCAACTGCAAAAATCTATTAATCCTTCGCACTCTCACATGCAAATGTTCAAACAAATGCATTCACAGATTCACTCATCCAGGCACCACTGTTATCCCTTCAGCTAAGTTAAAAGCCGGGGTCTTAGTTCACAGAAGAATGCATTCTTATGCTTAGTCACCTATACTGCGCAGAAGTACCCAGGTAAACATAGGTGTCCTAACTCTGGCCCTGTAACATGCATAGTGCAGACATGCAAACATTCATTGCATCAAACCTATCTAGGGATTAGGAGCACACATCCTGATGTCCTCTCCTGGGACAGATAGCGCATCTTACCAATCGCACAAGGGAGCTAATGTAATGTATCCATGCGCACCATGCACATACACCAGCATAAGCTGTGTGCATGCTGACAAAAAATACATACAGGGGAAGGACGGAGTGCACTGAATTAAAACCCTAGCCACAGGGGTCAGTAACAAGAAGAAAAAACAACACATATATCCTATCTTGTTAGGACATTAACCTCCCTGGCGGTAAGCCCGTGCTGAGCACGGGCTATGCCGCCGGGAGGCACCGCTCAGGCCCCGCTGGGCCGATTTGCATAATTTTTTTTTTGCTACACGCAGCTAGCACTTTGCTAGCTGCGTGTAGCATCTGATCGCCGCCGCTACCCGCCGATCCGCCGCAATTCCTCTCGCCGCGGCCGCCCCCCCCCCCCCCCAGACCCCGTGCGCTGCCTGGCCAATCAGTGCCAGGCAGCGCTATGGGGCAGATCGGAGTCCCCTCTGACGTCACGACGTCGATGACGTCGGTGACGTCATCCCGCCCGTCGCCATGGCGACGGGGGAAGCCCTCCAGGAGATCCCGTTCTTTGAACGGGATCTCCTGATCTCCGATCGCCGGAGGCGATCGGAGGGGCTGGGGGGATGCCGCTGAGCAGCGGCTATCATGTAGCGAGACTTTGTCTCGCTACATGAAAAAAAAAAAAAAAATTAAAAAAAAAGATTTGCTGCCCCCTGGCGGATTTTTTGCAAACCGCCAGGGGGGTTAAATAAGTTATTAAGGAAAGGGAGGTGCTGAAGGGGGTGTGGCCAGAAAACAGCAAAAATATATTAACCCTTCGCACTCTCGTATGCAAATGATCAAACAAATGCGAGATAAGTCCAAATTACCACACTCTTATGGGGCTTCTGCCCTTGGATGAAGTTCCAAGACACAAGCTTTTGTCTTGCCAATACAGCTTGATGGACACCATTAAAGCACATATGGCAACCGAAAAGTATCCGTCTTTCGGCCCAGTGCCATCCCCTGTTCATCATCCACCTTTCAGGCATCATGAGGATTGAGCAACTCAACAGTCCCAATCATATCAGGGTTATTAGCGGACACCTTACTTTAATGTGCCAACTGAAGACAGAGGAACATACACACAGTTGCTGTCTGCTCCACCACAATATCGCAGTACCCCTGATGTAGTGGACAAACACCAATCCCTTTCTCAATTTGTTTTTGCAGGAGATGAAGAACAGGGACATTAAACTTACTGTTGCCAATAATAATAATACAATAACATTTGTAAAGCGCTTTTCTCCCATAGGACTCAAAGCGCATGGCTTTGAGTCAATGGTACACCGCTTTTCGAACCTGTCCTCCAGGACCGACAACAGGTCATGCCTTGATCCACGTCTCTTGGGCCCAGCTGCAGGCTTGCATTTGGCAGGGAATGGACTCTTGATGGTCCTAGAGGACAGGTTTGTAAAGCAGTGTGTTTTTGAGCTACCTTTCCAGTTGCAAAACTAGACGCATCTTTTTCTTCTAGTAGAATCAAACACGTTTCTTATCTGACTTCCATGTTGGAAGTGGTTGCACTTTATATATTTGAATGTTTGATATGCAAATGTATGGGAACTCTTGTGTTCCGCCAATGGCACATCGCTTTCTGAACCTGTCCTCCAGGATTGACAACAGGTCATGCCTTGATCCACACCTCTTGGGCCCAGCTGCAGGGTTGCTGTTGGCAGGGAATGGACTGTTGATGGTCCTAGAAGACAGGTTTGTAAAGCATTGTGCCGTTGTCTGAGACATGGTACACTATTGCAACTACTGGTTCCTTGCTTTGATGTTGTAAACTGTTGCTTGGTATGGTACAGTGAAATAAAAAAATTGTTTTTACATTGCAGTATGGTCTATTCTTGCATAACAATATATTATTAGGACAAAACCACAAAGGGGATACCACAGAGTGAGCAGCAGTTGTTCCTCCGGGCTTACGGCCTTTCGCAGTTGGGTGTCTGACTTCTGCAAATCAGTCCTCAAGGTCGCCAGCAGTCGACCAAACCTAGGTGAAAACCAAAGGGGTATTCATGGCAGTACAATTTATAAGTGGGTGGTATGCTTGCTGTATAGGTACAAAATGATATACTTACAGAGCCACAGACATCCTGCAGTACTTTAAGAACTTGTCTGGGTGCCGACATAGGTCATAGTACAGTAGGGCAAACTGTCCTTTCTGCTCCCTCTCTATCAGCAGTGGATGCACCCACCACCTTCTTCTCCTAATGATCTTCCTCCTGGCATAATACAATGCCACCATCCCTGTTGCTACAGTGACCCAGAAGTGGAGGAGAAATAATGGATCCATTTGCCACAAGGTAGGTTCCACAGAACAACAGATGAAACAAAATTAAGGAGAATACTCTCATGACGTCCTGGTCTGCACTGAACAAAGAACTGCAGCACGATGAAAAACAACTCCTCAAACCCTCCCCCTCTCCAACTCCTCCTTAGCCACCCCTTTCCACATGTTTACCTTCTCCATTGTCCCTTTTTAGTTCATATTGTAGCAGAACGGAACAGATGTAAAACGTATGGGAACGTTCAAACGGAACGGATAACGGATCAGTTTTTGACGGATACGGTTTCGATCAGGTACAGTGTGAACCTGCCCTAACACCGCACCCAACTCACCACCTTGAACATGGAGTATAATAACTGTAGAGTGAAGTGAAATCTGCTTAATACAGAGTTCAAGTGGACCCGAACTCTTGCACAGGACAGAAGGAAAACATGTAGAAATGCGCCCTGTATGTATTTAGAGAGTTTAGCCTGTATAATTCCCCCTCATTTGTGAGTAAGCACAAATTTTAACTTGATCCCTCAGCTGTATCAGCTGCCTGCCACGGCAGAGAGCTCATTGGTAAACACAGGATGTTGTATTGTAAACACAGGATGTTAACAGTATGTCTGCTTCCATGAAAGCAGGAAGTAGACAAACTGCAGCTTTATTGCAAGATTTCTTTCAGCTGTAACGTAGAATTTCTTTTCTTTAAAGGTTAATATGCTGATGTGTATCTTTTAGAGCAGAGAGGAATTTCTGAGTTCACATCCAGTCGTCCACTTTCAGTTATCAGCAAATTAGATGTAAAAATTATCTTTCTTCTCTTTCTTTGCCTACGTTAAGTTTGTACTTAGCTAGCTTAAACATATAATAGAAAATAATCACTGCAAAGTCAATGTAGGCTATTTATTTTTTTTAATAATCTTCTAATAACTCATATCATTAATGAAATTGAAAAAGGCCTACTTGACACCTATGTTGGCAGGATTCTCCATCCATTTTATTGAATGCAGCTAACCTTGTGAATCATTTTAGAATCCATCTGCATACTAGTGACTCTCAATGTAATTATCAATACAAGTAGAATTAATCAGTTTCTTAAAATAAAACAAACACTGAAGTCAAGAATTTCAATTTACAAAGTATTCCACACGATTCTCGTTATATATTCAGCATGGATATAAAGTGCTGGAGCATGTACTGGTTCCACTGTGTTACTCTGTGCTTGTTAACATAGCACAAAATGTACTTCTGCAAGTTAATCAGCTCTGTGTTATACCATCCTGTTGTTTAGTAGCGTGTAACAGTAAGTCACACAAAAAGGTTAATTAAAGGACAAGCGAGGCGAGAAACTTAATCTAGATTACCTAGTAAATAAATCTAGAAGTCATTTTTGTCTGTTGCCTCAGCTCTGGTCTTGTCCTGGGTCCTGCTGGTAGCCTCTAAGGATCGCCAACCCCTGATTGGTCAGTGTCTTCTGCGCATGCGCCCATGTCATTGGGAGTATATTGCGCCTGCGCAGTAGTACTGTGCAGGCGCAGTACACTTCTACCCCTATTGTAAGCTCATAAGGGCAGGAACCTCTCCCTTGTTTCCTGTTACAGTACAATTTATCAAACAAACATCTATCAATGATGGTGATGTTATTCAAGCTACATATCAATTGTATGTATGGGTAGTTGTGTCACCTGTTGTCCTGATTGTACGGTATGTTGTATTATTATTATTATTATTATTATTTAGTATTTATATAGCGCCGACATATTACGCAGCGCTGTACAGAGTATATATATATCTTGTCACTAACTGTCCCTCAAAGGAGCTCACAATCTACTGCTCATGTATCTATGCTCCTCGTTGTTGATTGTTTTGCATGTGGTACAGCACTATGGAATAGGTTGGCGCTCTGTAAATAAAAATAATAAATGACCACCCCAGCACTCGGCTATATATTATATTACTGATCCCCCTTTACATCTCTGATAACCTAGCACCTAACTTAACCCGCAGCTTGGCTATGTTATACTGTATAGCAAAGAGAAGTGTGAGCTGACGGCACTACAAATTACAGTCTTTAATGCTCCCCCAATAAGTAGGCATCCAATTTATCCCCCACAGTGCTCAGCCTTAATAAAGTTAAGCACCTATTACTGCACCACCAAAAAGCCGAAGTTTGTGTATACTATAGAACTGAATGGCTCTGTGTTAGGTATTTTGATGAGACTGTAAAGTTTATTTATTTAAAGAAAACCCAAGGTGGGTTTTAAAAATCCTAATTGCACACAGAGGCTGGGTCTGCATATAATGCCCAGCCTCTGTTGCTATATTGTTCTCCCCCAGACCCCCCTGCACTCTGCTTGTCCCCATAAATGAAACTGCCATGCTAGCGACACACAGCGTGTTGATAGCCGCTCCCCCACCTACTCTATGTCGCTGCTCCTCACCCGCATCCCGTGGGAAGCGGCGATATGGAGGAGGCTGGGGAGCGGCGAGAGTGACAGTGGCCATGTAAACAGCCGGCTATCGACACGCTGCGTGTTGCTAGCATGGTGGTTTGATTTATAGGGGAAAGCAGAGCGCAGGGGGCGTACCACTCTACCCCACTTGGGTAGAGTGGTACGCAAGCTTCTGGATAGACGCGAAACGTCTGTCGCCGGTCCCACTTAGTGCCCTGGCTCCCTCACCTCCACCGCACCATCACCTTTGAGGACCACCATATGGAGGTATTTGTTGGATGAGGTACCCAGTTTTGTGTCTGTCATCACCTGCAATAAAAGCACTGGATGGAAGGTGCCCGGAGTTGATTCTTCTTACTCTGTTTATGGAAAAAAGAAGAACAATAAAGCAACAGAGGCTGGGCATTATATGCAGACCCAGCCTCTGTGTGCAATTAGGATTTTTAAAACCCATCTCGGGTTCTCTTTAAGTATTTATATAGCTCCCACATATTATGCAGCGCTGTACAGAGTATATTGTCTTGTCACTAACTGTCCCTCAGAGGGGCTCACAACCTAGTAGCTACCAAAGTCATACTGTATGTCTATGTATGTAGTGCATTTATCATAGTCCAGCGCCAATTTTTAGGGGAAGCCAATTAACTTATCTGTATGTTTTTGGGATGTGTGAGGAAACCAGAGTGCCTGGAGGAAACCCATGCAGACACGAGGAGAATATACAAACGCCTTGCAAATGTTGACCTGGCTGGGATTCGAACCGGGGACCCAGTGCTGCAAGGCCACTGTGCTGCCCAAGTTACACTATAACAGTAAAGTTACACTGTTATACAAGCTGTACACTGACTACTTTACATTGTATCAAAGTGCCATAAATCTAGTGTTGCCCATGAAAAGTTATAATAAAATATTTACAAAATGTGAGCAGTGTACTCAGTTTTGTGAGATACTTTACTTTTAACAGTAACCTCCCCCACCTACTCCTATGACTTAAGGCAGCCATACATTGGTCGATTGCCACCAGATCAACCAACAGATACTATAGATCCCTCTTTGATCTAATCTGATCAGAGAGGGACTTATTGGCTGCCCATACGCTTCACACAGATTTTGAATCGATTTCAGCATAAAATCGATGCACAATCTGTGCAGCTGCTGCTGCCTGTTTCTCACAGCAATACATTACCTCTCCGCCGCCGTGAGTCCCCGCTGTTTCTTCTGTCCATGCTTGGCATCTTCTCTTTAGTTCCTGTCACGTACTGTCACCAGCCGAAGTTCAAATAGTAGAGGGCACTCTACTGTTTGAACTTTCCCTGACAGGACAGGACAGGAAGTAAAGAGAAGATGGGACAGCGGGGATTCACTCCGGAGGAGAGGTAATGTATTGCTGGGTCGGTCATCGGCCAATCGAACGCCGCTATCGACGCGCTCCCAACCCGCCGTGATCGAAAGAAATTTTCCGCCTGGACAAATCGACGGGATCGATCGATTTCAGATGGAAATCTGTCGGTCGGTCAGTGTTTGTGTTATCGATTTAACAGCAGATTCGATCACAGTAATAAAATCTGCTGTATATCAGTGGGAATTTGACGCAGTGTATGGGCACCTTAAGTCTGGTAATTAATCCTCTCTCTGCAGTGTTGCCAAACTCCAGTGCACTACTGCTCCCGGCGGGTGGCTATATAGCCGCTTGTAACCACAAGCCCGCTGTTGTCCCTCCATACAAAGAACTCCACTGCAGCTATTTTGCCTTAGGCACCCGCTATTTTTGGTAATTTTAACATGAGCGCCTAAATTCCACGGCCTCGATTGTACCAAAACTTTCTACTTCCAAAGTTACTATCTACATTTCAATTACCAATGTTAGGATTAAATGTCAGTAAAATGTACTGTGTATGCCTTTGCTCTGCAACCCCTGAATGAATCACATTGTTATCGCATGAAAAACAAGCAATATAAGTCACACATCATAATTCTTTGATAAATGCAGAATTTGGTGTTCGCTGTAGCTGGCAATGGTAGTCACTTATTTCTATGAAATTTTGCACAAATGTCAGATAAAAGTTAATTTAAACATCCAGTCAACAACAGATTTCATTGTGTGGTGTGAAAATCAGTATTAAAAATGTAGCCAAATGACATAACACCAGTATTGCATGTTCAGACCACTCGTGTCATCTGATAGTGTGTACAATGTCAATGAAAGGACATTTCATCATACTAGTTACAGAGCCAGGGCCAGTGCTACAATTGAGGCAAAGGGTGCAGTTTCCCAAGGGCCCCTGTGCGCCCTGAGACCTCCCAAAGTCTCCCCCTGATTGCTCCCAGCCTCCCTGTTCTGTTTTTGGCAGGATTGCCTCCCAAGCCAGGAACATGCCGCGCCGCCCTCTACAACGATCTCTGGACTGAGGCAATGACAGTTGACGCACCAGTATCCTCACGGAGATCATGGAGAAACTGGTGTAGGCCATCGATCTGCACAGCGATGTGAGTGCCGGGGCCAGGGGTGGGCTGCACAGGCTGCTCAGTGTGTGGTTAGGAAAAAAGGAAAGCAGAACTATTTAGTGTGACCGTGGCCGATCAGCAGAACCAGCATAAATACTTGGGTGGTACTCAGCATCTGAGGACAGGGCTGGCAGTGGCAAGAGGCTCAAGATCAGCCGGTGAGTTCAGACACACAGCTGAATGACAGCATCTCCTTCTTGCCTGCCTGATGGACAGTTGTTGCATTCACATTCAGTGGAACATGGCCAGGAAGGGCAGCTCGGCAACAACTCACTTGTTTGGGGGGTCGGCAACTGGCTTGGATGCCCTAGGGCTGAATTCGTAGGGGGGAGAGGCATGTTACCGGTGCTCTGGGCCCAATAGGAGCTTGAACCCTGCCTGTACTGAGCATGCATGCATATTTCATGTGAAATGTCACTTCCGTGTGTGTGTGTGTGTGTGTGTGTGTGTGTGTGTGTGTGTGTGTGTGTGTGTGTGTGTGTGTGTGTGTGTGTGTGTGTGTGTGTATGCAACTTCATTTGAATGACTTATCGTTTCTTTTTACTTTCACAAACTTAACCAGTAGTGCTGCATGTGCATGAAAACATAGACACATTTTATTGTGTGACAAATTCCTCAGTGCTAACGGTCAGAGGCTTGAATAATATACATAAAAGCATGGATCTGCACAGTGAGTCGCTACAAAAGATTGTACCACAGACCATCGACTTCATCAGATCACACCAAATCGCCCAGCACAAGGCCTATGCTAAAATGGTTTCCACAATCTAGACAGGTCATGAAAAACATCTTCTTGAAATCGTCTCAATGTAAATCTGCGTGTAGTGCGACTGGCGTGGTAGTCAGTGAAGCGCAGCCGCTCAAGTCACTTACAACCTTCCTGGCCCCGACAACCACGTCTATCCTAGGAGTTTGTGGAGAGGCGTCCCTTCCATCCGCACCGCTGATGTGGTCTCCAGTTACTGCCGCTCCACACAGATACACAGAACCCCCGGCAGAATACCAGGAAATGCTTACCACGCAGGAGCGGTTCGGATGGAAGGGACATCTCCCCACAAACTCCTGCGATAGACGCGGTTGTCGGGGCTAGGAAGGTCATAAGTGAATTGAGCGGTTGCGCTCCACTGACTATTACGCCAGTCGCACTACACGCAGATTTACATTGAGATGATGTACTACAAAAAGACAGAGCACTAAAAAATCCATATCTCTGGACCAAACAATGAACACTATCAAACAACAAGAAAGTAGTCCATGATCTAAGTACAACAACTGCGCACAAATGTAAAATCTCTATATATAATAGAGTAAGTGCCTCAACCTTCAAGCAAGAAGAAGAAGTAGCGCTCTGCCCCCAGGGCCGGTCCAAGCAAGAAGAAGGGGCTGGTCCAAGCAAGAAGAAGAAGTAGTAGTGTCGTATCAAACCAAGGGCAAAGAGGGATAATTTGCATATTCAGTAGCAGTGCATTGTGGGTAACCACAAATGTTCACTTATAGCTGAATTATTGCAGATTTGCTTCTGTTTTAAGAAGGAAAATTACACCAAGCTTTGCTTTTTTTTAGTAGGAGGGCTTTTTGGTCTCTTTTATCCTCCTATACATTCTTATTAGTTTGGGTCACCCTGAGCTGCTTGGTTACTTTGTTGTACTGGTCCAAGCCCTATCTCATACAGCCTTATTAACCCCTGCTATGTACTGATCAGGACCAAATGGCTGAAATAGGCTATCATATGTGGGTTTGATATGACTGTGTAAAACTTAAAGCTATAGGCTTGCTTTACTTACCAAAGGTGAAAAGGAATATTTTGCATATTTAGTAGTTTGTGGGTAATCACAAATGTTAACTTATAGCTGAATTATTGCAGATTTTCTTCTGTTTTAGGAAGGCAAATTATACCAAGCTTTGCTTTTTTTTAGTAGGAGGTTTTTTTGGTCCCTTTTATTCACCTATACATTTCGAGTGGTTTGGGTCACCCTGAGCTGCTTGGTTACTCTGTTATACTGGTCCAAGCCCTATCTCATACAGCCATATCAATCCTTGCCATGTACAGATGAGGACCAAAAGTCTGAAACAGGCTGTCACATGTGTGTTTGATATGGCTATGTAAAATTTAAAGCTATAGACTTGCTATACACCAGTGGTTCTGGATGCTTGCTTGGCTTACTAAGGGTGAAAAGGAATTATTTGCATAGTTAGTAGCAGTGCATTGTGGGTAACCACAAATGTTCACTTATAGCTGAATTATTGCATATTTCCTTCTGTTTTAGGAAGGCAAATTACACCAAGCTTTGCGTTTTTTAGTAGGAGGTCTTTTTGGTCCCTTTTATTCACCTATACATTCCGAGTGGTTTGGGTCACCCTGAGCTGCTTGGTTACTCTGTTGTACTGGTCCAAGCCCTATCCCATACAGCCATATTAATCCTTACTATGTACTGATGAGCACTGAAAGTCTGAAACAGGCTGTCACACGTGGGTTTGATATGGCTGTGTAAAATTTAAAGAAGCTATAGGCTTGCCATACACCAGTGGTTCTGGATGCTTGCTTGGAAGTGGTGGACACAGCCAGCAGTGGGCCCCTGTGCAAAATTGTAATTGTGGGCCCCCTACGACCTGCCGCGGCAAAATATGGGCGTGGCTACAACCTGCGGCGAGCTAAGCGCGGCAAAAAATAGGTGTGGATAGAACCTGCGGCGCGCAGCGCCTTGGCAAAAATGGGCGTGGCAATGACCAGATAAGGGCGGAGCTAACTGTAACTTAAAGCGAACCCGGGGTGAGGGTTTATTTCCTTTTAAACAATACTAGTTGCCTGGCGGCCCTGCTGATCTATTTGGCTGCAGTAATAAACTGAATTACACCAGCAACAAGCATGCAGCTAATCTTCTCAGTTCTGACAATATTGTCAGAAACCCCTGACCTGCTGCATGCTTGTTCAGGGTCTATGGTTGAAAGAATAAGAGGCAGAGGACCAGCAGGCAGCCAGGCAACTGGTATTGCTTAAAAGGAGAGAAATATGGCAGCCTCAAGATTATTCTCACCTCAGGTTCCCTTGAAAAGTGCAACGCAAAGACAGTGGGCCCAAGTTTTGGTGACCCTTTCCCCAGAAAATTCACATAATTGTGCAGGTTTTCTCAAGAAAATACACATCATGTCGGCAGATATGCCCAGAAAATACGTGCAATCAAGTCGGCAGATATGCCCGGAAAATACGTGCAATCAAGTCGGCAGATATGCCCAGAAAATACGTGCAATCATGTCGGCAGATATGCCCAGAAAATACGTGCAATCATTTCGGCAGATATGCCCAAAAAATACGTGCAATCATTTCGGCGGATATGCCCAGAAAATACGTGCAATCAAGTCGGCAGATATGCCCAGAAAATACGTGCAATCATGTCGGCAGATATGCCCAGAAAATACATGCAATCATGTCGGCAGATTTGCGCAGAAAATACATGCAATCATGTGGCAGACCTGCCCAGAACATACACCTGCTAATATAAATAAAAAAACAAAAACATTTACTCACCTGCAGCAGCAGACCTCCTGTCCCAGCCTCCATCCGGCGCGCAGCTCCCATGGGTGGTTGGGTGGATAGGTAGCCTGGTGGGAGGGTGAGTGGGTGAGTGGGTTGGTAGCCTGGTGGGTGGGTGGGTAGGTAGCCTGGTGGGTAGGTAGCCTGGTGGGTGGGTTGGTAACTAGCCCGGTAGGTAGGTAGGTAGCCTGGTGGGTGGGTAGGTAGGTAGCCTGGTGGGTGGGTGGGTAGGTAGGTAGCCTAGTGGGTGGGTAGCCTGGTGGGTGGGTTGGTAACTAGCCCGGTAGGTAGCCGGGTGGGTGATTAGGTAGGTAGCCTGGTGGGTGGGTAGGTAGGTAGCCTGGTCTAGGTAGGTAGCCGGGTGGGTGGGTTGGTAACTAGCCCGGTAGGTAGCTGGGTGGGTGGTTAGGTAGGTAGCCGGGTGGGTAGGTAGGTAGCCGGGTGGGTGGTTAGGTAGGTAGCCGGGTGGGTAGGTAGGTAGGAAGCCTGGTGGGTGGGTAGGTAGCCGGGTGGGTAGGTAGGAAGCCTGGTGGGTGGGTAGGTAGCCGGGTGGGTAGGTAGGTAGGAAGCCTGGTGGGTGGTTAGGTAGTCGGGTGGGTAGGTAGGTAGGAAGCCTGGTGGATGGGTAGGTAGCCGGGTGGGTAGGTGGTTAGGTAGCCGGGTGGGTAGGTAGGTAGGAAGCCTGGTGGGTGGTTAGGTAGTCGGGTGGGTAGGTGGTTAGGTAGCCGAGTGGGTAGGTAGGTAGGTAGCCGGGTGGGTAGGTAGGTAGGTAGCCGGGTGGGTAGGTAGCCTGGTGGGTGGGTAGGTAGCCGGGTGGGTAGGTGGTTAGGTAGCCGGGTGGGTAGGTAGCCTGGTGGGTGGGTAGGTAGCCGGGTGGGTGGTTAGGTAGTCGGGTGGGTGGTTAGGTAGGAAGCCTGGTGGGTGGGTAGGTAGCCGGGTGGGTAGATAGGAAGCCTGGTGGGTGGGTAGGTAGCCGGGTGGGTAGGTAGGAAGCCTGGTGGGTGGGTAGGTAGCCGGGTGGGTGGGTAGGTAGGTAGGAAGCCTGGTGGGTGGTTAGGTAGTCGGGTGGGTAGGTAGGTAGGAAGCCTGGTGGGTGGGTAGGTAGCCGGGTGGGTAGGTGGTTAGGTAGCCGGGTGGGTAGGCAGGTAGCCCTTTTAGTAGCTATCCGGGTGGGGGGCCCGACTCCCATCCTCCCTCCCTCCCTTCCTTCCTCACCTCGGACGGCCCCCCTCCCGATATGCGCGGCGGGAGAGCGAGCGGAAAATACAGGAAATCTTCGGCTCTCCAGGCAGACGCTAGAGGGCTCCGCCGCTTGGTCTCCAATATGTCTCCAAGTTGGAGACATATTGGAGACCAAGCGGCTGAGCCCTCTAGCGCCGCTCTTCGCCGCTCTCCCGCCACGCATACCGGGAGGGGGGCCCCCGAGGTGAGGGAGGGAGGGAGGATAGGAGTCGGGGCCCCCTGGGGGAAAAATAATAAATATATATATTAAAAAAAAAAATACTTAATGGGCCCCTGAAGAAAACGGAACTTCAGGGGCCCTCGTGCGGCGGCACGGCCTGCATGGCCGTATGTCCGCCACTGTTGCTTGGCTTACTAAGGGTGAAAAGGATTTATTTGCAAATTTAGTAGCAGTGCATTGTGGGTAACCACAAATGTTCACTTATAGCTGAATTATTGCATATTTCCTTCTGTTTTAAAAAGGCAAATTACACCAATACAGTGTGTGGCATTGCAGGAAGTGATGACAGTGGAACGCACGATAGAACACGGAAGAGGCGAGTCATCCCCGCCTGCTGCCTCTTACTAATAGTGGCGGCTGCCACTGTGCTTAAGCAGGAGGGAGAGCGCACATGGGGGACCCAGGTGAGGGGGGTTCCTGCTGAGCTTTAGCTGGAGGGGGAATGCACATGGGGACCCAGGTAAGGGGGGGAGGGTTCCTGCTGAGCTTAAGTTGGAGGTAGAGCACACATGGGGGACCCAGTTGAGGGGGGTCCAACCCCCCTCCCCACCGCTGTGCCCAATACCCCCTTCCTGCCCTCTACCCTCTTATGTGGCGTATGCTACGCTGCGGGTCGGCTAGTATATAATGATTTTATTCAAGGACTTATCCCAAAAAACGTTTTTATCTCCGAAGAAGCATCTTTAAGGGTGCGATACATGTGAGGTCTGTACTGCTCATTGGACCTGGGGGTGACGGTTTTCTGGCTCGGTAAGGTCTGCTTTTCATATTATTGTTTGTGTATTTTCCTATAGGTCATTGCTCTACATACCCAGTTGCTGTTTGCAGAATTATTTTGGAGCAGCAGACAGCACGTTAAGATTTTCACATTTATGAATCATTACCATTTCTTTATATTTATTGATGCTTGGCACTTTGTATGAATATATATTTATGGATTTGCATATTTTTGTACCCCCTTTGGCCAATTAAGCATTACATTGAGATGATTGCATGAAGATACAAAATACACGCATGGGACTATAGTTGGTCAGCGTGATGCGCACAGTAAACTACAAGCATTGAGATGTTATCACCTATGGGATGTGTGGAATTGAGCTCATGTATATCTGAATAGGCAGACGCCTGGCATTAGGCCATCAAGGGATTACTTCTCAAGGATTGCCAGTCAGTTTAACAGAGCAGCAAGATATGCAGAGGTGGTTTATGAACATTATTATTACAGGGCCCTGTTTTTCCAGATAATGTGTGTGTGAGGCCTTGGTGTGCGTCGGTGGTGGGATCATACATGACCAATCTAGCTTGTGGGAACAACCATTTTAGCATAGGAGTTGTGCTGGGCGATTTGGTGTGATCTAATGCAGTCAATGGTCTGTGGTACAATCTTTTGTAGTGACTCACTGTGCTGATCCATGTTTTTATGTATTTCATTCAGGCCTCTGACCGTTAGCACTGTGGAATTTGTCACACAATAAAATGTGTCTACTTTTTCATGCACATGCAGCAGTACTTGTTGAGTTTGTGAAAGTGAATGTATCAGGTTACCAGTACAGCTCCTCCATTGTGAGTGGTGCAATTTGAAATTATGGGAGGACGCTCATGTTTTTGTCAATCTTTATCGTTTCTTTTCACTAGGTGATGATATTTGATTGACATGGTTCTTTCACATATACCAATTAAATTCTAACATGTGTACAGACCATCAAGTGAATCCAGCCTTGTACCTTTGGATGACACAAAACTAACACATCAGTGATGGAACAATAATGGTTTGCCAGCTGCATGAACATAGAATATTGCTCTAGTCACAAAACCGTTTTAAAGGATATTTTGTGTTTAGCCTCATCAATTGCATTTGCAAAGTCATTGATGGATATCCCCTTGGCAAATACAGAATTCAGATTTATAGTGTCTGGGCTATAAGCCAATCTGGTTTCCCTAAATTAAGACATTTTGGAAGCAGACCAGATTTTACATTTTACAATCTCCAAAGAAATGATTGCAGAAGGAAAGTGTGCCTTACATTGTGCTACACGTGTGCAAACTAAAGGTTAAACATCTCATCTGACTGCAGTGTGTTTATGGCAAAGACAGAGAGATACTACTTGATAAAATAAAAGCAACTACTGTACATTTTATGAATGGAATTTGCAAAATGACTTTATAAATGACCTTCAAAGATTATTTCCTGTTACAACCTTTATTGGTAAAATGTGGCTGCTGAGAACATGAATGCCATTGTTTTAGGAAATACAAAAACTGTTAGTAACAAATGTAAAAAAAAACCCAAGCTGCAATCTCATCTGATCACTTAGATAATATCCTGACAAATAGTTCCAAAATAGCACACGATATATTGCGGTTCCTTCAGACTTTCCTCAGGGGTTAGTCATAGATTGTACATGAGTATTAATTTTGATAAGGTTGTACTTTTTAATGGCTACAATCCATTCTTCAAGTTGCTGTAGAGGGTTTTCTTCTATTGTCTTAAGAGTTTTGTCAACCATTGTAAACCATTCCCAATTGACATCACTAGTCATAATTGTCATTTCCGTCATGGGTTTTAAGTCAGTATAGGACTTGTGCCAATTGTCTGTGGCTTCTTGCCAGTGAAGTCTACAAACGAGAAGAGAGAAAATATAAGGTAGAAGAACAAGATTGCAGAAGAAGATGACAAACAGCTGGTGGTTTGTGCTGGAGTAAAGGATTTTTCATCACACCTCAAGGTATCCCCCCAATGAAAATTGTGAGGGCTTGTTGGATCAGCAGCAGGGAATGCATATGCATCCTGGCCCCATTCCATGTTACTTAGATGCCAATACTTTGTCTACCAGCCTTCTATAAGACTTGAAGTGATTATAAAATAAGGTCTCTCATTACTTTAATGCAGTTTGAAATATTAAATATGTTCTCAAAATGTAAAAAATTGTGGAAAAACTAATTTGGGAGAATTTTTTGTAAAAGACTATGATAGGAAGAGATCATAATATAAAGGACGCTGTGGGAGCTATAGATTTGGAGATTTGAGGACTAAAGAGGAAATGAACACCTGGGTGCCCTACTTGTTGCCTGAGGTGATGTGCTCATCAGCCCTGTAGACTAACAATCACATCTTTCTGCTTCAATAAGTGGCAGAGAAGATGTGATTATACTGTTCTGTGGACATGTCAGAATCCACTCTGCTGGCCTTGATTCCCTGGCCAGTTTTGTTTCCTATGCAGCTTGCATAGTTCAGTCCAGGGAAAAGAGGCCATTCTGTCAGTTTGCAAGGCTGACTGATTTGCATCTACTTATCATGCAATCTGCTTGTCTGCTTCCTTTGAAGGTTTCCAGTATAAATGTCACTTCCTCCCAGAATTCCTGGCTCAACATAGTTCCTGATTAGGGAGACTAACTTTAGAGCCTCAGCATCTTTGTTGCTAATATTCTAGTGTAGTTTATTCTTGGGGAGTGCTCCTTGCACTCCTATTAGTGCAGTCAGGTTTGTGTATATTTGTACAGCCCATTCTGTCTTGTTTTGTCTGTGCGATTGTACTGTCGCCAGCAGTGGCTGACAGTGAATCGTTCTGTCCTGTTCCTAGATCGCATTCGCCCTAGCGTTAGAGGCGGTGGATCTCCCTTGTCTGAATCATGGAGTATAACCTTAGCTGTGGTTGCTACTTGTTACTCCTTCAGTCTGTCTTGTCTGGAACGAACGCTTGCTGTTGTCTGGTGTGAGGCAACCGATTAGCAAGCGTTCCCCTCTTGTCTGTATCTTGGAGTATAACCTTAGCTGCAGCTGCTACTGGTTACTCCTTCTGTCTGTTTTGTCTGGAACGAACGCTTGCTGTTGTCTGGTGTGAGACAACCGATTAGCAAGCGTTCACGCTATCTGTTTGTCTTTGTTCTCCGTGTTCATTTGGTAGTCAGGGTTGGTACGTTTTGTCACTGTTGCGCTTAACGTGCGGTGACCGTGCCTTTAACGCGATTTTCACTGTTGCGCATAACGTGCGGTGACTGCGTTTAGCTACTTCATTTGTTATTTTCCTTGGAGTTCAGATTGTACTTATTTGCTGTGTCTTCCTTACTATTCATGCTCTGTCTTTGCTCAGTCTTGTGTTGCTGATAGCAATAGCCGATTAGCTTTCTCATTCTAGTCTGTTCTGATGTGAGATGTCTACCATCGCAGGGTGGCGACTAGATTGGTAGACATTCATATAGTCTGTCTCTCTTCTTGCTTTCTTCTGTGTTGCTACTTTGTTGCCCAGTCTTGCTTAATTGTACAATTTCAATCCTGCATCTGTGGCTGTACAGAGGACTTATTCCTCTGTACTCCACAGCTCCATCTGCTGGTTGGAATTCTCCTCTACAAATATATACTGGGTACTTTGCTTCTTTGATTGTGGCGATTTCCTTCTGCTTCAGCGCACGTGGTGTGCGCTGACTGGAAATCGCCCGCAGATCATTACAGGACACAAGTGGTTAATAGTATGTGCTGACCTTTTGCCATTTCTCACACAGTTTTATTTCATTGAGTTATTCAGAAAAGGTCCATCTCCATTGCTCCACATTTAGGCCAGTTAGCCGGGTGCGCACAGGCGGCTGGCGGGTGCTCGCGCATTCGCACTGACATACGGCAGTGTCGGTGGTGAGAGACAGACCTAGATCCTGTTTTTAAACGGGCTTAGCTTTACTCGTATAGGATAAAATCCTTTCTGGCCAGTAGATGAGATATTGCTTTAAAAAATTAAATTCTTTTTTAATGAACTCTGGTTTTCTGTTGTACTGAATGACAGTCCGTCTATCTACCAGCTGTACCCTGCTGTTGTCCGGAAGATTAGGAGACATTTTCCATCTTAAGGCCTGTTTTGACTTGTCAGCTTCTAAGCCCTGGTGAGTGGACAGAAAACAATAATGATAGTATGTAAGCCTTTTGCAGGGTCTCCCTCCCCCCCCTTCCTTTAGTGTGTCCTTCTTGATCTTAAAGATGAACTCCACTGAAAATAATGTAATAAAAAAGTGCTTCATTTTTACCATAATTATGTATAAATGATTTAGTCAGTGTTTGCTCATTGTAAAATCTTTCCTCTCCCAGATTCACATTCTGACATGTATTACATGGTGACATTGTTACTGTGGGCATGTTATGTAGCTGCTCCTAGCTGTTCTGGCTGTTAGACAGCTCTAAACAGCCATTTCCTGTCTGTGAACATTGTTACATTGTGGCAGTTTGCCAGGAGTACCGCGGTATTCAGAGCCTCTAGTGGGAGTGGTTTCAGCACAAAATCAGTCACACAGCGCCCCCTGATGGTCTGTTTGTGAAAATCATTCTATTTCTCATGTAAAAGGGGGTATCAGCTACTGATTGGGATAAAGTTCAATTCTTGGTTGGAGTTTCTCTTTAAAACCCCAGCTATGTCACGCTTCTCATGGACTAAAGGTAGCCATACACTGGTCGATTTACCATCAGATTCAACCAACAGATAGATCCCTCTCTGATCGAATCTGATCAGAGAGGGACCGTATGGCTGCCTTTACTGCAAACAGATTGTGAATCGATTTCAGCCTGAAACCGATTCACACTCTGCTGAGCTGCAGCTGTCGCCTGTCCCCCCCCCCCCCCCCGCATACATTACCTGAAGCCTGGTCCCGGGCATCTTCTCCGCATCACGGCATCCGCGTATAACTTTCTGTCACTCAAGTGACAGCGGAAGTTTAAATAGAGCGCCCTCTATTTGTACTTCTGCTGTCACTGCAGTGACTCAGGAAGTTATACACGGATGCCGCCAGATGCCGTGATGCGGACGGTGATGCGGAGAAGATGCCAGCCAGGAGCCGGGAGGTGATGCGGAGAAGATGCCGGGAGCCAGCTTCAGGTAATGTATACCTGCGGCGATCATACGCTGCTAGCGATGCGCTCCCTACCCGCGGGCGATCGACGATAATTTCCCGCACGGAGCGATTGATGGGACCGATCTATTTTGGGATGAAATCGATCAAAATTTAGCGTTTAGCGTGAACGATTTGACAGCAGATTCGATCCCTGGTGTGGATCGGCGGGTAATGGGCCTAATGTATGGCCAGCTTAAGTCAGACTTGATTTGTTAGCTTTGTATGTATGACCTTGTGCTATGTTGTATCGCTGTTTGCTACTACCTCTCTGTCTGTCTCCCCTTGGTTGCAGTGCATGTATCCCTATTTATTGTCCAGCGCTGCGTAATATGTTGGTGCTTTAAAAATACAATAAATAATAATAATAATCAAGATTACTGTGCAACCTGCATGGATGGTGCAAGCAAACACAAATGATAAAAAAGATGACTATTTACTTGTGTTTGGTATTTTTGCAGAGAAAAAGGACCACATTAATTGGAATCTACATAAGTGAGTATGGTCACACACCCTTTAATTGCATACATTTGAAGTTCTTAAAGTGATCCTTAAGTGAACTATAAAAAATGAGATTTACTCACCTGAGGCTTCCCTCAGCCCCCAGCAGCCGATCGGTGCCCTCGCAGCCCCGCTCTGACGCTCCAGGCCCCGCCGGCGAACACTTCCATTTTGGCTGTCACCGGCCGACAGGCATGGGAACGCGAGTGATTCTTCGCGTTTCCAGCCTGTATATCGCCCCCTATGCTGCTATTGCGGCCTCCTGGCTCTAAATACAATTAAATATGACTGAAAAAAACACAGAACAGGCAATAGAAAAACCAAGTAGTTCATGGTGACCCAGAGCCACTAGGAAAGTAGAGGGGACTAAAAGAGACTGAAAAGCCCTCCTACTAAAAAAAATGCTCAGTGTAATCTGCCTTCTTAAAACAGAAGGTATTTGCAACAATTCAACTTTAAAAGGGTTTGTAACACCAAAAAATAAAAAGATGCATACAAATAGTTAGTGCCACATATGTGTATGTAATTTTTTTTTCTAAAATAGGTCCATATATGTCCACAAAATGTTATTTTATTGTTTACCTGATTTGTATGCCTTTGCTGAACTATGCCAAACTGTGCAGTGCCAATAGGATTGTGGGTAGTCTTTTCTTTAGCTACAGTAACAAGCTTATCTCAAAATGCAAATAACAGACACTTCCAATTTCAGATAAGATAAGAACACTATGATCAGAAGGTCATTGAATCCCTTTCTCTTTGAAGAGGTTACACATGGATGTAAGCCTATTATTTAGGCGATGCATGCTATGTTCATTCAGGGCAGTAATCTGTAAAATAAGCAGTAAATTAACACTGAGGACCCATTCACACTTGTGCATTTTCAGAGCGATTTCAGCTTTGCTTAAAATCGCTAGCTATTTGAAAAACGTGTGCACAATGAAAGTATATGGAAGTGTTCTCATCTAAGAGTTTAGCGATTTGCTGAAACGCAAACGCGTTGCATGCAGCGTTTTCTGAGCGATTCTGGAGCGATTAGCGATTCAATAAAAGTATTTGAATTGAACTAGAAATCGCAAAACGCTAATCGCTGGAAAACGCTCTCTATACAGTGAAAAGTCGCTAGGAAAAAGCGCCAGAAAAACGCTCAGTGTTTTGCGTTAGCGTTTAGCGATTTCTAGTGTGAATGGGCCCTGAGTTGGGTTATAAAAAAAAGAACCTGTCAGAAGTGATGTCTCTTTTGCCTTCTTTTTTTTTCCACATTTCTCTTAAATCTGACAGTGAACACTAAAAAAAACAGGATAGTTAAGCTTATTAAATAATTTCTTATTGGATGATTTATTAAAGGTTTTTTTTGTTAATATGGAATTTTATCCCACTGTAAGGGCCTGAGCCCACTGATGCAGTTGTGTCTGCTTTTCAGTTACGCATCAATGTTAGAGATGCTGAAAAACGGATAGAAGCGGATACAACTGCATCAGTGGGCTCAGGCCCTTAGTGAGCAATTGTGGTGTCCCATGATTCATCTCTCCTGAATATGCAAATTATCTATTTTGCCCCTGATATCCAGAATCCACTGCTCAGGGTGACTCAGAACCACCAGGAAAGTATAGGGGACTAAAAAGAGACTGAAAAGCCCTCCTTATCTCAAATACCTTCTGTTTTCAGAAGGCAAATTACACAAAACAGGCACTATGATCTTAATACACAGAATAAAAAGCACATCCGCGTTACAAAAAGTTTTGTCTTTTAACTATTTTTGTAACATAAATTTTGTATTAGGCTTTCTGGTTGAAGTTAGAACATTGATCTGTATTACTTTTTTAACTGACATTTGCTTTAGCTGGAAAACATTATCCCCTTGTGAGTTATGAGAAATAATTGTCAAGTAAAATTCTTTCAATCAGGTGTTTCTGTTTCACTGGGAATCAATATAGTAAATTTATAATATGCACATTTTACCAAGTTCTGGCATTTAATGGACTACATTGTGTTTAAATTAACTTGACTGTCACTACATTTCTTTGTACATTTTAACCTTGATTTCTGTTCATGACAGTTATACAACCTCCATTTACGATGACAAAATGGTTGTCTGTTCAAGTTTCTAACTTCGCTTTCTTTATTACGTTACACTGTAGAGTTGAGACTTTCTCTAACCATGTATTGAAAGTAATTGAAAAAAGTAAATTAAAGAATTGGATTACTTAAACAACACTTCAATTTTTTTAATTTAGAAATGCAGCTGCGGTGAGAAAGTGAATTGAATGTTTTTTTTCCTCAATTCCTTAAATTCATGTCATTGTAGTCTGAATTTCCCATTGCCGTGTCCTTGTTTAAATAAACTACTTCTACTCTTTTCAACAAGTGAAGGAGACTATATATCATGGATAGCTTGGCTTTCTTAGCATGCAGGGGTAATGTGGTAACGCAGAGCTAGTATTCTTACACTCAGGTTCATATGCAAGTAACGTTTTTTTTCCTGAGTTTTGTCCTAGGAAATTATATTTCAACTTCTTTTTAAAATAATGTTTTGCTATTGAAAAAGTACCAAACAGTAGATGAAAAACTACTATCAAAAATATTTTGAGTATTCTCTCCCTTGCTGGTGATTTAAAAGACATCTTACTGACAAGCTGGAAAAATATTAACTAGGGGAAAATTCCGGAGAAAAAGTTAATTGCATATCGCCCCTGTCTCTGAAAAATGAATGCTAGAGGTTGACTAAAGTAGTTAACATACACAGATTGGTCAGTGGCTGCATAGTTGGGCAAATGAAAGTGAGGTACTTTTTAAATTCATTTTGCAGCATAAAATTTATGTTTGTGCAGATTCTATAGTGGTTGTTTGAGAAATCATTATTAAAGCCAATGATCCATGTCGTCTACTTCTGAGTCAAAAATCAGGGAGCAATGAAAGTTCAAGCCATTATGTCTATTAATCCTTTTCAATTCTGTGTCGTACTATGTCCGACATTAGCACTTTCTAGTATAGTCCCAATGTTGGACATAGTCTGACACAGGAAAAATGGCAGCTGCTAGGTGGCACTTTTGCCATATAAAAGCCGGCATAATGTCAGCCGATTTAAATCAAGACTAAAATCGGGCTAAGTTTGACAATTTAATCACGGCTAGCCCCATCCACTGCCCTTGCATTACGCAATATAAATATTATGTGGGTGCATTTGGGTTTACTGCACCACTACCAGATTTAGTCTAGCACAACGTCAGTTTATGTGGATCAAGGTATCCGACACTTTGATCCCCTTTCGACACCACGCTGCACAATGTTATAATGCTGGCATGGATGCAATAGGTATGTAGTTACAACCCGCAAGCAGGCACCAGCCCTGCCCCCCCACTGGTGTCGGGTCACCTCCTTGCTCTGGTGCGAGGGAGGTACAGAACCTTCCCTCTTCAGCTGTTTAGAGATGTTTAGAGATAACCCACGTCCCCCGCTCAGCAGAAAATTATGGAAGTGCTGGAGGACCGTGTGTGATTGCGAAATTAGAATGGAAAAGGATAATGATTAGTGAATACGGAAGTAAATATAGAGTACCGACACCTACCTGGAATTCTTGGAGATATTTTTTTTCTGAGGAGGAGGGGAGTTTGCCCATTTGGGGTTCCACAATATCAGTGACATAAAAGAAATGCCAGTATATAGTTTATTTGCAATCGATTATAGATGAGTCCATTAAAGCACTGATGTTTCTGTTAAAGAGGACCTATACTGTACTTAAAAATGAGTCTAGTCAAAGCATTTTCACTGAGTTATTATATATGTTTGTGTCCTTAAAGTTTTTTCTCACTTGTCCCTGTGGACGGCGGCCAGCAAGACAAGCAGTGAGTAAATTCCCAAATGGTATAGCTGTCACCAGGGATCAGACTGGAGTCTTTCAAGTTTGAAATCTTGTCACTGAAACACTTTACCATACCCACAACTTCCTTTTTGGTTTCTGAGTCAGCTAATTATATTAGAAAAATCTTCCTAATGACAGCAATAACATTTGCCACACATTCTATTGTCATTCAGATCTATCTGACATTAAAAAAAATTTAACCAGGCTTACTTTTAGAGTCCACACCTGGTAAAGCATATGAATATTTTTTTGTCCTCCTGCATAAGGAAGTATAGCATATCTGAGGAAAACATGTAGGTCCTAATACCACATACAATTTCCATAGCAAGATTTTATCAATGTTTAGTTCATAAACTATTTTTATGTAGCTTGGAATTGCCTGGAGCTTGCTCTAGTTTTCTCATCATCCTCATTTTAAGGTTTTTCCTGTTTACAATCCCATGGAGATGCATAGTGTCAGAATTCTAGCGGTTTTATTTATGTAGGAAAAGCTGTCATATGTATACAGTATGTTTTAAGTTTTAATGTTCTATGCAAAATGTAATTGTAAACTGTAAAGTTAGAGTACTTTTTTAAAATATTGCTCTGTGACATCTCAGCATATTCCAGGCAGTGAAACTCATAATTATTATATTATTTTAGTTACAGAGGCTAAAACATTCTTGTTTGTTAGAAGCATCTTCAAATGTCAAGGTCAAGATAAGCGTACTGTGTAAGGACTGAAAAGAAGAAGTTAAAAGTCACATTACTGCAGCAGACATATAAATATAAATTTGCTCCATTAATACATATAAATATTATTAATCTAAATATTAATAATCAATACCGTCCTTCGAAAGAAAGAAATCATTTTTGTTAAAACCTATAATATAATTTAATACTTTCAAATACATTTAAAAGCTGGATTCTACCAGTGATAGATGAGACAGTAAAACATTCTTGTGAGATTGTTATGATTCTGGAGGATTGTTGACGTGTTCTAGTCTCAGCTAGCTGATAACACATGATGTTTTGGGAACAGGCCTTATAAAAAATATAAAACAAGGGGTTTTCCCAATCAGTTAAAGATGAGGAAATGCTGACATCTGCCAGTTGAAGTTATTATATTTATTCATAAGAACGGCAAATATATAGAACATGCTTGTATATTATTAAATTTTAATGTGCAGTTATCTTATATGATTAATTGTTTAAGAAGAATTATATAATAAGCTTTATATTTAAATAAGTACTGTATTTTTTGGACCATAAGACTCACTTTTTCTCCCCCAAAAAGAGGTGTAAAAAGTAAGTGAGTCTTATGGTCCAAAGGTGTCTCCTATAAGTGCCCCCTCTGTCTTCCATTGCTGCCCTGTGTCTCTGGTATCCTCTTGTCTCCCCTCTGGCCGGTGTCCCCTGTGTCTCACTGGCTTCATGCCATCCTGTGTCCCAGCTGCCCATCTGTGTTCGGTGTCCCCCTGTGCCTCTTCAGCAGAGGGGACACAGAAGGAAAGCAGCCAGAGGGGAGACGGGGGACACAGGGGGGGCAGATAGGACACTGGGGACACAGGAGGATACATGGGGACAAAAAAAATGGGGGGAAAACATCTACAAGACGATCCATGACCACAGATGCACCAGGTTAAATAAATATTTTTTTCCTTTGATTTTTGACCTCTAAACCTGGGTGCATCTTATAGTCCGGAGCGTCTTATAGGCCGAAAAATACAGTATATTAGAAGCCCTGTGTACTTCAATAAGCATTACATTACTATATCTGTAATTCACAGATTGTTTGGGTCAACATGCCCTATTTCTTGTTTGGTAAAGAACACGCATTCCAAAATAATTAGCAGAAGGGGACATTATCTGAAATGCGTCATGAATGACATTGTTTAGTCTTAATGTCTGGGGCAAAAAAGTCAACCAGCAGACAAGATGGCTGGTGACGTCCATTTTTAATCAGCTGCGTCAGAAATGACCTAACCAGAATGTGTAAACATTGCAAACCTACGTTAATTCCCACAAGATAAGGTAATTAAGGAGTTTATAAACAATAATATTATGATTTAGGTATTCAAAACATGATAAAGCATTGACGCACAGAAGCGTTAGCTAATCAGAACCTGGGATCCAGGGAAATTCCAGAATAGGCAGCCATATTGCATCCTATCCCTATAAAAGTAGGAGCTGAAAGCTCATAGTTTGCAGACGCCCAACAATCTCCTGAGAAGACACATGAGGCAGAAGCTACCTTCCCACAAGTGGTTCTAGATGCTGAAGAGATGACAGAGAAGGGGCAATATGCTTAATATTTTGGTGATTTACTTTATTAATTTTTCAGCATTGAGTTCTGTTAAGATGTTAGCAAGAAGTTTATTTAAAAGCTATTTTTTATGCTATTTCTTTAAGAAGATTACTACAAGTTTTACACAGCTACTAGATACACAGCTACTGATTCAGATGAGACTACTTTTGATCTTATTCTACATAATACAACTGTTATATTCTTTTTTGAATGTACTTGGAAAATTGATGAATGCTTGGTTATAAAGGCCTTGATAAGATGGAATACTGTTAGAAGAAAACACTAGAAACAAAGAAAGTTCATAAACTTTCCCAAACATAATATCAGTCGGTGCAGGATCAGGTCAGCCAGGCCATGCGAGATAAATGAACAAAAAAGGATCCGCAAGCCAGACCAGATTGAAGTAGAAAAAGGCTGATATTTTTATTAGAGAAATCCACAGACAGTGCAATAAAATCACAGGATCAACTCACGCGTATCGGGCTTACCATCTGCCCTTAATCGTAGTTAAAAGTGAACCTGTATAAGGAGGAATTTATATGGAACCAGGGAGGAGAAGCTCCTCCCCCGGGAACACACAAACTACTCCTTAAAGGAACATACACTCTCAGAGAACACTTATACAAAAGCATCACTATAATAACATTGAAAGAGATGTATAAAAAGTAACCACTGAATTACCAATATAAAATATTTGTATTTATATTGGTAATTCAGTGGTTACTTTTTATACATCTCTTTCAATGTTATTATTGTGATGCTTTTGTGTAAGTGTTCTCTGAGAGTGTATGTTCCTTTAAGGAGTAGTTTGTGTGTTCCCGGGGGCGGAGCTTCTCCTCCCTGGTTCCATATAAATTCCTCCTTATACAGGTTCACTTTTAACTACGATTAAGGGCAGATGGTAAGCCCAATATGGCGATCGCTGCTGGGAGACTGAAGACAGGGATGCACACGCGTCAGCACGCGCAATCTTCTGCAAAACAAGTCCGCAGGACCTAACCCCAATCAGTGTTAGGCGGTCCTGGGGCTGCCACCGCGGCCACACCCATCGGCGTGACACGGTCGGCAAGTAGTTAAACAATACCAATTTCCTGGTAGTCCTGCTGATCTGTCTGGCTGCTGTAGTGTCTAAATCACACACACCTGAAACAAGCATGCAACTAATCTAGTCAGATATTAGTCAGAGCATCTGATCTGCATACTTGTCAAGGGTCTATGGGTACAAGTATTAGAGGCACACGATCAGCCCAACAACCAGGCAATTTACATTGTAAAAAATGGTATATTGTTTAAATAGTAATACATATGTCAGCTTCCATATTCCTCTCACTTCAGGTGAGCTTTAAAGAAAATCTGTAAATTCCCCCCCCCCCCCCCCCAACCCATGGCCATTCTTAGGGGAAGCCTTTGCATCCTAAAGGGGCTTCCCCGTCCTCTTCAGCCTCTGGGATTCAGTGCTGGCAGCCCCCAAACACCGGTGAGGTGAATATTTACCTACCGCGATCCTGACCAGTTTCGGCTTTCCAATTAGACTCAAACAGAAGTAGCCAAGCCCATTTGCATCTGCTGTACTGCACAGGCACGAGTCGCTGGTGTTCATCGGAAAGCTGCTACAGTGCCTGCACTGGACCCAGGAAGGTTAATACAGCTGACACACTAATGTTAGGAGTAGGTGGGGGCTGGCGGCGGCCGATCGCATGCAAAAGTCCGCGTGATCGCCTGCAAAGTCCGCGTTATCACGCGCAAATGTCCGCGATCGCGGCACTTTGCGCGCGCAAAAGTCCGTGAGCGGCACTTCACGTGCTAACTGTTTAGCACGCCTGTGCTAAACAGTTAGCACAGCTTTGTGAATCATGGCCATTCTCTGAAAAAGATTTATACAGAAATGCTGGCCAGCCTCCCTGCTCGCTGCAAACCTTTTTTGGCAGTTGGATGGAGCAACTGACATTCATTAAGTTCTTTTAAAAATAAAGAAAACCCTGAGAACCCCCTATGAGACGATTCTGTTGGGAATGTCAGATTTCTACTACTTACTGTAAGTGACAGCAACATAGGAGAAAAGTAATTTATGGCTCATTTTACTCTGAAAGAAACATACTTCTTATTTGTATATGTTTACATATACCGTATTTTTCGGACTATAAGACGCTTCTGACCATAAGACACACCAAGGTTTAGAGGACAAAAAGTAAGGGAAAAAATATATATTCTAAACCTGGTGCATCCATGGTGAAGGGGGCATCTTGTGGATTATGCCCCCTTTGTACCTTGCCCCTTGTACCTCTTGTCTCCTTGTGTCTTCATCTGTCCCCCTTGTGTCCTCCTGTGTCCCACATGTGTCTGCCTCTGTCCTCCTTGTGTCCTCCTCTATGCCCCTTTGTGTCCTCCATGTTTTCCATTTGTCCCTCTGTGTCCTCCTCTGCATGGACACAGTATAGGGAGTCCCCAACATTGTGGAGGGTTGGAGGTTTGTATTGGCAGGCATTCACAAGTCAGGAACTCCCTGCATTTGGACTATACGATGCAGTGACTTTCAGAATCAGAATCAGAATCAATTTATTTCGCCAAATGCAGCGGTTGCCGCACACGGAATTATTTGTGGTACACATTGGCATGGAGCATAGTGCAAGAACAACAACAACAACAACATCAGAACATAACTAGCAAGTAGCAATACAGAAATGCATTGAAGAACAAGGAACATAGTAGTACAAGTACATGTGCAAAATGAACATACGTAGAACGTAGCAGCTGGTCCTGCAATTTGGTTAATTAGTCCTAGGTGCAAGTACAATGAAATAAAGAATGAAGAATTGCCCCAGGTTGAGTACCTACAGGCTATTTAGGTCTGGGTGACAGACCTGCTATTTAGCTTTGCTGTGTGCATGGCTCGAGTTCAGAAGGAGCACTGCTTGGGGGAAAAAGGAGTTTCTATGTCTGGAGGTTTTGGTGGAAATAGCTCTATAGCGGTGGTCGGAGCGCATGCGGTTGAAAAAACGACCGCCTCGTTCTCAGCCTGGAAGCATGAAGGAGGTCCAGTGGTGGCAAGGGTGTACTGATAATCCTTTCTGCGGCCTTGATTACTCTATGTAGTCTGTACTTGTCACTTGTGGTGGCGCAGCTATACCAGATGATGATGAAGGAGCACAGGATAGACTCGATGGTGGCAGTGTAGAAGCTTGACATCAGCTCCTGTGGCATGCCAAACTTCCTTAGCTGTCTTAGGAAGAACAGCCGTTGCTGAGCCTTCTTTTGGCATTTAGTGGTGTTTTCCCTCCATCTCAAGTCATTGGTGATGGTAGTGCCCAAGAACCGAACACTTGATACTCTGGTGACCTCTGTGCCTGCGATGAAGATCGGGTTAAGTGTGGGAGGATGCTTCCTGAAATCCACAACCAGCTCGACAGTCTTTGCAGCATTAAGGACGAGTATGTTATCCTTGCACCAGTTGCAGATGCGCTCGATCTCACTGTGGTAGGAGCGTTCATCCTCACCGCTGATGAGTCCCAGTATGGTGGTGTCATCCGCAAATTTGATGACCTTTACACAGTCGGCAGTTGAGGTGCATCCATTCGTATATAGGGAAAAAAGGATCGGGGACAGTACGCAGCCTTGGGGGGCGCCAGTGTTTGTGGTCCTCACTCGGGAGAGGCAGCTGCCTAGTTTGACTCGTTGCGTCCTATTTGTGAGAAAGTCTTTGATCCAATCGCAGAGAGTTTGATCAAGCCCGAGTTGCGCTAAGTTGTTATGCAGGATGACCGGACTGATTGTATTAAAGGCAGAGCTGAAGTCTAAGAAGAGGATCCTAGCGTAGGTGTTGGGTCTGTCCAGATGTTCCATGATGAATTCCAGGCTGATGTTGATGGCATCCTCTGTGGACCTGTTTGCTCTGTATGCAAATTGAACTGGATCTAGGAGAGCATCGGTGGAGGCTTTTAAATGTCTGAGGACCAGTTTTTCAAAGATCTTCATGACAGTTGGGGTCAGGGCAACGGGTCTGTAGTTGTTGAGGTCCGTGTCCCCTGTTTTTTTTGGTACAGGGAAGATGGTGGACCTTTTGAGGCACGAGGGTACTTTACCCCTTGCCAGGGAGTTCTGAAAAATGGCAGTCAGTACAGGGGCTAGCTGGCTAGCGCATGTTCTCAGGCACATGGATGACACGCCGTCTGGGCCAGAGGCTTTCCTTGGATTCAGTTTCCGGAGGTGCCCGAGAACGTCGGTCGCTTGGACTTCTAACGGTACTGGAAGGGCCCTGTCCTCGCTAGGGGAAGTGGATGAGGGGGGTCCCCTGGGGGTGGCTCCATGGTCACCAATGGTGGAGGGTTGGTTTTCGAACCTACAGTAGAATTCGTTTAGTTTTTCAGCTAGTGCAAGGCTCGGGAGAGCGTGTTGAGGAGGAGGTTTGAAGTTCGTGGCTGCCCTGAGGCCTTGCCAGACCTCCCGTGCGTTGTTGGATCGAAGGCTGAGGCCTAACCTACTGGAGTAGTCCTTCTTTGCAGCACTAAATTCACGCTTAAGGGTGTACCTGGCTGCCTTGAACTCCTCCGGTGTGCCAGACTTGTGCGCTACTTCCTTGATTTTCCGGAGCCGGCGTAGCTTGCCATTAAACCAAGGCTTGTTGTTAGGGTAGACCCTAAATGTCTTTGTGGGGATGCACAACTCCTCACAGAAGCTGATGTAGGAGATGACGTTCTCCGTCCATTGCTCCAGGCAGGGTGCTTGAAGGACCTCCCAGTCGGTGCAATCAAAGCAGGCCTGTAGCTGCAGTTTAGCTTCCTCTGTCCACTTTCTTACGGTCTTGAAGACTGGCTTGGAAGACTCAAGGTGTCTCCTATAGGTGAGTATAAGGTGGATTAGACAGTGGTCAGAGTTGCCTAGAGGTTCCCGACGAGTGGGCTTGTATGCGTCTTTGAGGGCCGTGTAGCAATGGTCCAGAGTGTTTTGATCCCTGGTGGGGCAAGTGATGTGCTGTTTGTAGCGAGGCATCTCCGTGCGGAGGTTCGCGCTGTTGAAGTCCCCACAGATGATGAAGAGGGAGTCTGGGAGGGATGTCTCCCACCGTGAGATGGTGTCGCTGAGCATGCGCAGCGCGATCTTGGTGTTTGCGCTAGGGGGGATATAAACACCCACAAGGATGTAGGAGGAGAACTCTCTTGGAGAGTACTGCGGTCTGCAGTTGATGGCTAGGAGCTCAATGTCTGGGGAACAGCGATAGTCTATGATGGATGTGTTTGTGCACCAAGAGGCCTTAATGTAGAAGCAGATGCCACCTCCCCTGTGTTTACCGAAGAGTGCGCTGTCTCGATCTGCTCTGAAGAAGTTGAAACCTGGTAGTTGAAGGGAGTTGTCCGGGATGGTATCATTCAGCCACGTTTCAGTAAAGCGAAGGACTGGGGTATTTTCGCCCATAGATCGGTTGCTGCCAAGTAGTACGAGCAGCTCGTCAAGCTTGTTTGGGAGGGAGCAGACATTAGAAAGGAGAATGGCTGGGATGGGTGACCGCAGGCCTTTCTTTTTAAGCCTCACTTGTACTCCTGCCCTCTTTCCCCTGGGGCGGAGGTACCTGCTGGCCTGCCTGTCCCTCCTGGTGAGTAGCTTGATGTGATCCCAGGTTATGTTCCACAGGGGTGCATGGGTCGCTGGGCTGCAGGCCTCCCATTGCAGAAGTTCCTCTCTGCTGTACATGGTGATGCATGTGGCACTTGGGGGGTGCAGCTGATTCGGAGCCATGGAGCCACGGTGGCGGGAGAGGGGTGAGGGTGCAGTTTGCGGTGGGCCCCCTTTGGGGCAGTGGGTAACCCCAGCGCCTTCTTGTCCGAAAGCAGGAAGTAGTCGCATTGCAGATTTATTTCAGGACACACTGCAGATTTATTCCAGGTTTCGGCTGTAAAACAGGTCTTTTCCTTTAAGAATTATTAAGCTATTGCTTATTTTTTCAGGACTGCGGCCGGCTATGATCAGTAAGGGGTACCCAGTGGGTGGAAGGGCAGCAGCAGGGCCCAATAGGTGGAATGGCTTGCAGCAGGACTCAGTAGGTTTTGTGGGAGAGAAAGTGAGTGTTATAGTCCAAAATAATACAGTATTTTAAATTTTAAGATTTTTGCGACAGAGGTCCTTTAAGTACTTTTAAGTGCTTTCCAAAATGCTTGGATAATGTTTCTCTATGGAAGTGATCACACCAGAGCAATGTGATCTTTCCCAAAACGCAAACGCGGGTCCTGCAGCATTTCTGAGGTGATTCAGCCTAAAGAGAACCTGTAACAAAAAAAAGTTCGCCTGGGGGGTACTCACCTCGGAAGGGGAAAGCCTCAGGGTCAGAATGAGGCTTCCCCCACTCATGTAGCTGCAGCCAGTCCAGCGCTGGCTCCCCCGAAGTGTCCGGCAATCCTCCCTCGACAAGCGCTAATAAGCTCTGATTTACTGTATTTACCTCTCCTGGCTCCAGCGGGGGCGCTGTTGCAGCTTTCCGCATGGAGATAGGCGAAAATAGCCGATCTCCGTCTGGTCCGCTCTACTGCGCGGGCGCAGGAGACTTGCGCCTGCGCAGTAGAGCAGCCTGACGGAGATCGGCTATTTTCGCCTATCTCCTTGCGGAGAGCCGAGACTGCATCTGTGCTGGAGCCCAGAAGGTAAATATTTACATCCCTGCTGTTCAGGGAGCTTGATCTACGCTGTCGTAGAACCGATAAGGACGGGGGAGCCCTCAATAGGATCCGGAGGCTTCCCCTACCCGAGGTGAGTACCCCCCCAGGGGAGGTTTTTTCGTTACAGGTTTTGTTTAAGTAGAGGAAAAATTGCTCTAAAAAGCGCTAGAACAGAGCGATTTTCCATGCAGTTTTTTTGCAATACCAGTACACTTGCAGCTCTACTGTACATTAAAAAAATGCTATTCAAAAACGCTCTAAAACTCGCTAGGTATAAATAGAAAATCACTAGGCACATGCCTAGAATCGCTTAAAAAAAGCACTTCAAAAAGCACTGAGAGTTTGCGACTACACTAGCGCTTTTTGGTATGCCCAGCCCTAATTCTGTTTTTTAGGCCTTTACAAACAAGTTTATTTTTATTCCACTTCAACGATTATACAGTAGCTATTTTGTTAAATCCATTTTAATTCTAGATTGTAATAAAGCAAAATGGTGCAAACACAGAGAGGCATATTAATACTTTTGCATAGTACTGTATGTATATATTTATTTTTTTAACATACGATAGATGTAAAGCCATTAAATAGCTTTTAACAGTAACTAAACATTTAAAATAACTTACATTTTGTGTTTATTTAGTACCGTAAATTTAATTATGCTTATGCATATTTGAAAGTTTGATAATCTTTATGTTTGCACACAGCACAAACAACTATATATGGAACAAAACAAATAATTTCACATTCCCTCATTCTTTTCCACGGTTTCCCAAGGATGAATGAGTCCTGGCCAATGTGCATCTTCGAAAGCTGGATACTTAATCCAAATAGACAGCTTAGATACCAGGTGATAAATACTCCCTATGATTTGGATTCTGCATTTTCTTAGAGCCATAGCTAGCCTTCTCCTCTTACCTGAATATAGGAACTAGAGCACAATGGGGGTCCATGCTGGGTTTGGGCTGGGTCTGGGGCCCGGAACAGTGGATCTGCCACATGGGCCCCAGCTGCCATTATAAAGCAAATCTCTGGACCCGAAAGCCACACTGCCACTTTTCATTGCATTGCAGACCTGCAAATCAGAGCAGCATGTCTTTGTAACTCACCTGATTCCAGTGCAGGAGTGCTCTCTTCTTTGCTCTTTCTCCTGCAGCCCTTGGATCATTTTGCTATGCCTCTGTCTGTGCCCTGGTCTGCCTACATGTCAGGTGACCTCATGTGACATGCAGGAAGACCAGGGCAGAGAGATACAGAGCAGAATGATCAGAGGGCTGCAGGAGATTGCAGAGAATAGAGCACTCCCATGCTAGAATCAAATGAGTTACACAGACACACTGCTCTGATCTGCAGGTCTGCAATGCAATGAAAAGTGGCAGTGTCTAATGAATAGATCTGCTCTGAAGCTGCCTTTGCATTTCATTGCATAGCTGCTGTATTTATAATGTTTCTAGTGATATTTCTCTTCTGTTTTACATTCTATTGCACAGGAATGTTTACTAATTGTGGCTGTCTGGCTGATAAGGAAACATAAACAAGATAATGTAATCACTTGAGTTCAGCGAATCTAAGCTTTGGCTGTAAAGGCTTGTACATACGTCCAAACAATCTGCCCAACTATCATCTAAACTTGGTCTGTTGGAAGACAGTTGGACATGTGTATGGCTGGCAAACAACTGATATCAGGTGGTTTGCCAAAACTATCTTGCAGGTTGGTCATGGGTGTACAAGTCGTTTGAACAACTTTGTTGTTTTTGAATGCGGACATGTTGTGCAATTTGTTGTTTCTCTTGCGCACAGTATTTAAGTTAGTTGGTTGTCGTGTGTGTACATACTTGTCATGTAAACAACTTGTTGAGAGGTTTACATTACAGTCTATGGCTGTGCCCAAATCAGGCGCTGCTCATGTGTTGGTTATGTTCAATTTTTGCTAAATTTTGTGAAGTAGCCACTCTCATAATGACTGTCATGCAGACCCGCCTCTAAAAAGAACATTTATTTTCCTTCTAGGGCATAGGAAACACTATGGGTGCTAAAAATGATCTGGCATCTCAGTGGAAGTCTGGCAAACTTTGCTTGACAGCAGTGATCGATTCTGTTCATCAATTAATGATCTTTAAAGGATGCTAGCTATCACTCATGATGACATGCCTAACTTTCAGAAGACATGGGACCCATTGGTGGTATTTGCAGGTAATAGAGGTTTACAATACATGACCTGCTTAGGTTGAATTTCTAGGATCCTGACTGTATCCTTTGTTTATTTTGTTCTTTAAAACTTTTATTTAATACCTTTACCAGGGATTATTTCCCCTATTGTTTGCAAAATCTATGGTATTTTACATATTATTACTTACTTACAAATTTTGCACCCTTGCTTCATATTGTATGCAATTTTTGTGCATTGCATTATTTGTACCAATAAATGTGTGTGCTCTTGCATATTTTTGATTTATTGTATGGCCTTTATTAAAAAATGTTTGGAACTGAAACCCCTTCTGCTATATATACAGGGAGTGCAGAATTATTAGGCAAATGCTCGAAAGCCTACTACCAATTAAGCATATTAGGTGTTGTGCATTATTATTATTAATATTATTATTTAGTATTTATATAGCGCCGACATATTACGCAGCGCTGTACAATGTATATATATATCTTGTCACTAACTGTCCCTCAAAGGAGCTCACAATCTAATCCCTACCATTGCCATATGTCTATATTATGTAGTGTAAGTACTGTAGTCTAGGGCCAATTTTTTAGGGGGAGCCAATTAACTTATCTGTATGTTTTTTGGAATGTGGGAGGAAAAAAGAGTGCCCGGAGGAAACCCACGCAGACACGGAGAGAACATACAAACTCTTTTGCAGATAGTGCCCTGGCTGGGATTCGAACCAGGGACCCAGCGCTGCAAGGCGAGAGAGCTAACCACTACGCCACCGTGCTACCCATCTCTGTAATGAGAAGGGGTGTGGTCTAATGACATCAACACCCTATATCAGGTGTGCATAATTATTAGGCAACTTCCTTTCCTTTGGCAACATGGGTCAAAAGAAGGACTTGACAGGCTCAGAAAAGTCAAAAATAGTGAAATATCTTGCAAAGGGATACAGCACTCTTAAAATTAAAAAAAGCGCCTGAAGTCTGATAATCGAACAATCAAGCGTTTCATTCAAAATAGTCAACAGGGTCGCAGGAAGCGTGTGGAAAAACCAAGGCGCAAAATAACTGCCCATGAACTGAGAAAAGTCAAGCGTGCTGCTGCCAAGATGCCACTTGCCACCAGTTTGGCCATATTTCAGAGCTGCAACATCACTGGAGTGTCCAAAAGCACAAGGTGTGCAATACTCAGAGACATCGACAAGGTAAGAAGGGCTGAAAGACGACCACCACTGAACAAGACACACAAGCTGAAACGTCAAGACCGGGCCAAGAAATATCTCAAGACTGATTTTTCTAAGGTTTTATGGACTGATGAAATGAGAGTGAGTCTTGATGGGCCAGATGGATGGGCCGTGGCTGGATTGGTAAAGGGCAGAGAGCTCCAGTTCGACTCAGACGCCAGCAAGGTGGAGGTGGAGTACTGGTTTGGGCTGGTATCATCAAAGATGAGCTTGTGGGGCCTTTTCGGGTTGAGGATGGAGCAGGGCCGGTTCAAGTAACAATTGGGCCCTAGGGCAAAATTAGCCTGGGGCCCTCCAACAGACACCTCCCGACCAAAACGCGTCATTAGAGGCCCTTTGTTGCAGCCAAATTTCCTTCCTGGGCCCAAGAGCTGGCTGCTGATCCTCCCCCAATCATCTCCCAACTTAACAGACTCTGCAGAGTCCCTGGGGAGCAACAGTTAAGGTGGGGCAGGGACACCTTGGGGGCCCCTACAGGCTCTGGGGCCCTGGGGCCTGTCAGGAACCGACCCGCGGCACGCCTGCGTATGCGGTTCCCGACTGCGGGTTTGACCAGATCAAGCGGGGAGCGGCCTTATTTAAGCTACAAACAAGGCTGTGACCCCCCAGAACACTTCTCACTGCCACCACTAGCGGTTCGCTAGACACGTCCCCTCAGCTGTCGAGGGCTAAACACGCAATCTGCGTTTTCGTATTTGGGTCAGCTTTGCGCTTAGGCCGAATACGAGAACGCCACACACCCACACACAGTTGCAATCTTACACTGTAATGAAGCAAAACCACTAGCCACTCTGCTGTCGCTACTCGCACTGGCGTTTTTCGTACGTTGGGTCAGCTGCGCGCTTTAGGCCAACGTATGACAAACGCCCCCACACACAATGCATTTACAATTTCATATGGTAGTGTTGCTCAAGCGTACAAATAGGCATGGACTATACACAGTTGCACTTCAATCTCTTCTAGGCTATGAGTGTTAGTTTAGCACAGCAGAAGTCAAGCTTATTAAATAATAATTTAATATTCCAGAAAAACATGGAACAATGCAGAACAGAATATATACAAAAGATTACAAAAAAACAAAGTAAAAAAGTTACAAAATTAAGAGTTACAAAGATAAGAGGTTACAAAGATACACACCAAGCAATTTGCTTACCAAAATTCAGGAATCCAGATAGAAGAATCTTGGACTTTTGTGGACGGACACAATTCTGGTTAGACCAGGAGTCCACTAGCTTGGGCCAGGAGACCAGCCGCAGCTACCATCAGAAGAGAACTGATTTGAGGTAGCTGTCCCCTGGTTTTTATAATGAAATATTCGCCTCGAGGCTGTAAGCCTGTGTGGACGGGGGGAGACTAGATTTAATTACATCCTCAGTCATAATTGGATATTCAGAGATCCAACATCCACTATAGTACCCACACCCAACAAAAGACTTCCATAGCCCAATTTCCCCAGGTTACAATGTCTATACATCAAGAGATTGTTAAGTGAGGCTTTTCAACTCCACCAATAATTTAATTTCCTCACAGTGAAATAGGGTTTCTTCACCACAAGCTGACATGTTTTAGACTTTTCCTGACTAGGCTTGCTTTGTGTATTGAGACAATGGGCCGTCTCCTGAGTTCAAAAAGCCAGGCAGATAATCCCATTAGCAGAAACTCAAAGCACCTCATTTGGTCAAGACAATACCCACTTCCTTGCCCCAAGCAATCAACGGCAACAGCTCCCTTCTAGCAGACCTACATGGAACACAGGCAGAAAAATGAAAGAATATGTTCCTGTTCCTTACATCCTAAGCATCCCAATATATTCCTGACAGGCCATTGCCCATTTTTTTCTATGGTAGCTCCGGCCCTGGGATGGAGTCAAGCTCAACTCCCAGTCCTACTGCCAGTTTCTGGAAGACACCTTCTTCAAGCAGTGGTACAGGAAGAAGTCTGCATCCTTCAAGAAAAACATGATTTTCATGCAGGACAATGCTCTATCACACGCGTCCAAGTACTCCACATCGTGGCTGGCAAGAAAGGGTATAAAAGAAGAAAAACTAATGACATGGCCTCCTTGTTCACCTGATCTGAACCCCATTGAGAACCTGTAAGCCATCATAAAATGTGAGATTTACAAGGAGGGAAAACAGTACACCTCTCTGAACACTGTCTGAGAGGCTGTGGTTGCTGCTGCACGCAATGTTGATGGTGAACAGATCAAAACACTGACAGAATCCATGGATGGCAGGCTTTTGAGTGTCCTTGCAAAGAAAGGTGGCTATATTGGTCACTGATTTGTTTTTGTTTTGTTTTTGAATGTCAGAAATGTATATTTGTGAATGTTGAGATGTTATATTGGTTTCACTGGTAAAAATAAATAATTGAAATGGGTATATATTTGTTTTTTGTGAAGTTGCCTAATAATTATGCACAGTAATAGTCACCTGCACACACAGATATCCCCCTAAAATAGCTAAAACTAAAAACAAACTAAAAACTACTTTCAAAAATATTCAGCTTTGATATTAATTAATTTTTTGGGTTCATTGAGAACATGGTTGTTGTTCAATAATAAAATTATTCCTCAAAAATACCACTTGCCTAATAATTCTGCACTCCCTGTATATATACAAGAAGCTGACTTAAATCTATTCATTCAGTGTTTATGTTAACCACTTGCCGACCGCACGCTTATACCGTGCGTCGGCAAAGTGGCAGCTGCAGGACCAGCGACGCAGTACTGCGTCGCCAGCTGCAGGCTGATTAATCAGAAAGCAGCCGCTCGCGCGAGCGGCTGCTTCCTGTCAATTCACGGCGGGGGGCTCCGTGAATAGCCGCCGATGGCGGCTTGCAGGCTAAATGTAAACACAAACGGAAATAATCCGCTTTGTTTACATTGTACGGCGCTGCTGCGCAGCAGCGCCGTAAGGCAGATCGGCGATTCCCGGCCAATCAGCGGCCGGGGATCGCCGCCATGTGACAGGGGACGTCCTGTCACTGGCTGCACAGGACGGATAGCGTCCTGTGCAGCCCCGATCACCGGAGGGACAGGTAGGAGAGGGAGGGGGGTGAATGTCGCCGCGAAGGGGGGCTTTGAGGTGCCCCCCCCCGCAACTAGCCTGCCCACCAGAGCGATCAGACCCCCCCTGCACACCATCCCCATAGGGGGGAAAAAAGGGGGGCGATCTGATCGCTCTGCATGAAACCTGATCTGTGCTGGGGGCTGCAGAGCCCACCCAGCACAGATCACAAAAAATAACGCTGGTCCTTAAGGGGGGGTAAAGGGTGGGTCCTCAAGTGGTTAAACTTGTTCACTCTAGTCACATTTTAGTGCGACAAAGAATATAAAAAGTAAAGCTGTAGACCACATCAATTAGTTCTTCCCGTGACATACCATATTGTAAAGAAAAATCTGTCTGGATTGTGATACCGGAAGCCTACAATGCAGAATATTAGAAATATGTTACACTCATTATTTGACAGCTCACCTTTGCACTGGATGCACAGCAATGCTTTTACTAAGTACAAGCAAGAAGTTTTAAATCAGGATGATACCATTTTTTCATTCTAAGGGAGTAAAAAACATTATATATATGTTAGATATATAAAATATTGTTTATTCACTTGGAAAATAGCAAGTATTCAGTATGTAGCCTTTAACTTTTGTTGGACATATTATTATTCTTTTTAGAAAGCCTCCTTGTGTTCAGATAAATGGGAAAATGTACCTGGATGGAAACAGCATGTTTAGACACCATCAACACAAGTATTGCCTCTGGTCCTAATTCATTTCCATGGTTACTCTAGGACCACTGGTGTAACAATAGGGCCTGCAGCCCCTGCCCCCGCAGGGGGGGGGGGGCGGGCCCGCTTGGGGCCATTTTGAGGGGCTGGAGGGGTCGCAGCATGAGGGGAAAGCCATGCTGTCCTTCAGCAGGGAGGGGGGACGGTCCCACCCCCTCCCTCACCTCGAGCTCTCCCCTCTGATCTCCCCTCCAGCGTTGAATAGTTTGTGTATGCAGGCGGTGGGCAGCAGCAGATACATACCTTCCGTGCGCTCCAGCGTGGATGTTTCTCCCTCTAGTGCCTGACGCGACTTCCTGTAAAGCCACGCTGCACACACAAACTATTCAACACTGGAGGGGAGCGTAGAGGGGAGACCCCGAGGTGAGGGAGGGGGGGACCATCCCCCCTCCCCGCTGAAGTGCAGCATGGCTTTCCCCTCATGCTGCGACCCCTCCAGCCCCCCAAAACGGCCCCAAGCGGGCCCGCTTAGAATTTCTGCAGGTGGGTTCGGCGGGACCTTGTTACGCCCCTGTCTAGGACAAACAAGTTGAAGTAACTTTCTCATTGCTCAAAGCATCAGAAAAATAGAAATTGATTTTTCTATTTAAAGTACACATGAAGTGACATGTGACATAATTAGATAAAAATATAAACATATGATACGAGACCAGAGGCTAAACAGCCAAGAAACAGTGAGAGAAAACTTCAGAAAAGGTTTGAAGCAAGTCTAAATCCACGTTTTTAACTTTTATTATGGCTAGAGCTAAACTGCCCCATCCCCACAGCAAAATGAGGGGTTTATACCCCCCAAATCCCCTCTGCTAAGTCCGGGGAGTGCTTCTTGCTTGAGGCAGAGCTTAGGGCTGTAGCTCTGCCTCTTCGTGCGTCAATCCTCACTGATCACCGCCTCTCCCCACCCCTCTCAATCTTCCTTCACTGAGAGGGGCGAGGAGAGGCAGAGATCCGCGGGCAGATTGACGTGCATGGAGGCAGAGCTGCAACTAAAATCTCTGCCTCCATGGGCAGCAAAATCCACGACTAAGAAAGTCGTGAATTGTGCACAGGGGATTTGGGGGTGTAAACCCCTTGTTTTGCCACAGGGATGCAGTGTTTTAGCACTAGCTATAGTGCTTAGCATAAATAAAAGTTAAAAAAGTGAATTTAGACTCACTTTGGAGTCTCTTTAAGTTCAATGGGTCATTATCTCTAATTGTGTTACAGCTTAAACAGCAGAGTGGGGATTCTAAACTCCAACTGTCGCAATCTGGTGCAATGTTACAAACTGAGCTATGTACAGTACAAGTAAAAATAAAACTATGAGACTCTTTGCTTTGCTACTAATGTTCTATTAACATCCATACTGCACATACAATTAATTAACTTATAAGTTTATTTTCATTTCAGGTTCACTTGAAGTTATTTGTGGTCTTGACACAGTGCAGGTACATAGTGCACAACCTGTGGGCTGTGCTGGAACCCTACATGCCTTCCCACAATAAATGTTTTGTCATTCACAGGTTGCTAATAATGATATTCCTCAAAACAATAATCTTGTTATAGCACAATGGGAATGTTAAAAAAACAAGTGTATTCAAATATTGCACTTATAGATCCTCGACTTTTAATTGGCATAAAGTTTTAGTGTTAGTGGGCTCTCAGTTTCCCAGGCTGACTGTTTGACTGGTGTCCCTTCCGTCTGGATTTCCTTGCCTCCTTCCTGCTCACTCTCCAAACCACGGTAATGTTGCCAGAAGCCCCTCCCTGATTGAAGAGGTCCCTCCCTTTCCATTCAGATGCATCATGGGATAGTTAACAGAAGATTGATTGACAGAGCTGCTACTGTCTTAACTTTTCACCATTCCAATGATCAAAGGTTGAGAAAAGAGAACCTGAAATGCCCAGTCTCTATCCTGTCACCATGATGCTGGAAAGAACAATACTTTGGATTTGTGAAGGTGCTACCACTTTTATTGTTGAGATAAATATACAGTTTTGCTTCAGGTAATTGTATACCTATTCTATTCAGGTAATTGTGGTGAGTGGCACTTTTATGTACATACACAGAAATTGCATTTACACACTGGACTATGAGTTATGTAGTAATGGGTCCTTAAACTAAGTGAGCTGTTTGCTGCAATTATGTTACATAATAATCTTATTTACCAAAACTTGTAGGTAATTTGTTTCTGGAAACTCGCCTATTGTTTCCCACCATCTTTGACTTTTATGAGAGGATTCATATCACATTTTATTCATCCACTTGCCTTTTAGACGTCATGACCTTATAATGAATTTAATTTGTCAAATGAATGCTTTTAGTAAGGTTACATGTTTAATATCCGTGGTGTTCTCAGCGCTCTGAGCTATATTTGATTGAAAAGCCAATATTTTATGGAAAATATGTAATGAATTTAGTCAGTTATAAATGGCCTTTTAAAGCTGTAGGTGGCACAGCCAAAGTGGGCAGCAGCTTCATGAGACCGGTTTTGATCTATATTAAAACTCTTTTTAAAAGTTCAAATATCAAACTAAAGAAATAGTTGTAAGTAGTAAACTCTGCAAAAGATCTTCCTGTTCCTGCAAAAATTAGCAAGCTCATTTGACTATTAAAGGTATTTTATTTATTTGTATGTTAATTAAATATTTCATACACTTCTTCGACTGTAAACCAGTGGTTTTCAATCTTTTTCAAGTCATGACACATCACGCCCAACCTTCACATCTCTGTGACACACTGTTGCTGGCAATCAGTGGCTGCTACTGCTGCTGGCACATAGGCGGCTACTAATTAGTGGCGGTTACTGCTACCGGCACAGTGGCGGCTGCTAATCAGTGGCTGTTACTGCTGCTGGCACAGTGGCGGCTGCTAATCAGTGGCTGTTACTGCTGCTGGCACAGTGGCGGCTACTAATCAGTGGCTGTTACTGCTGCTGGCAGTGGCACAGTGGCGGCTGCTAATCAGTGGCTGTTACTGCTGCTGGCACAGGGGCGGCTACTAATCAGTGGCTGTTACTGCTGCTGGCACATTGGCGGCTGCTAATTAGTGGCGGTTACTGCTACCGGCATAGTGGCGGCTGCTAATTAGTGGCGGTTACTGCTACCGGCATAGTGGCCACTACTAATGAGTGGTTGTTAATTCTGCTGGTAGAGAGAAGGTTGATAATCAGTGGCTGTTGCTGGCATAGTAGTGGCTGCTCATCAGTGGTTCTTAATTCTGATGGCAGAGAGGAGGTTGATAATCAGTGGTTGTTGCTGGCATAGTGGTGGCTGCTTATCAGTGGCTGCTGCTTGTCAGTGGTGGTTACATGCTACTGTTAAAATATACACCCCACCTCCACCTCTCAATTATTTTCACAGACTATTCTTTTGCCCTCCAGAAATAAACTGAGAATTTAATAGTAGCCGTATTTGGGTGCTGCCATAGACCGTAATGTTAATAACCACTATAGTGGCGCTCACTTTGTATTTGGGCAATAGCTGGACCCTGAATTACGTGGCAAGAAAAAATTAGATAATCAGTAGAGAAATTCATTTGTTACATTTTCTGAGATTGCCTAGAGCAGGGAGCACCGTCTTTCAGCTTCTCCCTGCACCCAAATTAGCATGCACCCTTTCCTTATGTACCCAGGAATCCTGGCGCTAGTTTGTGATTGTTTAAACAAGCTGGCAGCGTAAATTTGTTGTTTTGTGCACAGCACAAATTGTCTATGGGGATTTGCTTAAGGTCCCCTAAAGTATACTAGCACCAGAATCCCTGCTGTAAGCGATACTGTTTTAGTTACATATCTAACTGATTAAAGCTAAAGAGAACCTATTGGTTTATTTCTGTTTATAAACCTCAAGAAACACATGATGGCCTTAATTAGAAATGAACTGGCGTAATTTGCTAAATAATTTTTGCATTGGAACAACTGTTTTGCATGTGCAAGTATGCAGCCTGTTTCCTGAAAACACCTATGTGCTCATTATTTTACTTTAAGTAACTCAGAAGAACATTGTACGAATTAAACCTTAATTAACCATGTCAGTCTGCAGGTTGTTTTCACCTTATGGATGAGTGGAATTTTCACATTTCAGCACTTCTCCCTTTCATTTCCCAATAATTTTATCACTACTTATCACAACCAAATGATCTATACCTTGTTTTTTCGCCACCAATTAGGCTTTCTTTGCATGGTACTTTTTGCTAATAATAATTTTATCCTAAATGCATTTTAAAAGGAAAAATAAGAAAAAAATGGACAACACTCTCGACAAACATAATAAAAAAATGTCAGTTTCTAATGTATGTAGGTGTATTTTTACTATTTGGCCACAAGATGTCCTTGCACATTATTTTCTATTAGCATACTATAAGTACGCAAATAGGAAGTAATGCGTGGCTGGGTTACTTCAGAAGTGATGCAGTGGCTACTCGTTTGCTCCTACATCTGAGAATGATCACTGTTTTTGAACAAAAACAGTGATCGTTCTCACCACACAAGCCCGGTTTGGCTCAGGGGACTTCTGTCTCCTGCCACCAATCTCCCTTGTCTCTGTGACCATCGTGATCCCGGGCTTCTGCACGCACGATTGCACATGCAGCCCCGCAAAGTGCACAGACATGAGTCTTGTGTCCCATCAGCCCCGGTAACTGGTGCAGCCATGCCAGTCGAGCTCTCGCATGCGCAGAAGAGCCAAGTGGTGCGACTGAGCCAGAGTACCGGGGCTGATTGCGGCCGAACTGAGGCACAGGGGAAGTATCACATTTTTTAGTAAGCCCATCTCAGGCACAAGCCCATCTTAAAGTTTTTAAACCAAACAGGACAAAAAACACTTTTATGTGCATTGTCCAGTCTACTTACATTTATGGCATCTATGGCAGCATTCATTTTTTTTTCTGTGCATATCTCCAGAGAAGAGCTGCATACTTGTCAAAACACAGACTTACAGAATTGTAAAACTGACAGTTCAATATAGCCTGGTTTTTTTATGTCTTGTGCAGTAGCTCTCAGTCTTTTTCAGATCAAGGCACCATTTATGTCTTTTTGCAAGGTTTCAGAAGGCATGGCTAAATATGGGCATTTGGCACTACAGCCTTCTTGTGCTTCCAGCATGTCCCACATTTTTGGTGCCATCCAAAGTTAATCCCATAATTTCACTGACACTAAAGTGTCCCAGCTTCTGCAATGCGTACCCTGCTTTCCCCACTGCAATATCACTTCTTCAAGTATGGTGTCAGTATACTTCCCTCCATAGTACTACCTTATTTACATTGTACCCCATTAGATTCCCTTATTCTAATGCCCTCATTGAGCCACTTGTTAGTGATTCCATCATTAATGCGCACACATGGTGTTCCCTTCATTATAATGCCACTTATAGTACTGACCTTATTATAATGATGCTGCTATTACCTCCACTTGTGCCACTTGCATTATTGTGCTTGCACAGTGCCTCTTGCAGTGAGAATTGCAAGGTTTATAGATACATCTAGGAGATTAATATAAGATTAGATCTATGCTAAGAAGATCTTATGTAATCTCCATTTTGGATACGTGGCAAGGGGATACAATATCAGGTGAATATCAATCATTTACCTTATCTTACAAGCATAAATGCAAAAATATCCAATTCTTTACAGTACATTGTTTACACTAAGGAAATCTTTAAGTCTCCGAAACTGAATTTTCTTCTTATTCCTCTTCACACACTACATAGTTTTTAATTGGTGTATTTAATGGATAAAATATTGTTGCAAAAGACTCTTTGGAGACTAAATAATAGGGGTCTGACCATGCACCTGTTGCTTTGTCATTTAATGGCTGTGATCCTAAAAGTGCCCCATCTCCACAGAGCCATGGCTTCAGACTGGGAAATCCAAACTGCGGTATTTTCTACAAATTAAGATTTTTTATTTTTTTATTTTACAACAATCATTGATGCAATAGCTGGCCACAGAATATTAGAGAGGAAAATGAATGGAATACCTTCTAAATGCAATTATAACACCAGAACACCACGATAAGTGCTGCGCACAAAAAACCTAAATCCAAACTTAAAAAAGTCAGACTAGAACTGCAGTTTAAGACAAAAAGATGGAGTAGTGCTCCGCAGTGTATTAACATTTTAATGGGAAAAAAACATGAAAACACAGTAATGGCTAGCAGGTCTCCTGCTTTCTTTTCAGCCACTATGCCCCAATCTACCACCACCTTCTTCACCCTATGTGGTGCGTCCCCGCTTGAACAGGAGGTAAAGAGCAACACCTGCCCGACTTCGGTTATACCCAGGCCTTGGAGGTGCAAGGTATAGCAGCTAAGGGCAAGAAAGACAGAGTACCACCAGACAAACAAGACTATGCAGCTGGGTGATGGAAGAGGCTACACAGGTTGTCACAGGAGTAATGAACAACGCGGTGAAGGCAGTCTCCAGCTAGCAGGGTAGTAAGACTCCATTGTACCCCCACGGGTACAGTGATCATCCAGACAGGCAAGCTAATGCAAAGCAAAGAAATACAAAATACAACTTTCACAGCATGGACCCAGCGACAACTCAGCTAAGCTAAACGCTATGTCGGGCGAGGTCTGGAATGAGAGGCATGCTTTTATGTGGACATCAGCCAATAGAAACTGACATGCAAATTCCCACACAGCTGAATGGCAATCATGCAATCCTGTGCTACACTGATTGAAAGCTGCAAGCTGTCTGGGAACGGACAAAACTCTCATTACAAATGCATGCCAGATTATGCAACCACATGCATGTAAGAAATCCACAACTGTCTGACGGCAATTCAACTGCAGCCAGCCATAGGTGGATTCATGACAACATCCTGGGCTACTCTGAACTGCAGTGTGCTTGCAAACAGCAAAGACTCTCATGGCAAATGCAAACAAAACCAAGCAACCAAATACAGGCAGAAATATCAAAACTGCTTGGCTGCCGCTCTGCTGCAACTGGCAGGAGGGATCCTTACAAACACACTTACTAGACGACATTGTATTATAGGCTTTTAAATGGTAAAAACCCAAATCAGCATCCTCGGATGGCAACCTGTCCCTCCTCTGTGCCAGCAGCAGGTGGTGGTCCTTGCTGACAAATAGACTGCAGGTGTCTCTGTCGGGTGACCATGTGCCAGTGACGTCACAACGCATTTCGGCGTGTCCATGCTTTTTCGTCAGGTGAATCACTGGCATGCACACTAAATCCAATTAAAATGCTAGAACACCAAGATAAAAGCTCCACACAAAAACCTAAATCCAAACTTTACAAAAGTCAGATTAGAACTACAGATTGTTCTTATTAATCAGTAAGAAGGACCCCTGAGGCACATATGATGCATTTATTAAGCACATGGCAATAAAGCTGGCACATTATGTGCCAAAACAGCGAAGAACACACAGGCAAGAGCCAGAATAACTTCTTTATTAAATAAAATAGAAGTAACTTATCCAGCACTTATTGTTAATGTCATTTGAGAATATTATAAATAATTGTACAATATAAAAGATGATGAGCTGTTACCGCCACAAACCTCAGATAGTTTAATACATAAAAATCCAGTTTCTCCGTATTCTCAAGGAAAAACATTAAAGTAAAATAAGTCACCAGAGCCTGAAGACTTAATTAATGAACGTTATAAAACATAAAAAATATCATAAGCCCATATTTGATGGATGTTTTCAAAATAACAAGCTACATTTCCATAAGAAATGCAGCAAGCCCTTGTAGTAACATTGTCTAAACTAAGGAACTTACTGTTTAATACGGATAATAAAATATATGCTATCTGTCTGCCCAAGGGTGCTAGTAAAAAAGGGCGCACAGGGATAGTGGACAAAAAGGGCGCCGCCATAGACTGCAATGCAAAATATTGGCTATTAGGCGCCCGACAGGAAAAAAGGGATCGTGTTAACAAAAGTTTTTGTTTACAGAATAAGGTTTATAACAAATATCGTTTACAAGTTCGTTTTGAGTTTGTGTTATACTTATTTTTTACTTTTTAAATTTCGCTTATATCAGTTTCTACTTATTATTTAGTTTAAAAATTTCGCTTACAAAAGTATAACAACTAAATTTTCGTTTACACTTCTTTGATCATTTAAACATTTGTTTTCATATGTATAATGCGTAAATACCGTTTTCAACCTTATTGTATTAGAAATACATCACTTTTGATATTAACTTTGTTTTTACACTTATAATGCGTTCATTATAGTTACTAAAATATCGCTTTTAATATTACTGTTATTTTAAGGTTGTTTTTACACTTATAATGCGTTGATTATAGTTACTAAAATATCGCTTTTAATGTTACTGTTATTTTAAGATTTCTAATGCTTGTAAGGCTATCTATTGTATTGTATATATTTATATATACTTTTCTCTATTTATAATATTAATGTATACGTGATTTTAAGGCTATTTTAAGGCTATTTATTCTATTACAAATATATAAATTATTTTATTCATGTTATTTGTAGAGAAGTATTTTAAGGATTAAATATATTATTGTTTATATGTGTTTAGGGCGTTTGTGCGGTGGGGATGGTTAGGTTTAGGCATTACCAGGGAGGTCTAGGGGTTAGGGATAGGTACAGGGAGGGTTAGGTATAGTTACAGTATAATATACGCAATCAGGGGTTGGTTAGGGTTAGGCACCACCAGGGGGGTCTTAGGGTTAGGCACCACCAGGGGGGTCTTAGTGTTAGGCACCACCAGGGGGGTCTTAGGGTTAGGCACCACCAGGGGGTCTTAGGGTTAGGCACCACCAGGGGGGTCTAGGGGTTAGGGATAGGTACAGGGAGGGCTCTGTGTGAGAGTAAGGTTAGGTATAGTTACAGCACAATATATGTAATATATACAATTTATTAAATTATATATATTTAAACAAAGAGGGGTCTAGGGGTTAGGGATAGGGATAGGGAGAGATCTGTGTGAGCCTACAGTTTGGTATAATTACGGTAAAGTATCTGTAAAACCTACCATTGCATTGCTATGCTTAATACAAGTGTAAATATCGTTTTTGTTATAGACGATATTTGACGTTTCTTTTCAGAATTCGTTTGTTGTTATAGACAGTATTTTGCCATTTCATTTCCGTTTATTTAACCTATTTAGCACTAAATTTTCGTTTGCAACCCCTTAAAAGAAAAATTTGGTTTTGCATTAAAACTAAAAATTTCGGCTATACCCCGCACCCTTTTTCCAGGCGCCCTTTTTTGATACACGCCTGCCTAAGATTTAATGATCTGTTTGCATTTGCAAATGGAGTTCAGATGAGGCGTATGATGAGACAGGCGGCACCTTTATGCTGTCCTTTACTGCTGACCCATACACGCGTGCAACTTTTTCGGGGTTCCCATTGCATGGGCCCTGTATGTAAGTTTTGTTTTTATGCTATTTTTAAGCTGTTTTTACTATAAAAACTCTATATTAACCACTTGCCGACCGCACACTCATACCGTGCGGCGGCAAAGTGGTAGCTGGAGGACCAGCGACGCACATCTGCGTCGCCAGATGCCTCCCTAATTAATCAGAAAAGGCCACTCGCGCGAGCGGCCGTTTCCTGTTAGATCACGGAGCGGGTCTCCATGAATAGCCTGCGAGCCGTGATCGCAGCTCGCAGACTAAATGTAAACGCAGGAGACGTTTGTCTCCTTTGTTTACATTGAACGGCGCTGCTGCTACAGCAGCGCCATAAGGCAGATCGGCGATCCCCAGCCAATCAGCGGCCGGGGGTCGCCGCCATGTGACAGAGGACAGCCTGTCACAGGCTGCACAGGACGGATAGCGTCCTGTGCAGCCCCGATCACCAGGGGTGAGAGGGAGGAGAGGGAGGGGGGAATTTTGCCGCGGAGGGGGGCTTTGAGGTGCCCTCCCCTGCAACACCCAGGCAGGCAGGAGCGATCAGACCCCCCCTTCACATCATCCCCATACGGGGGAAAAAGGGGGTGATCTGATCGCTCTGCCTGCAACCTGATCTGTGCTGGGGGCTGCAGAGCCCACCCAGCACAGATCATAAAAAACAGCGCTGGTCCTTAAGGGGGGGGGGGGGGGGTAAAGGCTGAGTCCTCAAGTGGTTAAACGGTTCACACTTAGAGTTGACGTTTGTTTGTTTTTTATGATGTTTACTGATATCCATTCGTGAGATGAATCATTGCTGAATTGGTGGATCCTGGACAGACTGTTGCTTCATGATGTCCTACCAAAGCGTTGATACAACCTTATAATGTGGGTTGTCACCAGCTGGTAAGCCTCTTTCCTTTTTTTGGGTATCCATGATTGCAGAGCTGTGCCGTGACCCCAATATTTATTGTGGTGGAGATTTACCTGCTCTTATTCTTTGTTGAAGACTCGTCTTTTGTTTTTGGACTCTGCGCTGATCATATATAATTTACCTGTTTGTGAACTCTGGACATTGTTCTTCTCTCAGCAGCGGCCACTTTGTTTCCTTGGCACTGATACACATATGCAAACTTGTATGATGAGACAGTCCATACATGGCACTAGGATATGTATAAATCTCTCCCAGCTCGTAAAGATAAGCCATACACCTGCTCTGTTTTTTGGTTTGGACCCTTAGAGGGCCTTTGATATTTGACAACACACTGACAATACTTGGAATTAATCTTAAGGTGACCACTAACAATCCAATTTCTAGCAAAAAATCATTCAAGTGATCAGATAATTCTGAAGTGAAATCGTTCATTACACCATCAACGAACCGATCTTTGCTTCCTATCTATCACAACCAACAAGAAAATACAAATTTTGGTTTGACGAAAATCCAATCGAAAGATATTTTTATATTCTTTCAAAGGCCTGGAACCCACTACAAAACACTATCGCTAATCCCAATCGATAGCGTTTTGTATGAGCGGTTTGTAAGCGATTCCATGAGCGTTTTCAGGAGAGATTTTAAAAAGTGTAATTAATTTGCCAGCGGTTGTGTAGCTATTAACGATTAGCGTTTTTAATTCTGATTGGTCCTTTCAATTAACTTTCATTTTGTTACAGTGTGCAGTAATGTAGAAACACTTGCAAAATCGCTCTGTGTAGGTGGCTGCTGTCACCTCAATCATATTTGAATTGAATTTTAACTGTTTCCACATTTCAAGATGATTTTGATACAAAAACAAAGCAAAATATATATATCTAATTTATCAATCCATTTCTAAAAGTATTAATATGCTATAACTTTTCCTTTTTTATTTGGTAAATATATTTGAGGATGTGCCATTGTAAGTACGTAGGTATTGGATGGAATCAATTGTGTCAGTCCTCAACTACCCCTATTTCTACAGCCACTGCTCCTCCTTTTTGAACTTGCTGTTACAATGTCCTTTATTCATGTGTTCTCTAGCATTTTCTCCCAGGAGATCATTTTTCAACTTCTCTACAAAATAATTTTTCAGTACTTGGCAACTGAAAAAGTACTGAAAAGTAGGTTAAAAATGAGCATTTTCTTGCAATGCTGGTGGCTTAAAAGGTGTGTCACTGTGATAAGGGGAAAATTATCTTCTGGTGGAAAAATTAACCAAACAAGGGCCAAAGCGTTTAAAATGTTAGAAAGATGTTATGGTTTAAAGGACAATTTAACTCAGAAAACTATGGAGGCTGCTGTATTTATTTCTTTTTAAACAATACACAAAACAGAACATGCCAATCTAGTGAGCTCGCTTGCAAGCTGTTAATTGGAGTGACTGAGTTACACAGTAAGGCAAAGGGCAAATATAAACATTCAATATTAGGTTTTTTTCTTCAATCACTGTGAAATTCGACCCCACAGACTGCAATGGAAGTGTGGTATGGTTATTTGCATGAGTATTCTGATTGGTTGCATTTGTAATGTAGTGACTATATAAGCTGTTTGCTTGCATTCGTCTTGTTGGCTGTGTGGCGTGGACAAGGACCGTGGAGCTTTGAAATGGTGGACTGTACCCACTATGCAGCTGGCATGCGTTAAACTGTGAAGGCCAAATAAAGCAATTTGTAAAAGAGCTGTGCCGGATTACTTTGGACAATGTGGAATAATTGCAAACTTGGCCTGCAATTTCATGACATTTTCACTAATCATTATTAATGATTAAAGAGGTGGTACTCTGTATTTTGGACATTGTCTAAAAAAGTTTTAGTTTTTTCTTTAAATATATGTGAATATTGTAGTGATCTAACTGATAATTCATTAGTCATCGTTCTACTATCAAAGGACTCTTTGGATTTCTCAAGAAAAAAAAAATGAAGTTTGACTTTAAAGGGACACTTAAGTCAAACAAAAAAAAAGTTTTACTCACCTGGGGCTTCCAATAGCCCGCTGCAGCTGTCCGGTGCCCTCGCCATCTCCCTCCGATCCTCCTGGCCCCGCCGGCAGCCACTTCCTGTTTCGGTGACAGGAGCTGACAGGCTGGGGACGCGAGTGATTCTTCGCGTTCCTGGCCACAATAGCGCCATCTATGCTGCTATAGCATATATCATATACCATATAGCAGCATAGGGGGTGCTAATGTGTCTGGGAATGCGAAGAATCACTCGCGTCCCCAGCCTGTCAGCTCCTGTCACCGAAACAGGAAGTGGCTGCTGGCGGGGCCAGGAGGATCGGAGGGAGACAGCGAGGGCACCGGACAGCTGCAGGGGGCTATTGGAAGCCCTAGGTGAGTAAAACTCATTTTTTTTGTTTGACTTAAAGAGAAACTCCGACCAAGAATTGAACTTTATCCCAATCAGTAGCTGATACCCACTTTTACATGAAAAATATAATGATTTTCACAAACAGACCATCAGGGGGCGCTGTATGACTGATTTTGTGCTGAAACACCTCCCACAAGAGGCTCTGGTACCGTACGGTACTCTGGGCAAACTGCCACAATGTAACAATGACACACACAGGAAATGGCTGTTTATAGCTGTCTGTTAAAGCCAGAACAGCTACATAATCTGCCCACAGTAACAATGTCACCATGTAATACATGTCAGAATGTGAATCTGGGAGAGGAAAGATTTTACAATGAGCAAACTCTGACTAAATCATGTATACATAATTATTGTAAAAATTAAGCACCTTTTTATATTAAATTATTTTCACTGGAGTTCCTCTTTAAGTGTCCCTTTAAAGCTTGGTCCAGTAGATGCTGAGCAGGCTCTGATAGCTCAGCTTGAGTTGGAGGTCAGGAAAAGTTGAAGCTCGCTGGCTTTTCCTGCTGCTCTATGATAAGATTGAAAATGATCATCATAATAATGATGATGAAAAAAGCTGATAGTAGCCAGCCTAATGAACCTTCTTTTACACTAATAACTTGTATTGACAGGCTTAAGATCCTCATAAACATAATTTAGGCAGCACCGTGTTTATTGAAGATGTTATTTGTGTTTGTTTGATTTGTTAGCAGTACAACACCGTGGTATTTGCTTTACATGACAAAATAATTACCGTATAAGGAAAAAAATAATGTGTTGAACAGTTATAATACCTTTAGTACCTTTAATTTCATTCTCTGTGTGTTCAATAATGTAATTACTCTTCCCTCTGTGAAGGTCTGAATTTGTATTTGGAACAGTGTATTAGAAACTTCTTATTCAAGGTATGCAAGAGCGTAAATACAATCAGAAAACATATGTAGTTTTATGTCTGTTTATGCAAACTGTGAAATATACATTATAGATAACTCAATATATCTGTGCAGGTTGACAAAATGTTATATTTCAGACTAAGGTAAATACTGTACTAATCCAAATGAAAAGTAATTGCACATAGCCTAGTGAAGGATAAACCATTTTCTAATTCATCCTGTTCTTAGTGTTGTTGAAACTCATGAATCCACTGGCACTTTTTATGGTCACCCAACACAATAGATTTCTCTTGTTTGATTTGTAATATTTGCTGCAAGGATCACATTAGCACAGCACATATCTGTAGAGTTTCATACGCTTTAACAAATTCATGTTTCCTTTGCAGTAAATATGAAAAGCTATGCACAACTGTCTTTAAATGTACTGTGTTGACTAAAAGTTTGTGACCCATGTTGACTTCTCAACATTTCTGCATAAATATGGCATAAAACTTGATTAGTTTTTGATGTAAGTGCTATAATTCAATAATGCAAATTTAATTTAACAAATTGTTACAGAGCATTATGCTTGTTCAGTTGTTTAAGAAAATTGCTCCAATGGTACGTCTACTGTTTTTAGTAACAGTGTAAACTGCAGCTAAAATTTTTGCAAAAAATAGAAATCGGAAAAACAGAAATCGGAAAAAAGAAAAACAGGCAATCAGTCAGAAAAATCAGTGATCTGATTTTGCAGAAAAAAATCTGTATTCTCTGATTGGTCCAATGCTTCTGAATTCTGTAATTGGGTTACAATTACCAAGTTGCGGTAAATCAGATTTCCAAGGAATTCCGTTTTCCAACCGGAATTGCAGAGATTTCACTTCTGCAGAATCCGAATGAGCAGCCTTAGTCATCTAATGGCCTAGATGTATGATCTATAGAGAGCCAAAAGCCATACTTATTCTTCCCACCTTAATGAACAGCATGAAATAATTACTTTTACTTTCACTTTCTTCATCTTCATGACAGAGGTAGCAGATTAAACAATGTCTGCTTAGTTGTATGATGTCTCATTTAAGATAAACATGCATTACATTCCACCAGTATTCAATCAGATTTTTGGTGAATCTATATCAAAATGTGCAAGGGGCTAAAATGATTAGTATTTATCAATCTATTTTCAATTAGGAAAATATCTGTTTTACCTAAGGTTGGTCATCCTATATAAGAAAAGCCCTGTGTCACTGCGTCCAGTAGTTTAGCAGCGTCCCTGTGTCCCTGGTAATTTGTTACTGCGCATGTGCACAGTAACGTACAGCTGGAGGGACCAGGGAGGGAGGTTGGTGGGCAGGCAGTTGCGTGCACCCTTGGCGGGTGCGCATGGGGGTGCTCGCGCATGCACAGTGACTTGTGGCGGCGGCGTTAAAAAAAGACCTAGAGCCCGTTTTTAAACGGGCTTGGGTCTACTAGTAGATCATAAAGTGACTGTCTAACATTAGCTACCAAGCATTAAAGTGGACCCAAACTAAACATTTTTTTATTTCAAAATATTTAGTTGCACCACTCTGACACATACAAAGATACATTAACACTCCTTCAAGCCTATGAGCATTTCAGTGCATGCTTTTCACCCTTCTCTTTTCATAACTAGGGTTATACTGGGGGCAGCCATTACTTCTGAGCTTAGTAGGAGGTTTTAGATCATGGGTGTGTTTGTCATCACCTACCCTCCCTCACAGGGGCGACGTCTGTGTGAAATCTCACACAAGCTGAGATCACCTCCCCTGTGACATTATAGGTAACAGCCTGTGTTTTGTTTTTGTTTTTTTATCTCCCCTACCAGTCTGCCGGATTCTGTCCCGGCAATATGAAAGGAAGGGAGGGGTTCCTTCAATAAAAGTAAAATATGTTATATTTGTCATCATGCAGCTGAAAAAAGGCGGCTATTTATTATTATAATTTAGAAAATAGATTTTATTTCTGAAATCTTGTATTTTTAATTTGGGTCCACTTTAATTGATGCGGTGACAAGGGCACATTGGCAACATTGAAAATGTGAAAGTCACTATCCAGTTCTCAGATGGTCTTATGGCCTTTTTGGCCTCTAGATTTGTGAAATGAACCACTTGAAGTTATCACAAAGGAGAAACTTTTAGAAAATAAATCAAGGCTTCTTGAGGTTTTTAGTAGGGATGGGACTTCGAATCCGGCGAATCCACGAATCCATCGAATCTTAGGAAAGATTCGAGATTCGTGGATTCAAATCCCCATGCCATTTGCGCGCATTCGAATCCGACGAATCCGCGCAACCCGCCGCATCATTTTGTCGCACGCGTCGCTTTGTATACATTACCTGCGCCGCTTGTGACGTCATCGCGACCACCTCCGACCTCGCGTTCCATCCGCGCGTCGCTCCCGCTCGCCGCGTGATGACGTTGACGCTGCCCCTTGAAGACGTCGCTCTCGCGGAGAAGACCCAGCGCGGACGTCGCAAGAGCTGAAGGCGTGGACGGACGGGCGAAAGAAGAAGCTACAGGTCAGGTACAGTATGTCGTTGGGGTTGCCCAGGGGCCCTAGAAGACCTTGCTTGGTGGATGATGGCGGTGGGGGCGGGTGGGGTTGGGTGCGGGCCTACGTGAGGTCGGGTGGCCTACTTTTGTGGGGGAGGGGACCTATGCCTGCCTGGCTACCTACACTGGGGGGGGACCTATGCCTGGCTACCTATACTGGGGGGGACCTATGCCTCAGGCTACCTACACTGGGGGGACCTATGCCTGGCTACCTACACTGGGGGGGGGACCTATGCCTGGCTACCTATACTGGTGGGACCTATGCCTGGCTACCTACACGGGGGGGGGGGGGGACCTATGCCTGGCTACCTACACTGGGGGGGACCTATGCCTGGCTACCTATACTGGGGGGACCTATGCCTGGCTACCTACACTGGGGGGGGACCTATGCCTGGCTATCTATACTGGGGGACCTATGCCTGGTTACCTATACTGGGGGACCTATGCCTGGCTACCTATACTGGGGGGGACCTATGCCTGGCTACCTATACTGGGGGGACCTATGCCTGGCTACCTACACTGGGGGGGACCTATGCCTGGCTACCTACACTGGGGGGGGGGACCTATGCCTGGCTACCTACACTGGGGGGGACCTATGCCTGGCTACCTATACTGGGGGACCTATGCCTGGCTACCTATACTGGGGGGGACCTATGCCTGGCTACCTATACTGGTGGGACCTATGCCTGGCTACCTACACTGGGGGGACCTATGCCTGGCTACCTACACTGGGGGGGACCTATGCCTGGCTACCTATACTGGGGGGACCTATGCCTGGCTACCTACACTGGGGGGACCTATGCCTGGCTACCTATACTGGGGGACCTATGCCTGGCTACCTATACTGGGGGGGACCTATGCCTGGCTACCTATACTGGGGGGACCTATGCCTGGCTACCTACACTGGGGGGGGGGACCTATGCCTGGCTACCTACACTGGGGGGGGGGGACCTATGCCTGGCTACCTACACTGGGGGGGACCTATGCCTGGCTACCTATACTGGGGGACCTATGCCTGGCTACCTATACTGGGGGGGACCTATGCCTGGCTACGTATACTGGGGGGACCTATGCCTGGCTACCTATACTGGGGGGACCTATGCCTGGCTACCTACACTGGGGGGGACCTATGCCTGGCTACCTACACTGGGGGGGACCTATGCCTGGCTACCTATACTGGGGGACCTATGCCTGGCTACCTATACTGGGGGGACCTATGCCTGGCTACCTACACTGGGGGGGACCTATGCCTGGCTACCTATACTGGGGGGACCTATGCCTGGCTACCTACACTGGGGGGGACCTATGCCTGGCTACCTACACTGGGGGGGACCTATGCCTGGCTACCTATACAGGTGGGGACCTCTGCCTGGCTACCTACACTGGGGGGGGGACCTATGCCTGGCTACCTACACTGGGGGGGGGGGCTATGCCTGGCTACCTATACTGGGGGGACCTATGCCTGGCTATCTATACTGGGGGCACCTATGCCTGGCTATCTATACTGAGGGCAACTATGCCTGGCTACCTATACTGGGGGGGACCTATGCCTGGCTACCTGTACTGGGGGCACCTATGCCTGGCTACCTGTACTGGGGGCACCTATGCCTGGCTACCTGTACTGGGGGCACCTATGCCTGGCTATCTGTACTGGGGGCACCTATGCCTGGCTACCTATACTGGGGGCACCTATGCCTGGCTACCTATACTGGGGGGGACCTATGCCTGGCTACCTGTACTGGGGGCACCTATGCCTTGCTACCTGTACTGTGGGGGCACCTATGCCTGGCTATCTATACTGAGGGCAACTATGCCTGGCTACCTATACTGGGGGCACCTATGCCTGGCTACCTATACTGGGGGGGACCTATGCCTGGCTATCTATACTGGGGGCAACTATGCCTGGCTATCTCTATACTGGGGGCACCTTTACCAGAAGCTACCTATACTGTCATTTGATTATCATGTGCTTGTTCTTTGAGAAAAGGTTTGGTTGAATGATGAATAATGAGCCTTTCCTACCCTTCTCCCTTTATGAATGCCTGCAGTCCAAGCCCCACACAAGCCAGATACTCGCTGTTGCCTGAGCCTCACACAAGCTGCCGCCTGAGCCTCACACAAGCTGCCGCCAAAGACAGAGACCACCACAGACATCTTGCTACAGTAAGAAAAGTACTATACTCGCATTCTGTTTGTCTTTGAGGGGCACAATGTACTGTACCTGACTACCTATGCCTGGCTACGCTAGCTAAACTGTGGGCACCTGAACCATAAGCTACCTATACTGGGGGCACCTATGCCTGGCTATCTATACTGAGGGCAACTATGCCTGGCTACCTATACTGGGGGCACCTATGCCTGGCTACCTATACTGGGGGGGACCTATGCCTGGCTATCTATACTGGGGGCAACTATGCCTGGCTATCTCTATACTGGGGGCACCTTTACCAGAAGCTACCTATACTGTCATTTGATTATCATGTGCTTGTTCTTTGAGAAAAGGTTTGGTTGAACTCCTATAATGAGCCTTTCCTACCCTTCTCCCTTTATGAATGCCTGCAGTCCAAGCCCCACACAAGCCAGATACTCGCTGTTGCCTGAGCCTCACACAAGCTGCCGCCTGAGCCTCACACAAGCTGCCGCCAAAGACAGAGACCACCACAGACATCTTGCTACAGTAAGAAAAGTACTATACTCGCATTCTGTTTGTCTTTGAGGGGCACAATGTACTGTACCTGACTACCTATGCCTGGCTATGCTAGCTAAACTGTGGGCACCTGAACCATAAGCTACCTATACTGGGGGCACCTATGCCTGGCTATCTATACTGAGGGCAACTATGCCTGGCTACCTATACTGGGGGCACCTATGCCTGGCTACCTATACTGGGGGGGACCTATGCCTGGCTACCTGTACTGGGGGCACCTATGCCTGGATACCTGTACTGGGGGCACCTATGCCTAGCTACCTGTACTGGGGGCACCTATGCCTGGCTATCTGTACTGGGGGCACCTATGCCTGGCTACCTATACTGGGGGCACCTATACCTGGCTACCTATGCTGGGCTAACTAGAGACTACCTATACTAGGGGCAACTACTCTATACTAGGGAAAACTATGCCACACTACCTATATGGGGGGCAACTATTCCAGACTACCAATGCTGGGGGCAACTACTCCAGGCTACCTATGCTGGGCTAACTAGAGACTACCTATACTAGGGGCAACTACTCCATACAACCTATACTGGGGAAAACTATGCCACACTACCTATATGGGGGGCAACGGTTCCAGGCTACCAATGCTGGGGGCAACTACTCCAGGCAACCTATGCTGGGCTAACTAGAGACTACCTATACTAGGGGCAACTACTCCAGGCTACCTATACTGGGGGCATCTATTCCAGGCTACCTATATTTGGGGCACCAATACAAATCGGGGGTGCACATCCACACAAGTTTGCCTCATGCACTGGAGGCAGAGGATCCACTTAACAACCAGGCTACTGGTATATTGTTTAAGACAGTAAATATGGCAGCTTCCATATACCTCTCATTTTAACCTCCCTGGCGGTAAGCCCGAGCTGAGCTCGGGCTATGCCGCGCAGGGGGAGATCTCAGCCCCTGGTGGGGCGATTTGTGTCCTGTAAATTGCTGTGCGCGCAGCCAGCACTTTGCTAGCCGCGCGCACAGCTTGATCGCCGCCGCTCTGCGGCGATCGGCCGCACGCAGCGGCTGAAGAGGGCCCCCCCCCCGCCAGAGCCCTGCGCTGCCCGGATCAATGAGTTCCGGGCAGCGCTATGGGCTGGATCGGGTCTGCCTGACGTCAGGACGCCGGCTGACGTCCATGACGTCATCCCGATCGTCGCCATGGCGACAGGAGAAGCCAAACAGGGGAACGCGTTATATACGCGTTCCCCTGTTTGCTATAGATGCCGGCGACGATCGGACTAGAGGGCCACATGCGCCCTCTAGTGGTGTTTCATGTAGCTACCACTCTGGTAGCTTTACATGAAACAAAAAAAAAAATTTAAAAAAAAAAAGGATTTTTTTAATTAGGAAAAAAAAATTAACCGCCAAGGAGGTTAATTGAACTTGAACTGGCCACAAAAGTAGCTTTATCAAAGACATCAAGGACTCTTCTTATCACGTTTTCTATAACTGTCCACTACTGTAATATCCACATTAATTTGGATTCCCTAAACATGATACATCTGAAATCTCCAAGACCTATCTGCACATACTTTTGTGGCCAGTCCAAATTAATAAGTTGTCCTTTAAAGTATTTCTTTCTGTGTTACTGTGTTTACTATTTTGAAGGAATACTTTGTAAAAGAAGTGTTATATTATATTTATTCTTCAATTTTGAGAGTAAAATTAGTTTCCTCAATTTGGATGACTGTTTCTTCCATATATCACACATTTATTTTGTACAAGAATCGTGAGATTCGGGATTTGAAAGGTTCGAGATATTCGAAAACCTTTTCAGATTCGGATTCGGATTCGAAAAAATTGTGGATTTGTCCCACCCCTAGTTTTTAGAATTTCTAAATGGTTTTTGTTTTCGGTGTATGAAACATTTACAGGTACCTTTTAGTAACTTTTGTTATTGTATGTTATGACTGAGGTGATGATTCCAAACTTTTGCCATGAATCAGACATTCTGAATACATCCAGGCCAGATATGCAGGATCATCACTCATCTTTTCTAGTGCTCCCTAGGTTAGTAAACCATAAAAACATAGACCTGGTTTAACCACTCATGGTTTTTGGAGTCTCACGTCCAGTTTAGTGCTCCTGTAGGTTTCTGGACATGACGCTCACGTCCCACACTAAATGCTGCCTCTGCATGCTCCTATGTATACATGAGATGCAGATGCCCGTGCATGTTCGTGCCCATGCTTGTGCATTCTCATGCACTCTCGTGCACATATTTTACATGTTCAGTCACTTAAAGGTGAAAAAAGTTGAAGTGTAGCAATTTCATGAGGGGTTTGAATTTGAGGACTCAACCCTGAATAGATGCCTCACTGTGCTATTGCCTTAGCGATGCATCTGTACAGTATTGGGGTCCCCAAACTGTTCACCCTAGTGATCACATCCAATCGCTACAGACTCTCAAGTTGTAGATAATGGTCTGTTACTTCCACAAATAGTATTGAAATGTGGCATTAATGGTATAATTTTAACCTCCTTAGTAGAGATGCTCGGATACCCCCAATCAGGAATTAGAGTGAATCCGGCCACGGCAGAATCAAAATCCGGATATGCCGTGATCGTGATCTGGATTTGAATCGTAGCTCCGGATTCGACTAGAATTGTAGCCGTGATTTCATGTAGAATCCATGATCACGGATTTGACTTTAACGTTAATAGCAAAGCCCCCATACATGCTACAATCACCAAAATTGCATGGATTATAAATGTGATCAGTGGCCACAACTTAAATTTTTTTTTTTCAAAAGACCTAATAGTTTTTGAGAAAATCGATTTTAAAGTTTCAAAGAAATTTTCAAAAGAAAAAAGTATACATGTAAATGCGGTAAATACATTAACAGTAATTTACCACTATTACTGCATTTAAATGTATACAATTTTCCTTTGAAACTTTAAAATCGATTTTCTCCAAAAACTATAAGTTCTTTTTTCCTCTTGTTCCCACTATTCTTCTTAAAATATCTGGCAAATTTGTTGTTTCTACTATGTAAGGGGGCTTTGCTTTTAACCACTAAAGTCGGCAGGTTTTCAGGTCATAATCACAGATATTTTTCCGTGATCACGGGCCGAAAACTTGGAATAACGGCTGGATTTGTGATTGACTGCCGTAATCAATTCCCAATGACGGATTTGGATCACGATGTCGGATAGTGAACTCGTGGTAGCCGCCGGGAGGTCTATGCAATGCGCACAACGGGTGTTTTAACTCACCTCCCAGAGATTCCGATGTCGGACGCCATTCTTCTTCCTCTCCTCCGAGGCTCTGCTTCCTCCTGGTGAGATCACTGTCTGTCTGGCAATCTCACTATACTGTTACAGCGCCACCCGGAGGACGGAGGGAAAACTGCAATACTGGATCCCAGCTAGGTGAGTCAGTGCTGGGCTGCTGCAGAACTCCCTAGCAGCATGATTTTTTCCAAGTTTTAGGATCTAAAAGTATGCAAAAAAAATGCCTTGCTTTTAGACACTAAAATCCAGAAAGAATCATAACGCCAAGGGGGTTAACTGAGACAAGCCAAATAATATATTTTGAAGCGTTTTATAACTGTGGCACTATGATGGGAAAATTAAGAATGGTGAAAAAATAAAAAAAGGTGTATTTTCTGTATTTATGCCTTTTTTCCTTGTAGAATGTGTAACGATTGGTGTCAGCAAGAACAGATTTTCTGATTATTGGTGATCTGCAGTATCACCAATAATACAGATACTATACCTGATTAGGTGGTGATCTGCAGAATCACCAATAATGCGAGTATAGCGAGACACAGGACAACCAGATGTAAAGATAGGTGTTTGGTGCAACAGTAATACAGATTGAGATACCAACTCCCCCAGAGGAGCTGGTAGAGGGAGATATCTCTATAGAACACAGGGATCAGCACTCCAGCAAGCTGGAGATGCAGATGAACTAGTAATCAGTTCACCCGAGAAGCGGGTGGTGCACAGTAAGACAACGTATACTGATCACCCGTGGAGCGGGTGATTCAGACTGTACTGCAGCAGGTGATCACCTGAGGGGCAGGAGATCAAGACTGTACTGCAGCTCCTAATCACCTGAGGAGCAGGTGATGAGGACAGTACCGTAGTTTACTAGTCACCTGAGGAGCAGGTGATTAAGACTGTACTGCAGCTACTGGTCACCTGAGGAGCAGGTGATTAAGACTGTACTGCAGCTACTGGTCACCTGAGGAGCAGGTGGTTAAGCTGTACAGAGAATCCCTCACCAGAGACTCTGCTCACTGGTGAGGGCAGGAGAGTCAGACAAGCAGATTCGGCAACAAACGGACAGATACGGTACAAAGACAGAAGGCTTAAATCAGAGTAGTGTTCAGGCTGAGTCGGCAACAGGATCAGATAGGCAGAAGCACAGAATCAGTAAGCAGAAGAGTAGTCAAGGCTAGCAGAACGTCATATCAAATAATACAATTCAATTAGTACTTTAGCTATCAACAGAATCTGACTAAGTGTGGATCCCCAGCTCCTGCTGGTTCTAGCACACTTTGGGATCTGACTAAGGTCTGAGTGCTAACACGTAGAATTTGCAACAGCAGATGAGAAGCTACTGACAGGCAGGTCCTATATATACTTAGAGCGCCCTACAGCGCCGCCCCAGTCACTCAGCCAATCAGGAGCACTGCTGTAGTCAGCTGACCGGCCGATTCGCTGACTCCCCTTCTATTCGTATAAAGGTCCTGTCGCCTGGCGCGCGCGTAGCCCTCAGTCTATGTGCAACTGAAGGACCAGGCAAAACTCCACCATGTAACTGCGTGGCGGAGGCCGCCGGCTGAGACGCGGAGACAGCCGCCATGCCGCTCACCGCTGCTGCGGCATCTCTGCTATCTATTACAGAATGACTATAAAATTAAACAGTTCTTGGAAAAAAAAGCCTATGTTTTCCCTCAGAATAGTGTATGTGTGTGATGCCCAGTGTATTATGTGATGCAGAGTGTATGTATGTTTATGTCAGAAGAGTGTATGTATGTGCTGCAGAGTGTACATATAGTAACCTCTTATCATTCCAGGCAGCCATTTCCCAGCTCCTATGCAGCTCTTTACTTGTTAGAGATCCAGGCTTCAGTGTATTTTTGTCTTTGGGTAGTCATCTTCCTGTCTCCCTTGCTGTTCTGTACTCGCTGCTGACCTCTAGTGTTGAGTACAGAGCTGTAAGGGAGACAGGAAGTGGCTGCCCAAGACAAGAAGACAGTGAAACCAGGATCTCTAGCAACTAAGATCTGTCCGGGAGAAAGAAAGATGGTCACCTGGAATGAGGAGAGCGGTAATTATAGCTACGCTTCCAGTATGTGCACTGTGTATGTCCCGCGACCTGATCTAATATAAGCCGACACCGACACTTTTAGGACACTTTTTTGGTCCCCCCAACATTTGACTTATATTCAAGTATATACCATAGGTAATCAGAGTACAAGTCCTCATATATAGCTCATGGACCAAGTTGTGTATTTGAAATGAAAATAAATATAATTTTCTCTTGTTTTAAGATCAGATCCAGAGCCTCCACACAAAATGAAAATGCTGCTAGTTAAACATGCATCACAATCTGGTATAGATACTTTCAGGGGGAAAAAAACCCTTTGATTGTGTCATACAAGTTTTTGTTCTTGATCGCCAAAATGTGTTAGTTGGACAGAATTTATTAGGAAATTAAATGAAAAGTCTGTTGAAAAAAGTACTCAGTCCCACCTGTGGTGTTACATCTTTCCTTCATACCTAGTGTCATTATTGCTAATGGACTTTAAAATTCACTTACAGCCATAACATTCCCAGAACAGGGGGAAACCAAATAGTTCTAAGAAAACCTTTATTTCAGCTATTTTAGTGAAAGCACTAAAGTCATATTTATATAATGCTTTATGTGAAATGTAAAGTCCATAAAAAATATCAAACTAAATTGTGCTTTATAGACAACTGAAGTATACTGTAAGCAGTTTTGCATTCTTAAAACAAAGGTTAGATGAAACGTTCTCCAGCATATAAGTAAAAAGTAACACCCACAATGCATCACTTTAGGATTGTTAGCAGGGGTGTAAATACAAATCATGGAGCTTACAGCTAAAGGTGGAGGTCCCCTACTCTCCCCTACTACCCCTTGGGGACCCGTGTGGTAACTAGCGAGTGCAGACATCCATCCCCTTGTGAGCAGTAAGAAAAGCTGTCGCCATTCCTCCCCTTTGTAACTAAAGCAGCTGCTATAATCCCGCCCCCATAACAAGTGCTACCACAAATTATCCCCACCCCTATGTCATTTGCTGCACTATTCAATCCCTTTGCTCTATATAAATATCTAACGATATAAATATCTATCGATATAAATAATCTGTGACCATGCAACACAGTAAAAGCTCATCCAAGCAAAAAAGGCAAAAAACAAAAACAAAAACCTGCTAGTCATGCTAGTCTGCTGAATAATCTTTATGTAATCTGAAAGTACCAACAATCCAGAAACACAGATAAAAATAATTAAAAACTACCAACTTCCTGCCTTCAGTAATTTATACTGTATTTCAGCGCTGGGCTGTGGGTATAAAATATATATCAAACATCAAAAAAGTGCTGGTGTAACAAATAACTCCCAAAATTTCATCACAGGAAACAGTATACAGTAAATCCATGTGTCACTCACTATAGATGATTGCAAAAACATGTTCCTCTCTCAATATAAAGTGCTTGAAGTGCAAAAAATCTGATTGACCTTGTATGTAAATTCATGAGGGATTGTAAAAATGCAAAAATCATGCTGCCAGGGAGACCTGCAGAAGTTCCAGAAAGCACTCACCTACCTGGCTACAGTGCTACAGTTTTCCCTCCATCCTCCGGGTGGCGCTGCAACTCTAAAGTGAGATTGCTGGCTGTCGTCATGATGACAGCCGGCGATCTCACCAGGAGGAAGCAGAGCCTCGGAGGAGAGGAAGAAGAATGGTGGCCGACGTCAGGATCCCTGGGAGGTATGTAGAAACGCTCCCGCTGCGCGCATTGCTCTGCATACAGCCTCCGGCGGCTACCCCAAGCTGAGCTTGGGATTACCGCTCTGAGCTGCGGTTTTCCGCCCCGACCCTAGCTCAAGATTACCACCAAGGAGGTTAAGGGCAGGTTGCTACTCCAGAAAATGCCAACTAGAACGATGAATCCAATAAAGGGTGCCCCTTGGCAAAGGGATACCGTATATACTCGCATATAAGCCGACCCGCATATAAGCCGAGGTACCTACTTTCCCCCCAAAAATCAGGATAAAATGAATGACCCTCATATAAGCCGAGGGTAGGGAATGCATTGGCTCCTGAGTATCAAAAAGTAAATGCCAATAACATTACATTAAGTCAGACATCAATGCAGTATACGGTATGTTTTAAAATATTTATTTAAAAGAAAAGAACATGAGTGTAAGTAATAACAGCACTACATTTTAGTATAGGCTCATTATACGGTAGCTATGACTCAAGACTCTACAGTGAAGCTGTCCAACTTGCAATATCTTTAAAAGGACTAGAGAAACATACGATAACTTTGGTAAACTAGCTCTAGTTGAGAATACCGGTAGGCTCAACCAAGACAATATGGTTTATGGTAAACAATAACTTAAGGGGACAACCAGCAACCAAACTAAAACACAGTTAAAATCCCTCAAAACTGGATTCTTCATCGTCCGTATCTGCAAACGCATCTGCAAGTGCTGTGGGGCCATCAGCGTAAATGTCTTCATCACTGACTTCATTTTCATCCCCATCACTGCTGTCATCCTCGTATAAAGCACTGTCCTCACTGCCATCCAAAGCATTGCTTATGCCGCATTTCAGGAAGGCACGTCGCACCATCTCTTCAGGAATGTCTTCCCATGCATCTCGAACCCACTGTGTAATAAGTTCTATGCTTGGCTTCATTAGATTTCCGCCTTTTGTCAGTCGGGGTTGACCAGATGACATCCATTCATGCCACATCTTGCGCACACGATCTTTAAAGGGTTTGTTTAAAGAAACATCCAGGGGCTGCAATACAGATGTTAGTCCACCTGGAATAACACCTAAAGTAACTTGATGTGACTTTGCCAATTCTTTCATGTCATTGGATATGTGGGCCCTGAACATATCCCAAACCAGCAAAGATGTTTTTTTCTTTAAGGCTGCTCCTGGTCGCACATTCCAAACTTCTTCCAGCCATTTTTTTGTTCCTTCTTCGTCCATCCAGCCTTTAATTTGAGTGCGCACAGTGATTCGCGGTGGGAATTTTACATTTTTAGGCAATGTCTTTCTTTTAAAAATGATGACAGGCCGCAGCTTGGTTCCATTAGCCAAACATGACAGGACAACTGTGAAATGATTTTTTTCATTTCCTGTGGTTCTGACAAAAATTGTTTTTTCTCCCATACTTGCCACAGTTCTATTGCTTGGAAGATCAAACGTCATGGCTGTTTCATCCATGTTTCCTATGTCTCCCAGGTCATAATTATAAAGCCTCCTCTGTTTGATAATGAACGAATGGAAAGACGTCACTTTTTCTGTAAGGTCTTGCGGCAACTTCTGCGAAATCTTGGTTCTTTGTCGCAAACATAGGCCAAACCGATTCATGAAGCGGGTACACCATCCTGCTGACGCAGCAAAGTTTTCAATGCCTGGTACTTTGTACTTGTCTTCTTTTGCCATTTGAAGGGCACTTAACCGTATTCCCATGCGTGTTACACAGTAACCATTTTGCCGACACTCTAGAACCCATTTGTGCAATTCACTCTCCAGAGCCTTATAAGGAGTCGTTGGACAACGTAGAGCTTTTTTAGCTTTGGGAATCTGTGTCAATTCAGTCTTCATTTTCCGCCACTCCCTCACTTGTTTTTCATCAACTCCAAATTCCCTACTTGCAATACTGTTATTGCTCTCTTCTGCTCTTGTCACAACCTTGACCTTGAAAGCAGCTTCGTAAGACTTGCGTTTTCGCTTTGGTGCTGGATTACTGATATCCATTTCTAAAAAAAAGAAAAGAAAATTCTGGCATAATGGGGGAAAACTATCATAAGCTGCCACCATTTTGATAATGTACAAAAGCATTCCCACACTGCCTCCCCTCCCCCCCCCTCTCCATAGCCAAATATGCCCCCAATATTGGCCAGCCCCTCCACATAACTAGATGTACTGACCACCATAGCCTAATGTGCTCCCTGTTGTTAGTCAGTCTCCCTAGACAGGTATAGGGCAGCACAGCGTCCTGTACTATGTACAGGGTAGTTGCATACAGGGATGATTGTTGCATTTTTTTATAGGGGGGTTATAGCAGAATTCCATACAGGGATGATTGTTGCATTTTATATAGGGGTGGTTCTTGCGTTACTATGGGGGTCATTACAGCGTTCCATATGGGGTTGCATTTTACATCGGGGTGATTGTTGCATCTAATACGGGGCTGGTTGTTTGCATTATACAGGTATATGGTGTTATTGCAGCATTCCATACAGGGTGATTCTTGCATTGCAAATATGGGTGCTTGTTGCATGTAATGTGGGGGTGGTTGTTGCAATTCATATAGGGGTTAATGCTGCTGTCAGGGAGGACCCCCCCAGCAGCATTAACCCCCATATGAATTGCAACAACTACCCCCATATAAAATGCACAATCACCCCTATGGGTAATGCAAGAATCACTTCAGTATATGGGGTTATTCATCAATCTCTTTCTCCTATCCAGTGTCCTGTTTGTGCACTGTAATAACTTTAATTCCATTTTGAAAATGGCCATTACCCCATAACAGCTTCCTGGTCAGCACACTGTTAAACTGTAATATCACCCACTTGAGCCATATGGAAACATGGCCATTACCTTGCACATTCAATTGTAACTGCCAGCAGCTGATATATAACTGCCAGCAGCTGATATATAACTGCCAGCAGCTGATATATAACTGCCAGCAACTTGTATATTTCAGTTCTGACAAAATATTGTCAGAACTGGAAGGGATCACTGTAAGAAGAAAATGGTGAACTTTTGAGAGGAACGGACGGTGAGGTTAGTATGTAATATTCATTTGCAGCTACGTCAAGCGTTTATTTTAAATAATTTTACTCACTTCAGGTTCCGATAAGTATATGGGGGTTATTGCAGCATACTATATAGGGTGATTCTTGCATTGCACATAGGGGTGCTTGTTGCATGTTATATAGAAGTGGTTGTTGCAATTCATATAGGGGTTAATGCTGATGGCAGGGATGACCCCCCCCCCCCAAGCAGCATTAACCCCTATATGAATTGCAACAACCAGCTTATATAACATGCACAATCACCCCTATGTGCAATGCAAGAATCACTTATGTATATGGGGGTTATTGCAGCATACTATATAGGGTGATTCTTGCATTGCACATAGGGGTGCTTGCTGCATGTTATATAGAAGTGGTTGTTGCAATTCATATAGGGGTTAATGCTGATGGCAGGGAGGACCCCCCCCCCAGCAGCATTAACCCCCATATGAATTGTAACAACCAGCCTATATAACATGCACAATCACCCCTATGTGCAATGCAATGATCACCCCATATAGATAACGCTATGCAGGCAGCCCTACAGCCATTTACAGTACCTCTCTCTGTTTTCACGCTGACAGGCTGCTGCGGACACCTCACACAGACACACAGCAGCACTGTCACGCCTACTTGCTCCGAGCACTGAGCTCGCAGCTACGAGAGAGTAGACCCGCCTACTTCTGCCCTGATAGGACAGCTGTCCCGCCTGTTGTGTCTGCCAGGCCAATAGCCATCATGCATGGAGGAGCGCACGGTGTTCCGAATGAACACGCTCCGTTCTGCACGCTCGCCTCTCCGCCGACCATGGCCACATGCAGGGAAAGCGGGACCCATGAATATCTGGATGCGAAGTGGAGGAGATCCGTCCCGCTTTCCTGCCCGGCCATGCTGTCATCAATTATAACACTGGGCGCGCTGAGCCAGCAACACAAGGAAGAGGCAAGTGCTGAGACACGAACTGGCACTCGGGGGCAACAAAACAGGTTAGCAAAGGCACAAACGGACACTCGGGGGGCAGAATAGCAAGTGACCCCCATACTGATGCGACCCCCAAGCGTTGGTGACCCGCATATAAGCCGAAAGGGGTACTTTTGAGCACTTTTTTTGTGCTCAAAAATTCCACTTATATGCGAGGATATACGGTAGGTAACAGGATGTAATTTATAGGAGGCACCACCCTGTATAAGAACAAAAGGTATAGTTGGGTCCTACCTTCAAGAAGGACTCACTTCAAACTTCAAAACAGAAAATACTTTATTTTAGCACTAGACAACGCATTTTGATGCTACAAGAAGTCAAAAAAGCACTCAGAAATCGCTCATAGTGTGTCTACAGCCATAGGGAGTTTTTGTGTGTAAGCTATATTGGTGTAAAGATGTCAACACTTTGAAATGAATATTACATTTTTGCACAAGATGGCTGCTTCCAGTAATAGCTACTGCGACTACGGAGTTGTGATAGGCATATTTTGCCTTGATATTTATATATTTATTTAAGTATTTATATAGCACCGACATATAACGCAGCGCTGTACAGAGTATATTGTCTTGTCACTAACTGTCCCTCAGAGAGGCTCACAACCTAGTCCCTACCATGATTGAGTAGGGTTCACCAGATTTGGGCCACTGTATGTTTTATTCTTTGACAGCGGTACCAATAAGTTGGAGTGAGAGGAATGGCACACCTTTCTGTGTAACTTGATGCACCGTGTGACTAATAATGCACAAACACTAAGTAACATTTCTATACATTTTCAGAGTAATAACTCTAGGGATGGAGATTCTCCAGGGATGGAGATGTCTTGATTGGGTGTGACAAGGAGTTCCAAAGGGAAGTGATAGGCTAAGGGTATATGTATATATATATATATATATACAGTATATATATATATATATATATATATATATATATATATATATATATATAAATATATATATATATACATACAGTGTGTTGCAAAAGTATTCGGCCCCCTTGAAGTTTTCCACATTTTGTCACATTACTGCCACAAACATGCATCAATTTTATTGGAATTCCACGTGAAAGACCAATACAAAGTGGTGTACACGTGAGAAGTGGATCGAAAATCATACATCATTCCAAACATTTTTTACAAATAAATAACTGCAAAGTGGGGTGTGCGTAATTATTCGGCCCCCTGAGTCAATACTTTGCAGAACCACCTTTTGCTGCAATTACAGCTGCCAGCCTTGTAGGGTTACTCTACCAGCTTTGCACATCTAGAGACTGAAATCCTTGCCCATTCTTCTTTGCAAAACAGCTCCAGCTCAGTCAGATTAGATGGACAGCGTTTGTGAACAGCAGTTTTCAGATCTTGCCACAGATTCTCGATTGGATTTAGATCTGGACTTTGACTGGGCCATTCTAACACAGATATGTTTTGTTTTAAACCATTCCATTGTTGCCCTGGCTTTATGTTTAGGGTCATTATCCTGCTGGAAGGTGAACCTCCACCCCAGTTTAAAGTCTTTTGCCGTCTCCAAGAGGTTTTCTTCCAAGTTTGTCCTGTATTTGGCTCCATCCATCTTCCCATCAACTCTGACTAGCTTCCCTGTCCCTACTGAAGAGATGCACCCCCCGAGCATGATGCTGCCACCACCATATTTGACAGTGGGGATGGTGTGTTCAGAGTTATGTGCAGTGTTAGTTTTCTGCCACACATAGCGTTTTGCATTTTGGCCAAAAAGTTCCATTTTGGTCTCATCTGACCGGAGCACCTTCTTCCACATGGTTGCTGTGTCCCCCACATGGCTTGTGGCAAACTGCAAATGGGACTTCTTATGCTTTCTGTTAACAATGCCTTTCTTCTTGCCACTCTTCCATAAAGGCCAACTTTGTACAGTGCATGACTAATAGTTGTCCTATGGACAGAGTCTCCCACCTGAGCTGTAGATCTCTGCAGCTCGTCCAGAGTCACCATGGGCCCCTTGACTGCATTTCTGATCAGCGCTCTCCTTGTTCGGGCTGTAATGCACTTGAAACAAAAAGAAAAACCGAGAGCCCAATATAGTGCAGTAAGTCTAACAATTGTTGGCGAAATAATTAACAGATGTGGATATACTCACAAACACGGGTTACCACATAGGCAACCACTTGAAATGCAGGTGGGGAGCATTAGAACCTGACCCCACTCAGGTTTAAAGAGGAACTGTAACGACAAAACGGCCCCTGGGGGGTACTCACTTTGGGTGGGGGAAGCCTCAGGATCCTAATGAGGCTTCCCACGCCGTCCTGCGTCCCTCGGGGGTCTCGCTGTAGCCCTCCGTACAGCCGTGACACAATATTTACCTTCCTGGCTCCTGCGCAGGCGCTCTGATGGCTGTCGGTGCCGAAGTAGGCGGAAATACCCGATCGCCGTCGGGTCTGCTCTACTGCACAGGCGCAAGTTTCCGGCGCCTGCGCAGTAGAGCGGACCCGACGGAGATCGGGTATTTCCGTCTATTTCCGTGCCTAAAGTCGCAACAGCGCCCCCGCTGGAGCCAGCAAAGGTAAATATTGAACTGACAGTCGGCACAGTCGCCGGCTGTTCGGAGGGCTGCGGCGAGACCCCCGTGGGACAGAGGACGGCGTGGGAAGCCTCATTAGGATACGGAGGCTTCCCCCACCCGAGGTGAGTACCCCCCAGGGGATCTTTTTGTTGTTACAGAGTCTCTTTAAGAAGTCGCTCTCTGTAGATAGAAAGAAGGGGACAGTCCCCTCCACCCAAGGTGGACTATATACCGTGCAAATTTGGACAGAGGCGCCAGGCAGGTTAAAATGATCTAAAAACAACTAAAAAGGAGGAGTACAGGTGGACTTACCTCCTGTAATGATGGACAATCGAGATTGTTCAAATCGCAAATAACAATTTATTTTGGCACTCCGCAACGCGTTTCACAGGTATAACCTGCTTCATCAGGCAAGGAGTGCAAGCTCAAAAAGGTCCAATAGTGGCAATGCGCCTCTGTCTGGACAGAGGCGCATTGTCACTATTGGACCTTTTTGAGCTTGCACTCCTTGCCTGATGAAGCGGGTTATACCTGCGAAACGCGTTGCGGAGTGCCAAAATAAATTATTTGCGATTTGAACAATCTCGATTGTCCATCATTTCAGGAGGTAAGTCCACCTGTACTCCTCCTTTTTAGTTGTTTTTAGATCATTTTAACCTGCCTGGCGCCTCTGTCCAAATTTGTTCGGGCTGTAAGTTTAGGTGGATGGCCTTGTCTTGGTAGGTTCATTTCTGAATGATCACTTGAACAGTGCTCCAGGGGATGTTCAAGGCTTTGGAAATCTTTTTGTAGCCTAAGCCTGCTTTAAATTTTTCAATAACTTGATCCCTGATCTGTCTTGGACCTGTCTTGTGTGTTCTTTGGACTTCACGGTGTTGTTGCTCCCAATATTCACTTAGACAACCGCTGAGGCCCTTACAGAGCAGCTGTATTTGTACTGACATTAGATTACACACAGGTGCACTCTATTTAGTCATTAGGACTCATCAGGCAATGTCTATAGGCAACTGACTGCACTCAGATCAAAGGGGGCGGAATAATTATGCACACACCACTTTGCAGTTATTTATTTGTAAAAAATGTTTGGAATCATGTATTATTTTCGTTCCACTTCTCATGTGTACACCACTTTGTGTTGGTCTTTCATGTGGAATTCCAATAAGATTTATTCATGTTTGTGGCAGTAATATGACAATATGTGGAAAACTTCAAGGGGGCCGAATACTTTTGCAACCCACTGTATATATATATATATATATATATATATATATATATATATATATATATATATATATATATTATACATTTTCTCCTTGTTCAACAGAGCACATGATATAATTACATAATTCCTGTCATTCATAGATGTCCCTCATTGGAACGCTTTACCACAATCGAGGGTCAATCAAGGGTCACATATTCTACCAGGTTTTTGGGGGTTGTGAGGGTAAATCAGAACATCCAGAGCAGACAAACACAGGGGAAATATAAACATTTTATGTGGAAAGTTTCCTGGTTGGCCTTTAGACATGAGACTCTAATGCTAAAAGTTTTGTGCCATATGAATCCATATAACCTTTACTTTATCTCTACAAGACATTTTTATAACAACTGTAGAACTTTAAAAGTCTCTTTTTTCAGTCTTGTTCAAGTAACAAGCAATGTGATAGAAGGATTTTTTTAGCTGTTTGCTTTTGTATTCACACCCAGAAATTGCTTATATGCCTTTATAGATGAACAAACTTGCTCCAACAAGCTGCTTTGAATGCTTCTATGTGGACCTTTGGCAATGGTTGCTGTCTTGTGACAATAGACACAATTTTAGGATAGACACAATTTTAGGGAGAGTTACAGGTCAATAAGATCAATGTTACCCTAGATATTGTAAAAACATGATTAAAAGCTAGCAGAATGGCCATCCAGCGACCTATTGCGGCACCGCAACACACACCACAACATAACCACATTCACCACCTATAGGTTATAAGACATATGGTGGCTATCGATCCAGAGAAAGGCAACCCAAAATCTGCAGATTGTTATTGTCAAGGCTAAGCAACATAGCAGGCCAGTACATTAGGATGCAATGGTTGGCAGTAATTTACTCCCAAATCAATGAGGAGAAATGCATTGTAAAACTTTAGGTTAGAACAGCATAGCAGGCTGGGTTAGGCAGTAAGCGTGATTGGCAAATAAATGTTCATAACTTGCATTAGAATATTATACAATACCCTCCTGATGACTGTGCTTCAAAGTTCCTCCAGTTGTTTAGTCTTGCCATAACATGAATGCCGAGATATCCTGTGCATCAGTCATCGAACTGTTATGAGGGTGCCGCTCTTCAGTCCAGCCACAAGTACTAATGGCTACCCTTCTCCTGTATATAGAGGTCCCACCACAGTAGTAAATTCTGGATAGTGTGGGTTGGACACTGGGAGGACTCAGTAGGATGAAGAGGTGGATAGTGAACTCCGGGATGCCAGCCTGTGATACAGTTCAGAAAGCCACGCCGTGATTACCCAACATGTTTCGCCTGCTGAAGTGACGTCCAGCTGCTTCAGGGGAGGCTTGAGGGGAAATATAAACATTTTATGTGGAAAGTGTCCTGGCTGGCCTTCAGACTTGAGACTCTAATACTACAAGATTTGTGCCACATGAATTCATATAACCTTGCATTTTTATAGTTGTTTGCTTTCGTATTCACACCCAGCAATTGCTTATATGCCTCTAGAGAAGAACAAACATGCTCCACCAAGCTGCTTTGGATGCTTCTATGTGGACCTTTGGCAGTGGTTGCTGTCTTGTGATCTGAAAAGCTTCCTGGAGGGATATTATTACTGATCTTTTAACTGGCTGTAAATCTAATTGATTTTATAAAGGTGAACCTGAGTTATATACTTCCTTAATTTTAGTTTTTCTGCATGCTTTAGTGTTTCTCCATTGCACTGTTCCTCTGTAAAAATTTACTGTTTCCATTCAGCTCTTAGTGATTTTCTCTCACCAATTATATATTACATATTTATTTCTTAAGTAATATTGATCTCAGCAGTTTTCTTTTATGCAAGATGAAGGTAGGAGTCACCAATCAATCCAATGTCGGGAAAGAAGTCCCAGATAATATTTGGCAGGCTTTTAGCAATTATGAGATGGCTTTCGTTTTTCAGTTTTATCTAGTGTAAGAATTGACTTTTATGTTGCAGTGATTCCAAAAGAGCAAAGAAAAACATGATAAGAAATTAAATATTTACTGTATATGTATTTTTTTTTATTCCTTATGTGTTTATTTTTATTTGTCTTCTCTAGTCATCACTAGACATCTGTGAATACAGAAGCATTCCCCCTATTCCTTTAGATTGTAAGCTCGCAAGGGCAGGGCTCTCTCCCCCTTTTGTGTCTTGGGATTCATTACACATTTTATTCATCATGTTACTTTTGTCACTGTAATTACCAATTCTTATTTTGTATTGATTCTGTATTTTGTATATAGGTATACACTATTTGTCTGTATTATCATGTACCCCATGTTTGTTTTTTACTTTGTACGGTGCCATGGAATATGTTGGCGCTTTATAAATCAATAATAATAATAATAAGCATTTAAGAAATGATGGAAATGATGACTTCCTAACAGGAGTCTAAGGACTCTTTGTAACTCAGGTTACAGCCAGGTAGTCATCTCCTATTTCTTTATTGGGCTGTATGGTTCAGTGACAGTTCTGCAAACAAACTGGACAGAGCTAGTGTTGGGCGAACAGTGTTCGCCACTGTTCGGGTTCTGCAGAACATCACCCTGTTCGGGTGATGTTCGGGTTCGGCCGAACACCTGATGGTGTTCGGCCAAACTGTTCGGCCATATGGCCGAACTAAGAGCGCATGGCCGAACGTTACCCAAACGTTCGGCTAGCGCTGTGATTGGCCGAACGGGTCACGTGTAGTGTTGGGCGAACATCTAGATGTTCGGGTTCGGGCCGAACATGGCCGAACTCCGAACATAATGGAAGTCAATGGGGACCCGAACTTTCGTGCTTTGTAAAGCCTCCTTACATGCTACATACCCCAAATTTACAGGGTATGTGCACCTTGGGAGTGGGTACAAGAGGAAAAAAAATTTAGCAAAAAGAGCTTATAGTTTTTGAGAAAATCGATTTTAAAGTTTCAAAGGGAAAACTGTCTTTTAAATGCGGGAAATGTCTGTTTTCTTTGCACAGGTAACATGCTTTTTGTCGGCATGCAGTCATAAATGTAATACATATAAGAGGTTCCAGGAAAAGGGACCGGTAACGCTAACCCAGCAGCAGCACACGTGATGGAACAAGAGGAGGGTGGCGCAGGAGGAGAAGGCCACGCTTTGAGACACAACAACCCAGGCCTTGCATGAGGACAAGAAGCGTGCGGATAGCAATTTGCATTTTGTCGCCATGCAGTCATAAATGTAATACAGATGAGAGGTTCAATAAACAGGGACCGGAAACGCTAACCCATCACAGATGTTCATTGTTCATGTTACTTGGTTGGGGTCCGGGAGTGTTGCGTAGTCGTTTCCAATCCAGGATTGATTCATTTTAATTTGAGTCAGACGGTCTGCATTTTCTGTGGAGAGGCGGATACGCCGCCGATCTGTGACGATGCCTCCGGCAGCACTGAAACAGCGTTCCGACATAACGCTGGCTGCCGGGCAAGCCAGCACCTCTATTGCGTACATTGCCAGTTTGTGCCAGGTGTCTAGCTTCGATACCCAATAGTTGAAGGGTGCAGATGGATTGTTCAACACAGCTACGCCATCTGACATGTAGTCCTTGACCATCTTCTCCAGGCGATCGGTGTTGGAGGTGGATCTGCACGCTTGCTGTTCTGTGTGCTGCTGCATGGGTGTCAGAAAATTTTCCCACTCCAAGGACACTGCCGATACCATTCCCTTTTGGGCACTAGCTGCGGCTTGTGTTGTTTGCTGCCCTCCTGGTCGTCCTGGGTTTGCGGAAGTCAGTCTGTCGGCGTACAACTGGCTAGAGGAGGGGGAGGATGTCAATCTCCTCTCTAAAGTCTCCACAAGGGCCTGCTGGTATTCTTCCATTTTGACCTGTCTGGCTCTTTCTTCAAGCAGTTTTGGAACATTGTGTTTGTACCGTGGATCCAGAAGGGTATAAACCCAGTAATTGGTGTTGTCCAGAATGCGCACAATGCGTGGGTCGCGTTCAATGCAGTCCTAGGCCAAAGAGGTCATAGCCTAGGGTCACAAAACCTGTTTATTGGGCAATTTCAATGGTGGCGAGTCTGACGTACATAAATCGCAGCAATGGCCGTTAGCAACGTCTGAATCTCACGAAATGTCTCTTGCAGGTAGAAGACATATTGTTAGACTTGGGCTCCAAAGATGGGTTCCCTACATCTCTGCAAACCAGAGTTACAGGGCTCCAAATTTGGTAAAATCCCCCATAGGCTTTCATTGGGCCTCCTATTTACAGTTCCAAAATCTCACATCTTTTCAAAGGGCAATTACTCAGCAGTGGCAAATTTTCTAGCATTGTAGGGACCCTTAGGGGGAACATGACTGGTGAGTTTCGGGCCCCTAGGTCGAAGAGGTCATAGCCTAGGGTCACAAAAACCTGTTTATTGGGGCTATTTCAATGGTAGTGATGGTGACGTACATAAATCGCAGCAATGGCCGTTAGCAAAGTCTGAATCTCACGAAATGTCTCATGCAGGTAGAAGACATATTGTTAGACTTGGATTCCAAAGATGGGGTCCCTACATCTCTGCAAACCAGAGTTACAGGGGTCCAAAATTGGTAAAATCCCCCATAGGATTTCATTGGCTCCCTATTTCACTTTCCAAAATCTCACATCTTTTCAAAGGGCAATGGCTCAGCAGTACCAAATTTTCTAGCATTGTAGGGACCCTTAGGGGGAACATGACTGGTGAGTTTCGGGCCCCTAGGCCGAAGAGGTCATAGCCTAGGGTCACAAAAACCTGTTTATTGGGGCTATTTCAATGGTAGTGATGGTGACGTACATAAATCGCAGCAATGGCCGTTAGCAAAGTCTGAATCTCACGAAATGTCTCATGCAGGTAGAAGACATATTGTTAGACTTGGATTCCAAAGATGGGGTCCCTACATCTCTGCAAACCAGAGTTACAGGGGTCCAAAATTGGTAAAATCCCCCATAGGATTTCATTGGCTCCCTATTTCACTTTCCAAAATCTCACATCTTTTCAAAGGGCAATGGCTCAGCAGTACCAAATTTTCTAGCATTGTAGGGACCCTTAGGGGGAACATGACTGGTGAGTTTCGGGCCCCTAGGCCGAAGAGGTCATAGCCTAGGGTCACAAAAACCTGTTTATTGGGGCTATTTCAATGGTAGTGATGGTGACGTACATAAATCGCAGCAATGGCCGTTAGCAAAGTCTGAATCTCACGAAATGTCTCATGCAGGTAGAAGACATATTGTTAGACTTGGATTCCAAAGATGGGGTCCCTACATCTCTGCAAACCAGAGTTACAGGGGTCCAAAATTGGTAAAATCCTCCATAGGATTTCATTGGCTCCCTATTTCACTTTCCAAAATCTCACATCTTTTCAAAGGGCAATGGCTCAGCAGTACCAAATTTTCTAGCATTGTAGGGACCCTTAGGGGGATCATGACTGGTGAGTTTTGCCACTGCTGAGCCATTGCCCTTTGAAATGGTGTGAGATTTTGGAACGATAAATAGGAGGCCCAATGAAAGCCTATGGGGGATTTTACCAATTTTGGACCCCTGTAACTCTGGTTTGCAGAGATGTAGGGACCCCATCTTTGGAATCTAAGTCTAACAATATGTCTTCTACCTGCATGAGACATTTCGTGAGATTCAGACGTTGCTAACGGCCATGGCTGAGATTTATGTACGCCACCATCACTACCATTGAAATAGCCCAAATAAACAGGTTTTTGTGACCCTAGGCTATGACCTCTTCGGCCTAGGGGCCCGAAACTCACCAGTCATGTTCCCCCTAAGGGTCCCTACAATGCTAGAAAATTTGGTACTGCTGAGCCATTGCCCTTTGAAAAGATGTGAGACTTTGGAAAGTGAAATAGGGAGCCAATGAAATCCTATGGGGGATTTTACCAATTTTGGACCCCTGTAACTCTGGTTTGCAGAGATGTAGGGACCCCATCTTTGGAATCCAAGTCTAACAATATGTCTTCTACCTGCATGAGACATTTCATGAGATTCAGACTTTGCTAACGGCCATTGCTGCGATTTATGTAAGTCACCATCACTACCATTGAAATAGCCCCAATAAACAGGTTTTTGTGACCCTAGGCTATGACCTCTTCGGCCTAGGGGCCCGAAACTCACCAGTCATGTTCCCCCTAAGGGTCCCTACAATGCTAGAAAATTTGCCACTGCTGAGTAATTGCCCTTTGAAAAGATGTGAGATTTTGGAACTGTAAATAGGAGGCCCAATGAAAGCCTATGGGGGATTTTACCAAATTTGGAGCCCTGTAACTCTGGTTTGCAGAGATGTAGGGAACCCATCTTTGGAGCCCAAGTCTAACAATATGTCTTCTACCTGCATGAGATATTTCGTGAGATTCAGATGTTGCTAACGGCCATTGCTGCGATTTATGTACGTCAGACTCGCCACCATTGAAATTGCCCAATAAACAGGTTTTGTGACCCTAGGCTATGACCTCTTCGGCCTAGGACTGCATTGAACGCGACCCACGCATTGTGCGCATTCTGGACAACACCAATTACTGGGTTTATACCCTTCTGGATCCACGGTACAAACACAATGTTCCAAAACTGCTTGAAGAAAGAGCCAGACAGGTCAAAATGGAAGAATACCAGCAGGCCCTTGTGGAGACTTTAGAGAGGAGATTGACATCCTCCCCCTCCTCTAGCCAGTTGTACGCCGACAGACTGACTTCCGCAAACCCAGGACGACCAGGAGGGCAGCAAACAACACAAGCCGCAGCTAGTGCCCAAAAGGGAATGGTATCGGCAGTGTCCTTGGAGTGGGAAAATTTTCTGACACCCATGCAGCAGCACACAGAACAGCAAGCGTGCAGAGCCACCTCCAACACCGATCGCCTGGAGAAGATGGTCAAGGACTACATGTCAGATGGCGTAGCTGTGTTGAACAATCCATCTGCACCCTTCAACTATTGGGTATCGAAGCTAGACACCTGGCACAAACTGGCAATGTACGCAATAGAGGTGCTGGCTTGCCCGGCAGCCAGCGTTATGTCGGAACGCTGTTTCAGTGCTGCCGGAGGCATCGTCACAGATCGGCGGCGTATCCGCCTCTCCACAGAAAATGCAGACCGTCTGACTCAAATTAAAATGAATCAATCCTGGATTGGAAACGACTACGCAACACTCCCGGACCCCAACCAAGTAACATGAACAATGAACATCTGTGATGGGTTAGCGTTTCCGGTCCCTGTTTATTGAACCTCTCATCTGTATTACATTTATGACTGCATGGCGACAAAATGCAAATTGCTATCCGCACGCTTCTTGTCCTCATGCAAGGCCTGGGTTGTTGTGTCTCAAAGCGTGGCCTTCTCCTCCTGCGCCACCCTCCTCTTGTTCCATCACGTGTGCTGCTGCTGGGTTAGCGTTACCGGTCCCTTTTCCTGGAACCTCTTATATGTATTACATTTATGACTGCATGCCGACAAAAAGCATGTTACCTGTGCAAAGAAAACAGACATTTCCCGCATTTAAAAGACAGTTTTCCCTTTGAAACTTTAAAATCGATTTTCTCAAAAACTATAAGCTCTTTTTGCTAAATTTTTTTTTCCTCTTGTACCCACTCCCAAGGTGCACATACCCTGTAAATTTGGGGTATGTAGCATGTAAGGAGGCTTTACAAAGCACAAAAGTTCGGGTCCCCATTGACTTCCATTATGTTCGGAGTTCGGGTCGAACACCCGAACATCGCGGCCATGTTCGGCCTGTTCGGCCCGAACCCGAACATCTAGATGTTCGCCCAACACTAGACAGAGCATGCCTCAGACAATTCATTCTGCTTGTAATGCTCCCAATAATAATAACAAAATGTGGCTATTAACGGGAATAGCGTTGGTGTAATATGCTTCTTCACCCACGTGAACTTAATCCTACTTGTTAGGCTTTTAAAAACATCTCTAATCACAAGATCTGCATTATTTTTCTTAATCTTCTCTGGACTATATTTCATTAAGAAGGTGTAATTTGTCTAAGCTAAGTCCAAGGGCATTGCTGATATAATGTGATATAATAGCTACTTTAATATCATAGATGGTATTAGGTTAGAAGAATACCCTTTCATACAATTCATACTCTTTTTCTCTCTGCATTGCTTAATAGGTTTAATTTAATACCCATATTACTAAAGAGTAGTTATAGTAATTTACAACCCTCTCCTTACTGAACAGCTAAACCTTTATTTTCCAGATTTATTTCTAGTGACCTGAATTATATTTTCTCCTGTGATATGTTTTTTAATTAGAAAGGCTGGTTTCTTGCTGCTTGTGAACTTTTCAACCTCTGTGTGTGATTCCCTTAGATATACTGCATTCCGCGATGGCACATTTATTCATTTAATTATTTTCTTTTGAAATATCTCTTGTGTTAGGCTTGCTCAAAGCAAATTTTACCACTTTTTTATGAATTTTAACTTTAAAGGTTTTTTTTTTTTACGAAATCATTATAATATAGTATATATCTTTGTGTAATGCGTGCCCTTTGGTATTTATGTAATGGTAACATTTAAATCAATTACACAATACATATAAAAGTCTCCATAGCGGTAGAAGTCGCTAATGCCGAGGCCTCTACAAGGTATAGCGCAAGCAGCTGACATTTTATCTCCGTTTTATTACGCTCATATTGCAACTTTAAAGAGGGCTGGCGGACAAAAATTATATTTTACATAAAACAATATGGCAGTATTACCAAATCAGATTATTATTTTAAGTAAGATTCTCTCTTTTTTTTGTTATGAATAAAAAATATAGCTCCAATAATTCTACTTCTTGTGCTCTTTTCCATTGCCATTAATGAGGAAGTAAAACACAGGAAGAAAATGGCAGAGGGCTAAAGCTTAATGAATTTGTTGTCTTTAGGCTGACACATAGTTAATGTATTTATTTATTGGTTAGACTTGATGGACATATTCCTTTTTTTTTCAACCCAAATAACTATGTAATTAAATGAAGAAAGATGATAAACTAAAAGGATCATAAACACAGATAAGAAAATACTCAAGTAGCTCGTGGTGACCCAGATCCCCTAGGAAAGTATAGGGGACTTAAAAAGACCAAAAAGAAAAGCAACGCTCACTGTATTTTGCCTTCTTAAAACAGAAGGTATTTGCGATAATTCAGCTTTAAGTGAGCAACTGTGGCTTACCATAATGCATCCTGCATTCCTGAATATGCATATACGCGTTTTCTCCAGAGTAAAATGAGCCATAAATTACTTTTCTCCTATATTGCTGTCATTTACAGTAGGTAGTAGAAATCTGACAGAAGCGACAGGTTTTGGACTAGTCCATCTCTTCATGGAGGGATTCTCTGGTATTTACCGTATTTATTTTCAAAAGCAGTTGTCCAACTGCCAAAAAACTGTGTAGCAAGCAGGTAAGCTGGCCAGCATCATTGTTTAAATTATTTTTAGGGAATATCTTTATAAAGAATAAAAGCCTTGCTGACAGTCCTCTATGAAGAGATGGACTAGTCCAAAACCTGTCGGTAATGTCAGATTTCTACTACCTACTGTAAGTGACAACAACATAGGAGAAAAGTAATTTATGGCTCATTTTACTCTGGAAAAATTGTCTGTTTGCACATATTTTTCTGCTATTGTGCCCCTTTAAAGCTGAATTATTGCAAATACCTTCTGTTTTAAGTCATACCTGTGATGCCTATTATTCCACAAGCAAATAAGGCTGCCTCCAACCTTACTTAATCTTGTGGTGTAAGTTGTTGGATGTAGGTCTGTGTTAAGTGTTTATCTGTGGCAGCACAATGGGTTAATGATGCTCATCTTGCAACTTGGAGTTCTGGCTTAAAGGAGTTATCAGCCAAATGATAAGAAATGAGCTTTACTCACCTGGAGCTTTCTCCGGCCCCTTGCAGCCAACTGTCCCACGCCGACTGCTCCACTCTGCGGCTCCATCCCGGTCTCCGTGCACGGTGCGGAGGCCGACCCTGAGGTAATCTGCACTGCGCCTGTGCGAACCGCCACTGTCAATCAAGCCCACGTTGTATGAGGCTTACTGCGCAGGTGTGGGACAGTTGGCTGCAAGGGGCTGGAGAAAGCCCCAGGTGAGTAAAGCTCATTTCTTATAGTTTGGCTGATAACTCCTTTAAAATCCCTATACAGGATTTCTCTTGTGTACTCCAGTTTTTCTCCACATTCCCAAAGCTCTGAGATAGACAAACTAGTCTTCTCCTAAAATGACCATAGGAAATGTTAGGAACATTATATTAAGACTCCTCTAAGGATCAGTGAGTGATGTAATTCATGCACTAGTCCCTGTGAAGCACTTACGCACTAATGGTAATGTAGTAGCAATAATTAGTATTGCTGTTCAGATTCAAATGAAGGTTAAATGAGCAGTGGTCATTTGGTTTTATTTTATGAGATTGAACTTCATGGGTATTCAGTGGAAAGCCAGGAAGCCCAAAAGTATTTTCCATAATGCCCTGGTCCATGAACAGTCAAAACAAGTAATGGGGTGTGGATAAGTCCCCTAGGTGCGATCAGGCCACCCTCTCGTAGTACTCAGGCTGCTCCCTGTAACGTCCACTTGGTATGAGAGAAAAAAAAGAAAGAGAAAAAAGGGCGTTCTGAGATTCATGTATCGGCAAAACAAAAACCCTGCCAGGGCAGGTCTCGCCTGGTTGTAGTGTGGCTGTCAAACAGAGTGCCCAGCCAGAAAACGCCTGCGTCCCTCTTAGGTGAGCCGGGGACCGAGCTCTCCGGGATCCCACTGGAGATAACGTGTGGCAGGCGGCGTCACAGGGATAGCGTCATCGACATCTACGTGCCGTCATGGAAACTAAGGACCCGGCTCATCACTGACAAATACAGCGAGCGAGCAGTGCCTGGAGGTCACAACGGTCTTGGTAGTAGCAAGCCATAGATGGAAATATGGCAGGGTGGAAATAAACGTAATTGGCTTGGGGAAACTATAAAATGTATTTTAAAACATAGACAATGCGTTTCACAGAGGTACGCCCTCCGTTTTATCAAGTCAATTATAAAAGTATCATAATCACATTGCTTATTATAAAGTCTTTTCATCTCAGTCCTGACGTCAGACGCCTCCGATCCAGCCCTTTGCGCTGCCCGAAAGTGTTTGGTCCAGGCAGCGCAGGGCTCGGGCAGGGGGGAGGGCCTCTTCCGCCGCTGCACGCAGCGGATCGCCGCTAAGCAGCGGCGATCGAAGACCACACGCAGCTAGCAAAGTGCTAGCTGCGTGTGGCGCAGTTTATTTGGTGAAAATCGGCCTAGCAGGGCCAGAGATATCAGCCTCGGCGGCAATGGATAAGCTGAGCTCGTCCATACCGCCAGGAAGGTTAATAAACTGACAATGTACCACACACCATTCAATTTTCATACAAATTGATCAGAAAAATCCAGCACTCCCAATCAACTCTTAGTGAATAAAAACGAGAAATCCGATCAAATTTCTTGCTTGAATGAAAAAAAAGCTTTAGATTTTTCGGGAAATCTGATCTTATTTATCGAATTTCTGTAAAATCGGATCATTTTACTGGATCTTGTGTGGCCACCTTAAAGGACTTACGAGGCGAATTGCTTAAAAAAAGTTATGTACCTCATTGCTAAAGCAGACCTCAGGGCAGACGAACAGCACCTTCCTTTTCACTATCAGGTGCTTTATCCTTCTAATCCAGGTTACATTGCAGCTCCCGACCCTCCTCAGGGTCGCCCGAGCAGAATCGCCGCTTTAAAAATCTAACTCCTGCGCAGCTTGCATAGCCGTGGCTGCTCAGGATTACAGCCCCGCTCGTGTCCGCCCTCACTCCGTGCGCTCTATTATACGTCATGTGGGCGGCTCCACATGACCACCCACATGACGAACTACACTGCCAGCCAGCCGCGCCCCCTCGACAGAGAATACAAGCGCTGAGCGAGCAGGTACTCACTCGCTCAGCGCTTGTATTCTCTGCGGAGGGGGCGCGGCTGGCTGGCAGTGTAGTTCGTCATGTGGGTGGTCATGTGGAGCCGCCCACATGACGTATAATAGAGCGCACGGAGTGAGGGCGGACACGAGCGGGGCTGTAGTCCTGAGCAGCCACGGCTATGCAAGCTGCGTAGGAGTTAGATTTTTAAAGCGGCGATTCTGCTCGGGCGACCCTGAGGAGGGTCGGGAGCTGCAATGTAACCTGGATTAGAAGGATAAAGCACCTGATAGTGAAAAGGAAGGTGCTGTTCGTCTGCCCTGAGGTCTGCTTTAGCAATGAGGTACATAACTTTTTTTAAGCAATTCGCCTCGTAAGTCCTTTAAGGCAGTATATTTCAATGATTTGCAATACAGACAGTATTAAAAGAACTTACCAGAACTTTACAGGAGAGAAGCATCCAAAAGTCTGCCCGAATCATGCCATGGCCAGCGGCTGATTGTGGATGAAAAACCCTGAACTAAGGTTTGTTGTCTATTATAGTTATTTTGTCAAGTTTATTTTAGATTGAACAAATAATGGTGGATTGCCTTAGTAAAATAAACTCTAACACATGAATGATCAATTGTTACTTCCTTCAATTGGACATTTTGTATAAAGTCAAAAGGCACTCCTTGATAGCTCATACAAAAGACACAGGAAGACACTGATCAAACCTTCTGCTCTTCAGTTCAAATGTTTAAAATTACTCTCAGAAAGTAGCATAAAAAAGATGAAATACTTCTGTCATCTTCATCAGAAATCCAATTTACCATTTTTATTTTACTTAGCTCAAGGAGATGTCATTGCTCCTTGAACTTTAGATGAAATTATTAATGAGATCCAGTCATCTTCTATTTTTTTTTTTTAATACATTACTAGAACTCTGGATTTTATATTTTTTTTAGTGGAAAAAGTTTAAAACATCTATTTTTTTCCTGCCAACTTTGCCCCGAGAGTTGCTTCACTCCTTACCAAAGTGAGTGATGATGGGTTAGTTGTGTAGTGTGAAAACGTCATTTAATTCAGCTAAACATCATCTGACACTCAAACAGGAAGACAATTTTACAAATTCAACAAGCCAGGTAATAAAGAAATGTAATAATAACATATATTCCTCATAATATCCATTAAAAGCAAGAACCTTGGACCCCTTGGAGGTTATTCCATTGTAGGTGGTCTTAGTGCGTGACTCTGCAACTACTCTGTTGTTCCATTGGATTTGTTATGTCCAATCCATGGAATTTCCAAGTTGTTTATAACCAGTCAAGATTTTATTATACTCCAGCCATCAGTTCTCATATGATGTGTAACCTCCTGGACTTACTGTCATGTTGTTTTGAATGATACCGTGTATGATTATATCTGTCTTTGGCATTCATAAACTTGACTTTACTATTTATTATAATTTTTTTTATTTTGTATTTATATAGCGCCGACATATTATGCAGCGCTGTACAGAGTATATAGTTTTGTCACTAACTGTCCCTCAGAGGGGCTCACAATCTAATGTCTACCATAGTCCTATGTATATGTATGTATATGTGTATTTAATGTAGTCTAGGGCCAATTTTAGGGGAAGCCAATTAACTTATCTGTATGTTTTTGGGATGTGGGAGGAAACAGGAGTGCCCGAAGGAAACCCACGCAGACACGGGGAGAACATACAAACTCCTTGCAGATGTTGACCTGGCTGGGATGAGAACCGGAGCGCTAACCACTACACCACCATGCTGCTTGTACTATGTTGGTATATAAATAAAACTTGGGTAAACATAAAAGCAAGAACCTTGGAATAGGGTTTTGATAACAATTATTATTATCTTTTTTTTTTTACATTTTTGTACAAATGTTTAAAAAAACAAAAACTGTCTAAAGTTTATAACCCAAAGCTTTATTTTGCCATTCTATTATCTTGAAGCTATTGCTGACTTTTATTAACCTCGGCATTTCATGTCAAGGCTCATAAATTATTTTTTAAGATACAAATGAGGAGATTACTGCAGCACATCAAAACTGGCTTATTGGAAGACATACAGGGTAAAGTTTTTTTTTTTTTTTTTTTGAAGAAAACATATTAAATTCAAGTTGATATTTTTTAAAGACATAGAAACACTCCCCTGTAGTCTATTCATAATGATTTTCTTTGAGATAAACAGTAACAAAGCTGTCCAAATAGATGCTTGCTATACACATTTATATACTGCTGACAATACCTAAACTTTTCACGGAACATAAAACTGTTCACATTCATCCATTTACACAATACATTTCCATTAGTACAGACTGTACAGTACACATGTTTCCTCTAGAAATGAAAAAAAAAAACATTTAAAATGATATTATGTCCTTGGGAGCAAAACCAAATATGGAAGCAAAGCAAAATGTAAATATGGAGAAAATGTGCATATTATTTGGTGGGGTTTTGGCATAGGTGACCACATTATTGCCAGGAATGATTGTCAACTACTTGGTTGTCTAAGGTTACCAAACACTCTGCAGTCTTAACTGTATAAAAATAGGAGAATAGGTGTCATAAGAAACCACGATAAAAAAATATTGGTATCCAACAAAATATATATAAAAAGTAACTGAAGACTCCTCTCCCAACTACTTTACACACTGTGTAATCCTGATAAGCATTATCATATCATATCTTTGCTGCCTGAGGACCTACCCAAATAATTTGCTGAACACATATTCCATCAATTGACTCTAATATTACATAGTGCTTAAAGGGAACCAGAGGTGAGAGGGATATGGAGGCTTCCATATTTATTTCCTTGTAAACAATCAATATTAACTGGCTGATCTTCTGACATAAGTAGTGTCTGAGTCAAAACCTTAGAACAAGCATATGGCTAATCCAGTAAAACCCGAGTCAGCTGAGTCAGAGTACCTGATCTGCTACATGCTTGTTCAGTGTTTATGGCTAAAAGTATTAGAGAAACATGATCAGGACTGCCAGGCAACTAGTATTGTGTAAGGAAATACATATGGCAGCCTCCATATCCCTCTCACCTCAGGTTCCCTTTAAGGTTCCCCTTAAGGTTTGAAAGCAAGGTTGCATCATTTCACCCCTAGGCCAATTTTCTTGTAGTTCGCCTTACATGTGCACCTTTACTTCTTTCATGTCATGTGCAGCCCCTCTTCTAAGTGTAATAACCTTGTACAATAGTCCTACTTTTTCATGTACAGTTCTATTGGGCAGCCCCTTCCCTCTACCATGTGTTACTCCCCATTTACAACCTCTCTTTTCCATTGGTAGTCTCCTCTTCCACATGCAACAAACTCCTTTCCATGTCCAGATATGGTGGTCATTCCATGCCATTTTGGTGCATTCGGCTGCAGTAAATGCTTGAAAAAAAAAAACACAAATTAACTTATATTGAGATAACTGAACAGCCATCAAACTGATCTGATGTGAACTTGAATAACACTATTCTTTTTTTTTTAAATTATCTTTATTTTAGATTTTTTTCTAATATACAAACAACATACAAATTCAGTATACAATATAAGAAATAGAGTCACCAACTTTTTACTATACACAGTGATCCATCTATATTATACAATATAAATACCCCCCCCCCTACTCCCTGTAATGTTCTCTACTATTGTACCTTGTAACACGTGTAATCGTTTATACTATTGTGTCTTTTTCGTGACCTTTCCCGCATTCTAAATTTCCATACATCAGAAGTAATACTGTACACAGCCACCATTTCTACAATTTTGCATTATGGACTTATGACCACATTATGGCAGGGAACAGGAAAAACCATGATAGTGAGAACAGCAGTACAACAGTACATGAATAATAGGTATACAATGGAATAATAAACAATGCCATCTAGTGCTTGTTTTGGTATGTTACAGGTAAATAAGCATTAATGTTGCCGCATATATTTAACTGCTTCACAACTGAGGGGTTTTACCCCTTCAGCATCCGAGCAATTTTCACCTTTCAGCGCTCCTTACATTCATTCGCCTATAACTTTATCATTACTTATCACAATAAAATGATCTATATCTTGTTTTTTTCGCCACCAATTAGGCTTTCTTTAGGTGGGACATTATGCCAGGAATTATTTTATTCCAAATGTGTTTTAATGGGAAAATAGGAAAACATTTGGGAAAAAAATCATTATTTTTCAGTTTTTGGCCATTATAGTTAAATAATGCATGCTACTGTAATAAAATCCATGTAACTTATTTGCACATTTATCCTGGTTATTACACCGTTTAAATTATGTCTCTATCACAATGTTTGGTGCCAATATTTTATTTGCAAATAAAGGTGCATTTTTTTCAGTTTTGCGTCCATCCCTAATTACAAGCCCATAATTTATAAAGTAACAGTGTTATACCCTCTTGATATAAATATTTAACCACTTAGCCGCCCGGGTACAGTATATCTATGCTCCTTTGGACTTCAGTTCCCCGCCCGGAGCGTAGATATACGCACCCCCCGCCGCTGCCGCCGCTGTCCACGCTCCTGCTCACACGTGCACGCGCTCCCGCGCTCGTGCACGCCGCCGGCCGCTCGCCGGGAGATCAATGAACGGGTAAAACCATTCCCGTTCGTTGATCTCTGCCCCCCAGCAATGATCGGCTGCTTCTATGAGAAGCAGCGCGATCATTGTGAAAAAAAAGACGGTTCCCAGCCTCCCTGAACATCCTGTAAGCGTACTTCTGACGCTTACAGGACGCATTCACAAAAATGTACTGTGGCCATCTTGTGGCCAAAAAGTTAAACTACACCCAAAAACATTTTTCACATACAAATATATTATTTTACAATATAAATTAACTCATTAACTCCCACACTCCCCAATTGTTACAATTTTTTTTTGTAATAAATAAATAAACAAAACATTAAAATAAAAAACTAAACATAAATAGTTACCTAAGGGACTGAAATCTTTAACCACTTCACAACTGAGGGGTTTTACCCCTAAAACACCAGAGCAATTATTACCTTTCAGCGCTCCTTCCATTCATTCGTCTATAACTTTATTATTACTTATCGCAATGAAATGAACTATATCTTTTTTTTTTTCGCCACCAAGTTGGCTTTCTTTAGGTGGGACATTATGCCAAGAATTATTTTATTCTAAATGTGTTTTAATGGGAAAATAGGAAAAAATGTGGGAAAAAAATCATTATGTTTCAGTTTGCGGCCATTATAGTTTTTAAATAATGCATGCTACTGTAATTAAAACCCATGAAATGTATTTGCCCTTTTGTCCCAGTTATAAAACCGTTTAAATTATGTCCCTATCACAATGTTTGGCGCCAATATTTTATTTGGAAATAAAGGTATCTTTTTTTCAGTTTTGCATCTATCCCTTATTACGAGCCCATAGTTTACAAAGTAACAGTGTTATACCCTCTTGACATAAATATTAAAAAAAGTTCAGTTCCTAAGGTAACTATTTATGTTTTTTTTTATTGCAGATTTTTTTTTTTCATTACAAAAAAGAGCGGGCGGCAGCGTGCACGAGCAGCGGGAGCGCGTGCACGAGCGAGCAGGAGCGCAGACAGCGGCAGCAGCGCGGGAGGTGTGGATATCTCTGTCCCTGAGGGTGAAAGGATGGAAAAAGAGACGGAGAGATCCGCAGCAGTGGGGGTAAAGTGGTTAAAGGACCACTAGCGCGTAAATATAAACAAATAAGAAGTATGTTTCTTCCAGAGTAAAATGAGCAATAAATCACTTTTCTCCTATGTTCCTGTCACTTACAGTAGGTAGTAGAAACTTGACAGAACCAACAGGTTTTGGACTTGTCCATCTCTCCATGGGGATTCTCAGCAAGGCTCTTAGTTTTTATAAAGCATTCCCTGAAAAGGATTTATACAATGATGCTGGCTAGCTTCCCTGCTCACTGCACACTTTTTTTTCGGAGCAAGAGCAACTGCCATTCCCTAAGTGCTTTTAAAAATAAACAAAACCCTGAGAATCAGCTATGAGTAGATGGGCTAGTCGAAAACCTGTTGGTTCTGTCAGTTTTCTACAACCTACTGTAAGTGACAGCAACATAGGAGAAAAGTGATTTATTGCTCATTTTACTCTGGAAGAAACATATTTCTTATTTGTATGTGTTTACATGTATTTTAAATTTAACGTTTTCATGATAGTGGTCCTTTAACTGAACCTAAAAAAAAGAGTTAAACTTACCTCGGGCTTCTACCAACCCCCTGCAGCTGCCCGGTGCTTGCACCGTTGCGGAACGATCCTCCGGTCCCCCGAAGCACCCCAGTTTCAATTTCGGTGACTGAGCCAGCCAATAGCCACTGTGCCTGCGCAGCCCTGAAAAAAAAAAAAAAAACAGACAGCCCCAATTGCCATTATCTATGATTACACCCCCTAACAATGTGATAGGCTAAAATGTTGTTTTTTTATAGATATACATATGCACAGAGGGAGATAGTGGTTGCTTGGAAGTTAGAAACGTTATTTCCTACAATGCAACAAAGCTCACAGACAGGAAACGGTCAGGACCTAGGTCCGGACATTACACTGTGGGAAGGGTTTCACCACAATATCAGCCATACAGATCCCCTAAAGAACTACTCAAGAAAAGTTAAGGATTTCTCATGGGAAAGTGGTATCAGCTACTGATTGGGATGATGTTCAATTCTTGGTTCCTCTTTAAGACACTAATCTCTCTTGGTTCACTTCTTATTTATCCAACTGCTCATGTTCATTCTTTTTCAATTGTAACTTTTCCTCTCCCACTCCCAGAGAGGGAGAAGAGGTAAAAGATAGATTTAAAAACTATGGAATTGGGGTTGCTATCAGCATATCCTAGGTAGAATGTCATATAGACATTTTTTCATGACAGTTTGGAAAAAAACGATATGTGCATTTATCCAAAGCAGGGAAATTGGGCACATGGCATGCCTGGAAAGTTGGTTGCCACCATAACCTGCAATGTAAATTGTGGCTATGGTGGTGCAGAGTGTACAATATGGCTCAGATATAATATATCCAAATTATAGCTGTCATACAGCTAATAATTAAAAAAAAAAATTAATAAAATTAATTTAAAGAAATAAAAACTGCAGCAGCCATCAGATCCCACCAACAGAAAGCTCTGTTGAAAGGCAGAAAAGGAGGCAAGATTAATTTGTGTGCTAAATTGTATGGCCCTGCAGCGAACTGTTAAAGCTGCAGCTGCTGTAAAAAAAGCCTGATCTCTTGGGGGGTTTAAGCCTGTGGTCCTCAAGAGGTTAAGTGTAGGTAGGAGAGGTAAATGTTAGGTGTATATAGTGGAAAGTTAGTGTGAGAATAAGGTTATAGAATGCGTAATCTACAATAATAGGATATCGGTAATCTTACCAATATTCTATCAGTATCAGCCAGGCAACCGAATTTCTGCGCTCCCCTTTAAACCAGCTTTACACAGATATAAATGGACACAGATACACAGCGACCTCTACAATTTTGAAGCATCTGATTAATCTCTAATATATGTCTCATACATTTCCCCTTCCAGTGTTTGTAATATGAGCCTTCTGACTTTTCTCACTACAAATGGAATGTATATGTATATATGTATGGATGGAAAATAGCCTCTCTCTATATATATATATTTTTACTTTGTGACAGTATGGGTGTTCTGGTCCCCCGGAGAGCTGCTGGAACCCATATGCTTTTTATTAAACAGGATTCTGTAGAAATCCGTATTGTGATCAAGATAATATATAGTCCTTTTTGAATAAAACCTTATGAAGCATAGTATGAAATTAATGCAATGTGGAAGCATTGGACGGAGAGCCACTCTAAAATAATTGGAGAGGGAGGAGCCTAGTGATGGGTATTACCATATAAAGATGGCGACTTCCAAATCATCCTCTAGATTCTGAAGAAGACGGCCGAGCCGTCGAAACATGTTAATCAAACTGCTGACTGTTGTTTTGTAGGGGCGCCCCATACAAGTACAGAGTGACTCCTTTGCCTCCACCATCAGCCATTCATCTGCTGTGATCTACAGAGATATCGAAAATTGATGGAACGCAAGGAAGTCACTACAGCACGGAGCTGAGGCGCACCAGGAAGTGACGCCACGCTCTGAGGACGAGGACCCGGAAGTTGCCGATCCAAGCCGGCTGTGCAGTAAACGCACGGAATACAGTAGCTAACCGCTTGAGCGGTGCGGCGTGTCAAACCTCCGGAGGATATTGGACATTTCAAGGAAACCATCCGGATTGGAGCAAGTGCCCTAGGCTGAGGACTCCCCGGGATTATAACACGTGGTGAGCTCTGTTGTAGAAATACGCTACACATATATTATCTGCGGTGGGATGTGGTAAGGATTCCCCACTACCCATAACTTATTACTTGTGCTAAGTTTTGAGGGACAAACGGCTTACCAAGCGCCACGAAGTTTACACATTTTTTACCTCCCAATAAGGTTTTTTTAGCTAAATTGTCTATTACCATTTTTTTATAAAATTTTGTATATATAAAGGATATACCTATATTTTAAGGGGGACCAGCACGCTCTTTGTATGCTTGGATGTATGTATGCATGGATGATTATATATAAGTGTGAGCTATAGTATGAAACAAATGAGAATTTATTTGCATTAATTGCACCAACCGAAAATGTATTAAAATAAAAGTCATTTTACTTTTAAGAACCCGCGTTTATTAAATCCAGCTCACCTTCTACTGTATTGTAAATTTTGAAGCATCTAACCTGAATCATTGCTAATGTTAACTTTATTTAAACCAAAATAAATGTAATGTTGTAAAGTTTGGATATATATTTGGTTTATTCTTTTTGGCTAGCTGTTATGCAAGTGTCTTTAATTGCATCCTTAGATTTTAGCCTTCAGCTGGTTTTATAATAGGAAGTAATCTAGTTACATTAATAATAAAGCAAGTCTTTCTTACAATCCACTAGCCTCATTATTTTTTGAGTTTTATGCATTTCAAATTAGTTTTGTAGCTTGATAACTGGGAATGCTGGAACATTTACAATTAAACGTAAAAAAAAAGCTAAATCTTGAAATCGTAAGGCACTTTCAAATAAGAAAGTCATATTAACTTCCTCATAACTGCAAAGCTGGTATTATGTTTGAAGAAGAAAAAAAAGCGTGACATTTTGGAATTACTTTTTATGTAATGTAAGTTTCAGTAGGAAAAATATCTGAGAGTCATAGGTTACAAATTCTGGTGTTATGGCCTGTCTCCACTCATCAGTTTTTCTGTGCATTTTCTGTACAGGAAAACTGCAACCAATGTTAATCAATGGGTTAGTTCACATGCAGAAAAACAACTGACAGAACAATGCAGAACTGCCAAACAACTCATGCACAAAAACTTACAAGTGGAGACAAGCCCTTAGGATTGTTCCACAATGTGCACGTTGCAACAGCGCTGGAAAGTGGCATCGCACATGACCATACAGTAAAGCATACAGTGCTGTAATGAATGTATGCTTCACTGCCACTGTGAACGCACACATTGTTCAGTAAATACACAATATGCACCCCACCCAATGTGAACTAAATAGAAGCATCACGTCGGGGTACGATAATAATGGCCTCAATTCACTAAGCTTATCTCCTGTCTTTAGTAACGTTTCTAGAGTCATCACCATGGTGATAAGGCATGTAGTATTCAGGAAACATTTTACCTCAGGCAAACCTAAAGTTAACTCTTCAATCCTTAAAATAACTCCAGAATTCTAAAGTTAAAGACAGGGGCCCATATGCAATTCTCTTTTTCACCTGAGTTTTCTCCTAGGAGATAATTTTTAATCTTCACTTTTAAATAACTTTTCAGCACTTTTCAACTAAAAAAGTACCATAAAGTAGGTGAATAAGTACTATCAAATTTATTTTGAGTATTTATATGCTTTCTGGTGGCTTAAAAGGCATGTTATTGAATAGTTTAAAAAGATCACCTAGGAGAAAACTATGGAGAAAAAGTGAATTGCATATAGCCCAGGCTGTTAATTAACTGTGTGAAAATAACTACAGAGGAGGTAACTTAACTACAGAGGAGGTAACTTAAGGAATGAAGAGATAAGATAACGCTCTCACAGTGCCATGGTAAGTTTTTTCTTGCCTTATTATCTCTATCATGATCTTAGTGAATTGAGGCCAATGTCCTTTGAGTTGGAATGCAACAGATTCAGTGTAAAAGGCCCAATTCACCACAACATTGAATTTACAAATCTTGCTCTCTCATTCCCTACCAAAAAGCCAACCTATTTGATACAGTCCAAGTCTTCAGCGGGCATATATGACAGACAGCTTACTGGGATGGGATTACCAGTCCGTGTACAACAAGCACAAGTTAGTTCTGTTTCTCTCAGGTAAACACGTGGTTAGCCAATAAACCAAAGCTGCAGCAGCAGCACTCACCAGCTCCAGCAATGTAAATTTCCTCTGCAGCAGTCTGGTTATTCAGATGACTGCGCCATGGCATCCTATGGATTGTAGGTACCTGCTGTCATGATCTGTGCAGCTGTAGTATATTGTAGCCAGAGTGTAGTATATTGCTGTATAAATGGAGACCAGTGAGATAACTGGAAGAACGGCAACTCATTCAACATGGAGGAAAGACATGATTGCTCAACACAGCGGCGGTATGGGGCCCCACTCCTCCCCCTCTCTTTGTCCATGTGCAGAGAGTGGTGTTATATTTACCTGGTCTAGTGCTGCTGGTATCTTACATGCATCACAGCCGCACTCTCTCTGCTGGCATTCGCCAGCTCCTGATCACATGACCAGTGTGAGTCACGTGATGAGGAGCTGCCAAATGGCAGCAAAGTGTGTGACTGTGATGCATGGAGGAGACCTGCAGTTCTGGAAGCAGGCAAATATTACTCTGCTCCCTGTGATACTCTGCACTGGTGTCATAAAAAAGTGTGTGCAGGAATCGGGTGCGTTGGGGAAGAGTTTAAACCTCAGGGGGCACCATGACAATTTTGCAGAGGGCCCCCTGGCAGGGTTGGCACACCATAGAGGCAAAGGGGGCAGTTGTCCTAGACCTCCAAGCCCTGCTGTCCGCCCACCAGATCTGCCCCTGACTTGTGCTTCCCTGGGCCCCTGCAGAGTTTTATCAGCATAGCAACTCAACTGTCCCTGCGAGCTGCTCTGTCAATTCTTCCTGTCTTCATCCTTACTGACTGCTTCCATGACCTGTGGCATGTAATAACATATAATAATATGTAATAACCCAATAACATGTGCCAGTTTACTGAGAGGAGGTGCCCCTAAAGATGAGAGCACACAGACTGGTGCAACTCTCTAGGACAGGTGGGTTGCTATGCTGATAAACAAAAGGGTTGCAAGGGCCACGGGCAGCACGGTAAAGATGGCGGAGATCTGAGGGACGGAAGGCAGCCGGCTCAGGGACCCTGGGGGTGACTATACTGCGGGGGTTAGGAGGGGGCCAGGGGGGCCCTTAGGGTACATTTTGTCCCGAGGCCCTTATTTTGGCGTGAATTGGCCCTCCCCCTGGGTTGTTGTTATACCCCTGATCACAAGTGTAACACAGAATGCAACATTTTCCCTCCCTTGCATTGGGATCCTGTTTTTACAAGAAGTGCAAAGTAACTGGAATTAATAGCATCTCATTGACCTTTTCTAGATGTACTAAATTACATTATGTAACCGATTTCACCCTTACCATCTCTGTTAATGATTCCAAAATGTTTTGCCAAGGTTCCTTGAATCTGTATAAAAAAATCTGTCATATACCTAGCATGATGTTTAGCATGTAAGGATAGAAGGAAAATGCTTTCAGTCTAAAAATAGCGCAGACAAGTAATATGACCACATGATTAGGAGTTTTCATATGCCCAATTTCTCCAGGGTTTACATTTTATTAGAATGTCCTCAGAATCCAATTTTCCTACGTGATATGTTAGAATATATGAAAATCAGGAGCAACCATTGAGCAAGATTTAAATTAACCCACTTTGCATTAAATAAACTAAGGCACAAGCAATGAAGTAATGAAAAATGTGATTTTGCCACTTTAGAGCCGTATTGAATATAATAATTCAAGAATATGGTAAAAAAGGTTAATGTAATATAAGGTCAGAAGTAAAACTGGTAACAAGTGTTAAAATAGTTCCCCAATGACAGTTCATTATGATTGCTTGACTGCTCCTCTGGCTTATGGAGATACTCAAGCTGACAAAACTGCTGCTGCTGCAAGAACTTTGCTATTGCTCCCAGTTCAATAGGGATGGCCAGTTTCAGCTTGCATTTCAATTTAATGCAAACTCTATGCAGCTTGGAATTGTTCAAATTAAATTAATCAAGAAGGGCATCTAATTGACCCAATTACAAGCTACATGCAATTTACATTAATGCTGCCAGGCAGAATTATTCACATCTTATTAACCATCTCTACAGTTTAGCTTCATGGTAAAGTGGGACTCCAGACAAACTTTTTTTTTTTTTAGTTTTGAATAACACGTGGGGAAGGATATCAACATTGGTCACATTTTACTTCTCAGTTCTGTTCATTTTTTTAAACAAATAATTGTATTATTATATATGTATATGAAATAAAAATAAAAATAATAAAATACACAACTTTATGGAAATAAAACGATTGTTCAAAATCATGAGTTAAAAAAGGATACTATCATGACGTAACAATACATTGTCAGAATTCATACTATTTTGGGGGGGGTCAGGGATATATGAATATATCAGAATTAGAAAACATTTTGTGCGACAAGCACGATTTGGTTGTGCCTGGAATTGGGTTTGGCACTTGCATAGCTCAGAGTAGAATAGGAATATACTGTAGATAATACAGCAAAGCACAATGAACAGCAGTGTCAGCAAGATGCTAACATACGTAACAAAAACAGTGTTTCCCTTGACAGTCTAATGGTCCCCGGCGGCTGCAACCTTATGGGAGGAAGAAAGTGAGGCGGGTGGGCACTGGAGGTGCGAGGGCATGGAGGGTGATGGCAGAGGGAAAAAAGAAGTTCCTGTGAATTCATGTTGTAGAGGAGATTGCCCAAATCCTGTAGCCTGATCATAGCTGACATAAGAAGTGGTGGCCAGGGTGTATATAGGATCTGTAGCCTACAAATTAATAATGGAAGTATGTAATAATGAGAAAAAAATTATATGAAAAAGAGAAAAGAAGGGATGAGGAGAAAAAAGGGAGTGTGTGGGATAAATGAGTTGGGATATTTTTCTTAAGAAAGTAAAATCATAGTATTAACATCATTTCAATAAACCCACCAAAAGAACACAAGGCTAACCCTATATTATCCTATAATAAATTGCAAGCACTATGCTCCAGAAACTGACACAAGGTATAAATCTTACCAATTGACATATCCCAAGATAATAAAAATAAAAATACATAAAAACATAAATATATGCAGGACGGAGGGGGAGGGGGGCAATTTAGGCTGCACTGATTTAATACTGTATATTACATGTGTAATACTATACATAATGATTATGCATAAATGTCAGAGAATAAACAGGAAAAACAATCAATCACGCAATGTAGTGGTTAAAAGTAGATATAGCCAGTTCCCAATAGCAAGTAATGGCAGTGTGTGCCAACATTAAAAGTGCAGATAGAGTGCTTAAATGCAAGGATGTAGATATAAGAAACAATGTATATGAAATCTCAATATAGAGTTAAGCTTTCATTTAAAAATGACTTTTATCAATTCTGTTCGAGTAATTTTATATAATAGTGTTATGAAAAAATATCTTACCTTTTCAGTTTAACCACTTCAGGACCGCAGTGTTAAACCCCCCTAAGGACCAGGGCATTTTTAATTAAATTGGCCACTGCAGCTTTAAGGCCAAGCTGCAGGGCCACACGACACAGCACACAAGTGATCCCCTTGCCTTTTCTCCCCACCAATAGAGCTCTCTGTTGGTGGGGTCTGATCGCCCCCCAGATGTTTGTTTATTTGTTTATGTTTATTTGTTATTTTTTTAATAAAAAATATTTTTTTTTAACTTTCTTTCACTCCCCCCTCCTTCCCCCCACCAGCCAATCCCCGTGATCAGCTGTCATAGGCTTCAGCCTATGACAGCCGATCACCCCTGTGCCTCTGGAGGGGACAGCCGTGTCACACAGCTGTCCCCAGTACATCGCTGCTGCAGATCGCAGCGCTGTACCAGTGCTTAGACGGCGATTTGGATACAGATATGTCATCTAAGAGTAACTTTTATCCCCGTCTTGTCAGAGCATTGATTTGTTTGCAAAAAAAGTACAAGAAGAAGTGGATACATTATTACGTTCGGACAAAATAGGAATGAATGTCCGCCATAATATGGATAAACAACAACGTGACGCATTGAAAGAACTTATATATAACACCAAGTTGACCATAAATCCGGCCGATAAGGGTGGAGCCATAGTCATCATGGACAAACGCCAGCTGTCAGATACAACTACCTATAGAATATTAGATAGGGATCCTCTTAGTGATATACAGGGTAAAAGGAGATAGTCAACATGGCACTGAGGAAGAATATTATTGACAGCAAGCTGGCAAAATACCTCATACAGAGTGATCCTATTACACCAGTATTATACATGTGTCCACAAATTCATAAGAACTTGGACAATCCACCGGGCCGCTCCATTGTGGCAGGGGTGGACTCGGTGTTTGCACCAATTGCTAAGTATTTGGATAGAATATTAAGACCATATGTAGCTGGACAGAAATCGTATCTGCGAGATACTCAAAAGTTTCTAAATGTAATTAGAAATATGGAACCTTTGGATGGGGAATGTATATTGGTGACTATAGATGTTGAGAGCCTCTACACCTCCATCCCACATGATGGGGGTGTGGATGCTGTCAAATACATGCTTGAAACAGCGTCAGTTTTTACTGTGGATCAGATACAGCTTATTTGTAGTATGTTGGAATTTATTCTTACAATGAATTATTTTCCGTTTTGAGAACAATTTTTCATGCAATTACAAGGTATTGCTATGGGGTCGAATGTGGCCCCGTCCTACGCAAATATTTACATGGACGTTTATTTATTATTTTATTTATTTATTTAAGTATATATATAGGAATATTATGAGTGAATGTTCATCTACACTAATGAATTGTTTAAAACTTATGCCCAACAGTGGTTTAGATATATAGATGACATACTTTGTGTGTGGGAGGGGCCACATTCAACCCTTGAGGCCTTTGTGACAGAGGTGATGTTAGTTATTAGACTTAGTGTACATACTTCTGAGGACAGCATACCTTTTTTGTATAATATGGTTATTAGACAGAATAACAAATTAATTACAGATCTCTATGTGAAACCAACGGACGTTAACTCCCTATTACATTATGGGAGCTTCCATCCACAGGCCACTAATAGATCAATTCCTTCGAGCCAATTTAAAAGAGTCCAAATGATTGCCTCAAATGAGACTGTAAGAGATGTCAGAATGGAAAATATGAGGCAGAAGTTCCTACAAAGGGGCTATCCTAATGAGATTGTTGATAATGCATATCAGAAAGTTGAAGAGAGAAAACCCAGGAGACAGGATAGAAATATCTCTGGATGCATTCCATTTGTATCCAGATACAGTATTGAAAGCGATAACATTGCAAAAATTATAAAAAAAACATTGGTACTTACTGTCAGATAGTTTCCCTGATATACAATATTTCAGAAATGTTCCATTTTTTTCTTATAAAAAATCTCCCACATTGAGAGATAAGTTGATGCATGCAGATATGAAGTCTGCAGTGTCTGGCTGACGTGGATTGACCCGCAGGGGCACTTTTCCATGTTTGAACTGTGTTTATTGCAGCTCTGTGATCAAAGGGGATGAGATCAGGCATCCTTACAGAGGCTCAAACATTTTAAATAAAAGATTGTTTTACATGCGATTCCACATATATGGTCTATGCATTGAAGTGCCACTGTGGGATGATCTTTGTCGGTCAGACCACGCAGAAAATTAAAGTGCGCCTTTCATTGCACAAACATGCGATCAGAGAACACCTCATAGAACAGGCGGTACCATATCATTTTGTTCAGGCAGGACATGATGTGAGCCAACTGAGATATCAAATTTTAAAACAGATATTGCCCTCCAGAAGAAGTGGTGATCGTTTGAAAAAACTGTTATATATAGAGGCATGGTGGATTAAAAAACTAGACACCATGGAACCTAAAGGTCTCAATCAAGAATTAGACCTTATTCCATTTATTTGAAATATTGTTATTGTATGTATATTTAATTCATATGTATCAACTTTTTAAGTTCTTTATTAGGTTATGTCTCCTTTAAATCCACTGCTGCTAAGGCGCTTCCAAATAGATCCCTCTTAGATTAATACATGAATTTATCTTTTGCATAGAGAATTGTATCTATATGCCGCGGATCAGTTCTTCCGTCATCTCCATATCAACATCAGTCAGGGGAGAGCATGAGGATTGCCTGTAGTAAACCACGTCATAACTGATGCGGTGGGCGGGTCCTCCACGGCTCTCCTATTGGCAGCATAGTAGAGTGAGTGTGTGAGCGGCGGTACAGACCGTTTCCACCTACGTCACCACACTGCGGTTCCCCACAAGGTCCGTCTATGACGGCGGTGGATGGCGCAGATGGAGGGGACTGTGTGCATATGCGGAGAGGCGGGAGTTCTCCTTCGTGACAATATAGGTAAGAGTGTGGGAAGGGAGGGACCAAGTGTTGGCGACCAATGGGCAAAGAGTAAGAGAGTTCCCCATCAGGTCCGCTTATACAGCGGTGCTTGTTGATTGGTCTATGGTTTTAGACATCAGGATTGGTTAATTGCTCACCATGTTTGTTATATATACTGAGTAAAATGTGATGATGTTTGTAGTCTGTATATGCCTGTTTTTTTATTGCAGGAATTACGTTATCGAAGACCAATGATTTGGGGAGAATGGTGTATAATTATGTTAGAGGAACACATTTCCTAATTATGTTTTGGGGGTACTGTGCTTGGTTCTGTGTTTTGGGGAAACATGTCCCTAATCATGTTGTTTAAGGGGACATGCTTCTTATTATCTTGCTTAAGGGCACATTTAATTATATTGTAATTATATTGTATATTGTAATTATATTTTCTGGGGGGTAAATGCTGCCTAAATATTTTGTTTGGAGGGACATTTTGTCTCATTATGTTGCTTGGGGATATGTTGCCTAATAATGGTGCTTGGGGAGCATGTTGCCTAATAATATTGTTTGTAGAGTACATGATGCCTTATTATTTTGTTGGCGATGGTGGTGGTGGTGGGGGGCATATTTTGCCTAAATATTTTTTTGGGGGAATGTGCTGCCTGATAATGTTCTTTGGGGATATTGCTGCTTGATTATGATTTAAGATTCCAGTAGTGATTATTATGGAAGACAGTACATACACTATCGATTTTATTATTTCTTAGATGGCAGTCTGTATGGTACGTAGGGCCTTATTTTGTTTCTTTGAGGAGGGGAGTTTGACTGGAGGGAATGCCACTGATTTCTAGTGACACTCCCGCTAAGTTCTCATATGTTATTTGGCCACAACCACAAATTGTCAATGCAATGTCCACCTCGTTTCCCAGTGGTCATGGTCCACTGCACAACTGCTCCATCCACTGATGCATGGAGATGCCGTGGATGTTCTGGGATCCAAGGAACACCCCTGTCCTCATCTGAATGTAGACAATAGCGAAACTTACAAATGTCTTGTGTAAGACTAGATGGGGAAAAAAAATAATCTTTTTATTATTTCTCAGTGCTAGTTATTTTCTCCCTTCATTTCAAGTATTTAATTGAGCCCAATTCAGATTTTGTTCCTCTTTAATTAAGCAAGATTTAGTTTTGAGAAATCACAGAGGTTTTTCAGACCTACATGTCTTACTGGTGGCTTAGACTCAGGCTTGCCTTCTGTTTTAGGAAATATCTTCTTCATAAAACCCAGAAGAATATAAAGTTTAAAACTGCTTGTGCTGAAGGTCTTCACTGTTCATGCCTAATTAGACAGAACAGAAAGAAGACATTTTCATGGAACATACAGACAAATCTTTGGTTTCATCCAAGACAGCTTTGCTTAAAGGTTTGACCAGGGCAATCTTAATTATCAGACAGTCATTAAATAGATTTAATGGCAGAGTTACATGAATACCCAAATTTGGATTATTCTTTTTCATTTAGCCCTGAGTATTCAGGATGGCGAAGGTAGATACTATAGTGGGACATCAGTTGCCTTCCTCTAGATCAACAGGGATATGTGAGGGAGCAGGCTGGTGTTGTACTTTGTTCTCTGGTTGAACTCGATAGACATATGTCTTTTTTCAACCAAAATAACTATGTAACTATGTAACTATGTGAAGACCTAAAAAAAAAAAAAGTAAATAAATGTTTTACTTACTGCTGTTTTCATTTATTCTGTAACCTTTTCCTACTTGATAAAAGATATGATAATTGTTTCACACCTTTAATAAAATATATCACGATTTCATATGGAAGGAGAAAAAAACAAGAAATGTATATTAAAATGAACTTTATGTTAACAGGTCAATGATCTTGTGGCACCCAATATCCACAGAAATGTCTAAATCATGCATCTAGGATGGGTGCTAGAATGGCAAGTTAGTGAGGTATGTCAGGTCTGAGTATCTGTGGAGCAAATGATAATTGATTTCTATCTTATTTTTACTTGGAACCTTTAAGTTGGTTAAAACATTAACCCAGAGGTGTACACATCCCATAGCTAACCCAAGTCTAAAAGCCTTATTACAACAGACATCCTGACCTTCTAATACTAAATTTCTTCTATCAGAAATGTTGGGAGTGGGATCTTTAAAATGGTAAGAATAGTACCTTATAAGTACAATTTCTTCATAAAAATAATTCTCCTCTATCAAGTATCTGAGGCTCAAAAGATTTTCTAACACAAACCTTCTATACTGACAAATTGGGTCAATGCTATTAGACTCCATGAATGCAAGTGACAGTTTCTGTGCAGTCGGGACCTGATCCGACAATAGCATAAAGGTCCGTACACACGCCGGACTTTAGGCAACGACGGGTCCGTCGTTGCCTCCCGCTGGGTGGGCGTGCCAGCGACAGTCCGGCGTGTGTACGCTCTGTCGTCAGACTGATACGGCTGTTCCTGAGCGATCCGCCGGGCGGATCGCTCAGAAACAGCCGTATCAGTCTGACGACAGAGCGTACACACGCCGGACTGTCGCTGGCACGCCCACCCAGCGGGAGGCAACGACGGACCCGTCGTTGCCTAAAGTCCGGCGTGTGTACGGACCTTAATTCTCACTGATAAAGAATTTCAGCAATAAAACACTCTTCTGGCAGAAAATAGCTTTTGAGAGCAAAGAAGAGATAAGAAGGGTCAATACTTCATAGATTTGAGCTCTAGCATTCTTTAATGAATGTGTCATCGAGCAGAGACAATGAAACAGTAAAAGCTTAAAAAGTAGATCTAAATATAAAATAAAAGTGAGGGATATCTATTTAGAAGAAGGAAGATAGTTCCTTCTGCAACTGTTCCTTGGAAATAAGGGGGGATACTGGCCCAACCGCTTGGGCCCACATTGCAATGGAGTCCTAAAATTTCCACACATCATGTACACATTCATGCAACTAGACAGACAACTAATAAAGTCAATGGGCCATATGCAATTAACTTTTTCTCCTGAGTTATCTCCTAGGAGATAATTTTCATATTCTCTTTAAGATAACTTTTAAGCATTTGACAATAGAAAAAGTACCTAAAAGTTGGTAAAAAAGTACTATAAAAATTATTTTGAGGATTTTCTCTCTTGCTGGTGGCATTTTATGACAATGCCACGAGGCATTTTATGACAAGGTGTGAGAATATTACCAAGGAGAAAACTCAGGAGAAAAAGTGAACTGCATATGCACCAATGTATTATATTGCAATGTAATGGTCAGGGTGCATATCTGCCCATTTCTGCTTCCACTTATGTTCCATGGACATGTCTGCTCATGAAGACTCCAAGAAAGGAGTTGAGTTATATTGTGGACAGTAGAGGCCTAATTAAAATCAGTGTTTTTTTTTATCAGAATCATATTTTAATCATCATATGGATTATGTCTGTCATTGGTACTCTCAGACTTTTCAGAAAAGTTGTCAAACTTTTTATTAGCATTCTGGTTGAGTGGTAAGTAGTAGATTCAGTATTACTCATCTGCTGTTGAGTCAAAATTTTGAATTAGGACAGTACTTTTAATACCTTTCTTCTCTTATTATCCTTGTCAAAGTATTTATGCACACCTTCCAATGTGACTGGATAATGGTAATGGAACTGACAGCTACATTTATGTTTTCTTTATGCACATTAGTTTCATGTAACTGGTGTCGTTTCCTAGTGCTTTCCGATGGCCCCTCCTCAGAGGCCTCAGTGGGCGGGTCAGGTCATTTGAGAGCGGGGATCAACATTTGTCTAATAGATGCCTGTGTTAAGTATTGGTAATCAGGTGCATAAGTGGTAAGTTGGGTGCTCAATACGGCTAGCAGTTGATTGTCTACATAGGACTTAATGGTTGTAACCTATTGTCAGGACCAGTTTTCTCATGAAGCAAGGTAAAATATTTGCATCAGGCACAGAGATTACAGGGGCAGCATTTTTGTACTGTTTACACTAACAGCATGCAGTCAGAGTAGGAGGATAGGAGAACGAGGTAAAGAGGTCATCATTGGGGAAAAGCAGCTTGTTGTGCTGTGTGAGGAGTCTGACAGTGAGTGAGGAGGGGGGAGGCAGGAGAGTAGAAGTGTTTCATTAGACTTGCACAGCAGAAGGGAGAAGGTGGCACTGCTGTCCTGACTGAGGAGGAATGGAGTGGCTGAGGGTCAGCAGTTTGTTTGTCACAGACTCACAGCCAGCCAGTGTGCTATTGTGTTGCCCTGCAGCATGTCATGTGAGAACATTAAATTAAGCAGAGTTAATTGATGGGTGCTGTGCGATCATTTCAAATTGGGGTGGGGGGCTATCCTCGCAAGTTCGCCTCAGGCAGTAAAAAAAAGTCTAGAACCAGCCCTGCTGATTGTAGACAATTGCTTGTAGGAGCAAAAAAAGTTTGCATTATTTTTTTTTTTATTATTATTATTTAGTATTTATATAGCGCCGACATATTACGCAGTGCTGTACAGTGTAAATATATATATATATATCTTGTCACTAACTGTCCCTCAAAGGAGCTCACAATCTAATCCCTACCATTGCCATATGTCTATATTATGTGGTGTAAGTACTGTAGTCTAGGGCCAATTTTAGGGGGAGCCAAATAACTTATCCGTATGTTTTTGGAATGTGGGAGGAAACCAGAGTGCCTGGAGGAAACCCACACAGACACGGGGAGAACATACAAACTCTTTTCAGATAGTGCCCTGGCTGGGATTCGAACCAGGGACCCAGTGCTGCAAGGCGAGAGAGCTAATCACTATGCCACCATGCTGTCCCATTACTCTATGATCTGCAAACTACATTTTGCCAAGGGGATAGGATAACCACCTTGCAATGGCACTTTTACCACCCTCAAATCTATTTTATATATGCCTGCAGCTTAAATCAAATCTAATATTATGATATGGATTTTTTGTTATGTTTGTGCGTTTTTTTAACCTGTTCAACATTCCAAGCAATTTAAGCTCCTTTGACTCAAACTGAGGCTCAAAGTGGTTCCAGATATTTTCAGCAGTGACCGGTCCTTTTCTTCAAGTTTTTAAACACTCCTTATACATATATTCTTCATCAGAAATAATACTATTGCCCTCATTATCATAGTATCATATCATTATCAAAACTCCCAGTGATAGAGTGTGACTGGGACGCTCATGCTATTACTACTTAGCAACAAATATTATAAGCTGCAGCTTTTGCTGGGGGCTGTCCTGTTCTATAGAACAAGTAAAGTTTTCAGATCATAGAATCCTGCAAAGTTCTTTTTGAGGGAAAGTTAGTAATGTGAATGTGTCTGTCAGACACCCCTGATACTACCACTACCACTACTGATTATAATAATATGTCAGAATAGGCATAAAAATGTAAAATTTTAGTAGATATAAACTATCCATAGGTTTGCAAAATAAATAAATAATCAAAAATAAATAAAACCCCAAAGCACGTATACATTATGCTTCCATTTTTTAGTGTACAGTAAGTGATGATTTAGATAATGTTTGTGATTATTATTATTTTTTCTACCATTGTTATTTTTTAATATTTTTGTTTCTTTTTGTGAGTTTCCTTGTTTTAACTCTGTTCACTGCACAATGAGAAGTCCTTTTTCATGTTTTTTTTTTCTTTTGGCTCCAACACTTTCGTTTGCTAAATAATGATCAACATTTTTTGGTAATAATTAATGATCTTATGCTTGACAGTGAAAATAGGCAGAAGGCCAACCTTAATTAACCTCAGGATGCCAGATATGCTGACATCATTGTCATGGTAACCAACACATAATCAGAATCAAGAGACAACATGCTGGCAAATTAGGAAGAAACAAGAAAATGACTGTAATTGCAAAAAATTAAACTTCTGAATTAACAGGTATAAGAACTGATGGAAGAAGTTTAAAGCACCCTTGTCACTTATTGGGCATCAGATGAGCATTTCCAAAATAGTATGTTTAATCTAGGGTGCAAATGGCCACACATGCTTAGATATTTATTTATTTTTCTTAAAAAATTGTTTTTAGTTATATGCTATTTTTTTTAATCAAATATTTGTGAAGGGATTTTTTTCACAAATATTTGATTAAAAAAATCTGCTGTGCAAGTAAAATGAAACAGTGCTACTCTCCTGCCTCCCCCCCCCCCCCCCTACTCACTTACAGTCAACCTCTTCACACAGCACAAACAAGCTGCTTTTTCCCAATGATGACCTCTTTACCTCACTCTCCTCTCACTTCTCCTCCTACTCTGACTGCATGCTGTTAGAGACTCAGCTGCTGGAGGGGAGCCCGACAACTCTCCCCCCTTCCTCTTCCTGGGGCTCCCTTCCATGCTCCTCCCCTCTATGCAGAGTTAGCGCAGCTAAGCATGTATTTATAACTCACCTCCCTGCTCGTTCCAACCACTGTCTCTCACTTGCCGCTGATCTTCGTCTGCCTAGCCGCTGATATACACTCTACTAGTAGATGGAGATCAGCGGCAAGTGAGAAGCAGTGATTAGAACGAACAGGGAAGTGAGTTATTAAAACATGCTTGCCTGCGCTAAAACTGCATAGAGGGGGGAGCACAGAGGGGAGACCCAGGGAGAGGAAGAGGGGGAGAAGTCGGGCTCCCCTCCAGTGACTGAGTCCCAGTGAGGCCGCGCCCCCCCTCCCCTCAGCGCTCAGGGCGGCGACACGCCTCGCATGCCCCTAGAAATGGGGCTGTCAGGGAGTGTCTTTATAAAGAATAAAGGCCATGCTAAGAATACCCTATGGAGAGATGGACTAACTAAAAACCTGTAGGTAATGTCAGATTTCTACTACTTACTGTAAATACCAGCAACGTAGGAGAGAAGTAATTTCTGGCTCATTTTATTCAGGAAAAAACTTCCTGTCTGTAAAATACTAGAAAAACAGTAAGCTTTCAGTTTGTGTACAATGAACAGAGGCGCCAAAAGTATAAGATTAGATTAAATGAGCTAAAAAACCAACTTAAATGGCAAAATTGAAGGAGGAAGTGGTGGTCTTACCTCCCTCAAGCAGACACGACAACGACTGCGATTCAGACAGTCAAACACATTTATTAGGAACTCCACTGCTCACAGAGGCGCTTAATTTGAATCCTTGTGCAGATTGTTTGATACTCCTCCCTATATTGCGTGATGAAGCGGGGTTGAACCTGCGAAACGCGTTGCATTTCTTTTTGGAGTTCCTAATAAATGTATTTGACTGTCTGAATCGCAGTAGTTGTCGTGTCTGCTTGAGGGAGGTAAGACCACCACTTCCTCCTTCAATTTTGCCATTTAAGTTGGTTTTTAAGCTCATTTAATCTAATCTTATACTTTTGGCGCCTCTGTTCATTGTATACAATTTTGAGTCCACCCTTGGTGGAGGGTTTCTACCCTTTCTTCCTGTCTACAGAGAGCAACTTCTTAATCCTGAGTGGGGTCAGGACAATCTCCCCACCTGCCTTTACAGTGCTTGCCTGCTGGTGACCCTGACTTGTGAGTATCTAGCAATACAAACTTATTGCCACCTTGTCCAGTACGAATTACACTATTGGGGCTCTTGGTGTTCCCTGTTTTTTCAGTTTGTAAGCCTTCTTCAGGCTGTATTCCTGTTGACTGACAATGTTAGAACACACAATCAGAAGGAGATAGAGAGATTTGTTTTGCAAATAAAGGTGTCATCTAGATACATTAATTACAAGGGATCTTGCCAGGATTGGGAGGTATTTATGGTAAATAGAACCTTGGCTTACTTAAGGCCTACATAGACTCAGGCTGACATGGAGAGATTATTACAGGCCCTATCCTGTCTACTGTTGGTTAGTGAGCATGGGGTGGGGGGCACAGTGATTCCCAGGGGGGTCCAGTGCCCCAGCATCCCCTAGTGTAGCGCTGCTCATGGCAATGAACTCAACTTGTAAAATTGATGATAAAGCAATCTACAGTATAGATGAGAGAATAGCCATACTCATCATTAGCGGGATTACCTCCTAAATGTGTCAAGTAAATACATTGCTATTTTCTACTGCTTTTCTTTTGCTGGATCTACATTTTTTTTGAGGCCTTGGTCAGAATCTTGACAATCTTGATATCCATGTGCAAAAATCATATTGATCATCAGCTGATAGCTCGTCACTCAAAGGGGGCTGAGCACTGTACAGACATTTTTTGTTCTTCTGTGGCTTCTACCAGAAGAGTTCAGGAGGGAAACAATGGGTTCTTCCACTGATCATCTGAATCATTAAATGACCTTTCGTACCTTGGGGGGACCTGTACATAAGGTATAGTGTCAGCTAAGACAGTCCTGACCAGCTGTCTTAGCCAAGAAAATCTAGCACCTGTGTGAGGCTTTAGATCAGCATCGTGAGTCTTTGCCATGATAATGTTATTGTTTAGTTTTTCTGCAAATTTATCAGATCCTATTATAAAATGCTGTAATGCTGGGAATACACGATGCAATTTTCGGTCTGATATACGAGAATTGGGCGATTATTTCTGACATGTCTGATCTGTTTCTGATCTAGAAAGGCATTGATTTCACGAAGCTATCATCGGAAAATTGATTCCTTTATCGATCGGGAACAGTTTGGACATGTACACATGGGCCAACTTCCTGTCCAAAGTTGCAGCATTAGAGAGATATTGTAACATTGTCTGATTAAAGAATGCTTAAAGTTAACCACAGAGAATTAAAAGTAAAACTTTCATACATACCTGGGGCTTCCACCAGCCCCATCCACACGGATCGCTCCCATGCCACCATGCTCAGCCTTCTCCAGCTCCGGTACCGGGTCCCGTAACTTCAGCCAGTCGCAGCCAGTCTGAGCATGTGCAGTGCGCTCTCTCTGTCTCTCTCTGGCGGATGGGAGCTACTGTGCCTGCACAGTACTATTCTCCACTGGAGAGGGACGGAGGGAGCACAGGTAACAGGTTCCGAAGAGGGAGAAGACTGAGGACGGTGGCATGGGAGCGATCCATGTGGATGGTGCTGGAGGAAGCCCCAGATATGTATAAAACTTTCACGTTTAATCCTCTCTGGTTAACTTTAAGCCACTGTTTTGATTTGCACATACTGTATAACTGTGGATTGTATTGAGATTTAACTGTTTTGCATATTATAACACAACTTACTTAAATACTTATTTCTCAACCCTCTCTGAGCAGAGATTCAAATCTGTATACATTTTATTATATGTATCTCCTGACACAATTAGATTTGATTTGATTGATACTTTATAGCCCAACTAAACAAAAATGTAACTGCTCTACGACCGCCTAACACTGATGGGCAGTTGCAGAGTGGCTCCCTCAGGACCGCCTAACGCTGATTGGCATCAGGTCCTGGAGGTGAAGATTAGCAGGTAACGTCACGCACAGCGGGAATCTGTGATCAGCCTGCCAGCCGTGATCAGAGCTGGCAGGCAGTTAAAAATACCCCAAAAAACAGCAATTTTCATTTGTACAGCACTGTGACCTAGCGCAACGCTGTACAGGGGACAGCTTTGTCACTTAGTAGCTCACAATCTATTCCCTCTCATAGGCTGATGCCTATGAGAGGCGATCATAGTGGTTGGATCATGGGGGAGGGAGGAAAGGTGGGAAGGATAACATTTATTTTTTGTAAAAGTGTTTTTTATAAAAAAAAAAAAAAAAAGATAAAACTAAGAAAAAAAATAAAAATTGTAGCAGCAATCAGATACCACCAACAGAAAGCTCTGTTGGTGAGCAGAAAAGGACGTAATATTCATTTTGCTGCTAGGTTGTATGGCCAAGTAATAAACTGTTACAGTTGCAGAGTGCTGAATTGTAAAAAAAATGCCTGGTCACTAGGGGAGTATAAACATCTGGTCCTCAAGAGGTTAAAGCTTTTAAATGCTGAACTTGCACTTGTTATCTAGTGTAAATTATAAGTATCACTTTTGACACTAAATTTTCACATGCAAAAATCTGTTTTATATGTACACCCTGTCTGTACTGATGCCAGTCTTTTGCACTGGACAATATGATTAGCAATATGGACAAATTACTTACACTGAGATGAACAGTGCTGAATCAATAGTGGCAAAAAGATCTCCCCTAGACTGGGATCTTTAATGGAGTTATTTAAATATCTCTATTTATACAACCTCTCAAAATAAGTGATGTGTTCTAGTAAAATAATTTTCTAAAAGTTATATGTACTAGAGATGCCCTTGGGTTCCAAGATAGAAAACAGATTTGCCATTGTCTGGGATTAATCCTGTGAGTGGCCGTGATGATTATTAACCTGTGACTTCTCACCTGACCTGACTCCATAGAGGGTAAAGATTATTTTATTATAAGTCTTATCCAGCTTTGTTATGCCTAGGCATCTGCTAAACTTGTGTGTTTTTTCCCATTATGCTGTCATGTTTTTCTCTATAGACCAGTACCCAAGATTCTGCATCTAGAGTTGTTTTACCACATGCAAATTAGGTTTTTATTTGGGCTTATAGTGATTAGAGTCTCACAAGTAAAAACAAGCCTCTGCTTCCATAAAACAATAAATTAAAAATTCACTAAAACATCTGTTTTGCTTTGTTCCCGAGCTTTGGATGGATCCATATTGTCTGCGTGTCAGTTGTCCTCATTAGAATATATACAGGTTATTACAATAATATATGCATACCATTATTTATGAGCATAGACATCCAGATGGCTTCTGCAATTTGACAATTGGGCATTCCTAAACCATATTCTGTTTCATTTATTTATGAATCAATATGTCTGGCTGTTTTATTTCAAAATGAATAGCTCTGATTTAATTTTTATTTTTTTCGCAAATGCTTAAAAAAAAGAAGAAAAAAAGAAAAAAGAAAGAATATCTATTTAAAACAGTTTCCGCTTGTCAAGTAGCAGAGGAGAAGGCATTCTGAGAAAGGAAACTGCATACTAATTGAAATGTTAATATTCAACCGTAATGTATTCACATTTACATATCATAAATCTGTACAGAAAGAAAACCAGGCGCACCGGGAAATAGCAAACCGTCAGCATTTTACCTGCAATGGTCTTTATTGATTAATATTCGTATATAGTATGGATATTTAAAGTATTTTGTTGTCTGACAAGCGGAAAATTAGTGCAACACCTGTGAGGGTATAAATATGATGAGATTTTTCAGGGGGGTAAAGTGACATAACTCTCACTAATTTTGCTGGCTACACCTTTCATCAAATTAGGGCAATGAGAGATGATTACGGAGTGATGTCCTGTGGGTCATTCTTTACCATGCTTTGTGCTTTATTAGGTAAGCTTTATATGCACACTTTAAAACCCTACTCCAGGTACAAATGCTTTTACACAGTTGAAAAGCTTGTTTTTATCGGCATATAATCTCCTTGATTAGCTATTGTCGGTTGAATCACTTGTAAAATACCTAGTCAGGAGCTCAGACACTGATTACTTCCTGTATGAGAGTGTAATGATCCGCTCAGCTGCCTGCGCAGGCAGGCAGTTTTTTGACCACTGTTCAGGTCTGCATTCTGCAGGTCTCTGGAAGAGAGACCTTTTGTCAGTTTTGCAGCTTGCTGCTGCTGAGGAATTTGCATACGTTTGTCATGCAAATTGCCTAGCCACATCCTTTGTAGGCTTGCTATATACTGTATATACCATGTGATATCACAGACCTTTGCTGGTCATAACGGTTTGTTAACACACTCCTGGAGTGTCAGCCTTCTCTGTTGGATTGTTTAAGATTAGCTTAGAGTAATTCTTGGGACTGCGCTAGGCATCCTTGTTAGGTGCAGTCAGGACTGTATTATCTGTTTGCCTTGTTCTGTCTGGGAGTGTAGGCCGGAGCAGCGGTTGCTACCGGTAACTCCTTCTGTCTTGCGATTGTCCTGTCGCCGGCGGCGGTCGACAGGAAATCGTTCTGTCTGTCTGGATCGCACTCGCCCTAGTGTTAGAGGCGGTGGATTCTTGTGGTCTGTATCTTGGAGCTAACCTTAGCTATGGTCGCTTCTGGTTACTTCTTCTGTCTGTTGTGTGCTTGGATCACACTGCTCTGACGGAAGAGCAGTGGATCTTTCTCGTACTTGGTTCGCACTGGCTCTGACAGTAAGAGCAGTGGTTCCTGTATGACTCATTCCTGTTGTTCATTTGTATGTCTGTCTGTCTACGCCTGCTGGTGCCTGCGGTAAGGCAACCGTATAGCAAGCGTGTCTGTCTTGTGTTGGGTAGTTAGGCGTGCTTGTCTCTGTTGTGCTTAACACGCGGAGACCGTGCAGAAAACGCGTTCGCTGTTGCGAATGAGTGCGGTGTTCGCGTTTAGTTAGCGTTTGTTATTTTCCTTATCTTCTCATTGTATGATTTGCTGTGCCTTTGCTACTCTCGTGCTCTGCCTTGCTGTAGTCTTGTGTCACCTCTGGCAATCGCCTCTCTCGCGATTGCGTTCCTACTTCATATCTGCTGTTGTGTGTGCACCGTCGCGGGTTGGCGACTAGATTGGGGCACATACATACATTCTATCCCTGTGCTCATTCTCACTCGCAATTGCTTCTCTTGCGATTGCGTTCTCACTTGGTTTCCTCTGTTGTGTGTCCGCCGTCACAGGTTGGCGGCTAGATTGGTGGACATACATACATTCCTCATCTGTGCTTATTCGGTCTTGTGTCGCTGTTAGCAACCGCCATCTCTGGCGATTGCCTTCTCACCTTATCTTCCTGGTTGTGTGTTCATCGTCGCAGGGTGGCGACTAGATTGGTGGACACACATACCCTCTGTCGCTTTGGTCTCTCTCTTTCAGGGCTATCTTGCCCTGCGTTTCTTCCCTTCGTGCAATTCCTGTCTGGCGTCTGTGGCAGGGCAGAGGAGCTGTTCCTCTGCACTCCACAGCTCCACCTGCCGACAGGAATTACCCTCTACAGATGCGTTGCACCTTTTGCTGGGTTCCCTCAAATTACACGCTTGTGGAGGATTTTCACAGTGTCAGCGCACGTCCCGTGCGCTGATCACGGAGAGAATTCCACAATCGTTACAGTATGACCAGCCAAACTGAAATTCCCAGTGTAGAGGGAATTTCCGATTTGTACGATTTGGTCGAATATGGGTCCTGTATCTTTAAGAGGTTTAAGATACTGGACTCTGAAACCAGAGATGAGTTCATATCAGAATGTTCCAGATTCTTGGCAAATCCTGAATTTCAGGCCACCAATATTTCCACTTGGAGTGGTCAGATTGCTTACAATCTTTTCCAAGGGGATCTGTTTGTGTGAGCTGATGAGTATGCCAGACACAAGAATCTGAGACCTAACCCTCGCAGGTTTCTGGCTCATGTATTTTCTCGTAATTCCCCTGCCAGGTTGTTTCTATGAGTTTTTTCTGGCTGTGCAAAATGCTGATCAGATTAGGTTATGCAACATTTCTCTCTCATTACCATATGTTAATGAGTTGGTGCTTGCAGGCCAATCTGCTGATTCGGCTTGTCAGCCAAAAGATTTGTTGCCCATAGCAACCACAAATAAAGAGGTTATTTCTGTCAAGTCTGAAATGTGCAAAACCATTCAGGATGATAATCAGTTCAATGTTTCTCTTGCCACTTCAGGTTCTAAGCAGACATGCAAAGTTGCTAAAAAGGGAAAAACTAAAAATCGCAAGCATCTGAATAAAACACTCCCTATTGATGTTTACAATGATGTTGCTCAATCTCCGGGTTTTTTTACCCCAATCCAAAGCTTTTGTGGACCCTTTAATAGGCAGAATTATTTTTTATATTAAAGGAGTAAGAAAGTCTATGCATGTACCTGACCCCAACCCGTATGACAGCTACTTAGATACCGGGTTGTTTGAACCCCCATTTGCTCCCTGGGATATGGGAGCTTTGGTTGAGGAATTCGAGATGGATTGGAAGGCGTTTTGCGATTTCTATATCGCAGAAAGCGCAGAGACGCTAAACGCTTGTATAAACACTTTGATAGATTCTGATGAGTGTGACAGGTGTTTGGTGGATCCAGTGTTGTATGTGTGGCAGACGATTTTGGATGAGTTGCACACACACCAATCAATTGATTCCAATAAAGAGACATCGTTCTCGGATGATTGTTCCTGCCTTTCTGGGGTAAAGCATGTGAGTCTTGACTTTGTGCGATCTGAGATGAATGGGTGTGCCACTGTGGTTGATTCCTGTGTGAGTCCTGAACGATTCTCTCCTGACTGTGTGCAGTTTGAATCTATGTGATCTGACGCCTGTTTCTCGGATGTTCCTGCAAATTGTGATCAGCATGAATGTGCCAGTTTGCTCAAGGATGTGTGGGATCCCTTGTCATTTAGAAACAGATCTTTAAGATCTTCCATCTGTGATCCGGCTATGGGGAATATTCCTAAAATATGCAGCGTCAAAAGTAAAATTGATATGTCTAATAAACTTTCTCCTGTTGTTGTCGCTATTTCTTCTGCTAATGAGTCTTTGTCTCACCCTGTTCACACCTGTAAGGGCCTGTTGCCTGGTGACAGTTGCTCCAGTGTTTCTGTCTTGAACACCTTACAGTCTGCTCCGCACATCGCGGAAGTTTGCGCTATGGAAGCGTCAGTTTCACAACCTAAAGCGATTTATGATTCACAAGTTTTTCGTTCTGACTCCTCGGATTTGACATTGTTAGCCGAATCTAAGAGTGAGACAGCGCTTCGGTTTTGCGAATCTGATGCTGAAGCTTTTTTGCTCTGTCCAGAGAAGCTTTCTCTGAACCTGCCCTGTACCATGAATGAAAACATGATCTCCACTCGCGCTGACATTTCTGAGTCCCTTTCTTGTTCTGAGGAAAATGCTGATTCTGCACCCTGTACTCTGGATGAGTTAATATGGCCTTGTTTAGAATCTCCTGCAGTGTCCCTAGAGGCTCGTCTAGGTATTGCTACTATACTCACCTGTTTCTCTGCAGTTTTGGAATTGCAAGCTAATTTGACTGCTACGCAGAATCCTGGGTGCAGTGAGATTGAAGTTAGGGAGTCAGTGTGTGTTCCAGTAAACATTCCTGTACATCCCACTCATGATGATGAAATCCAGTCTCAGCTTATGGTGGAACCATTCCTGGGACATCTGCCCTGCCTGCAGAAGGTATTTAATATTCAGCCCTGTAACATTGATAGTTCAGAACCCTTCATAGAAAACTTGGAAAATGACATTTCTGAGGTCTTAGTTGATGTTTTGGAGGTTTCCAAGTCCCTCATAAAGGGTGCAGAACTTCTAGGAGATACCTATTGCCCCCCAGATCCGTCTGAGGTTTTGCCCACTTTGGTGGGCATTGCTGTTGTGCTGACTACTGTTGCAGCTCTGGTGGAGCTTCACTCATGTGTAGTCAATGATGACTGTGGGTTAGATACCAGTACAGTCACAGAAATTTCTAGGGTTGAGTCCAAGCCTTCTTTTGAAAGTCCAGTGCTTGTGACCACTGCTCGTGATGATTCTCTGCCCGGTTCTGGTTTTGGTCTTGCCGTGATGGACTCTGAGGTTGGCAGTTCCTCGATGTGTCCTGAGGTTCCCCTTGGGCTAGTGTACCCCGATGTGTTCTGTGACCCAGAAAGCCCAAGTGTGTCTCGGTTGCCAGCCTGCTCAGATGCTTCCTCGGTGGAAACCTGTTCTGATGTTGCCTGCCTGCCTGCATGCCCAGAGGTGGTCCCTGAAGGCCCTGATCTTGATGCTTGTCCTGGTAATTCTGAATAGGGAATTGTCATTGGTTCCATAGGGGTTCTTGATAGTTCTCCATGTAAGCCTGGTGATCGTTCTGCCCTCCTAGGATCTCTGCGGAGCTTCAAAGTGTTCTGGGAGGTCCTGGGAGAAATATTTCCTGGTACCTTGGATGAGATCAGCAGTGGGTGCTTTGTGGAAAGGGACACTTCGAATGGGTATTGTGGCAGGTTTGGTATTTTTGGACGGTCCCTGGAAGGTGGTGGGCATGGCTCGGTGGGTGTCGATGGCTTCTTCTCTGGCATTCACAGTCCTGATGGGTGTTACACTGAGACTTGTGGTACTGATGGGCATGTTTCGGTGGCTTCTCCTTCCGACGAGGTTGGTTTCGGGTGGGCTGACTCTGGAATTAGGCCTTGTCGGGCTGTCCCGACCTTCATGAGTCTTCAGTTAGAGTCTTTTGCAAATATCAGTTTAGAGGCTCGTCTGGAATTCGACCCTAGAGGGGGGGTGCTGTAATGATCCGCTCAGCTGCCTGCGCAGGCAGGCAGTTTTTTGACCACTGTTCAGGTCTGCATTCTGCAGGTCTCTGGAAGAGAGACCTTTTGTCAGTTTTGCAGCTTGCTGCTGCTGAGGAATTTGCATACGTTTGTCATGCAAATTGCCTAGCCACATCCTTTTTAGGCTTGCTATATATATACCATGTGATATCACAGACCTTTGCTGGTCATAACGGTTTGTTAACACACTCCTGGAGTGTCAGCCTTCTCTGTTGGATTGTTTAAGATTAGCTTAGAGTAATTCTTGGGACTGCGCTAGGCATCCTTGTTAGGTGCAGTCAGGACTGTATTATCTGTTTGCCTTGTTCTGTCTGGGAGTGTAGGCCGGAGCAGCGGTTGCTACCGGTAGCTCCTTCTGTTTTGCGATTGTCCTGTCGCCGGCGGCGGTCGACAGGAAATCGTTCTGTCTGTCTGGATCGCACTCGCCCTAGCGTTAGAGGCGGTGGATTCTTGTGGTCTGTATCTTGGAGCTAACCTTAGCTACAGTCGCTTCTAGTTACTCCTTCTGTCTGTTGTGTGCTTGGATCACACTGCTCTGACGGAAGAGCAGTGGATCTTTCTCGTACTTGGTTCGCACTGGCTCTGACAGTAAGAGCAGTGGTCCCTGTGTGACTCATTCCTGTTGTTCATTTGTATGTCTGTCTGTCAACGCCTGCGGTAAGGCAACCGTATAGCAAGCGTGTCTGTCTTGTGTTGGTTAGTTAGGCGTGCTTGTCTCTGTTGTGCTTAACACGCGGAGACCGCGCAGAAAACGCGTTTCGCAATTGCGAATGAGTGCGGTGTTCGCGTTTAGTTAGCGTTTGTTATTTTCCTTATCTTCTCATTGTATGATTTGCTGTGCCTTTGCTACTCTCGTGCTCTGCCTTGCTGTAGCCTTGTGTCACCTCTGGCAATCTCCTCTCTCGCGATTGCGTTCCTACTTCATATCTGCTGTTGTGTGTGCACCGTCGCGGGTTGGCGACTAGATTGGGGCACATACATACATTCTATCCCTGTGCTCATTCTCTCTCGCAATCGCTTCTGTTGCGATTGCGTTCTCACTTGGTTTCCTCTGTTGTGTGTCCGCCGTCGCAGGTTGGCGGCTAGATTGGTGGACATACATACATTCCTCATCTGTGCTTATTCGGTCTTGTGTCGCTGTTAGCAACCGCCATCTCTGGCGATTGCCTTCTCACCTTATCTTCCTGGTTGTGTGTTCATCATCGCAGGGTGGCGACTAGATTGGTGGACACACATACCCTCTGTCGCTTTGGTCTCTCTCTTTCAGGGCTATCTTGCCCTGCGTTTCTTCCCTTCGTCCAATTCCTGTCTGGCGTCTGTGGCAGGGCAGAGGAGCTGTTCCTCTGCACTCCACAGCTCCACCTGCCGACAGGAATTTCACTCTACAGGTGCGTTGCACCTTTTGCTGGGTTCCTTCAAATTATACGCTTGTGGAGGATTTCCGCAGTGTCAGCGCACGTCCTGTGCGCTGATCACGGAGAGAATTCCACAATCATTACAGAGAGACTCTGTGCTATAGGTTGCAATCTCCGCAGACAGATTCAGGCTGTGCCTTCTCCCTTAGAACCTGAACACTAGAAGTAATGCACTCAAGGCAGCTGCAAAAGCTGTACCCATGGAGCCTGAAAGCTGATACATTGATCATTCTGCTTTCGGTCATGTGATCAGCATTTCATAATAAGATTTTGGTTGCAGAAGCCACATTTCACAAAAAAGGCAACATCTATGGAAATTTAATTACTAAGCTACTAGGTTGTCTTTTTAGATACAGTATGTGTCTAGCGATAGCATGTCATTTGTCAAATGGTCATGAAGTCACAAAACTACAACACTGGCCCCATAAAGATGAGTTCTGACTCTATGGCCTTGTTTCACAGTTCTGATATATTTGTAATAAGGGACACAAAGCTTCAAAGATGTATTTTCGGATAGTCATAAAAGGAGAAGAATGCCGGCAGCTGGCACTACCACTATGGTGGAGGATAGTGATGGAACCCTGGATTGAGTACTGGTATATACAGAGGCGCCGAGCTCGCTGATATAATACAGATGCTGTGACTCCTACTGTATTTTGCCTGAGGAAGCGGGATGTATGGCCCGTGAAACGCGTTGCATGGTTTTTTGGAGTTCCGAATAAATTGTTGACTGTCTGAATCGCAGTCCTTGCCTGTGTCTGTTTGGAGCGGGTAAGACCACCGCTGCCTCCTCTGTTTAACCAGTTGGTTTTTTAAGTTCATTTGATTACCTTTTATTCTTTTGGCGCCTCTGTATCTTGTACACTACATTGAGTCCACCCTGGGTGGAGGGTTGTTACCCTATTTTCCTGTCTACAGAGAGCGACTTTTTATTCCTGAGTGGGGTCAGGATTGTTCTCCCCACCTGCCTATACAGTGGTTGCCTATTGGTAACCCTGGTTTGTGAGTATAATTTAACTTCTCATTTATTTTGTTGTCCCCAAGACGAATTACACTATTGGGGCTCTTGGTGTCCCTCTGCTTTACTGGTATATACAGAGCAGTTTGCTCTAGGATTGGAAGAGAAGGTAGATTCAATATCACCCACCACCCACCGTCTGAACCTCTGCTATGGCTGTTACATCTTTACACTGCATCTGCATGGAATAAAAGACGTGTATTATCAGATGCTTGCAGTAGTGACGGGATTCTGTTGTTTAGTGGACATTTTTGGATAGTATGGCTCTCTTTAATGAAAACACTGCCTGCTTTGTTACCCATCTTCAAGTGGGAGGGAGATAAAGTTTTTTCCATTGAATAGAAGATATAAAGGGCCAGATCCAAATTCACATTTTTTCCTAATTTGTCTCCTAGATGATATTTTCACATCTTATCAATAAAATGCTTTTTAAGCCACCAGCAAATAAGAAAATATTCAGAATAATATTTTTGTCACTTGCTACTTTTTTCCATTGCAGAATGCTGAAAAGTTATTTTAAAGTGCGATTGTCAGCCACAAAATCAAATTCCATTTACCAACTGCTCTGTGTTTATTATGTAGCCTGAAGCCAAACCCTGCATTGCAAGCATTCCAATATAATCATAAGTGTTTCTGCTGTAATAAATCTTATCTTAGTCAGCCTAGCTCTATTTTCTATATTGCCAACGAGAAGGAAGCTTGTCATCTCTCTTCCCACATTCCTGCTCCTCACTTATTGGCATAGGGCAGTTCAGTGTGACACAGCGCTGAGGAGGGAGAAGCTGCTGAAATCTGTTCTATGCTGTGTGTTTACAAAGGTATCTAGATATGACAGTTTCTAGGAGAAAAAAAGGAGTAAGGGAGGAAATTTCATCAAGATTGGTTTCAGTCGGAAGAAGTAAAAATGGAAAACATGTGGAACAGTTTTCTCTTTATTTACTATATAAAAATCGCTGATTTCAAAACATGGACAGTACAATACACATGTTATGTATGTAGAACAAGTATTTATTTACTTATATATGTGTTTTTTCTTGGGATAGTATGGCTGTCCCTGCTGCTTTAACCACTTGAGGACCGCCCCCAGCCAATGGGCGGCGGCAAAGTCCGGGCCTAAACGACCGCAATACGCCCATCGGCGGGGGCGGCTGCGGGCGTGGTAACGCGGCGATCGCGTCATTCGTGACGCGATCAGCCGACGACGACTGGCTCCGCCCCCCTCACGCTGTAACCCGCCGGCCGTTCGGAAGCGCCGGCAGGTTACTAGCACCCGGATCGCCGCATGTAAAGAGTATAATAGGCTTTGTAATGTATACAAAGCCTATTATACTGGCTGCCTCCTGCCCTGGTGGTCCCAGTGTCCGAGGGACCACCAGGGCAGGCTGCAGCCACCCTAGTCTGCACCAAGCACACTGATTTCTCCCCCCCCTGCCCCCTGATCACCCACAGCACCCCTCAGACCCCCCCCCCCTGCCCACCCCCCAGACCACTGTTTGCACCCAATCACCCCCCTAATCACCCATCAATCACTCCCTGTCACTATCTGTCAACGCTATTTTTTTTAACCCTAAACTGCCCCCTGCTCCCTCCTGATCACCCCCACCCCTCAGATTTTCCCCAGACCCCCCCCCCCCTGTGTACTGTATGCATCTATCCCCCCTGATCACCTGTCAATCACCTGTCAATCACCTGTCAATCACCTGTCAATCACCCCCTGTCACTGCCACCCATCAATCAGCCCCTAACCTGCCTCTTGCGGGAAATCTGATCACCCACCCACACCAATAGATCGCCTGCAGATCCGACATCAGATCACCTCCCAAGTGCAGTGTTTACATCTGTTCTCTACCCTAAACACCCACTAATTACCCATCAATCACCCATCAATCACCCCCTATCACCACCTGTCACTGTTACCCATCAGATTAGACCCTAATCTGCCCCTTGCGGGCACCCAATCACCCGCCCACATGCTCAGATTGCCCTCAGACCCCCCCTTATCAATTCGCTAGTGCATTAGTTACATCTGTTCTTCCCTGTAATAACCCACTGATCACCTGTCAATCACCTATCAATTACCCATCAATCACCCCCTGTCACTGCCACCCATCAATCACCCCCTGTCACTGCCACCCATCAATCAGCCCCTAACCTGCCCCTTGCGGGCAATCTGATCACCCACCCACACCAATAGATCGCCCGCAGATCCGACATCAGATCAACTCCCAAGTGCAGTGTTTACATCTGTTCTCTACCCTAAACACCCACTAATTACCCATCAATCACCCATCAATCACCCCCTATCACCACCTGTCACTGTTACCCATCAGATTAGACCCTAATCTGCCCCTTGCGGGCACCCAATCACCCGCCCACACGCTCAGATTGCCCTCAGACCCCCCCTTATTAATTTCGCCAGTGCATTAGTTACATCTGTTCTTCCCTGTAATAACCCACTGATCACCTGTCAATCACCTATCAATCACCCATCAATCACCCCCTGTCACTGCCACCCATCAATCACCCCCTGTCACTGCCACCCATCAATCAGCCCCTAACCTGCCCCTTGCGGGCAATCTGATCACCCACCCACACCAATAGATCGCCCGCAGATCCGACATCAGATCAACTCCCAAGTGCAGTGTTTACATCTGTTCTCTACCCTAAACACCCACTAATTACCCATCAATCACCCATCAATCACCCCCTATCACCACCTGTCACTGTTACCCATCAGATTAGACCCTAATCTGCCCCTTGCGGGCACCCAATCACCCGCCCACACGCTCAGATTGCCCTCAGACCCCCCTTATCAATTCGCCAGTGCATTAGTTACATCTGTTCTTCCCTGTAATAACCAACTGATCACCTGTCAATCCCCTATCAATCACCCATCAATCACCCCCTGTCACTGCCACCCATCAATCACCCCCTGTCACTGCCACCCATCAATCACCCCCTGTCACTGCCACCCATCAATCAGCCCCTAACCTGCCCCTTGCGGGCAATCTGATCACCCACCCACACCAATAGATCGCCCGCAGATCCTACATCAGATCACCTCCCAAGTGCAGTGTTTACATCTGTTCTCTACCCTAAACACCCACTAATTACCCATCAATCACCCCCTATCACCACCTGTCACTGTTACCCATCAGATTAGACCCTAATCTGCCCCTTGCGGGCACCCAATTACCCACCCACACACTCAGATTGCCCTCAGACCCCAGCCCTGATTACCTCGCCAGTGCATTGCTTGCATCTATTTCCCCCCTCTAATCACACCTTGAGACACCCATCAATCACCTCCTGTCATCACCTGTCACCCCCTAGCACACCTACCCATCAGATCAGGCCCTAATTTGCCCTGTGTGGGGTTCCTGATCACTCGGCCAAACCCTCAGATCCCCCTCAGACCCCCTTCCGATCACCTCCCCAGTGCATTGATTGCATCTATTTTACCCTCTAACCACCCCCTGAGACACCCATCAATCACCTCCTGTCACCCCCCTAGCACTCCTATCCATCAGATCAGGCCCAATACAACCTGTCATCTAAGAGGCCACCCTGCTTATGACCGGTTCCACAAAATTTTCCCCCTCATAGACCACCTGTCATCAAAATTTGCAGATGCTTATACCCCTGAACAGTCATTTTGAGAAATTTGGTTTCCAGACCACTCACGGTTTAGGGCCCGTAGAAATGCCAGGGCAGTATAGGAACCCCACAAGTGACCCCATTTTAGAAAAAAGACACCCCAAGGTATTATGTTAGGTGTATGACGAGTTCATAGAAGATTTTATTTTTTGTCAAAAGTTAGCGGAAATTGGATTTTTATTGTTTTTTTCACAAAGTGTCATTTTTCACTAACTTGTGACAAAAAATAAAATCTTCTATGAACTCACCATACACCTAACAGAATACCTTGGGGTGTCTTCTTTCTAAAATGGGGTCACTTGTGGGGTTCCTATTCTGCCCTGGCATTTTAGGGGCCCTAAACCGTGAGGAGTAGTCTAGAAAACAAATGCCTCAAAATGACCTGTGAATAGGACGTTGGGACCCTTGGCGCACCTAGGCTGCAAAAAAGTGTCACACATGTGGTATCGCCGTACTTAGGAGAAGTAGTATAATGTGTTTTGGGGTGTATTTTTACACATACCCATGCTGGGTGGGATAAATCTCTCTGTAAATTGACAATTGTGTGTAAAAAAAATCAAACAATTGTCATTTACAGAGATATTTCTCCCACTCAGCATGGGTATGTGTAAAAATACACCACAAAACACATTATACTACTTCTCCTGAGTACGGCAGTACCACATGTGTGGCATTTTTTTGCACCCTAAGTGCGCTAAGGGGCCCAAAGTCCAATGAGTACCTTTAGGATTTCACAGGTCATTTTGCGACATTTGGTTTCAAGACTACTCCTCACGGTTTAGGGCCCCTAAAATGCCAGGGCAGTATAGGAACCCCACAAATGACCCCATTTTAGAAAGAAGACACCCCAAGGTATTCCGTTAGGAGTATGGTGAGTTCATAGAAGATTTTATTTTTTGTCACAAGTTAGCGGAAAATGACACTTTGTGAAAAAACACAATTAAAATCAATTTCCGCTAACTTGTGACAAAAAAAAAATCTTCTATGAACTCACCATACTCCTAACGGAATACCTTGGGGTGTCTTCTTTCTAAAATGGGGTCATTTGTGGGGTTCCTATACTGTCCTGGCATTTTAGGGGCCCTAAACCGTGAGGAGTAGTCTTGAAACCAAATGTCGCAAAATGACCTGTGAAATCCTAAAGGTACTCATTGGACTTTGGGCCCCTTAGCGCAGTTAGGGTGCAAAGAAGTGCCACAAATGTGGTATCGCCGTACTCAGGAGAAATAGTATAATGTGTTTTGGGGTGTATTTTTACACACACCCATGCTGAGTGGGAGAAATATCTCTGTAAATAGACAATTGTGTGTAAAAAAAATTGTCATTTACGGAGATATTTCTCCCACCCAGCATGGGTATGTGTAAAAATACACCCCAAAACACATTATACTACTTCTCCTGAGTACGGCAATACCACATGTGTGGCACTTTTTTGCAGCCTAACTGTGCTAAGGGGCCCAAAGTCCAATGAGCATCTTTAGGCTTTACAGGGGTGCTTACAATTAGGCACCCCCCAAAATGCCAGGACAGTGAACACACCCCACAAATGACCCCATTTTGGAAAGTAGACACTTCAAGGTATTCAGAGAGGAGCATAGTGAGTCCGTGGCAGATTTCATTTTTTTTTTTGTCGCAAGTTAGAAGAAATGGAAACTTTTTTTTTTTTTCACAAAGTTTCCTTTTCCGCTAACTTGTGACAAAAAATAAAATCTTCTATGAACTCACCATGCCTCTCACTGAATACTTTGAGATGTCTTCTTTCCAAAATGGGGTCATTTGGGAGGTATTTATACTATCCTGGAATTTTAGCACCTCATGAAACATGACAGGGGGTCAGAATAGTCAGAGATGCTTGAAAATAGGAAAATTCACTTTTGGCACCATAGTTTGTAAACGCTATAACTTTTACCCAATCCAATAAATATACACTGAATGGGTTTTTTTTATCAAAGACATGTAGCAGAATAACTTCTGCGCTCAAATGTATAGGAAATTTTACTTTATTTGAAAAATGTCAACACAGAAAGTTAAAAAAGTCATTTTTTTGACAAAATTCATGTCTTTTTTGATGAATATAATAAAAACTAAAACTCGCAGCAGCAATCAAATAGCACTAAAAGAAAGCTGTATTAGTGACAAGAAAAGGAGGTAAAATTCATTTAGGTAGTAGGTTGTATGACCTTGCAATAAACCGTGAAAGCTGCAGTGGTCTGAATGGAAAAAAGGCTCTGGTCCTTAAGGGGTGAAAAGACTGTGGTCCTCAAGTGGTTAAACATTAAAAAAAATGAAAAATGAAAAATTATCTCCTAGGAGATAACTTAGGCAAAAAATTGGATCGGGTTCACAGTCTGTAAACAATTTAGTTTCAGCTGTCTTATGAAAAAGTTTTGTCCTAGTACTGCAATGTGTATGAACTGACACTATTGTGGTTTCCCTATATTTTGTCAGACTTGCACAGAAACAAGAAAGTAAGGGGAAAAGTATAATAGATCTCAGCAATAAAATAAATGTACTATGTTAAATGTAAAAATCTGGAAGCGGTTCTTTAAGATTTTATCATAGCCATGCTTGTCAAAATTGTTTTAAAAGCTATTTTACTATCTTGCTTCAGCATTTTAAATGATATTATCAAGCTTCATTAGAGGCACTTACAATTCAAGACCCGACAGCTGCGATAATGAATTATAGGTATTAGTAGATGACATGAACATACTTTTGTATTGGATAATCAGGACAAACAGCCACAGGGTGAACTCAGTGACAAATGTTCCAATTCATCACTCACAAATGGAATATATTCACTCACACGGGAATGCATCTCCAGGCTGAAGGTCTATAAGGTAGAATAATATGTTTCATTTAAAATAATGAAGAACTAGAACCATCCAAAATTTTTGTAGTAAGTCAAAAGGAACTGTAGAGTACAGTATTGCCTTTCCCCTCTGAAACAGAGATGTTTGCAGGTTATCACCTACATGTGCCCTAACAGCAAGATCAATATTATATCTCTTTAGAACTGTAGGACAGCAATAGCTTTTCATTTTACAAATGCAAGTATTTATTATATCACTGCAAAAACATAGTTGCTTTGAAAGAATCTTGAACTAGCTGTCTGAAAGCTGGATGTAATTAGTTTGTAATATTAAAATAAGTGTGGTATGAGCCAGTGCCTCTGGGTTACAGGGGCAGATCAAGACCAAGTTGCGCCTGGGGCAAGGTCAGGTTTTAGCGCCTAAACTGCCATTCATTTTGCCGCCTTTTTAAGAATTCAACAAACTGCGCCTGGGGCAAGATACCCGCTCGCCCCCTCCCCCCCCCCCCCCCTAGATCCGTCCCTGCTGGGTTAATATCTTATGCGTTGATGTAGCACTGATGATGATGTCAGACTCCAACTCCCATAGAACCATGAACAATTGAAAGCATGTATTGTGTGCTTGTCTGACATACTTTTTGGTTTGTATTGGTGATAGCAGTTTTAATTACTTAAAGCAAGTCTGTAAGATCCACATAAGAAAATGTTCAATACTCCAGAGCCTCCTCAAGACCACCAATCAACGGCTGGACCCTCTGAAAGTTGATGGCCACGCTCCTGTCCGTGTATGAGTGTGGTTAGACTGCACAGGCCTAGAAGGCCTAGTACCTGGGCAGTAGCACACACACGCTCGGGTTTAGCACAAAAAGTTGAGCCAGAGTGGCTCCATGCTACTGCAGAGGAGTGAGGCATCCTGTGCCTGCACAATGCAGCCACATTCATTCACAGATGAAAGTACTGCTGCACAAAGCCCTTGTTGACAAGGCTATGATGGTCCCAGTGCTGGATTAGTGGAAGTGAGGGGGTGGGGAAAGCCTTTGGAGGATTCTCAGGCTTCCCTCTACAATGGTAAGTACCCATTTGGGGCACCTTTTTCCCTTCATGTCCACTTTAATGAAAAGGATTAATATACTATGAGTGTTTTAATGCTCCGATGCTGGTGTATGAATGCACATACACCGCCGGTCAGGGGGTCACTATAGGCAACGGGAGATGATGGCAGCACAGAGGAAGGAGCGCGCCAGCAGGAGAGGTGAGTGTCAGAGCACTTTGCTGTGCTAATACTCTGCATAGGTCCCCAGAGAGAGCAATACGGCAAAGGGACTTTTAGGGAAGTGGCGGTAATTGGTTTTTAACAGTTTTCAGCATGATGTGCAGTGTGTGGCAATGATAGATCCATTTCCGTGCTACTGCATATGCACAGGCAGGCATGAGCTTCTACTGCACGGCCATGAGGAGCCGCACAGCCCCGATGTGGAGAGGGGCCGTGCTCAGCAACAGGGGGCTTCCAACAGCTGAGGGAAACCTTAATAGGATCCTGAGGCTTCCCTCTCTTCATGGTAAGTATCACTTTAAAGAGACACTGAAGCAAAAAAAAAAATATGATATAATGAATTGGTTGTGTACTATGAATAATTACTAGAAGATTAGCAGCAAAGAAAATATTCTCATATTTTTATTTTCAGGTGTTTTTTCTAACATTGCATCACTCTATAACAGTGGTTCCCAACCCATGTGCCGCGACACAAACATGTGTCGCGGCAGCTTCGGGTATGTGTCGCGGCTCTCTCGGAGGGGAGCAGCGCAGTGGAGGAAGAGCTGTGGGCAGCGGCGGAGAAGGGGGCCATCCCTTCTCTCACCTTAGGGTGCTCTGCCTCCCTCGCTCTCCCCTCCGATACTAATTGTGGCGGCGCTTGGCAGTGGGCGGGACTTACCTTCCGTGTCGCTCCAAGCGCCGGTGGAAGTTCTGGTTCTGCAGCAGCTGCTCTGGCCTGGATCAGGCCAGAGTAGTGGCAAATCATCCCGCGCCGGCGACGAGACCAGACGGAGACTCGGAAGGTAAGTTCCGCCCCTCTGCCAGCCACCGCACTTTGTTCCGGAGGAGAGAGCGAGGGAGAGAGAGCACCCTGAGGTGCCGCTCTCCTTCCCTCGCTCTCGGGGGGGGGGGGCACCTGGCTACATATACTGGGCAAATATAACTCTGGCTACATATACTGGGGACATATACCTCTGGCTACATACACTGGGGACATATACCGGGGACATATACACCTGCCTACATATACTGGGGACATATACCCCTGCCTACATATACTGGGGACATATACTCCTGACTACATGTACTGGGCACATATATCCCTGGCTACATATACTGGGCACATATACCTCTGGCTACATATACTGGGGACATATACTCCTGACTACATATACTGGGCACATATATCCCTGGCTACATATACCGGGGACATATACTCCTGACTACATATACTGGGCACATATATCCCTGGCTACATTTACAGGGGACATATACACCTGCCTACATATACTGGGGACATATACACATGCCTACATATACTGGGGATATATACACCTGCCTACATATACTGGGGACATATACCCCTGCCTACATATACTGGGGACATATACCCCTGCCTACATATACTCCTAACTACATATACTGGGCACATATATCCCTGGCTACATATACCGGGGACATATACACCTGCTACATATACTGGGGACATATACACCTGCCTACATATACTGGGGACATATACACGTGCCTACATATACCCCTGCCTACATATACTGGGGACATATAAACCTGCCTACATATACTGGGGACATATACTCCTGACTACATATACTGGGCACATATATCCCTGGCTACATATACTGGGCAAATATACCTCTGGCTACATATACTGGGGACATATACCTCTGGCTACATATACTGGGGACATATACCGGGGACATATACACCTGCCTACATATACTGGGGACATATACCCCTGCCTACATATACTGGGGACATATACTCCTGACTACATATACTGGGCACATATATCCCTGGCTACATATACTGGGCACATATACCTCTGGCTACATATACTGGGGACATATACTCCTGACTACATATACTGGGCACATATATCCCTGGCTACATATACCGGGGACATATACTCCTGACTACATATACTGGGCACATATATCCCTGGCTACATTTACCGAGGACATATACACCTGCCTACATATACTGGGGACATATACACCTGCCTACATATACTGGGGACATATACCCCTGCCTACATATACTGGGGACATATACCCCTGCCTACATATACTGGGGATATATACTCCTAACTACATATACTGGGCACATATATCCCTGGCTACATATACCGGGGACATATACACCTGCCTACATATACTGGGGACATATACACCTGCCTACATATACTGGGGACATATACACCTGCCTACATATACCCCTGCCTACATATACTGGGGACATATACTCCTGACTACATATACCGGGGACATATACACCTGCCTACATATACTGGGGACATATACACCTGCCTACATATACTGGGGACATATACACCTGCCTACATATACCCCTGCCTACATATACTGGGGACATATACTCCTGACTACATATACTGGGCACATATATCCCTGGCTACATATACTGGGCACATATACCTCTGGCTACATATACTGGGGACATATACTGGGGACATATACTCCTGACTACATATACTGGGCACATATATCCCTGGCTACATATACCGGGGACATATACACCTGCCTACATATACTGGGGACATATACACCTGCCTACATATACTGGGGACATATACCCCTGCCTACATATACTGGGGACATATACCCCTGCCTACATATACTGGGGACATATACCCCTGCCTACATATACTGAGGACATATACCCCTGCCTACATATACTGGGGACATATACACCTGCCTACATATATCCCTGCCTACATATACTGGGGACATATACCCATGCCTACATATACTGGGGACATATACTCCTGACTACATATACTGGGCACATATATCCCTGGCTACATATACTGGGCAAATATACCTCTGGCTACATATACTGGGGACATATACCTCTGGCTACATATACTGGGGACATATACCGGGGACATATACACCTGCCTACATATACTGGGGACATATACCCCTGCCTACATATACTGGGGACATATACTCCTGACTAAATATACTGGGCAGATATATCCCTGGCTACATATACCGGGGACATATACACCTGCCTACATATACTGGGGACATATACACCTGCCTACATATACTGGGGACATATACACCTGCCTACATATACTGGGGACATATACACCTGCCTACATATACTGGGGACATATACACCTGCCTACATATACTGGGGACATATACCCCTGCCTACATATACTGGGGACATATACTCCTGACTACATTTACTGGGCACATATACACCCTGCCTACATATACTGGGGACATATACACCTGCCTACATATACTGGGGACATATACACCTGCCTACATATACTGGGGACATATACACCTGCCTACATATACTGGGGACATATACACCTGCCTACATATACTGGGGACATATACCCCTGCCTACATATACTGGGGACATATACTCCTGACTACATATACTGGGCACATATACACCCTGGCTACATATACTGGGGACATATACCCCTGCCTACATATACTGGGCACATATACCCCTCGTTACATATACTGGGCACATACCCCTGGCTACATATACTGGGCACATATATCCCTGGCTACATATACTGGGCACATATATCCCTGGCTACATATACTGAGGACAACTGGCTGTTTGTCATTATGTGCATTTACTGGTGAAAAGCTGTCTCTTATGTGCATTTACTGGTGAAAAGCTGTCTCTTATTATGTGCATTTACTGGTGAAAAGCTGTCTCTTATTATGTGCATTTACTGGTAAAAACGCTGTCTCTTATTATGTGCATTTACAGGTGAAAAGCTGTCTCTTATTATGTGCATTTACTGGTGAAAAGCTGTCTCTTATTATGTGCATTTACTGGTGAAAAGCTGTCTCTTATTATGTGCATTTACTGGTAAAAAAGCTGTCTCTTATTATGTGCATTTACTGGTGAAAAGCTGTCTCTTATTATGTGCATTTACTGGGGTAACGCCGTTACTTATGTGCATTTAGTGGGGAAACGCTGTCTCTCATTACATGCATTTAGTCTACGTGTCACGGAGATCTGAACGTTTGGTTTGATGTGTCACGACTCCAAAAAGGTTGGGAACCACTGCTCTATAATATGTGCAGATTACACAACACTCAGCATTCAAAATGAGTCTTTCAGAGCAGTCTGTGAAGTAATGAACTCTCCTCTAGCAGAGGAAAAGTAAACAGTTCAATTACAGTTGAGATAATAAAAGTCAGATAACAGCCCTCTCCACAACTAAGTTAGTCGGAGTGCTTAATAGCTTTTTTGCATAGAGATAACAACTGGAGTTTCTCAACTCTTCCTGTACTGGAAACAATTAGACTGATGTATCTGATCTTAATGTTTTTTTTCTTAGCTGTACTACACATACAAATCATAATATCATCATTTTTTTTCCGCTTCAGTGTCTCTTTAAAGGGAAACTGAAGCGGCGAGAAGTATATGGGGGTTTCCATATTTATTTCATTTTAAACAATACCAATTGCCTGGCAGCCCTGCTGATCTGTGTGGCAGCAGTAGTGTCTGAATCACACCAGAAACAAGCATGCAGATAATTGTATTAGATCTGAAAATAATGTCAGAAACACCTGATCTGCTGCATGCTTGTTCATAGTCTATGACAAAAGAATAAGAGGCAGAGGATCAGCAGGACAGCCAGGCAACTGGTATTGCTTAAAAGAAATAAATATGGCCGCCTCCATATCCCTCTCACTTCCGGTGCCCTTTAATTGCACAGCAACCAAATCATGCTTATGGTGTATGTTCATATGTACATTTATGTGCCTATATTCCCTCTCCACCAGTGCCATCTGTTTATGAATATGAGTTGCTGCCTCTCGATAACTTTTGCTGGAAAACAAATATTTGTGATACAGATTTCTCTGCTAGATGTAGAGTTTTTGTACAAGAGATGGAATGCGGAGTCCTCAGGCATTCATCTTTTGTATGCATATGTTGTATCTCCAGTCAGTCAGTTGTCAAATAAAAGAATCTTGTACAAATAGGAGAAGAAATACATGAGGGCCTAGGGTGAGTGCCTTGATGCAAATTGACATGAGATGTGGTACTAGCAATTATAGCTCTTTCATTATTTAGAACATCCTTGTTCCAGACAGAACGTGATAAGAACACAGGCAAATACATCAGTGGAATACTTTTCTATTGACTTTCATAAGTTTTTTTTTTTCAGGAATGAGCCAACCCACAGATAAATTTGCTTTTGAATTAATGAAACTGCAAAATGTTATAAAGACATATGAATATAATAGGAAACATCCCATGCATAAGAAACATTCAAACTCTTACACACTATACCTTTTTGTATGCATCTATGCATAAAAGTGTGTGGTATGCATTTTGTCATAGGCCACAATACCACTATTCACAGTGATATACGGTATTGCAAACACTGCATTGTGTTTTTCTAATTACACGGCATACTGTGATTTTGCCCAAAAATGTGCACTTTTTTTTTACTTCCCTGTTCATGGTCATAGAGAGGTGAGGTACTGGAGGATATCTGTGCCCAAACATTTTGTGGAGCCACAGAGAGAGACGACAGCCCTGTTTAATGGCTGGATAAGGGCTCTGCCTCTGACACAGGAGACCAGAGTTTGAATCTCGGCTTTTCCTGTTCAGTAAGCCAGCACAGATTCAGTGAGGAGACCTTGAGCAAGATATCCCTAACACAGCTACTGCCTGCTGAGTGTGCCCTAGTGGCTGTAACTCTAGCACTAACTCTAGAAAAACGCAATATAAATGTTCTCTGTCTTGTCTTGCAATCACCATAAAACATATGTGAAGAAACCCATCTTCACTCAGTGGGTGTAAATCTCAGGTCGCTCTCCAGAAAAAAAGGTATATAGTGCAGTGTGCAAATCGTAACTACTCTAACTTCCGTTATTCATGTAATGAGGGCCATAAGGAACTGTATAGGATGGAGGCACCCCTTAAACGGTGTAAACTTTAAATGCCTCAAAGGATAAGAAAACAAGCTTACCTCAAAGTGGCACTAAAAAGATTTTTATTATTAGTTACAGATGACAACGCGTTTCTCAGGTTATACCCACTTCTTCAGGTCAATATAGTATCAATCATAGTGCTAAAAATTGGCTCAAGAGCACCTTAGGCGATTAGCACTATTGATGATACAATATTGACCTGATGAAGTGCATATAACCTGAGAAATGTGTAGTCATTTGTATTGAATAATACAATACTTTTTAGTGCCACTTTGAGGTAAGCTTGTTTTCTTACCGTTTTTACTATTTTAGGGGCACCTCCATCCCATTCTATGCATGGTTATGAACAGGACAAAATGCATATGTGCACACAAGGAAATTAAATGCAATCACATATGCATTTTCACATGCACACTTAAAAAATGTAACCATTTATGAGACCTTACTATCTACATTAAGATCAGGGATGGTCGTAGTCAGCCAACTTCGCTACGTTGGAACTACCCGTATTTTTACGCCAATACGCTTCGCAATCTACGGCTATGTAATCAGAAACTTCACTACGTTTGCATTTTGTAGACTACGTGTTAAATTATGCAAGCTTCGTGTAGTGCGACGCGTAGTTGATGCGACCGCTTATGCCCTTATGCTGAAAAATTTCCGCAATAATCTTCAAACTATTTGCAAATATAAACTAATATAAGTGTACATTCCACCTTCCAATGCGGAATTGTATGCGTATAAAAGGGCAATAATATTTCTGCGCATGCGCAATGATCCATATAGATGCTGTTACACGCGTAGTTGACTTCGCAACACATACGTCAACTACGCGTAGCGGGCGAAGCTTCGCATAGCGGGACTACGACTACGCGGAAATGCATACGTGTAGTTCTTAAACTTCGTCTATGAACTACGATGCGTAGTTGTGTACTACGACGCGTAGATTCGCGCTGGCGTAGTTTACGAGCAACCCTGATTAAGGAAAACTACATAACAATAGTTAATTGTGAAACACACAATATAATCATAATATTATAGACAGGTGAGTGGGCTTTGTGAACTATGTGTAATGCTTGGTAAAGTGTCCCTTGCACTTCGAAAAAGAGCACCACAGTAATTTCGGCATAAAGTGAAGCTGTTAGTAGAATATCAGTAAAATTTCTGATATTCTACTCTTGGGAACTGGCTAATACTGATAGTATATTAGTCATTTTTACTCATTTTCTACTACCACTTTATCTAGCCCTTTAACCTCCCTGGCGGTAAGCCCGTGCTGAGCACGGGCTATGCCGCCGGGAGGCACCGCTCAGGCCCCGCTGGTCCGATTTGCATAATTTGTTTTTTGCTGCACGCAGCTAGCACTTTGCTAGCTGCGTGCAGTGCCCGATCGCCGCCGCTACCCGCCGATCCGCCGCTATACGCGTCGCCGCAGCCGCCCCCCCCCCAGACCCCGTGGGGTGGATCGGAGTCCCCTTTGACGTCACGACGTCGATGACGTCGGTGACGTCATCCCGCCCCGTCGCCATGGCGACGGGGGAAGCCCTCCAGGAGATCCCGTTCTTTGAACGGGATCTCCTGATCTCCGATCGCCGGCGGCGATCGGAGGGGCTGGGGGGATGCCGCTGAGCAGCGGCTATCATGTAGCGAGACCTCGTCTCGCTACATGAAAAAAAAATTATTTTTTAAAAAAAACGTATTTGCTGCCCCCTGGCGGATTTTGCCAAACCGCCAGGAGGGTTAATCACACTAACTCACCCTCTACAACTCCTAATACTCACCTGCCCCAACAGATACCTCCATCCATATCTGAACCACATCCTGCCATTGTTATACACTGGGCGCCGCTATAGCTGCAATTAAAATTGCAGTCTAGCAGCTCCCATTTTACCATTTTACCAAACCCGGGCCCATATGCATTTCACTTTTTCTCCTGAGTTTTCTCCTAGGTGATATTTTAACACCTTGTCATAAAATGCTTTTTAAGGCACCAGCAAGCAAGAAAATACTCAAAATAATTTTGATAGTACTTTTTCACCAACTTTTGGGTACTTTTTCAAGTGTAGAATCCTGAAAAGTTATTTGAGGAGAAAATGAAAATGATCTCCTAGGTCCCTAGGAGATAACTCAGGAGAAACAGTTAATTACATTGCATATGCAATTCACTTTTTCTCCTTAGTTTTCTCCAAGTTGATATTTCTACACCTTGTCAATAAAATGCTTTTTAAGCAACCAGGAAGCAAGAAAATACACTGAATAATTTTGACAGTACTTTTTCATCTACTGTTGGTATTTTTTCAATTGCAAGGTGCTGAAAAGTTATTTCAAACAGAAGATTATAAATTATAGCCTAGGAGAAAACTTAGGTGAAAAAGTGAATTACATATGGGGCCCTGGTATGAGCAGATTTCCACTTTTTATCTTCTGCCTGTCTAACTGCAGAAGTTTTCCAGATTATCTGAGGACACTTAGAGGTGGTGCAGACCTTATGTTCCCAGACAGTGCGAATTTCTACTTTTTATGCAACAACACAATTTTAATTTATATTGCAACAAATAATAAAGCAATAAACCAAAATAAATGTTAAAACTTACACATTATGAATGGTGGTCTTGACAGATAAAGAAAGGGTAATCAGAACTCTGTTCAGCTCTCATACATCATGGATAATGTGGGTCAATAGAGCTGTAACTCTTTATTGATCTTATAAGGATTTATGAGCAAATATGTGCTTTATGTCTTAGGACAGACGTTAATTGTCTCAGGAAAGACTCTTTACAAACAAGCTTCTATATCTTCATCAGAGAAGCAAGAAAAAGGAAAACACATCATTTATATTTTTTTCTCGTTAACTCTGTGCATGCAGGGAGTGGATGACATATACAGGGTCATGGTAAAAATATAGTGGTTTCTCAATATATTAACATGTTGCTTTAAAGCAAACCCAAACTCTTGCACAGCACACAGTGGAAAGTTTTTATTCCACATATAAATGCTATAGAAATTCACTGCACTGAGCTGCGCATGTTTGTTAATCAGAGTGTAATTAGCCTTATCAGTAGCTGTAAATAATTCAGTTAAAACTTCCGGATTTTTCCCCTAAAAGTTATGCTGTGTTTAATCTTTTTAAAGAAGATAGGAAATTCTAAGTTTAATTTCACTTTAGTAGCATATGGTGGAAGGCCATGTGGCATTACCGTAACATTGTGCCAGGATCATTTCTATTCACTTTTCTTAGGAACCAGATAACCCCACCACTCCAAACTACTGAAGTTTCTCATTGTACATTACAGAAAAGCAAAAGATTCAAGGGTGTTAGCAGTTTTTACAACAGGGTACTTTGGAGATACAATACTAAAGAGGAGGTGAGGTCTACTGGAATCACCGCCTTATTTTTGTCTCTGTGCCCCAATCTCCTCCACAGTCTTCACCCTATGTGGCGCACCCCTGGTCAGCCGAGGGATGACAAGTGCATCATCCCAACACCCGGTTACACCCAGGCCTTAAGTGCGAAAGGTATAGTAACTTAAGGGAGCAAGACAGTGAAACCAGGTACATCATATATGATGCTCCTGTCAGAGTGGTTTTGATTTTGTTGATCTGTGTTATTTACAATGCTGATGTGAACCTATGGTAGTGCCAACAAGGAATGTATTTTTTCCTGATACTTTTTCCTGGGATTTTTGGGACAATTGATATGGCTGTTTTTATGCAATATTTCATGGTGGTATTTTTGCGGTGACAAGTTGCTTTGCTTGTGCTTACTTCCTCTGTGGTTGGCTGCCCTATGCCCCTCTACTTTAGGATAGGCGTTGTGTTTTAGGTGGCCCTGGAGTTTTTTATTGGTTGGCCATGCAAAGAGGGCTCCTTGTTTACTTTTTTGTGACGCATGTGTATATACGTATGCGTATATTTTTACGCGGAACGCGTGAGGACGTCGCTATTGCGTAAGCGGAAGTTTTTACGTGTATTTTTTTACAGGTACACGTAACGGCAGCACATTTTGATTGGCTAACGTGATATCACATGTCCTTTAAAAGTTCCCCATCAGGTCCTCATTGTTTGTTTGGCTCTCTCATTGGTGGAATCTGTTTTAAATTCATTGGTTAATTGTGGTGTTGAATACTACTTAAGGAAGGCGTTTCCACAGTTTGAAACAGCGGGCTGTAGCCATTACTATAAATACTGACTTAATGTAATTTTAATGATGTTGAAATAAGAGCATTGTTTTATTCATATGGTGGTGCCAGCTCTGTGGATTTGTTTACATTTGTCATGTGAAGATTGGGGAACTCCATTGTTGCGTGTATACAGTACATTGTATACAATTTGGTTTGTGCTGCTCACCCCCTGCATTATTTCTCATAATTCCCTGTGAGCCTGCATAAATACACTCACCCCTGGCAAAGTCATAGCATATAATTAAGCAGATTGCATACATCCAGAGAGTTCAGTCACTAGCCAGTTGGAAGGTGAGGTGTTTTTAATTTCATTGTCATTCCCATGTATTTGACTCTTGAGCGTGTGTTGTTCCCATTAGAAAAATGTAAAGAGAACTTACATTTTTTGAAAGGTTAGATTAGGAACCACCCTATTGGAGACACTTTGGCGCAGTCAGCGAGCTTAAGCACTTGTACTAATGCTGTGAAGGGTGACCAAGAGCCCCTGTTACCCTTTTTTTTTCCACGAGGTGCAGTGGATGTTCAGCAGCGCTCTGGGGTGAGTTGCTCAGCTGCGAGGGCACCTGGCTGAGGTGCAGAGTCACAGAAGGAGGAGTCACAGAAGCACATGGCAGGGAGAGAAGCACATGCCACATGGTACAAGATCTGTTGAAAAAGACAGTTTAGATGCACCCACAGCAATCTAGCACACCCAGGCACACTGATTAATCTGTTGAGTACTGACTGGGAGCCTGGATCCTGATGTGCGGAGGAACTAAGGCAGTTTGAGTGCTCATTAACCCATCTAATGGGGGTTACACTAAATGCGGTGAGTTTGTTCTCCGATGGGTCCCCTGGTGATGGAAAAGTTTGTTCTTCCTGAGGTTGTAAGACTTAAGATTAACCCCTACAGGACCGCGTCATGGCAATGGGCATGACTGCAGTGGCAGCCCCAAGACTGCCTAACGCCGATCTGTGTAAAGTCCTGGGGATGGCTTTTGCAGACAACGATTGCATGCTGCGCGCGCATTTCCGCTTTGTAGACGGAGCTCTGCTCCGCCTTCAGTCTCCCAGCGGCGATCGCCACTAGGAGACTGTTAGACGGCAAAACGGCCGTCTATTTAGTACGTACAGCGCTGTGATCTAAGGCAGCGCTGTATGGGGACAGCCGTGTCACTCGGCTGTCCCCTCCAGAGGGACAAAAGCCTATCACAGCTGATCGCACTGATTGGCTGGCAGGGGAGGGAGGGATGGGGGAAGAGGGAAAAAAAATAGTAAAAAATATTTTAAAAAATAAACAAATAAATATTGACAAAAAAATGAAACAAACATTGGGGGAGCGATCAGACCCCACCAACAGAGAGCTCTGTTGGTGGGGAGAAAAGGGGGGGGGGGAGAATCACTTGTGTGCTGAGTTGTGCAGCCCTGCAGCAAGCCCTTAAAGCTGCAGTGGCCATTTTTGTGAAAAATGGCCTGGTCTTTAGGGGGGGTAAAGCCTCTGGTCCTGAAGAGGTTAATGGGGATCTGTGTTTGAAGCAGCGGCATGTGCATTGCCTTGATGTGCACTTGAATCTATATGTTACATAATCCTACTATAGTCATATGTCTATGTATGTATCAGGTAGTGTATGTATCGTAGTCTAGGGCCAATTTTAGGGGGAAACAAGTTCACTTATATGTATGTTTTGGGATGTGGGTGCAAACCAGAGTGCCTTGAGGAAACCCCGCGCGCTGCAAGGTGAGAGCGCTAACCACTCCGCTAACGTGCTGCTGGCACATATGGCAGTTTATCTAAATACTGTATAACAGGTTTTCTATGAATCTGTGATATTCTGTCATCCCTGTGTTCTGTTATTATTATGTTTTTAGAGTCTTATCTGCTGTGTTCGCCTACACTTATTAGCTGGAGAGTTTAAAGACATGCAAACTGTCAAAAAAATTATGAAACTGAATATAATTGTTTATTCACAGAGTCATAAAAAAACTTCTTGGCTCTCAAGTCTGGTCATGTGTAAACATGCGTAGCTTCTATACCATCCACTAATGACTGCTGAGGTGCATTTCATGTTTTTTATACTATTTTCTTGCTTTCCTGTCAAAGTTGTATTTTTCATTTTTAATTCATTATTAATGTGATGCCACTTTTGGATGCTCTTATTTTGTTGACTTCATGCTTTAATTTCTGATTTTCTGATTTCTGATCAGTGATTTCACGATCCCCATTAGTGATACATATAAAATATGCCTCAAAAGAAACAAAACATGTAGTTGTTGTCCTTTATGGCAGTATTTAAATTTTAACTACTTTTTCTGGCTGCAGTAGATCAAGCGAAAGTAAGTTGACTTTTCAATGCGGTAGATTTGTTAATGTAGTAAAGAACACTAACAAGTGCTAATGGCTTGTTCGATTGAAACTCTTTGATTTAGCCTGCATTGCAGATGTTACATTAACGCACCAAAGATAGATTTCTGAAACAGATAGTGTACAGTAAGGCACAGTGTGCAGAGGTACTACAAAGAGGGTCATGGTAAAGGGCTGCCCCAGCATCAGATAAATACAGTTTTCTAAGTGATAAAGTTCTGCTGTACTAACTGTTAATTGCTGCATTTTATGTATAACTAACCATATGGGAAATTGATGTAACTTACCAGTAAAAAAATGTATATACAGTAACAAAGGTATTCATAAATAGATTCAACAAGAAAATGTATGACAGATATGACAGATGAATTTTAGCCTATTTGATTATACAATTACTTATTGGTAATTATTGGAAGGAATAACAAATTATATACAGCTCTTTGGGTTATGTAATCAACCTTTCATTTCCAAAGTAGAGAAATATGGAGGCTGCCATCTCTTATTTTTTTTCCTTTTATAAATGCTGCATTGCCTGACTGTAATGCTGGACATCCAGGTTCAGTAATTTCTGCATTAGATACCTGCAGCAAGGGTGCAGCCAGTGCTATAGAAGTGGAATCAAAGCAATTGACCTGCCTGTTCTGCATCTGTAGGATATAAAGAAGCACCCATTGGGTATATATAAAACACTCTAAAATCGCTAAAATTAAGAAAAATTAAGTGGCTTTCCTCACAGACGACAACTCACTTTAGATAGAACAGTTTAATAATAACAAGCACAGGCAACGTGTTTCGCGGGATCTAGCCCATCTCCCCAGGCCAAATAAAGTGCCGCTCTAATCAACAAGCCGCATATGGGGCGCCTCTCTCAGTTGATGCTAAAGGTCAGAGGAGAATGGGCCGACTGATTCAAGCTGATAGAAGAGCAACGTTGACTGAAATAACCACTCGTTACAACCTAGGTATGTAGCAAAGCATTTGTGAAGCCACAACATGCACAACCTTGTGGCAGATAGGCTACAAAAGCAGAAGACCCCACCGGGTACCACTCATCTCCACTACAAATAGGAAAAAGAGGCTACAATTTGCACGAGCTCGCCAAAATTGGACAGTTGAAGACTGGAAAAATGTTTCATGGTCTGATGAGTCTCGGTAGAGTCAGAATTTGGCATAAACAGAATGAGAACATGGATTCATCATGCCTTGTTACCACTGTGCAGACTGGTGGTGGTGGTATAATGGTGTGGGGTATGTTTTCTTGGCATACTTTAGTACAGTGAACTCATTGTCATGTTCAAGAAACCAATTTGAAATGACTTGAGCTTTGTGACATGGTGCATTATCCTGTTGGAAGTAGGCATCAGAGGATGGGTACATGGTGGTCATGAAAGGATGGACATGGTCGGAAACAATGCTCAGGTGGCCAGTGGTATTTAAACGATGCCCAATTGGCACTAAGGGGCTTAGTGCCAATTGGGCATCGTTTAAATACCACTGGCCACCTGAGCATTGTTTCCGACCATGTCCATCCTTTCATGACCACCATGCACCCATCCTCTGATGCCTACTTCCAACAGGATAATGCACCATGTCACAAAGCTCAAGTCATTTCAAATTGGTTTCTTGAACATGACAATGAGTTCACTGTACTAAAATGGCTCCCACAGTCACCAGATCTCAACCCAATAGAGCATCTTTGGGATGTGATGGAACAGGAGCTTTGTGCCTTGGATGTGCATTCCACAAATCTCCATCAAATGCAAGATGCTATCCTATCAATATGGGCCAACATTTGTAAAGAATGATTTCAGCACTTTTTTGAATCAAGGCCACATAGAATGAAGGCAGTTCTGAAGGCAAAAGGGGGTCAAACACCAAATTAGTATGGTGTTCCTAATAATCCTATAGGTGAGTGTATGTTCCCATTCATTGATCTCCGGGCTAATGGGAGGCAGCAAGGGAACGGGGCCTTTTGAACATGACAGTCACGTCCAAAAGGCTAAAATGGTTAACCTCCTTAGCGGTAACCCCGTGTGTGACACGGGGTAAGCCGCCGGAGGGTGCTGCTCAGGCCCTGCTGGGCCGATTTACTTAATTTTTTTTTTGCTGGACGCAGCTAGCACTTTGCTAGCTGCGCCAGCACCCCGATCGCCGCCGCCGCCGCGCGCCCGATCGCCGCTATCCGGTGCGGCGCGCCCCCCCCCCCCCAGACCCCGAGCGCTGCCTGGCCAATCAGTGCCAGGCAGCGCCGAGGGGTGGATCGGGTCTCCCAATGACGTCCCGACGTCGCTGACGTCGGCGACGTCATTCCGCCCCGTCGCCATGGCGACGGGGGAAGCCCTCCAGGAAATCCCGTTCTTTGAACGGGATTTCCTGATCGCCTATCGCCGGAGGCGATCGGCGGGGCTGGGGGGATGCCGCTGAGCAGCGGCTATCATGTAGCGAGCCCTCGGCTCGCTACATGATTTAAAAAAAAAATAATTTAAAAAAAACTGCTGCGCTGCCCCCTGGCGGTATTTTTCATACCGCCAAGGGGGTTAAAGAAAATCTAAGGTGAAAATAAACTGATGAGATGAATAATTATTTCTACCCTCCTACTCCTAAATTTCAATTTTTTGAGAATCCTGCAGTTTCATTTTCTGTGCATCAGCTAAGAAAAGAATGTTTAGTGTTGTATTGTATATATGTTATTTAAAACAAATCAAGTTGTGCGCTCCAACCACAGTAATTCATTCATCGCCCACTATAAAGGAGCTGTGTGCCACTCCCACCCAAACTATAAAAATCAAATATTAGTGCGGCGCTCAACAACAATACAGATAAACATTCATATATCCAAGTGTACAAAGTTCCAATATTTTCCAATCCTCAAGTTCATAACACAATAAGCAAAAAAAGTCCCAAAAACTTCCTTGTAGTTCCTCTCTTTATACCATATAATTCCTCCATACAATGGCTATCATTCATAAAGCATTCCCGACTTTACCGAGCACTGGGCAAAATGTGTATTCATAAAGGCTGTTTCCGCATGCGAAGCCGACTTTCCCGAGCAGAGCGATAAATCACAGCATTCGGCGGTGATTCTATGCGGAAATGTAACAAAATGTAAATTCATAAAAACTAACGCAGGCGGTATGCGGACAGGGATTACCGCTCCCCTGGATGTAGCGATAGTACATGCGGAGTACAGCGGGATATCTCCGCACTCCTACCGCAACAGGCAACATTTTTATGAATGACCACCCAGAAGGCTGAAATACCGACAGCGGTATTTTCCCGCACGGATTTTGGGTACCGACAACACTTTTATAAATGATAGCCATTATGCAAAACTATATACGATCAACAAAGATTATGGCTGACCCCACTTGATCAGCATGTGCGCTTTTGGTTTAGCCAATATTCCTCAGTCTTCTTCAGCATAACCTCTTCATCACTCATGCAAAGGAAAAAGATAAATGCATGGACATAGTGTAAATCTGCTAAACAAAGAAAACTATAGCCCTTTGCAATTTTTGGTATATCTCAATTTGTTATATCCTTCATTGAATAGACTGCTTCTGGCACTACGTTAAAATATAGGAAGAAGGATGTACAGACCAGGCTATGAATGAACTGCCCATCTGAACAAAAATGCTGAAAGTGAACTGTTTTTTCTCTCTTGACCAATTTGCTTTGACAGCTCACATGCCAATTCACTGTTCAGTCTTGGCAAGGAATTACCTATTTTGTGCATCACTTACAATGATCAGGCCTGGAGTGGGCGGTTTCCTAGGGGGCGATAATAAGTATTGCTAACTGTTGGAGCCACCTATTGCACACAGTTCTTAGATAATCTCTGAGTGAGCAAGCCCAGATCTTTCCTTGCTGTTTACCTGAGTACAGGATAATACTGCAATGAGCAGGACAATGCTATTCCTGATGGTGAAGGTCTCAGCACCTGCATATGCCAAGCTCTAGTGCTATCAGTCAATGGATGGAGTATGTACAGCGGCAGAATGAAGAAGCAATAAAGCTTTGTGAAAATACTATTTTAAGGTTAAGTGGGCTTATTTTAAGGTTCAGCGGATTTATTTAATCTTTGATAAAATGGCTCCTTGCTTTATTCTTCCAATAAACATTAAGACTGTGAATTAAGGAAGTGATAACAGCAAGGCGCAATGAATTTAATCGGGAAGGATTTTGGCACAAGCGCTCCTAGGCTGTGTTTTATAAAACGTGTTCTACATTTAAAAGCACATTAAAAAGCGATGTAGGCCATGCATTATTCTTGCGGCGTGTCTGCTCAAGCACAGCACACTCTTCCCTGCATTTGTCTAAAACGGGAGCAGTGTCAGATGTAAAGAAGAGGCCATCCTCCTGCACACATAAATCTGTCAGGGAAGTTTATCCACTGTGAGTTTATCTAGTGATGAAAATGCTGGCTTGAGACATAAATAAATCCCATGATAATACTGAATGGGAAAACAGCGATACAAGCAGCATGCTGGTCTATCTGTGCTTGTCTCTCTGAAATAAAAGCTAAGCTGCCGGTACTGGAGGTGGTGATGCCTTACGTACAGCTTATGAGACTCCTGATAACTGGGAGGCACGGATATAGCACAGTCTTGTGACGAGGGCTATAAAGAAACACTAACCCAACTGCAGCAGATTTATCATCGTGACAAAACTAGAGCAATTTAACCGCTCCATTATCTTTGCCCAGAACAGAATGTTATTTGAGATGTATTTGATTTAAGTAATCTTAGAATATTAGCACTGTCATCCACACAGCAGTCCACCCACAGGGATAGTTTGTCCCAGTCTGATGGGCTGAGTCACTTTCTGGCTTACAAGATGTCTGTGGGAATCGTGCCCACCGTAGTACCTGGCTCCTGCCCACTTGGCATTCTACATGATATAAAAGAAAATCTAAAATCCAGGAGAAAAATAGAGACTTTTTCATAATGGACAATGCAGCTTGGCAGACCTAAGTAGCAAAGTGCAAATATCTTGTTGCTGCAATACGTGTAAAATGTAAGAAGTCAAGATAGGCTGCTTTTTCTTGTAACTGTCTATAAGCTTTTTTTATAAGCTGATGTTAAATGAATCGCTTGTAAAATGCATGTTCGGGAGCTCAGACATTAGTGACTTTCTGCACCACTGACTGTTTGTGCTTTAGGCTGCAATTTTTTGCCTTCACATTTACAGTCTGAATAGTAGGGATGATGCAGTCAAGGAAGAATCAGCAACCACACCAACACAGTCTAATCTATTAGACTACTAAATTACCAGATATGTTTAGATCTGTTTCTGAGATTGGCTTTTAAAGGAAACCTGTGAGGAGAAAAAGAGTCCCAAATGGAGCACGAAACCTCATTGGACTCAGCTTTTTCCCCAGTAGACCGAGCGGGTTTGTGCTACTGTGCACTTGTACTGTGGCAGCGCTGCACGGGGCTCAGCACTGGAACGCCATGATGGAGGAGGATGAGGTAAGCCTCTGAAGACTCCAGAGGCTTCCTTCTCCTGAGGTAAGTATCCATGTTTTGCATTTTAACAAGTCATGGATTTACTTTAATACACAATCAAATAAAGTACTAATATCAGTGTTAATATCAGGGTTTAGTAGAGAGACTTTTCAATTGATGGTGCCTTTCAAGCACTTATATGAACTGTGGCACTAACCAGCAATGATTGTTTTTTTCCTATGTGCTGACAGTCTTTTGTTCCAGCACATTTTTTACACTCTATAGGCTGTCTGATTCACCCTGAAGACTCCTATTTTGCAATCCAAGGATTATTTCTCCAGGGAACTCATTTCTGACTTATGTATGGTGTATTCCTAAACTTTGTTTGAACTATTTGCTAAATGTATGCTATCAGAGCTGCAGACAGAAGACCCCCTGTGTTGTGTCAGTCACTCCCGTTCCAGCCTTTCCTTTCTACTGGAGCACCTAGAGCAGGTGCTCCAACTGTGATCTGATATTTCTGCTGCTATATAGAGGAACTTACACCAGGGGTCCTGCAAAAGCCTTGGGATCTGGTAAACTTCATAAGGCTTGATAGACTGGTTGTATGAAATAATGGAACACTTTGTAGCTGTTTCTATCTGGGAAAACACAGTGCAGTATATAGAGAGGCATTGATGCTTCTCTTAATTACTGATGCCCATAGAAACTATAATGAGTTGGCGCACATACGGGATAGAGAGTAACTGCAAGATCCGCTAGCAAAGGGGAGGAAGTGTTCATTAGGAGGCCTGTGCACTTTTTATACTAAGAGTCCTAGATTAATCTCATTTACTTCATGCAGAACAGTATAGTGTTATACGCAGGTCTGTAAAATTGTTGTTTCCATGACATTCACGGTGATGCGGAAACTCTATTAAACCTAGTTTGTTTTTCTGTTTTTTTCATGATAAACTGAGTGTATTTTATAAAGCAGGTCTGCCATGCTAAACCACTGTCTTTATTTTAGAAAATGTCTTTGATTGCAGAGTGTGGCAGTAGCAGGAGTGTAATTAAGAATGGCCACTTAAAGAGGAACTTTAACCTAGGATTGAGCTTCATCTCAAGCAGTAGCCGAAATCCCCTTTCCCACGAGGAATCTTTCCCTTTTCTCGAATAGATCCTTAGTGGAGTCTATGTGGCTGATATTGTGGTGGAACTTCTCCCACAGTGTGATGTCAGGACTATGGTCCTGACACTTTACTGTGCAATCTTGTTGCATTGTGGGAAATAACAGCTGTTTCCAACTGCCAAGCAAGTCATGCTGTATCTCCCTCTGTGTAATGTTCGTTTACTGAGAGTTCTATGCAGAAAGCTGCACTTGCCAGTAGTAGATGATATTGCCACCTATTATAAAGATTTTACAATGGCAAACACTGACTAAATAATTTATAAATTAATATTGAAAAAAAAAATAGGCAATTTTATTAATTACTTTATTCAGGGGCGCCTCTAGCCATTTTGTCACTCCAGGCAAGAAAACCTGTGGTGACCCCCTACCCCCCCCCTCCCCCCAAGCAAAATAATCATAATGCAGCATGGTTTCACCCGAAAATAATCGTAATGCAAGCAGTGTTTCACCAGAAAATACACGTAATGTGGGCAGTGTTTTTCACCAGGGCAGGGCCTCCCATTAGTTCCCCCTAATTGCCCTGGTGCTAGTGATGCACCTGGAAAAAAAATTACTCACCTGGCAGAAGACTCCTCTCTGGGCACACAGCTCCCCCGATGATCTTTGTGCAACAAGTCCTGCTGCAAAACTCCCATGCTGCCAGGAAGAGCCGGGCTACAGGGAAATGGCGCATGAAGCCCTGAGACACAAATGGTCTCCAGTGCAGGGCTTTGGCCGCCATTTTCCCGTTGGAACCCACAGACTCCGCAGGCTGGAGCAGTGAGCTGCAGGCTGAGGCCGGTGAACTGGCACGTGTCTATCAGACATCGTAAGCCAGTTCACCACCTGGAGGGAAACGACATATAGCTGAGGGTGCCCGCCAGGCACCTCGGGGGGGGGGGGGGGGAGACAGCATAAGATGGAAGAGAGGCAGAGGGAAGAAGACAGGGGAGAGAGACAGCATAAGATGGGAGTCAGGGAAGAGGAATAGAGAGGGGAGAGACAGCATAAGATGGAAAAGGGAAGAAGGGGACAGCATAGGATGGAAGAGGGTCAGAGGAACAGAGAGGGGAGGGACAGCATAAGATGGAAGAAGAGGGCAGAGGGAAAGAGACAGGGGAGAGAGACAAGGGAAGAGAGAAAGCATAAGATGGTAGGGGGGAGAGAGACAGCATAAGACTAAAGACAGGGCAGAGGAACAGAGGGAGGAAAGACAGCATAAGATGGAAGAAGGGGGAGAGACAGCAAAAGATGAAAGACAGGGCAGAGGAACAGAGAGGGGAGAGACAGCATTAAATGGAATAGGGGGAGAGAGACAGCATAGGATGGAAGAGGAACAAAGAGGGAGAGACAGCATAAGATGGAAGAGGGGGAGAGAGACAGCATAGGATGGAAGAGGGGGGAGAGAGACAGCATAAGATAGAAGAGGGGGAATAGAGACAGCATAAGATGGAAGAGGGGCGAGAGAGACAGCATAAGATAGGAAAGGGGTAGAGGAACAGAGAGGGAGAGAAAGCATAAGATGGAAGAGGGGGGGGGGGGGAGTGACAGCATTAGAGTTGGGCCGAACCTCCGATTTTAGGTTCGCGAACCTGGTTCGCGAACTTCCGCCGAAGGTTCGGTTCGCGTTAAAGTTCGCGAACCGCAATAGACTTCAATGGGGATGCGAACTTTGAAAAAAAAAAAAATTATGCTGGCCACAAAAGTGATGGAAAAGATGTTTCAAGGGGTCTAACACCTGGAGGGGGGCATGGCGGAGTGGGATACATGCCAAAAGTCCCGGGGAAAAATCTGGATTTGACGCAAAGCAGCGTTTTAAGGGCAGAAATCACATTGAATGCTAAATGACAGGCCTAAAGTGCTTTCAAACATCTTGCATGTGTATACATCAATCAGGTAGTGTAATTAAGGTACTGCTTCACACTGACACACCAAACTCACCGTGTAACGCACCGCAAACAGCTGTTTGTGTAGTGATGGCCGTGCTGGACTGGTGCGCACCATGGTGAGAGTGCAGGTTTTGGTGGCTTTACAGCCCATATGGTCGCCTGGCTGATGTAGCTGAATGACAGAACAGTGACTGTCCAGCTGATCAAATTTGGTCTGACCACAATGAGGCAACGACCTTATTATCGTGGGTGTGCCCCCCGAGACACTCATCTAGGCGCCGGTCATTGCTTCATTGTGATACGCAAGCCCCTTCACCACGGCAAGGTAATGATCACGAAGGGGAATGGGCGCATGTACATGCCTTTTCTTTTGTTGTTGCAGCTGCCCGCAGTGCAGCCAGAAAAATTAGGCAGTCATGTACACGCACCAGAAAAATTATTACAGCGGCCGCTGCTAGCAGCGGCCTAAAAAATTCAGCAATCCGCCTGGAGTCCCGGACCCTGTTGGTGGTGGCGGAGAAGGTAGTCAAGCGGCCTGCAGGCAGACATGCTGTGTGGAGGGACTGGGAGCGACTTAGTCTTCTTGGGGCAGGCTAGGCAGCCAGTCACACGGCGTGCAGGCAGAGATGCTGTGTGTACGGGGACTGACTTAGTCTTGGGGCGGGCAGCAGCCCTCCGGGATCCATGCCTCATTCATTTTGATAAAGGTGAGGTACTTAACACTTTTGTGACTTAGGCGACTTCTCTTCTCTGTGACAATGCCTCCAGCTGCGCTGAAGGTCCTTTCTGACAGGACGCTTGCGGCAGGGCAGGAGAGAAGTTGGATGGCAAATTGGGACAGCTCTGGCCACAGGTCAAGCCTGCGCACCCAGTAGTTCAAGGGTTCCTCATCGCTGTTCACAGCAGTGTCTACATCCACACTTAAGGCCAGGTAGTCGGCTACCTGCCGTTCCAGGCGTTGGTGGAGGGTGGATCCGGAAGGGCTACGGCGAGGCGTTGGACTAAAGAACGTCCGCATGTCCGACATCACCATGAGATCGCTTGAGCGTCCTGTCTTTGACTGCGTGGACACGGGAGGAGGATTAGTGGCAGTGGTACCTTGCTGGCGTTGTGCCGTCACATCACCCTTAAAGGCATTGTAAAGCATAGTTGACAGCTGGTTCTGCATGTGCTGCATCCTTTCCACCTTCCGGTGAGTTGGTAACAGGTCCGCCACTTGAACAACAAGATGGCGCCGCAGCGGTAGCCACGGCCACAGGGCTCCGGGCTTTTTTCTTTAGATTTCTCTTTTTTTCCCCCCTAAATCCTCCCAAATCTCCTGGGAAGGATGTGGGGAGTCACAGGCGTACTCACAGTCATACATACTGCTCATATCAGCCGCAGCTTGCGGGCTTGCATCGGGCTGCCAGCTGATTAAGAACCCAGCTGATCCGACGCACGTGGTCTGGCTGCGAGGGGGTCCGGATCATCACTGCTACCTGATCAAGCTGCGGATCGCGGAGGGAAATGCCACATTGAAGGGATGCCATACAGCCGACATAGGGAAGGAGATGCCATACTGCCGCTGAAGTCGATGATGCCATACCACCGCTGCTGCTCACTCATCCCACTGCTGAACGAGGAGAGGAATTCTGCCAACAGGAGGCTCATGCAGGCTTATCGCTTGGAGGCTCCAGCTCTGCACTTCAGAGCCCGGCAGTGTCGGCCCCTCCAGCGGCTCCGAGTCCAAACTGCTGCCACTGCTTCTCCTCATGCTCCCTCCATCCACCCGGGCAGCCAGACCTGCTGGCCTCTTCTCCCATCACACATCCGAAGCTGGGCAGGGAACTGCTCGCCACGTGGGCTGCAGCTGCAGCTGCTTCACCCCATGACCTCGACCTTCGCTGCTGTGCCCGGGCCGCATGGATTCCTTGCTAACTCCCACCAACCACAGGCCAGGTCTATTCAAGGTAGGCCCCAGCTGCATCCGCAGGTCGAAATGGCAGCTGCTGAACCTTGCCAGCCTGCCCCACTACTGCAACCCAACTTCAGCATACAGGCAGCCCAGAGACCCCTTCACCTGCTTTTAGGTCTCCCAGCTGCTCCACAGCCTAGATCCAACTGCCAGTGCCAACCACCAGCCCCGTGCGATCTAAGCGCAGCACAGTCCTGCACTCTCCACGGCCTTAGCTCCACTCTCTGCAGCCCAGGAAGAAGGACTACATCATCTTCTTCAAGTGTGTGACCACCAGGACACAAACCAGCCATGGTTTCGCCAACAACCCCAGGGGACTCATCACTCTGATTCTCTCCTTTTTCTCTCTGCTTCTGCTTCCTGCTTTCTCTCTACTTTCTGTGGACAATCGGTTGCACCTGTCTTGTTGGGAGCGTGTCGCTGTGTAGCGTCCAGTGCCGAAAATGGCAGCGCTCATATCAGCTCTCAGGCTGCTCCTCCTGTCCCACTCTTTTTCTGTTCCTGCTATCAGTGTATGTAATTGCTTGCTTGTATTACGTTAACTGTACGTGTATGCTGTAATGCTTTTTGTTTTTTTTCTGCTTTTATTCTATTGTCTATACGTATGTACCATGCTTCACTGTATACGATGCTCTGTTTCATTGTACGCACAAGCTGTTAATGTTGTCCTATGTATGCTTGTCCCATGTCTACGTATGTACCATGCTTAACCGTATGCTTTTTTTCATCAACGACCCTGTATGCGCCAAAACCAATTCCGGGTACAATCCACCGTTGTACTTGGCGAAATAAATTCTGATTCTGATTCTGACTTTGTGCCTGTACCGAGGGTCTAGTAGTGTGGCCACCCAGTACAGCTCATTCCCCTTGAGGTTTTTTATACGGGGGTCCCTCAACAGGCAGGACAGCATAAAAGACGACATCTGCACAAAGTCGGATCCAGTACCCTCCATCTCCTCTTGCTCTTCCTCAGTGACGTCAGGTAAGTCAACCTCCTCCCCCCAGCCGCGAACAATACCACGGGAAGGTTGAGCAGCACAAGCCCCTTGCGATGCCTGCTGAGGTTGTTCTCCTGCCGCCGTCCCCTCCTCCTCCTCCTCCTCCCCCAAAGAAACACCTTGCTCATCATCCTCTGAGTCTGACTCGTCTTCTGCACACGACTTCTCTTCTTCCTCCTCCTCCCCCCTCTGTGCTGCCGCAGGTGTTGAGGAAACAGCTGGGTCTGATGAAAATTGGTCCCATGCCTGTTCCTGCCGTAACGGTTCCTGGTCACGCTCATTCACAGCTTCATCCGCCACTCTACGCACAGCACGCTCCAAGAAGTAAGCGTAGGGAATTAAGTCGCTGATGGTGCCCTCACTGCGGCTCACCAGGTTGGTCACCTCCTCAAACGGCCGCATGAGCCTGCATGCATTTTCCATCAGTGTCCAGTTGTCGGGCCAGAACATCCCCATCTTCCCAGACTGTTTCATTCTACTGTAGTTGTAGAGGTAGTGGGTCACGGCTTTCTTCTGTTCTAGCAGGCGGGAGAACATGAGCAGGGTCGAGTTCCAGCGAGTCGGGCTATCGCAAATGAGGCGTCTCACCGGCATGTTGTTTTTGCGCTGAATTTCCGCAAAGCGTGCCATGGCTGTGTAAGACCGCCTCAAATGCCCACAGAACTTCCTGGCCTGCTTCAGGACATTCGCTAAGCCAGGGTACTTTGCCACAAATCTTTGAACCACTAGATTCATGACATGTGCCATGCAGGGTATGTGTGTCAGCTTCCCCATATGCAAAGCGGCAAGCAGATTGCTGCCGTTGTCGCACACCACGTTGCCTATCTCCAGGTGGTGCGGGGTCAGCCACTCATCCACCTGTTTCTTAAGAGCAGCCAGGAGAGCTGCTCCAGTGTGACTCTCCGCTTTGAGACAAGACATGTCTAAGATGGCGTGACACCGTCTTACCTGGCATGCAGCATAGGCCCTGCGGAGCTGGGGCTGTGTAGCTGGAGAGGAGAACTGCCACTCAGCCAAGGAGGAGGAGGACAGCGAAGAGCATGTAGCAGGAGGAGAGGAGGTGGCAGGAGGCCTGCCTGCAAGCCGTGGAGGTGTCACAATTTGGTCCGCTGCGCCCTGCTTGCCATCGTTCACCACCAGGTTCACCCAATGGGCTGTGTAGGTAATGTAGCGGCCCTGCCCGTGCTTGGCAGACCAGGCATCCGTGGTCAGGTGTACCCTTGACCCAACGCTCTTCGCAAGAGATGACACCACTTGCCTCTCAACTTCACGGTGCAGTTGGGGTATGGCCTTTCTCGAAAAATAAGTGCGGCCTGGCATCTTCCACTGCGGTGTTCCGATGGCCACAAATTTACGGAAGGCCTCAGAGTCCACCAGCCCATATGGTAACAGCTGCCGAGCTAACAGTTCCGCCACGCCAGCTGTCAGACGCCGGGCAAGGGGGTGACTGGCCGAAATTGGCTTCTTCCGCTCAAACATTTCCTTCACGGACACCTGACTGCTGCTGTGGGCAGAGGAGCAGGAACCGCTTAAGGGCAGAGGCGGAGTGGAGGAGGGTGCCTGTGAAGGTGGAAGGGAGAAAGCGGCAGAAGCAGATAATGCACCTGATGGAGGAGGAAGAGGAGAAGGAGGGTGGCTTTGCTTTTGTGTGCTGCTGCTGCTTTTGCTCAGGTGGCCATCCCATTGCTGTTTGTGCCTTTTCTCCAGGTGCCTTCGTAAGGCACTTGTCCCTACGTGAGTGTTGGCCTTTCCACGGCTCAATTTTTGTTGGCAGAGCGAACAGATGGCTTTGGTCCGATCTGAGGCACACACATTAAAAAATTTCCACACCGCTGAGCCACCCTGGGATGTGGGCACTATGGGGACCTCAGCAGCTGATGCTGAAGGGCAAGTTGGCTGGCTGTACATAGGTGGCGATACATGGTGCCGGACTCTGCCACCAGCTGTTTCTGACGAAGAGCTGCCCCAGCTTCTTTCAGCAACTTCTCTCCTCCTCCTACTCTCTGACTCCCCCTCTGAACTGTCCCCCTCTTCATCTCCTCTATTGGGAACATACAGAGGATCCCTATCATCGTCATCATCGTAATCATCCTGCCCAGCTTCGCTTGCCTCAGACAAATCCAAACATGCACCATCAGTAGGTCCTTCATCCTCCTTACACGTTACATCCATAGTGTTGCCGGGTAATTTAAATATATGAGCTGGTGAAAATTCATCTGGCTGTAACAACAATGGCTGTGCATCAGTGATTTCAACACTAAATAATTCTTGCGAAGTGTCAAATGCAGCGGAAGTGGTGCTAGTAGTAGCGCTGGTGGCTGAGCAAGATGAGGTGTTCTGTGTCGCTAAATACTCAACCACGTCCTGACAATCTTGGGAGGTGATGGGACGTGCCTTCTTCCGAGCACTGTACTGTGGGCCAGGTCCACACGAAATTACATTTACACGACCTCGCGCAGATCTGCCGGGTGGCCTTCCTCTGGCTCTGGCACTACCTCTTCCTCTACCTGTTTTGTCCATATCGGGTATGCACGGAGTGGTATATCACACTGCGTGCACTCACGTAGGTAGGTGGGTTCACTTAACTGCACAGGTATGCGCACTGATGCGGTGGGTTCACTGAACAGAACAGGTATACAGTGGCGGGTTCACAGAACAGGTATGCAGTGGCAGGTTCACTGAACACAACAGGTATGCAGTGGCAGGTTCACTGAACACAACAGGTATGCAGTGGCGGGTTCACTGAACAGGTATACAGTGGCGGGTTCACTGAACAGAACAGGTATGCAGTGGCGGGTTCACTAAACAGAACAGGTATACAATGGCGGGTTCACTAAACAGAACAGGTATACAGTGGCGGGTTCACAGAACAGGTATGCAGTGGCAGGTTCACTGAACACAACGGGTATGCAGTGTTGGGTTCACTGAACAGGTATACAGTGGCGGGTCCACTGAACAGAACAGGTATGCAGTGGCGGGTTCACTAAACAGAACAGGTATACAGTGGCGGGTTCACAGAACAGGTATGCAGTGGCAGGTTCACTGAACACAACAGGTATGCAGTGGCGGGTTCACTGAACAGGTATACAGTGGCGGGTCCACTGAACAGAACAGGTATGCAGTGGCGGGTTCACTGAACAGGTATACAGTGGCGGGTCCACTGAACAGAACAGGTATGCAGTGGCGGGTTCACTGAACAGGTATACAGTGGCGGGTCCACTGAACAGAACAGGTATGCAGTGGCGGGTTCACTAAACAGAACAGGTATACAGTGGCGGGTTCACTAAACAGAACAGGTATACAGTGGCGGGTTCACTAAACAGAACAGGTATACAGTGGCGGGTTCACAGAACAGGTATGCAGTGGTGGGTTCACAGCACAGGTATGCAGTGGTGGGTTCAATGAACAGGTATACAGTGGCGGGTCCACTGAACAGAACAGGTATGCAGTGGCAGGTTCACTGAACAGGTATACAGTGGCGGGTCCACTGAACAGAACAGGTATGCAGTGGCCGGTTCACTGAACAGGTATGCAGTGGTGGGTTCACAGAACAGGTATGCAGTGGTGGGTTCACAGCACAGGTATGCAGTGGTGGGTTCAATGAACAGGTATACAGTGGCGGGTCCACTGAACAGAACAGGTATGCAGTGGCAGGTTCACTGAACAGGTATGCAGTGGTGGGTTCACAGCACAGGTATGCAGTGGTGGGTTCACAGAACAGGTATGCAGTGGTGGGTTCACAGCACAGGTATGCAGTGGTGGGTTCAATGAACAGGTATACAGTGGCGGGTCCACTGAACAGAACAGGTATGCAGTGGCAGGTTCACTGAACAGGTATGCAGTGGTGGGTTCACAGCACAGGTATGCAGTGGTGGGTTCACAGAACAGGTATGCAGTGGTGGGTTCACAGCACAGGTATGCAGTGGTGGGTTCACAGCACAGGTATGCAGTGGTGGGTTCACAGCACAGGTATGCAGTGGTGGGTTCACAGAACAGGTATGCAGCCAGACAGGAACAAGTTAAGCCTAACTAATCTTTCCCTGAGAGACAGTCTGCAGCAGCTCGCCCTACTCTCACTAACGCAGGCAGCACACGAGTGACCGTAATGGCCGCCGCTGCCTGCCTTATATAAGGGGGGGTGGGGCTCCAGGGGCTAGTGTAGCCTAATTGGCTACACTGGGCCTGCTGACTGTGATGTAGAGGGTCAAAGTTGACCCTCCATGTGCATTATGGGGCGAACCGAACTTCCGCAAAGGTTCGCCTGCGGGACGCGAACGCGAACCACTGAAGTTCGCATGGAACCGTTCGCAGGCGAACCGTTCGGCCCAACTCTAGACAGCATTAGATGAGAGAGTGGTAGAGGAACAGAGAGGGAGAGACAGCACTAAAACACAACAGGTTACAGCCTAACCAGGCAGCTTTCAAATAAACTTCTGCAATGAAACGTGCAGCTATGACAGTAAAAATGGCAGTCTGCACAGAGGACAGGAAGTGTTCTCCGCAGTATGCCTGTGTACCTTCTCTTGCAGCTTATCTCATCTATGGAGCTTAAACTTCCTGGCTCCCGGGGCTGTTGATGTCTTGTGCGGGAGGCGGGGCTCCTACACGGACACTTCACATTCTTATGTGTCCATTCTCTGAGACTGCATCTGCTTCCTGGCTGGCTCGGTGGAGTGTCTGTGCAGCCAGTGACATGAGGTCAGATTCTCAGGGTAGCATACGCTGGATGGCTGCAACTGGCTCCTAGTTTGAGTGGCGGGGGGCGGAGTTAAAGGCTGGGCCACTCAATGTAAAAATTTTACCCTTGTGGCTACTGGGAAGTAGGGGCACGGCTTTAGAGGAGGAGCCTGGTGGCTAAGAGCAGTATTGATTGCTCTATTGCAGTGGTCCTCAAACTAAGGCCCGCTGGCCGAATGCGCCCCCCCCAAGGCTTTCACCGGCCCCCCACTCACAAAATGTATTACTTATAGATGCGGTCCACTACATCTTTAAATATTGGTATCTCGCATAGAGAATGGCAGTGCTGGCATCACCCATCCACATACTTTAGAGGCCAGTGAGCAGTCATTCGCTGGCTTCCATTCCAATTCCGCATCAGGAGGCACTGCTGTCCAATTGGACGACAGGTTGCCCCCTGTGTTTGCTTCACTGTCTGGCGAAAAGAGATTTTTTGCTATCTGCACATGCTGTATTGGGGGCATAATATCTGATTTGGTTAAATGGGAACAAAAGGGATGAGCGTGTTAACAGGTAATAGTTTACACTACCTAGGTTCAATGTAATGTTTTTTTACATCATATTATGTATACTCCGGCCCCCCATTAGTTTGAAGTATGTTGACCCGGCCCTTGACCGAAAAAGTTTGGGGACCCCTGCTCTATTGGCTAAGGAGAAGGAGGGGGCATCTATGAAGCTGGAGGCACTGCTGAGCACACAAGGCAGCATGCTGAGCCTGTCAGGAGGTCAAAAAAAAAAAAAGGCGCGGTGGCCGGCATGAACGTTAATAAAAACAACCATGCTGCAGTAGTGGCCGCGGTGAAAATCCATCAGCACATGCGACAGGCTGTGCAGTGTGTGCTGCTAACTTATGCGCGCTTCCTTGTATTTAATGGGCGCTCCTTTACTCCCGCCCTGAGCTCTGTCGTGTCCTGTAGCTGTTTAGGACATGATCTCTGCACTTTGATTGGCCTAATAGGCTGCCTATCAAGTGAATCATATTTTCAATTATTTTTGGAAATCATTAACCTGGTTATTTAATTAATTAACGATCGGACATAGCATATGAATATCAGAATAAAGATCTATCCAGCACATATCACAGCATGCATTTATGACTATCCGTACCCTGCTGTATGACCACCTGTGACTCAGATTTTTTTCTTTTTAGTGTAGAGCTGTCCCCATACATGTGAAAACAATTCTGCCTGAGATAATCCGCACACATCTGCAGTCATTTTACAGGGTAACAACATTGAGCATGTAGTTTGTAGGACACGGACGGCTTACCTGTCTCTAGTGTGAAAGATTAATTGCATTGCCATTGTGATGTTACACTTTACAGTTTTAAAACCTGCATGCATGCTTTTCTGCTAGGAGCACTGCTGAATTTTTAATGCTGACAGAATTTAGTGTCTGTACCTGCGCAGAGTAATTATAGTCTGTGCCAGTAACACATTGTTTTGACATTAACTTTATGAATGTCTTCTCCTTAAATTGAACGTGTTGCTCAAAGAGGAAAAGCTCAGGAGATTAATGAGCAAATCCAAATGCTCATACTGCAGAAAGATAATCCCAACCTTTCTTCCCATGCCTATAAAGGCTTAGAATAAATTACACTGACAACACATTTATCATCAGTCTGATGTTTTATTAACAGCTGACAGTAAGGCATCACAATAAAACGACAGTTCGGCTCATAAATCAATAGCAATAAAGTCACACATTTCATAAAAATGTGTAATGATGACTCTTAAGGATATTGATGTCTCTTTCTTCTGTAAACCAAACGTAGAACATGCAATATTTTTCCTATTTTATTTATAAAATAATATAGTCTTTTGGAGATCGCTTTGCAAAACCAATTACAGTGCTTGCTTCTCAGTACAAATGATGTTTTTTAATGTATGTATGGCTAGAATAGACATGAACAAATCTGGAATGGGAAATTGTATGCTGTACCCATTAATGACATCATGTATTGGTGGAGTGCACTCTGGTTTGTTTCAGTTTACATTAAGCATCCCAAAAACTGTAGACATTTCCTGTTCCTACTGTCAGCAGATTTACCCTTGGCTTCTCTATAAATCCTGATGCTTTTAAACCAAACTAAGCTAAACTGAAATAAATAATGCAGTTTGTGTGAAGATTTAATACTTTTTTTTAGATCAGAAGGCTAGCTTTATTTGATAGACAAGGGTGCCCTTTGACCCTGTCTGGGGTACCCCTTGAGGTATGCATACTAAAAGTTAACAGCTTTTGCTATTCAACATTTATGTAGGGCTTTAAATAAGGTCTGATAATATAATTAAAACATCACTCGTATGAAGATGCTGCTGTGGAAAAGGACAGTTGAATAGAGATGGCCTGAACCTCCGATTTTCAGTTCATGAACCGGGTTCGCGAACTTCCACGAAAGTTCGGTTTGTGCGAACTTTCACGAACCGCAATAGACTTCAATAGGGAGGCGAACTTTGAAAACTAGAAACACTTATGCTGGCCAGAAAAGTGATGGAAAAGATGTTTCAAGGGGTCTAACACCTGAAGGGGGCATGGCGTAGTGAGATAAACACCAAGAGTCCCGGGGAAAAATCTGGATTTAACGCAAAGCAGCGTTTTAAGGGCAGAAATCACATTGAATGCTAAATTACAGGCCTAATGTGCTTTAAAACATCTTGAATGTGTATACATCAATCAGGGAGTGTAATTAGAGTACTGCTTCACACTGACACACCAAACTCACTGTGTAATGCACCGCAAACAGCTGTTTGTGTAGTAAAGGCCGTGCTGGACTGGTGCGCACCATGGCGAGATTGCTCTTCCTCAGTGATATCAGGTAATGTCTGTGTAACGATTGTGGAACTTTCTCCGTGATCAGCGCACAACGCGTGCGCTGACACGGCGGAAATCCTCCACAAGCGTATATTTGCAGGCACCCAGCAAAAGGTGCTACGCACCTGTAGAGGGAAATTCCTGTCGGCAGATGGCGCTGGGGAGTGCAGAGGAACCAATCCTCTGTACCTCCACAAGTGCCAGACAGGAATTGTACGAAGCGCAGCACGCAATCGCAAGAGAGGCGATTGCGAATGAGATTGAGCAAAGGGACAGGTTGTATGTGTGTGCGCCAATCCAGTCGCCACCCCGCGACCGCGCACACACAACAGCAGATATGAAATAAGAACGCGATCGCGAGAGGTGCGATCGCCAGACGTGACACAAGGCAGATCAGAATAGAATACGAGGGTAGCAAAGGCACAGCAAATAATACAATAAGGAGATACGGAAAACAACAAACGCTAGCTAACCGCGAACACGGCACTCATTCGCAACAGTGCACGCGGTTATGCGCGGTCTCCACGTGATAAGCACAATAGAGACAAGCACGCCTAACTAACCATCGACAGACAAACATGAAACAGAGGACGTGAGCGCTTGCTTAACGGTTACCTCACCGAGCCTCCAGCAAGCGTAGCAGACAAGACAGATACACGAAAACAGGGACAAGCGAGAGATAGGATCCACAGCACTAGCGAAAAGTGGCTAGCACGATCCAGGTACAGAGTAGCAGAACAGAAGGATCCCCAGCGCTAGCGAAAAGTAGCTAGCGCGATCCCAGAAGACAGAACAGAAGGATCCCCAGCGCTAGCGAAAAGTAGCTAGCGCGATCCCAGGAGACAGAACAGAAGAGATTGCTGGTAGCAACCGCTGCACCAGCTATACTCCAAGAACAGAGATCAGAACCATTTCCTGTCGACCACCTTTGGGACTGGACAATGGCAACAGGCAAGACAAGACAGAACAGGCAATACAGATAATACAACCTGACTGGGCTAGAAGGGGAGCCTAAAGCAACCCCCAGGAATTAACTATACTAGATAGCAATGGCTGACACTCCAGCAGTGTCCATCAGGAACAGACCATGGAAAGGAAATGACCAGCAAAGCCTTCTGGGAAACATAAAGCTCTTATAGTGCCAGTCATCAAAGAAGGCAGGTAGGGGATTTGCATAACGAATGTATGCAAATTCCCCAGCAAGAGAACAGACCAGAAACTTGCAATGGAAAGACAGGTCTCTGTTCCAGAGACCTGCAGCCCACAGACTAGAGGAATGGACAAACAGCTGTCTGCCTGTGCAGCCAGCTGAGTGGATCATCACAGTCTGACTGCCTTATCAACTTTCGATGGTTCTTTCTCTACCTTTGTTAAAGCTTACATCTATTTTTTTAAATACTTGTTCTTTTTGCTGTTCAGTACCTGCAACGAGAATCTTTTATAGAGGGCAAGTCTGCCATTGTGAGTGACCACTGGCAGTGGTGTACCTAGGGCATTTGGCACCCGGTGCTGGGTATTAAAAGACACCCCCCCTAAAAAAAAATGGGCGTGGCCACAACCTGCGGCTTGCTCCGTGGCAAAAATGGGCGTGGTCATGGTCGGATGAGGGCGGAGCTAACTGTAATTTAAAGTATTAGCTAGTATAGTTGCCCCAGTATAGCTAGTATAGCTGCCCCCAGTGAAGCTAGTATAGTTGCCCCCAGTATAGCTAGTATAGTTGCCCCCAGTATAGCTAGTATAGTTGCCCCCAGTATAGCTAGTACAGTTGCCCCCAGTATAGCTGGTGTAGTTGCCCCCAGTATAGTTGCCCCCAGTATAGCTGGTATAGTTGCCCCCAGTATAGCTAGTAGAGCTGCCCCCAGTATAGCTGCCCCCCAGTATAGTTAGTTTAGTTGCCCCCAGTATAGCTAGTATAGCTGCCCCCAGTATAGCTAGTTTAGTTGCCCCCAGTATAGCTAGTTTAGTTGCCCCCAGTATAGATGTCCCTGGAGGGGGGAAGCAGCGCTAGAAGGAGGGGCAGTGGGGGTAGCGGTGGGAAGGGGGGAACTATCCCCCCCCTCCCTCACCTGGGACCACTCCTTCTGCCTCTCTCCCCCTCCATTCAGCGGTGGCAAGTGCGGGCTCGGCGGCAGGGAGACATGCACAGAATTACTCACCACTTCCACGTTCCAAGCGCCAGCAGCGTCATGTCATCACAGATCTCCGCCTTCAATGAAGGCGGAGATCTGTGACGACATGACGCTGCCGGCGCTTGGAACGCGGAAGTGGTGAGTAATTCTCCACATGTCTCCCTGCCCCCGCCACCGAGCCCGCACTTGCCACCGCTGAATGGAGGGGGAGAGAGGCAGAAGGAGGGGTCCCAGGTGAGGGAGGGGGGGGGATATTTCCCCCTTCCCACCGCTGCCCCCACTGCCCCTCCTTCTAGCGCTGCTTCCCCCTCCTGCTCTGCTGCTGTGAGGGGTCGTGGCGACACCCCCTGGATGTCTGTCACCCGGTGCGCCACGCCCCCCTGCGCTCTACAATAGGAACGCCACTGACCACTTGTATTGGCTGTGGAATCCTGGTTCGATTCCGGTCCGGAGTGGGAGCCTGAGAACTGGCTGCCACCATCGCACATCCAAGTAAGGACCCATTTGCTGTATAAGTAATGTACCTGCCCTGACCGTGCTTTGCAGACCAGGCATCTGTGGTTAGATGGACCCTTGACCCAGCGCAAGACGAACCAAATCGAAAGCATTTGCCAAGAATCTGTTATGGAGGGCAAGTCTGTCATTCATTCAACTGTGTGAAACTTCCTATGGTACTTTCTCAGTAGCATGGTGATCACGGGTAATGGCCGGGGAATCAGGGTTCGATTCCGGTCCGGAGTGGGAGCCTAAGAAACGGCTACCACGACCACACATCAAAGGAAGGCAGCAGGCACGCTGTGGGCAAAGGAGCAGTAACGGCTACCACACATCCAAGGAAGGCAGCAGTCATGGCATGCACGTCCCGAGGTAGTGACCAAAAATAACAATACAGGAGGACTTTCGAGGCCCTGCTGTATATGACACTGATCGATTTTACTACCTGTAACGAGAATCTGTTATGGAGGGCAAATCTGCCATCCATTCAAGTGAAAGGTATGCACTGACTGCCAGGTATAATACAATGTGCAGTCACAGATGCAGTGAAAGGTATGCAGTGACTGGTATTACAATACAATCTGCAGCTGTCACACAGGTGCAGTTAACAGGTATGCTTGGAGTGGTATATTACACAGCGTGCGGTCACACAGGTACTGTGAACAATTATGCAATGACTGGTATTCCAAATGTGCACCTGTCACACACAGACAGGCACCGGACAGGCACAGTAACACTGCGTGCGCTCACGTAGGTGGGTGGGTGCCCAGTGAACAACAGGTAGGTATATGCAGTGGGTATTACAATGTGCACCTGTCACACACAGACAGGTCCCGAACAGGCACAGTGACACTGCGTGCACTCACGTAGGTGGGTGCGTGCCCAGTGAACAACAGGTAGGTATATGCAGTGGGTATTACAATGTGCACCTGTCACGCACAGACAAGTACCGGACAGGCACAGTGACACTACGTGCAATTATGTAGGTGGGTGTGTGCACAGTGTACAACAGGTAGGTATATGCAGTGATGGGTATTGCAATGTGCACCTGTCACACACACAGGTAGTAGTCACTGGAATGTGTTGGGCCTGGCAGTGGCATACACAGTAGGAATTAGCAAGGCTGTCTATGCAACACACGTGTCAGTGGGACACACAGGAAAAAAAATCGATAACAAGAACAAGATTAGCTCTTAAAAGAGCTGTTGTGGGGTGCTTTTATAGCAATAAAAATCAGCAAGGAGCAAGCTAAGAAGCCTACAAGAGCCTAACTAAGCTTTCCCTATGAGAGTCTGCAGCAGCTATCCCTTTACTAATTACTGCAGGCACACGAGTGAGTGAAAAGCATGACGCTGCCTGCCTTTTATAAGGAGGGGGGGGTTCCAGGAGGGAGTGTAGCCTGATTGGCTACAATGTGCCTGCTGACTATGATGTAGAGGGTCAAAGTTGACCCTCATGATGCACTATGTAGGCGAACCGAACTTCCAGAAAAGTTTGCGGTTCTCCGCGATCACGAACCCCTGAAGTTCGCTGGGAACCGTTTGCCGGCCAACCGTTCGGGCCATCTCTAAAGTTGAAGAAGATGGTGGTATAGTTAGTAGCAGCACTACGTTGGGACACTGCCCCCCTCCTGGAATCACTGTGTCCCCCTGAGTGCCCCCCTGCTCAGTAACATACAGTAAAGCCCCATACACACACTCAATAGTGGTCTTTTATGCAGCACAATTATCTTTTGTTGTGAAAGAAGTTGAACTACCCAAAAAAAAAAAGTTGCTTGCTATTGTTCAAAGAACTGATAAGACTGATAAGACGTCAATCCAACTGTCAATCCAACTATATTTACAATGATAAGAATTTATTTTTGTTCGTGAAGCAGCCAGCCATTCCATTTTCTTTTAAGATAATACTATTATAAGTGCTGAAAGTGAAACCTTGTACACACACTAGACTTAATTCAGCCAAGGTGGCCATTTGGCTCCATCTCAGCTAAGAATTTAGCATGTGCACACGTGTCTCTTGAGGACACTAAAGGGGCCCATACACTGGTCGATTTTAGCCATCGATCTATAAATACATTCTATAGAATCGATTGATCAGAAATCGATTCTTTCAAATCTATCGATCAATTTGTGTCTGATTTTAAAATAGGGAAAACCGAGAGCCCAATATGGTGTAGTACTTTGAAAACAATTGGTAAGTAATTCAGTGAGAAAAATTATACTCACAAATATGGGTCACCATTCAGGCAACCACTATACAGGCAGGTGAGAAGATTAAACCTGTCCTCACTCAGGATTAAGAAGTCGCTCTCTGTAGTGAAGAAACAAGAAAGGGGGTAACACTCCCCTCCACCAGGAGTGGACACAGTGTATTTGTATGTAGAACAGAGGCGCCAGCAGGATAAAATTCAATAAAACTTTTAAAAAGCTTTGCTTGGAGGAAGTGGTGGGCTTGCCTCCCAAAAGCAGACACGAGATCCTGTCTTAATATGAATAAATACATTTATTATATGGTACCCCAAAAATAGTGCAACGCGTTTCGCAGGTCAAGCCCGCTTCATCAGGGAAACAAAATAGTAACAACAGGAATTCAGCAGTAATAGGTTTAGCGCGTCAGTCAGTTGTGTCTGATTTTGATCGATTTCGATGGATTTGATCTATCTGACATGATGGAAGATCTAGGTCGATCTGCTGCTGATAGCAGATCCATAGCCCATAGAGTTGCATTGGATCTAATGGTCCAATAATGCATTTAGATAGATTTCCAATAGATTTAATTCTGAAATCTATTGGAAATTTGTTCCTAGTGTATGGCACACATCAGATAGATTCCTGTCAGATTCGACTTGACAGGCATCTGACAGAAATCTATCTGATGATCAAATCTGCTGCAAATCTATAAGTATATGGCTACCTTAAGGGCCAGAGCCCACTAACGCAGTTGTGTGCAGTTGTGTCCGCTTTTCAGCAACACATCAATGTCATAGATGCTGAAAAGCGGACACAACTGCGTACAACTGCGTTAGTGGGCTCAGGCCCTAAGAGATCTGGCTCCCTGGATGGCAATGGCCAAACACATTGTTCCTGAGCCTCTCTACTCTGTGCCAGTCTCTTGTTTCTTTTCCCCTCTGCATAGCGACAGTCAGTGTTTGTTACATTGGGAGCTAGCAAGACAGTTCAGACTAATCCCATCTGCTGTGGTTCCCACAAAGGCAGGATAGGTGTATTGTTGTCTGTGTGGTTCCACATTTAACGTAGCTATAAATGTTATGGAGGCTCGTCATGAGTAGAAGATTTCTGAGCTGTAATTTGATAATCTGTAATCTGGTGGTAGGCATTGGCGCTCCCAGGACATGGAGTTTAAGTGACTATGGTTCTTCACCAGAGCATCTCACAAGGCATGATCGGCCCTAGAATTGCCCCAAAAGTATCAGAAAGAACACAAGATACCACTATGTGAGTGCAGGAAAATAGCGGGCTGATGTCTGAAGGCATGGACATTCTAGCCCAGGTCAAGAACAGGCAATGATCAATCAAAACAAAATTCTAGCTTGAGTTTGGTGCAGGCAGAAGTAAAGTTCAAGCCATGTCACAAGAAGTCAGATCAATCAAAGTACCACCTGAGGGCAGACAGGACCAGAGTAAGGACTGCATTAGTGGGTTCAGGAATTTCAGCAGTGAGGTAACCAGGTTAGGGGCACAGGTAGCAAGAACCAGGATACACAGAACAGAACATTGGTGAGCTGGATGGGCTCTGCTGGCCAGGAAAGGCTTATATAGCTTCTGGATCCTACAGATGCACAACAGGTGTGGACATTTGTTAATGCTAATGGAGCAGGTTTAGAGGCAAGAAGCCCACAAGCAATACAGCATGGAGGCATAATGTGTTTGCCTTGGGCTCAACAGCAGTGTGTTCTGAGGCAGAAACAGGTCTTGAGCTCCCACTGGCCGCACATAAGGTAAGGTTTACAGAGATGTAAGTAGAACACTTTCTGTCTGGCATCGTTTGACATAGTTTATCAGTAAATATTGTAACAATTACATTGTTTGGCATATGGTCTGGGTCACAGCCAGTCTGGGCTATTGGCTATCATAATATCTTGCAACACATTCCTCATGTGACAGGTTTACTTTAACCATATTCCTGTATACAGTACAAAGAAGTAGTTTTGCAAAATAGATTAAATATAACTTTTAGCCATTGTTTCTTTGCAAAGCCACTGTTGAGCAATATTGAAAGACTCACTGCGCACCGAATTAAATGAAATATTGATGACAATATAACTTTTTCTTATAAGATATCTTGTCAGAAAAAAAACTTTGCCTTCTGGGTACTCCCAGAAAGCAGTAAGACAGGGAGACATTAAGCTGCTTGAAATTCAAGTCCATATCAATTTAATTTCTAGCAAATGTTACTCAAGAACAAATGGTTCTCCTCTCTAAACAGAGATAATATACATGGCTGCTGAATAATAAGCCACAAAGAATTGTGTGACTTGGGAATGAAGAGCGTAATAAATGGATGTCTTGCTCTCGTATAATGGGGTCTCATGGGCTGCTGACCAACTTGCATAACATTTCTCAAGTGCAAATGTCCGTGATCTTGTCCTGTGCTTTAAAAGTATGAGCAGTTACATTTATTACATGCCAGAGTTTCTTTTTATTTCCCATAGAAAGATGGATATAGCTTGTTAATTAGATAATTAGGCAATCTGGATTTACTGCTAGGTTCATATTTGTGCTCTGGCCCTAGATAGGCAGCCACTGGATTGCTACTAATAGGGAGCACTTTGTTACTGCAATATATATGTAATGTAGTGCCCTGAATCACATTAGTTTTAAAGTGTAAATCCATCCATTTCTCATTATGCAGTTTTGGGCAGCTTTGGCAGATTTCACCAATTACAGGGTGAATGACATTTAAAAGCCTCATGAATACTGAAGCAGTTTGTTTCAGTGTCTTGGTTTGGACACTGGTATTTAGTGGCTATAACCTAACCAATCTTTGCACCGAGGAGGATTATTTTGTGTGAACGTTATTTTGACCATGACGGGTTGAGTTTTTGAACCAGCATTTAGCTGCTATATCATTGAAGTACTAGCTGTGAAGGTTTTAGCCTTCAGTACCTGAATTTGGTATATAGGATTGTAGACAACAGAAAAATAAGTATCTCTTAGGGATATTAGTTAAAGTTAAATGTTTTTAGGTGGGGTTAATTATAGAAGTAGTAGATAGGCAAGGAAATGCTATCTTTAGATGTTAGGTTAGAAGGTTAATATTAGGTGTCAAAAAGGGGACATTTCAGGGGGTGGAGGTTAAGATTTGGTCCTTCAGAAAGGATTAAATGTTAGAAGTGGAGGACAGATTTAGGCATCTGGATAGGATTAAGGCTGGGGAGGTGGAACAAGGGTTAAGCATCAGTGTAACGTTTGTGGAACTTTCTCCGTGATCAGCGCACAACGCGTGCGCTGACACGGCGGAAATCCTCCACAAGCGTATATTTGCAGGCACCCAGCAAAAGGTGCTACGCACCCGTAGAGGGAAAATTCCTGTCGGCAGATGGCGCTGGGGAGTGCAGAGAAACCAATCCTCTGTACCTCCACAAATGCCAGACAGGAATTGTACGAAGCGCAGAACGCAATCGCAAGAGAGGCGATTGCGAATGAGAACGAGCAAAGGGACAGGTTGTATGTGTGTGCGCCAACCTAGTCGCCACCCCGCGGCAGTGCACACACAACAGCAGATATGAAACAGGAACGCGATCGCGAGAGGTGCGATCGCCAGACGTGACACAAGGCTTATCAGGACAAAATACGAGGTTAGCAAAGGCACAGCAAATAATACAATGAGGAGATACGGAAAATAACAAACGCTAGCTAACCGCGAACACCGCACTAATTCGCAACAGTGCACGCGGTTATGCGCAGTCTCCACGTGATAAGCACAATAGAGACAAGCACACCTAACTAACCATTAACAGACAAACATGAAACAGAGGACGCGAGCGCTTGCTTAACGGTTACCTCACCGAGCCTCCAGCAAGCGTAGCAGACAAGACAGATACACGAAAACAGGGACAAGCGAGAGATAGGATCCACAGCACTAGCGAAAGTGGCTAGCGCAATCCAGGTACAGAGTAGCAGAACAGAAGGATCCACAGCACTAGCGGAAAGTGGCTAGCGCGATCCCAGGAGACAGAACAGAAGGATCCACAGCGCTAGCGAAAAGTGGCTAGCGCTAGTGTTGGGCGAACACCTGGATGTTCGGGTTCGGGAACATTCGCCGAACATGGCCGCGATGTTCGGCATGTTCGGGCCGAACCCCGAACTCCCCGAACATCCCGCTTTTGGGGGCCCTATGGGGTCGCAGGCATAAGGGGGGAGCATGCCCCGATCGCGGGGGGGGGGGGTCGGAAATTCTCCCCACCCCCTCCGCTAGCGCTCCCCCCTCTGCCCGCTTCCCCATACAAAAGTTTGACGAAAGTAAAATAGTACCGGTGGTGGTGGCTGGCTGCTGCAGTGGCTGGCTGGCACTATGAAGTGACTGAGGAGGAGGAGTCGGAGTAGGACGCGTTGAGGGAGGCCGGGCAGCGGGCGGTTCAGCGGTAGTACCCTTGTGGTACTTCCGCCCTTTCTCTGACCTCACGTCCTGCAGAACCCGAACAGTGGCGAACACTGTTCGCCCAACACTAGCTAGCGCGATCCAAGGAGACAGAACAGAAGGATCCACAGCACTAGCGGAAAGTGGCTAGCGCGATCCCAGGAGACAGAACAGAAGGATCCACAGCGCTAGCGAAAAGTGGCTAGCGCGATCCAAAGAGACAGATCAGAAGAGATAGCTGGTAGCAACCGCTGCACCAGCTATACTCCAAGAACAGAGATCAGAACCATTTCCTGTCGACCACCGTTGGGACAGGACAATGGCAACAGAACAAACAAACAGATAAACAATCCTAACTGCACTAGGGAAAACCTGCTTAGCGCAGATTCAGGAATTACTCTAAGCTGATCTTCAAACAGAGAGTAAGGCTGACACCCCACCAGGGGCTTGATTCACAAAAGAGTGCTAACTGTTAGCACGGCCGTTTTTGCGCGAATTTTCGCATTGCGCGCGATCGCGAATTTTCGCGTGAAACGATAACGTTTTCGCGCGAAAACTCGAATTTTACCGCGAAATCGATATCGTTCTCGCGCGAAAATTCGCGTTTGCGCGCGAAACCGTTATAGTTTCACGTGAAAATTCGCAATCGCGCGCAATGCGAAAATTCGCGCAAAAACGGCCGTGCTAACAGTTAGCACTCTTTTGTGAATCAAGCCCCAGGAGTGTTACATAGGACGAAATCCTTATGACCAGCGAAGCATTGTGGGAAAGACATAGTACTTATAGTACACGCCTCCAATGAATGTGGCCAGGCAATTTGCATCACAACGTATGCAAATTCCTCTGCAAGCACAAGCTGCAAAACTGACAGAAGCTCTTCTTTCCAGAGTCCTGCAGCATGCAACCCTAAACAATGGTCAAAAAGCTGCCAGCCTGCACAGGCAGCTGAGCAGATCATCACAATCAGGAATGAGGTAATGTTGGAGTGGTGGTTAGGATTAAGTCCCAAGAATGATTTGGTGAGGTGGTGAGGGATGTTAGTGTTAAAGGACCACTATTGTGAAAATCATAAAATTTAAAGTATATATGAACATATACAAAAAAAGTAAATTTTTCCAAGAGTAAAATGAGCCATAAATTACTTTTCTCCTATGTTGCTGTAGGTAGTAGAAATCGGAAAGAACCGACAGGTGTTAGACTAGCTCATCTCCTCATGGGGGATTCTCAGTGTTTTTTATATTTTCAGAGGCGCTTAGTAAATGGCAGTTGCTCCATCCAACTGCCAAAAAACGGTGCAGGGAGCAGAGAGGCTGGCCAGCATATTTGTATAAATCCTTTTCAAGGAGTCTCTGTATAAAGAATAAAGGCCTTGCTGAGAATCCACCTTGAGGGAATGAGCTGGTCCAAAACCTGCCCGTAATGTCAGATTTCTACTACCTAATGTAAGTAACAGCAACATAGGAGAAGTGTAATTTATGGCTCATTTTACTCTGGAAAAAACATACTTTTTATTTGCATGTGTTTACATATTTTAAATTTTACACTTTTTTTGTGATAGTGGTCCTTTAAGCACAAAACTTGTAATATTATAGGGGGAGGGGGCTGTGGTCAGCAATTAGACCAGGGCTTTGTGCAATGGGGATTAGTTACAGGTAGACAAGAATTGGTTAAGTAGAAATGTTATCACCACCAAAACAGCATGCATTCCAAAACTTCCTAAACACAGTGGCCATATCAAATGCATCAGCACTGTGGAGTCCAATGCTAGCATTTGAACTTATGAAATATATTCTCATCTTGTATTGTCTTAGTTATTCATTTGTTCCTGCTCTTTTGTCCACCAGCAGTAAAAACTGGCTTACGTGTGTCACAGTCTGAAAATGTGGCAATTACTGGAAAGTGGACCTATATTGTAAAAGACCCATTTAACAATCAAATTTATTAAAAAGGAGTTAAAGGAAATTTTTGCATAGGTAAGGATCCCCCGAGGAAGCTTACAAAGGAAATGGAATGTTTCTATTGTTGGAATCTATTTTGATATGAAAGCAATTTATATATGCAGATTTGTAATTTGCATGACAGGTCTGCTCTAAGGACTCATGGGGGATGATTTACTAATACTGCATTAAGTGACGATCCACGGTGATGCCGGCAAAAATACTGCTCGCATTATTTATTAAACAGGGAAGACTGTAAGTGTGCCCATGGGTGACTGTGTGCAGATTTGCAATGTCACATTGAGTATTTATTAACCATTAGCCGGCGATCGCTGTGGGCCGAGATACTCGAGGTTATTGCCAGCAAATAGCAAGTGATGCTTCATTATAACAATTGTATTTCATTAAGATATGTTAACAAAACATTACTGCAACCTCAAGTAACTATTATGGAAATATTTTACATTTGTTTAATTTAAAAAGAAAAGTAAAAGCAGCTTACCCCCCACCCCCTAATTCTAATCTTTACTATTATTGTATTTACAAGGCAACTGTTCTATAGAGGAACTTACAATCAATTCACTACTAGGGTCATAGTCTAATATCCTACCGAAAAACTAAAGTTAAGAAAAGCCAAAGCTAGTGATGAGCACAAATTTCGCATAAACATAATTTTGCATCATAATTCGTAATTAGGATGCGAAATCGTAATGGGAAATTTTGGGAAAAATTGTAATTAATTTAGTCTCTAATTGTAACCATTCGGAATTTCCCGCAATTTTTCGTGTAATTTTTTGCCGAACTTAGCGGTTAATAGCAAAGCCCCCATATGTGCTTTTGCTACCAAAAATATATGTTAAATATGTTAAATATTATGTTAATATGTTAATATGTTAAATATATATTAAATATATGTTAAAAAATATGTTAAATGTTAAAAAAAATATATGTTAAAAGAATAGTGGGTACACGTACAAAAAATAATTTTTCAAAAAGACCTTGTAGTTTTTGAGAAAATTGATTTTAAAAATGCAAAGGATAAATGGTTTTTAAACTGTTATTTTTCCGAGTTTAAAAACCTTTTTCCTTTGCATATTTAAAATCGATTTTCTCAAAAAATTACAAGGTCTTTTTGAAAGACTTTTTTTATGACTTGTACCCACTATTCTCCTTGACATATGTAACAATTTTGGTGGCAATAGCTTGTATGGGGGCTTTGCTATTTACTGCTACTTCTACTTAAAAGTCAGCATGAAATTATGCGGAAAATATGTGAACATTTATGCAAAATTATGAATGATTATTCAAAATCAATTGAATTTACAAATCGTAGTTATGTATAGGCATAATTGAGAAATTTTGCATGAAATTTTGCATAATCGTGGTTAGCTGATTACGATCATCACTAGTCAAAGGTACAATCATACGCATATTTGAAACCACAGTAATGTGCAACATCTCAACTTTCGGCACCAACAAACATGATTTCTACTTTTAATGTCTAGGCCTGAACTAGTGTTTTTTTCTTTGTAAACTTATAACCTTAATCCTAATTGTATACATTATTTAAACTGATAGTAGTAATTATTTTGTCAGATTGATTAACAAGGATCCTAAGATCTGCATCTTCTCCACATGAAGAAAAGAGACACTACATGTTTGCGCATGATTCCACACTTCTTAGTAACAATAGAATAATAATACCCCCAAAAAATAATAACAAAAAGACGCTTAGAGAGAGGAACCTCCGGCGGTGGAATGCATGAAGGTATGTGTTCCTGCCAGCCGCCTGCTGCCGCTGATAGATGCTGGAGGGGAGCTGAGGGGAGAGCCTGAGGTGGGGGGGCTGTCCCCCCTCCCCGCTGATGTGTGCCCATGCTCTCTCCTCATGTTGCAACCCCTCCGGCCCCCTAAAATGGCCCTGAGCAGGCCCCAGAGGGACCCCGGGCCACCCGCGTGTGCAGGGGCTGCAGCCCCTATTGTTACACCACTGGTATCTTCATCATTTTGTATTACTGTAATGGGTATTTTGTCTTGGTATTGTACGGTTGGCATAAGTGCTTTCTGGCTACTAGACAAAAATATTTTAGAATGTTATTCAAATAGATCATTTATACACAAAAGGTAATATACTGTATTTTTTGGGATATAAGACGCACTGGATTATAACACGCACCTAGTTTTAGAGGAGGGAAATTAAGAAAAAAAATTCTGAACCAAAAAGTCCTAAATATTTCATCAGGTGCTGTCATATCTCTCATATTGTGTATTCAGTCTAGATACCAGGGTACTGTATATGCTGTAGGGTTACATGAAGGCACTAAACAGCAGCATATTGTATATTCTCACTTGTAGATTCTGCTGCTGCTAATCTCATTGCCCCCACCACATTAGAAACACCTGTGCTAATGTACAAAACACCATCAAACAGATATACGATCAAAGTCGCAGCTTACTGTGGCTTAACGCGGCATTGCATATCATCTCCCACTTGTGTCTGCCACGTGCTCTGGTCGGCTTTGGCTGGCTTTGCTGCATGTCCTCAATGTGCTTTGGTTGGCTGCGGCAGGCTTTGCTGGGCGCAGTGTCCCGCACATGTTTCAACAGCATGAAAACTGAGAAATGTGGACAACAAGGAGTCACGTGGATTGTTGGGATTGTAGGGATGGTTGAAAATGCCAATTTCCGATGGAATTTCTGTCAATGCCAATTTCCAATTCTACTGAATTCTGCTGAGATCTAAACTTCTGATATCCGTGGAATGTTTTTTTTTCTTCCATTTTTGTTAATAAGGGTAGGTAATAAAAAGTTTTCTTGTTTTTGCGCAATCAGCCACATTTTGTGGATTTATGCTAACTTCCAAACATGCATGGTACAGTTCCAATTCTATGACTGGCCAAATACTTCAGAGTCAGAAGTATTGAACCAATCAGAGATTTTGGAGGTTTACAGCAGAAATCGGAGCAGTGCAGACATTTTAGGCCAATCACAAGACTCAGACGTTTCCGAGTCTTGTAAATTGGTCTAAAATTTCAGAGGATTTCCATTTTCTGTGGTACACTTCTGCATTCTTTGATTGGTCCAATATTTCCGAGTCTCGCAGACTTTCACAGAATTCAGATTTCCGCACTCTGATTTCCTAATACTACTGTGCACCTCCTATTTTCAATCGGAAATTGTAAAATCTGAATTCCGCAGAAATCAAAAGCTCATCCCTAGTGGATTGTTCTTCTCAAATCTCTGATAAAAAAAGTTTTAATGCTTTTGTACTAATACACAGTAATAATGACAATGAATTGGACAATTCATTTGAAAAGTGCAAACTGTAATGATCCGCTCAGCTGGCTGCACAGGCAGACAGCTGTTTGACCATTCCTCAAGTCTGTGGGCTGCAGGTCTCTGGAAGAGAGACCTGTCTTCACTTTGCAAGTTTCAGACCTGCTCTGCTGCTGAGGAATTTGCATACATTTTTCATGCAAATTATCTAGCCGCCTCCTTTGAAGGCTTGCAGCATAAATACCATCTGATCCCACAATCCTTTGCTGGTCATGATGGTTTGTTAATACACTCCTGGAGTGTCAGCCTTGCTACTGTTTGCTAAAGATTATCTTAGAGTATTCCTGGGGACTGCACTAGGCATCCCATTAGTGCAGTCAGGTTGTATTATCTGTATTACCTGTCTTGTCTTGTCCTTGCGATTGCATTGTCGCCAGCCGTTGGCGATGGTGAATTGTTTGGTCCAGTACCTGGATCGCACTTGCCCTAGCGGCAGTGGCAGTGGACCTCTCTAGTCTATGTTTTGGAGTTTTACCGTAGCTGCAGGTGCTACTGGTTACTCCTTCTGTCTGTCTTGCCATGTGGATCGCACTCGCTCTGGCGGAAAGAGCAGTGGATCCTGCTAGGCCTATTCCGGTACTCGGATCACACTTGCTCTGGTGGAAAAGAGCAGTGGATCCTGCTAGTTCTGTTTTTGTACTTGGATCACACTTGCTCTGGTGGAAAAGAGCAGTGGATCCTGCTTGTTCTGTTTCTGTACTCGGATCACACTTGCTCTGGTGGAAAAGAGCAGTGGATTCTGCTAGCTCTGTTTCTATACTTGGATCACACTTGCTCTGGTGGAAAAGAGCAGTGGATCCTGCTAGCTCTGTTTCTGTACTTGGATCACACTTGCTCTGGTGGAAAAGAGCAGTGGATCCTGCTAACTCTGTTTCTGCACTTGGTTCACACTCGCTCTGGCGGAAAGAGCAGTGGATCCTTTCTGTCCTATCCCTGAATCCAGATTGCACTCACTCTGGCGGAAGAGTGGTGGATCTTATCTGACCTATTCCTGTTGATCGTTCGTCTGTCTGTCTGGAGCAAACGCTTGCGGTTGCCTGTGGTAAGGCAACCGTTTAGCAAGCGTTCCTGTTATTTGTTCATTTGTCTGTTATTGGTTAGTCAGGGTGGCGTGCTTGTCTCTGTTGCGCTTATTGTGCGGAGACCTGCCGTAAACGCGTTCGCTGTTGCGAATGAGTGCAGTGTTCGCGTTTAGTTAGCGTTTGTTATTTTCTTCACCTTCTAATTGTTGTTTGCTGTGCCTTTGCTACTCTCATGCTCTGTTCTGTTCTGCCTTGTGTCACTTCTGGCAATCGCCTCTCTCCTGCGATTGCGTTCCCGCTTTGTTCTGCGGTTGTCTGTTCACCGTCGCCGGGTGGCAACTAGATTGGGGAACACACATTTTGTCTGTCTCTGTGCTCTCTCTCTTCAAGGGCTTTCTTGCCCTGCTTTGCTGCCTCATTACGTACAATCATTATCTGACATCTGTGGCTGTGCAGAGGATCTGTTCCTCTGCACTCCACAGCTCCATCTGCTGGCAGGAATTCCCCTCTACTGGTGCATAGCACCATTGCTGGGTTCTCTCTGATTATACACTTGTGGAGGATTTCTGCAGTGTCGGCGCGCATCCTGTGCGCTGACCACGGAAATAGTTACACAATCGTTACACAATGCTTAAAAGCAAAAAAGGTCGTTATAATACCCAAAGTGTAAACTTTACTTCCCAAATGAAACACTGAAAGAAAGGTAAAAATAACTGTTTCTTCTGTGGAACAAACTTGCTTTTGAGCTTATATTTTACTGTTATACAACGTAGTGTAGTTTTTGCCTTCTGTGGTGTCTTTGGACCTCTTTGTACTACCTGCAATTTTCTGCATTTTGTGTTCCATTTACATTCATCTGTAAATCAAAGAATTTAAGGACATCTACAAAATAATGGAAATCACAGGAACTCTTTTATTTAAGTGTGATCCAATTTTTATCCTATTTTGTCTGATCGTAAACTTCAGTCCTGCTGCATTTTTTTTATTTGTGCTTGTGTTCCTAGTATCCAGTGAAAATCACAAAACGCTCTCACAGATTAAAGCAGGAAATCACATCGTAAAAATCATGATTAAACTGCACTGTGCATGCCCTTGTGCTTTGCAATTTGCAGTATAGAACAGCCCTTAATTCAAACACTTTCCAACACTCTCCAAAACAAACACCTCACAAGAGCTGGGGTTCACTTGCGAGCACTGTGGATTACGTTAAGCATTTGCCAAGTACTGTATTCCTAGGCAATCCTCATTTAATTTGATCCCCTTGAAATTAGAAACATATTTAAACATTGGCGAGCCGGCTTAGTGGGTCAAAACGGCAACACGTATCTTTATCTATGAATCATATGTATGTTGTATGGAAACACAATTAAAAGGACACTATTGATTAACATGTTTTTTTCAATTGAGATAGGAAATGTTTGGGAAGTGCTGCTAAGTACTGGTGTATACATTTCACTGCTTATCTATTTGATTACTGTTATCTAATTCCTTTCTCATTTTTTCTGACGGCAGACTCAGCCATGAGGGGAGGGGGGAAATTCCCTCACAGTGTATCTGCTAACTCTGTGTGCAGAGAGCTCAGTCAAAGACGGGCAGGGCTTTCTCTCACAATGAGCAGAGGAAATGTATCTTATGTGCAACATAAACATTTGTAATACTGTAGTGTGTGAAACCTGATACCTGTTTTCAAATAATCTGCTTCAATATTACACTGTTCTTAGCATGTCAGACTGCAGAGATTCATACAGATTCATACCTCTGCAAATGAGACATTCCAAACGTAGCTAAAATCTACAAACAATGAATTAAAGCTTTTGCCTCTGATATTTAACATGAATAGTAGGAAAATGTTATGTTTCAATAATTTTTATTGAACAGTTTTTGAATAGTAGGAAAATGTTAACACAGCTACTTAGACATTATTTGTACGTTGTTGTTTTGGAACACTTGGATATTGATAGTATTCCTTTAAGCACAACTATATTAATACATTTTATGGAATATTCACAATTTAATTTTAAAGACATAGCTCAGCAATCTAAATGTACTCTCACTCTTTGTGAACATCCAATCATACTCAGCCAATGGGCCAACATTTATCTTATCAAATTAAACAGAATACAGTTATAGACTTAAGGGGGCTGCACTTGTTATAGAAGGGATATAGTGGGCTGTACATGTTCTAATGAGGACAATGAGCTCCCATGTGACAGAGGGGACTATTGGAGCCACAGTTACAATTATTGTTGCATAAGGGGAGGCTATCAAGATACTCTCAGTTAGCAAAGCTGAAGACATTTTGAAGCAGTACACAGGTCATGGGACTAACAGGTTGGAATCTGCAAAAAGGTACTTGTGCATTATTTATTTCAGAGACTGTGGGCTATTTCACTGGTGCAAGTGTTGGTTTTTAATGAATTCAGTCATGACTTTAATTGTGATCCTATAATGTTCCACAAAATGCAGATTTTCTTACTATGCTGCAGTACTATTTATACTGTGGCAGATGTATATCTGTTAAATCTGAGCATTATTCATACTGTGGCAGATTGTTATCAGTTATAACTGAGTATTATACTTGTTCAAATGCTCTTTGCTGAATATAGCAAGTTGCATTAAAAGAAAAAGCAGTTTAATTGGAACTCATGCATATCTGTTGAATACACTTTCCATACTATAATAGATTATTTTTGGGTACATTTTTTTCATGTTCCCTAATTGGCCCCGTAAGGCTACCATTGCACCCCCTTTGTCCCTCCACCCCCCCAAAAAAATCTGGAGCTGCCCCTGCCCAGAAGGCAATAGCTCCCTTTCATAAAATACACAGGGGTGCAGCTAGGCCCAAGCAAACCAAGCACTGCTTCGGGCCTCCCCCACATCAGGGGCCTCCCATGCTGCCAGGGCCACCCACAGACTTCAGATGAGCGACAACGTAAAAAGAGGGGAGAGTGGTTCAGTGACCATGGACTACACTGCAGATGCAAAAGTGAGGTCATTTCTTATTTCCTGCATTTAGAGTGTGCTGCGCAGGAAGCTACATATACTACACACCATATATACTTGGAAATAAGTCAACTTCATGGTTAAGTCGACCCAAATATTTGACCCTCTTAAATTGACCTTGAACAGTAGCTGGAATAAAAAATTTCACTTACCTTGGGCCTCCTCCAGCCCACCGTAGGCCGCAAAGTCCCCCGGCATCCTCCTGGCTCCTGTCTGTGTCCTTCTGGCAGCTTCTGTTACCGGCGACACCCGGGCTTGGTGTCGGGCGGCTCTTCCTGAATCTTCACGCTCGTTGTCATCACGCCGGCCGCTATGCGTCATCTTGCCGGCCAGCATGACAGATCTGCGCATGCGCAGTTTAGAGTTTCACAACTGCGCATGCACAGACCTGTCACGCCAGCTGCCATGATGACGCGTAGCGGGCGGCGTGATGACGACGAGCGTGAAGATCCAGGAAGAGTCGCCCGACACCCACCCCGGGTGTCGCCGGTAATGGGAGCTGTCGAAGGGACACGGACAACAGCCAGGAGGATGCCCAGGGACCTCGTGGCCTACATGGGCTGGAGGAGGCCCAAGGTAAGTGAATTTTTTATTCCAGCTACTGCTCAGGGTCCCTGTAAGTAGGATTTTTTTTTGATCATGCAAGTATAAGTCGATCCAGTAAAGTGTACAACTATGGGCTTTATTAACTATTGAAATTAATTAATTATGGGCAATTATTTATGTGGAATTGATTAATTACGGGCAGTTATATATAGTAAATTTTTTATTATTGGAAATTGTGGGAAATTAACCCTTCATGACCTCCATGCATCTTCCCCATACTGCACTGCTGTTATTGTGTTAATACATATTAACAGCAGCACAGTGTGGGGAAGTTGCTTGGAGACCATGAGGGGTTAATAGCATGGTATCATACTCTAACCCTGGTAGTGGGAGTCTTGCTGCTCTTTCCTTCTGGCAACGCTGTTTTCAGTACCGCTGTCAGTGCTAAGACCACCAGCACTGACAGTTCCGGCGAAGGGCAGAGCAGAAGATGCCACACGTGATAGCGTGAGAGCAATGATCGAGCGGCCAGGAACAGCAGAACGCTTTTGCCAATCTGTGGCTAGCAGCATTCGGGGAGGCCTGATAGAGCAGTGATCAGGATGGCCAGAGAGACCCGCGATCAGGGTGGCCACATAGGGCAGAGAACCGGGCGGCCACAAACAGGTGAGCTGGCAAACAGCAGGAAACTGTTGCAGGACTGTGTCTTATAGTGATCACAGCAACCAGAGTGAGCAGCAGTTGAGGTGGCCGAAGAGAGAGGACACCATCTCTGGTAATACAGAGGCATTCGAGGGGCACTAGATCCTGATGATTGGCGCAGGCGGAAGCAATTTAACAGGCTATAGGTCGATTATAAGTCGCCCCCTATACTTGGCTTCTGGAAATCAGACCTAAATGTATCGACTTATAGCCTAGTGTATACATTATCCCCACTGAGCCCAATGGCCTGTACGGGGGAAGAAGGTTACCTATACTGGGGGTGGCTACCTATTCTGGGGGTACAACTTTGACTACCTCCCTATACTGTATACTGGGGGAGGGGGGGGGGTGATATCTGTGATTATTGTAAATATGATCAAATTGGATCCCTGCAGCTGGGAAGTACATCATTTAAGTAATCATGTACTGATTGGTGCCCTTTGAGGTTCATACATCTGATTATGCAAAGAGATGGTAATTCCAGCAATTTGTTTATACCATCCAGACCAATTGGTAGAGGTACAAATACCTTCAAAACTATACATTCTATTTGCATCGAAACTAGCCCTACTTTTTCACAATATATTGTGTTTTTATAAACTATTTTAATACAATTTATAATAAACTGTGTTTTATGAGGTACATTTACAGAAGCAGAGAATTTGGGTGCCCGCGGTTAATGGATGATTTGAGCGCTCTATAGGCGCTAATGTAAATATTGTTAATACAGCACCCAAAGCAGAAATTTGGGCAATCCATAAATATCATTGTATCATTAGAATGTCATCGTTTTTGAAATATATTGTCATTTTCAAACTTGCAACGTTGTCATTTTTTAAAATATTTTATCATTTTTATGTACAATTGCTTAATCAAATATTTTATTGTTTGTATGTAAAATTTTACTTTTGTAAGGATGTTTGTGTGTGTGTGGTATCAAGAAAAGGTGTTTGTGCATGGGAGGCGGGGGGGGGGGGGGCGGTTAGGTATCAAGAAAGGGTGTTTGTGCATGGAGGGGGGGTTAGGTATCAAGAAAGGGTGTTTGTGTATGGAGGGGGGGGGGCGGTTAGGCGCCAGGAAAGGTGTTTTTGTGAGTGGGGGGGGGGTTAGGGGGGAGGTTCGGCATCAAGAATGGGTGGTTGTGCAGGGGGGATGGTTAGGCATCAGGAAGGGTGTTTGTGAAGGGTGTTTGTGCTTTGGATAGGGTTTTGCGTCAGGGGGAGGGTTCTGTGTGAGAGTAGGGTTAGGTTAAGCTGTAGTTAAATGTTGGTTAGATTTTCAACTGTTTAATCATCATTATTAACAATTTTCATTTGCCAATATCATTACGATATTATACTCCATCCACACTTTAAAAATGAACAATATCTGTCGATATTAATAATATTTTTTATCAATGAAATGGATATTAGCGATATTTTATTAACAAATACCCTGCACCCTTTTTTTCCTTGCGCCCCTTTTTCATGCACGCACATTTACATGGAAACAAAATAAAGGATTCTGTCTGAGTACTTCATGCAAATGATACACGATTTTTGCTCCAGCTTACTTTGCAGTGGACTTGATAAATCAGCCCCTCATTGTGCATTGTACAATAGACAGATGTGTGCATTGTTATACACGTTCTGAAGGCAGATATAGGAGGCATTGTATTATCAGCACAGCCATCCCTGGCTTACACAATGTTTCTGTGTTGCTCTGCATGTACTAATCATGAACATAGGCAGATCTCATGGGTGAGTTTTTGAAGTTCTAATAATGCATCATAAATTTCCTGAATTAATGAAATATTTATTACACTCAGCTTATTTTGCCTTTCCTCTCGGGATATTATTTGTGCACAGACTGAATGGACTTGCAAGCTGTGCCACATCCCTGCACAGAAGGAACAATTCCAAGATGCCTCCACATTAGATGTCTATTTCATTTCTTAACAATGCTTTGTACATTAGAAAAGGATTGAAATCTGGCCTTGATATGACATCCTTTCTGGAAATAATGAGTGCTGCTTCATTTTTAATAATCTGTACTTTTATTTAATTGTAATGGTCTTCAAATGCTTTTATCTGGGAGTAATGATTGCTATTATTGTACAGTTCTTTCATCTAAAATGTATTTACTGGTAAGTTTCAACTCAAACATTTTTTCATTAGGTTATAAAATAGAAAATTATCTCAAACTTCAGAGCCACGAAATTACAAAGATATAAGATTTGCAAGAAAAGGAAATTATTCACCCGCCTACCTCAACTTGCTATATTCAACTTTTCCTGAACTGAAGCACTCCTGAACTGAGAGGGATATGGAAGCTGACATATTTATTTCCTTTTAAACAACACCAGTTGCCTGGTTATTCTGCTGATCCTCTGCCTCTCCGCTCTGATCTAGCATTTTTCAGAGTGGTTTTCCACTTTCCTATACTTTAACATTGAGGCAGAAACTCCTCAGAAATCTAAAAAGTGCTGCTGCCCCCGAGTTTGCGTTTCTGGAATAAACTAACCGCTCTGGTGTGCACAAGCCCATTGAAATACATTAGCCAAGCGTTTTTCTATCCCCAAGCGTTTTTAAAAATGCCACAGAACCGCTGTGGTGTGTGCACCAGCCCTAATTATAGTCAGACTTGCAAGCTACATGCTTGTTTCAGGTGTGTGATCCAGATGCAGCCAAAGAGATCTGGAGGCCTGCCAGGCAACTGGTATGGTTTAAAATTAAATATGTCTGTCTCCATATCCCTCACAGTTCAGGTGTCCATTAAAAACATATCCCGCATTTGTCCATTCCTCACACATGGCACAACTAAAATGCTAATGAACATCCTTGTTATATCCTGCCTTGATTATTGTGGTTTGCTATTTTACAGACTGGCACCACTTCTTCCATACTGAACTCAGCTGAGTGACTGATTCAACTCAAGTGCTATTCCACTCTGCCAAGTTCTCTACTGGCTCCTACTGTAGTTGCCCATCTGATCCAGTTCAAACTTCTAACTCATACATACCTACAAAGCCCTTTAAAACCCATCCCAGTGATGTACTTCCTTCCCAACAGGGAGTAGATCACTGAGTGGGGGGCGGTGATATGCATATTACCCTATCGCTGCACAGTGGTCCAGGGTCATAAGACATGTGTGCCACATACTAGGAACAATTTTCCAATAGATTTCAGAATGAATTCTATTGGAAATCTTTTGGAAATTGATCTAAATGCATTATTAGATCCAATGCAACTCTATGGGCATCGATCTGCTGCCAGCCAGGGCAGGTGCTACCATAGAGGGAGAAGGGGCAATTGTCCCAGGGCCCCAGAGCCTATAGGGGCCCCCAAGATGTCTCCCTCCAACTTAATTGTTGTTCCCTGTGGGTCCCTGCAGAGTCTTCAGCAGAGTAGCATCTCACCTGGCCCGGTTCAGGGGCCCTGGGGGGAAATTTGGCTGCAACAAAGGGCCTCTACTGCGGCTTTTTGGTTGGGGGGTGTCTATTGAGCGGCCCCTGGGTTAATTTTGCCCGGGGGCCCCATTGTTACTACAACCGGCCCTGCTGCCAGCAGCAGATCGACCTAGATTTTCCATCCAGTCAGATAGATCAAATTGATTGAAATCGGCCGCAAATCGATTGATCGGCTGATGCGATAGAATCAATTTCTGATCGATTCAATAAAATTGATCGATCGATGGCTGAAATCGACCAGTGTCCCCCTTTAAGCTACATTTCACTCCTAATCACTGTTTACTATAAACTCTCCACTCCAAACCTCCATGCAAGTTGCTGTGTAAAGACTTTCAGTTAAAGAGGCATTGTAATAAAAATTACATATTGAATAAAATTGCTTATTGTTTACAATATTCATTTATAGATTATTTAGCCAGTGTCTGCCTCATATCAAATCTTTACTCTTCCTGATTTACATTCTGAAATGTATCACTGGTGGTGACATCTTTAGTTCTGCCAGGTGATTTGCACGTAATGTTTGTTACTAAGAGTTCTATGCACAGAGGGCGGTATTGCTTGCTTGTCGGCTGGAAAAAGCCGTTATTTCCCACAATGCATTAAGGTTCACAGACAGCAAACTGTCAGGACCATGGCAATGACATCACACTGTGGGAGGGATGTCACCACAATATCAGTGTAATGATCTGGGGGCGATTTCCACAGTCAGCGCACACCAAGTGCGCTGAAGCAAATGGAAATTCCTCACAATCACAGAAGCAGAGTACCCAGTATATATTTGTAGAGGGGAATTCCAACCAGCAGGTGGAGCTGTGGAGAACAGAGGAACAAGTCCTCTGTACATCCACAGATGCCAGATAGAAATTGCACTGTGAAGCAACACAGGGCAATAAAAACAAGGTAGCAACTCAAAAGAGAGCAAGAACAGAGACAGACTGTATGAATGTCTACCAATCTAGTCGCCACCCAGCGACGGTAGACATATCACAAGCGAATAGACTAGAGTGAGAAAGCCAATCGCAAGAGAGGCGATTGCTGTCAGAAACACAAGACTGAGCAAAGACAAATCCAGAATAGAGTAAAGGAATACACAGCAAATAACCACAATCCGAACGCCAAGGAAAATAACAAATGAACTAACTAAACGCGGTCACCGCACGTTATGCGCAACAGTGACAAGCGCAATAATAGCACGGTCACCGCACGTTAAGCGTAACAGTGACAAAACGTACCAATCCTGACTAACATATGAACACGAAAAACAAAGACTAACAGATACCGAGAACGCTTGCTAATCGGTTGCCTAACACCAGACAACAGCAAGCGTTTGCTCCAGACAAAACAGACTAAACGATTCACTATCAGCCACCACTGGAGATAGTGTAATCGCAAGTACAGGATAAGACAAAACTAGACAGTACAAATAATACATAAAGCTGACAGCACTAGTTGGAGTGCAAAGTGCACTCCCCAATAATTAACTACACTAGAATATTCAGCAATAAGATACAAAGAGGCTGAGGCTCTAAAGTCAGTCTTCACCAAACAGAACCTATGACGAGCAAGGAATTCTGGGAGGAAGTGCCACTTATACTGAAAACCTTCAAAGGAAGCAGACAAGCAGATTGCAAGATAAGTGGATGCAAATCAGCAAGCCTCCCGAATCTTGTGAACTGACAAAAGGGCCTCTTTTCCCTGGACTGAACTATGCAACCTGCATAGGAAACCAACAAACTGTCCAGGGAATCAAAGCCAGTAGAGCGGATTTTGACAATCAGCTATACAGACCTTCCTGATGATCTATTAGAGAAAAGGAAAAGGTTTCTCATGGTAAAGGGGGTATCAGCTACTGATTGGGATGAAGTTCAATCTGTAATTAAAAATTCCTCTTTAAGCAATTTAACTACTTCCCGACCGCCGTATAGACAAATGGCGGCCGGGAAGCAGACGCCGCAAGGACCGCCGTATTGACAAATGGCGGCGGTCCTTGCTTGGGCATGGGCGGAGCAATCGCGTCATCCGTGACGCGATCCTCCGCCTCCGCCTGTCGCCGCTCACTCGCCGCAACATCCCGCCGGCCATACGGAAGCGCCGGCGGGATGTTAACCCGACGATCGCCGCATACAAAGTGTATAATACACTTTGTAATGTTTACAAAGTGTATTATACAGGCTGCCTCCTGCCCTGGTGGTCCCAGTGTCCGAGGGACCACCAGGGCAGGCTGCAGCCACCCTAGTCTGCACCAAGCACACTGATTTCTCCCCCCCCCCGCCCCAGATCGCCCACAGCACCCATCAGACCCCCCCCCCCCTGCCCACCCCCCAGACCCCTGTTTGCACCCAATCACCCCCCTAATCACCCATCAATCACTCCCTGTCACTATCTGTCAACGCTATTTTTTTTTTTATACCCCCCCCTGCCCCCTGCTCCCTCCTGATCACCCCCCCACCCCCCAGATTCTCCCCAGACCCCCCCCAGACCCCCCCCCATGCACTGTATGCATCTATCCCCCCTGATCACCTGTCAATCACCTGTCAATCACCCGTCAATCACCCATCAATCACCCATCAATCACCCCCTGTCACTGCCACCCATCAATCAGCCCCTAACCTGCCCCTTGCGGGCAATCTGATCACCCCCCCACACCAATAGATCGCCCGCAGATCCGACATCAGATCACCTCCCAAATCCATTGTTTACATCTATTCTCTCCTCTAAACACACACTAATTACCCATCAATCACCCATCAATCACCCCCTATCACCACCTGTCACTTTTACCTATCAGATCAGACCCTAATCTGCCCCTTGCGGGCACCCAATCACCCGCCCACACGCTCAGATTGCCCTCAGACCCCCCCTTATCAATTCACCAGTGCATTCATTACATCTGTTCTTCCCTGTAATAACCCACTGATCACCTGTCAATCGCCTATCACCCATCAATCACCCCCTGTCACTGCCACCCATCAATCAGCCCCTAACCTGCCCCTTGCGGGCAATCTGATCACCCACCCACACCATTAGATCGCCCGCAAACCCGCCGTCAGATTACCTCCCAAATGTATTGTTTACATCTGTTATCTTCTCTAAACACCCACTAATTACCCATCAATCACCCATCAATCACCCCCTATCACTGTTACCTATCAGATCAGACCCTAATCTGCCCCTTGCGGGCACCCAATCACCCGCCTACACGCTCAGATTACCCTCAGACCCCCCCTTATCAATTCGCCAGGGCATTATTTACATCTATCCTTCCCTGTAATAACCCACTGATCACCTGTCAATCACCTGCCAATCACCTATCACCCATCAATCACCCCCTGTCACCCCGTGTCACTGCCACCCAACAATCAGCCACTAACCTGCCCCTTGCGGGCAATCTGATTACCCACCCACACCAATAGATCGCCCGCAGATCCGACATCAGATCACCACCCAAGCGCAGCGTTTACTCTCCTCTAAACACCCACTAATTACCCATCAATCACCCATCAATCACCCCCTATCACCACCTGTCACTGTTACCCATCAGATCAGACCCTAATCTGCCCCTTGCGGGCACCCAATCACCCGCCTACACGCTCAGATTACCCTCAGACCCCCCCTTATCAATTCGCCAGTGCAATATTTACATCTGTTCTCCCCTGTAATAACCCACTGATTACCTGTCAATCACCTGTCAATCACCTATCAATCACCCATCAATCACCCCCTGTCACTGCCACCCATCAATCACCCCCTGTCACTGCCACCCATCAATCACCCGCTGTCACTGCCACCCATCAATCAGCCCCTAACCTGCCCCTTGCGGGCAATCTGATTACCCACCCACACCAATAGATCGCCCGCAGATCCGACATCAGATCACCACCCAAGCGCAGTGTTTACATCTATTCTCTCCTCTAAACACCCACTAATTACCCATCAATCACCCATCAATCACCCCCTATCACCACCTGTCACTGTTACCCATCAGATCAGACCCTAATCTGCCCCTTGCGGGCACCCAATCACCCGCCTACACGCTCAGATTGCCCTCAGACCCCCCCTTATCAATTCGCCAGTGCATTAGTTACATCTGTTCTTCCCTGTAATAACCCACTGATCACCTGTCAATCACCTGTCAATCACCCATCAATCACCCCCTGTCACTGCCACCCATCAATCACCCCCTGGCACTGCCACCCATCAATCACCCCCTGTCACTGCCACTCATCAATCAGCCCCTAACCTGCCCCTTGCGGGCAATCTGATCACCCACCCACACCAATAGTTCGCCCGCAGATCCGACGTCAGATCACCTCCCAAGGGCAGTGTTTATATCTGTTCTCTACCCTAAACACCCACTAATTACCCATCAATCACCCCCTGTCACTGCTACCTATCAGATTAGACCCCTATCTGCCCCTAGGGCACTCAATCACCCGCCCACACCCTCAGAATGCCCTCAGACCCCAGCCCTGATCACCTCGCCAGTGCATTGCTTGCATCTATTCCCCCCTCTAATCACACCTTGAGACACCCATCAATCACCTCCTGTCACCCCCTAGCACACCTACCCATCAGATCAGGCCCTAATTTGCCCCGTGTGGGCTCCTGATCACTTGGCCAAACCCTCAGATCCCCCTCAGACCCCCTTCCGATTACCTCCCCAGTGCATTGATTGCATCTATTTTCCCCTCTACCCACCCCCTGAGACACCCATCAATCACCTCCTGTCACCCCGTGTCACTGCCACCCAACAATCAGCCACTAACCTGCCCCTTGCGGGCAATCTGATTACCCACCCACACCAATAGATCGCCCGCAGATCCGACATCAGATCACCACCCAAGCGCAGCGTTTACTCTCCTCTAAACACCCACTAATTACCCATCAATCACCCATCAATCACCCCCTATCACCACCTGTCACTGTTACCCATCAGATCAGACCCTAATCTGCCCCTTGCGGGCACCCAATCACCCGCCTACACGCTCAGATTACCCTCAGACCCCCCCTTATCAATTCGCCAGTGCAATATTTACATCTGTTCTCCCCTGTAATAACCCACTGATTACCTGTCAATCACCTGTCAATCACCTATCAATCACCCATCAATCACCCCCTGTCACTGCCACCCATCAATCACCCCCTGTCACTGCCACCCATCAATCACCCGCTGTCACTGCCACCCATCAATCAGCCCCTAACCTGCCCCTTGTGGGCAATCTGATTACCCACCCACACCAATAGATCGCCCGCAGATCCGACATCAGATCACCACCCAAGCGCAGTGTTTACATCTATTCTCTCCTCTAAACACCCACTAATTACCCATCAATCACCCATCAATCACCCCCTATCACCACCTGTCACTGTTACCCATCAGATCAGACCCTAATCTGCCCCTTGCGGGCACCCAATCACCCGCCTACACGCTCAGATTGCCCTCAGACCCCCCCTTATCAATTCGCCAGTGCATTAGTTACATCTGTTCTTCCCTGTAATAACCCACTGATCACCTGTCAATCACCTGTCAATCACCCATCAATCACCCCCTGTCACTGCCACCCATCAATCACCCCCTGGCACTGCCACCCATCAATCACCCCCTGTCACTGCCACTCATCAATCAGCCCCTAACCTGCCCCTTGCGGGCAATCTGATCACCCACCCACACCAATAGTTCGCCCGCAGATCCGACGTCAGATCACCTCCCAAGGGCAGTGTTTATATCTGTTCTCTACCCTAAACACCCACTAATTACCCATCAATCACCCCCTGTCACTGCTACCTATCAGATTAGACCCCTATCTGCCCCTAGGGCACTCAATCACCCGCCCACACCCTCAGAATGCCCTCAGACCCCAGCCCTGATCACCTCGCCAGTGCATTGCTTGCATCTATTCCCCCCTCTAATCACACCTTGAGACACCCATCAATCACCTCCTGTCACCCCCTAGCACACCTACCCATCAGATCAGGCCCTAATTTGCCCCGTGTGGGCTCCTGATCACTTGGCCAAACCCTCAGATCCCCCTCAGACCCCCTTCCGATTACCTCCCCAGTGCATTGATTGCATCTATTTTCCCCTCTACCCACCCCCTGAGACACCCATCAATCACCTCCTGTCACCCCCCTAGCACTCCTATCCATCAGATCAGGCCCAATACAACCTGTCATCTAAAAGGCCACCCTGCTTATGACCGGTTTCACAAAATTCGCCCCCTCATAGACCACCTGTCATCAAAATTTGCAGATGCTTATACCCCTGAACAGTCATTTTGAGACATTTGGTTTCCAGACTACTCACGGTTTTGGGCCCGTAAAATGCCAGGGCGGTATAGAAACCCCACAAGTGTCCCCATTTTAGAAAAAAAGACACCCCAAGGTATTCTGTTAGGTGTATGACGAGTTCATAGAAGATTTTATTTTTTGTCAAAAGTTAGCGGAAATTTATTTTTATTGGTTTTTTTCCACAAAGTGTCACTTTCCGCTAACTTTTGACAAAAAAATAAAATCTTCTATGAACTCGTCATACACCTAACAGAATACCTTGGGGTGTCTTCTTTCTAAAATGGGGTCACTTGTGGGGTTCCTATACTGCCCTGGCATTTTAGGGGCCCTAAACCGCGAGGAGTAGTCTAGAAAACAAATGCCTCAAAATGACCTGTGAATAGGACGTTGGGCCCCTTAGCGCACCTAGGCTGCAAAAAAGTGTCACACATGTGGTACCGCCGTACTCAGGAAAAGTAGTATAATGTGTTTTGGGGTGTATTTTTACACATACCCATGCTGGGTGCAGGGGCAAATCCAGGATTTTCAAGGGGGGGGTTCCTGATAGGTCTCTTTTGGCAAGCCGCACACTACCGCGCATGCGTTTGCCCACAAAATCCACATGATGCACAGCATTTCTCCACAAAATACACACAATGCGCAGTGTTTCCCTACAAAATACACATGATGCAGTAGCGTTTCGCCAAAATATATATAATGTGGCAGTGATTAAGTAGCCAGATAACCCCCCTTTATTATAGATAACAAAATTACCCCACCCCTCTTTAGTATAGATGACCAGATGACCCCCATTTATCACACAGGTAGCCAGATGAGGCCCCCCCCCAGTTAGGATAAGTAACCATATGATCCCCATTTATAGTATATAGCCAGATAACTCCCCGTTCAGTACATTCCCCCTTGTATTTCGCCAGATCCCCCTTGTATATATGGCCACTTTGGCCAGTGTATATAGTCAGATCCCCTGTATATATAGCCAGAGATCCCCCCCCTGTATATACCCATATACCCACTGTATGCAGCCAGATGCCTCCCCCTGCATATAGCCAGTGTATATAGCCAGTTCCCCCTGCATACAGCCAGTGTATATATATAATCGTAATGTGGGCAGCAGCCATCAGAAAATAATCGTAATGTGGGCAGCAGCCAGCAGTCATCAGAAAATAATCGTAAAGTGGGCAGCAGTCACCAGAAAATCACAATGTGGGCAGCAGGCACCAGAAAATCGCAATGTGTGGGCAGCAGTGACCAGAAAATCGTAATGTGGGCCGCAGACACCTGAAAATCGCAATGTGGGCAGCAGACACCTGAAAATCGCAATGTGGGCAGCAGTCATCAGAAAATCGCAATGTGGGCAGCAGTGACCAGAAAATCGTAATGTGGGCAGCAGACACCTGAAAATCGCAATGTGGGCAGCAGACACCTGAAAATCGCAATGTGGGCAGCAGTCACCTGAAAATCGTAATGTGGGTAGCAGACACCTGAAAATCGCAATGTGGGCAGCAGTGACCAGAAAATCGTACAGTGGGCAGCAGTGACCAGAAAATCGTAATGTGGGCAGCAGTCACATGAAAATCGTAATGTGGGCAGCAGACACCTGAAAACCGTAATGTGGGCAGCAGACACCTGAAAATCGCAATGTGGGCAGCAGACACCTGAAAATCATAATGTGGGCAGCAGACAACTAAAAATCGCAATGTGGGCAGCAGTGACCAGAAAATCGTAATGTGGGCAGCAGACACCTGAAAATCGTAATGTGGGCAGCAGACACCTGAAAATCGCAATGTGGGCAGCAGAGACCAGAAAATCGTAATGTGGGCAGCAGACACCTGAAAATCGCAATGTGGGCAGCAGTGACCAGAAAATCGTAATATGGGCAGCAGACACCTGAAAATCGTAATATGGGCAGCAGACACCTGAAAGTCGTAAAATGGGCAGCAGACACCTGAAAATCGCAATGTGGGCAGCAGTGACCAGAAAATCGTAATGTGGGCAGCAGACACCTGAAAATCGTAATATGGGCAGCAGACACCTGAAAATCGTAATATGGGCAGCAGACACCTGAAAATCGCAATGTGGGCAGCAGTGACCAGAAAATCGTAATGTGGGCAGCAGACACCTGAAAGTCGTAATATGGGCAGCAGACACCTGAAAATCGCAATGTGGGCAGCAGTGACCAGAAAATCGTAATGTGGGCAGCAGACATCTGAAAATCGTAATATGGGCAGCAGACACCTGAAAGTCGTAATATGGGCAGCAGACACCTGAAAATCGCAATGTGGGCAGCAGTGACCAGAAAATCGTAATGTGGGCAGCAGACACCTGAAAATCGCAATGTGGGCAGCAGACACCAGAAAATCGCAATGTGGGCAGCAGACACCTGAAAATCGCAATGTGGGCAGCAGACACCAGAAAATCGCAATGTGGGCAGCAGACACCTGAAAATCGCAATGTGGGCAGCAGACACCAGAAAATCGCAATGTGGGCAGCAGACACCTGAAAATCGCAATGTGGGCAGCAGACACCAGAAAATCGTAATGTGGGCAGCAGACACCAGAAAATCGCAATGTGGGCAGCAGACACCAGAAAATCGTAATGTGGGCAGCAGACACCAGAAAATCACAATGTGGGCAGCAGACACCTGAAAATCGTAATGTGGGCAGCAGACACCAGAAAATCGCAATGTGGGCAGCAGACACCAGAAAATCGTAATGTGGGCAGCAGAAACTAGAAAAAAATGCACCTGTGAAAAAAAAAACAACAAATCACTTACCTGACAGAAGTCTTCTCCTCTCCTGGCATCTGGCACCAGCTCCCCGATGATCCTCCTGCAGCACATCTCCCGCGCTGACAGGCAGAGTGCAGGGCTACGGCAAGATGGCTCCCGAAGCCCTGTACTGGAGACACAGTCTCCAGAGCAGGGCTTCGGCAGCCATCTTGCCGTAGCCCTGATCTGCCTCCGGGAGACTGCGCTGCGGGGCTGCGGGGAAGAAGCAGCATATCTGGCTGGGGGGTCCCTCAATAGGGAGGGTGACAGCGCTCCCCCCCCCCCCACACGGCTAGCGGGCCCCGGGCCCCCCTACTGCGCACACACATGAGCAAGCGGCAGCTGCACTATTACATTCAGTGGCTGCCGCTGCTCAGATTCCGGAGGCACTTCCGGTCTAGGTGCAAGGGGGTGGTTCCAGACACCCGGAACAACCCCTTCAGTGCGCTAGTGGGGTGGGAGAAATTTCTATGTAAATGGACAATTGTGTGTAAAAAAAATCAAACAATTGTCATTTACAGAGATATTTCTCCCACTTAGCATGGGTATGTGTAAAAATACACCCCAAAACGCATTATACTACTTCTCCTGAGTACGGCGGTACCACATGTGTGGCACTTTTTTACACCCTAAGTACGCTAAGGGGCCCAAAGTCCAATGAGTACCTTTAGGATTGCACAGGTCATTTTGCGACATTTGGTTTCAAGACTACTCCTCACGGTTTAGGGCCCCTAAAATGCCAGGGCAGTATAGGAACCCCACAAATGACCCCATTCTAGAAAGAAGACACCCAAAGGTATTCCGTACGGAGTATGGTGAGTTCATAGAAGATTTTATTTTTTGTCACAAGTTAGCGGAAAATGACACTTTGTGAAAAAAAACAATTAAAATCAATTTCCGCTAACTTGTGACAAAAAAATAAAAACTTCTATGAACTCACCATACTCCTAACGGAATACCTTGGGGTGTCTTCCTTCTAAAATGGGGTCATTAGTGGGGTTCCTATACTGCCCTGGCATTTTAGGGGCCCTAAACCGCGAGGAGTAGTCTTGAAACAAAAATGACCTGTGAAATCCTAAAGGTACTCATTGGACTTTGGGCCCCTTAGTGCAGTTAGGGTGCAAAAAAGTGCCACACATGTGGTATCGCCGTACTCGGGAGAAGTAGTATAATGTGTTTTGGGGTGTATTTTTACACATACCCATGCTGGGTGGGAGAAATACCTCTGTAAATGACAATCTTTTGATTTTTTTTACACACAATTGTCCATTTACAGAGGTATTTCTCCCACCCAGCATGGGTATGTGTAAAAATACACCCCAAAACACATTGTACTACTTCTCCCGAGTATGGCGATACCACATGTGTGGCACTTTTTTCCACCCTAACTGCGCTAAAGGGCCCAAAGTCCAATGAGTACCTTTAGGATTTCACAGGTCATTTTTGAGCTCCCCCATGAGGCGATGAGCTGGTGTAAAACCTGTCGGTCCTGTCAGATTTATACTACCTAATGTACCGGTAAGTCACAGCATCAAAGAGAAAAATAATTTATAGCATAATTTACTCTTGGAGAAATGTACATCTTATTTGTATATGTTTACATGTACTTTAAATTTTAAGATTTTTGCGATAGTGGTCCTTTAAGTGCTGTGAACATTCTTTTCCTCCTTCATACATTACATTTAATTAAATGGTGCAGTATTGAAATTGAATCTTGGCTTACTCCTCAAAAGGAGTGGGAAACATATAGCAAAACAGATAAACAAAATAAAAAAGTAGAAAAGAAGAATGACAGAAAGTCCCAGGTTCAAGGCTGTAGTAGAGTAATAATAAACACCGTCCTTGGTATTGCAGCAGGAGCTAAATGCCCTTGCCTGCGTTTATCAGGCAACACTCCAAATGCAATATCACTAAAAAACAAGGCATGCTCAGTCATCTAAAGTGATTTAAAGGGAATGTGTATTAATCATCTTATGTGTAGTGCACATTTTGTGCAGATCTTTGTTTTCGAGGTTGTGGCATGAGAGGTGATATTGTACATGGTTTTGAATCCTGTACGTGTCTTACTTGACTCTGGATTCGAGGATATGGCCTGCTGAACACAGTAATTGGAAGGTCAATACCTAAAGATGTTAATGTTACAGACCAGGGGTGTACCAATAGTCAAAGCAGCTAAAGCAGACACTATGTGACTTTGGAACATAGGGGGCCCAGGTGGTACTTGATGTATTCACTATTACCTTTCTTGTGTTCCTCCTCCCTCTCACTTTGTCTCAGTGCCTATAGGCTATATGCAATGTCGATTGAATGATAATGTAAATTTCCCAATTAACTCATATCCATAGGGTAGGGGCAGATGGCATTGCTCAAGAGTGCCTACATCTGAGGGCCCCATGAAAATTTTACTATGGGGCCCCATTGTCTCTGCTAAGACACTGTTACAGATTGAAGCACGTTGCTGAGAAATGGATAGAAGCATGTGGTCACTGTCTAAGCCCGATAGTTGATGGTAAATTGTTATTATCTGATGTACACCTCACTATTCAATTGTTCATTCCTCTGTTTTTGAAAATTTCTAATAAAATTAGCATGAGATCAGAATTATTAGCATTCGTTTTTATCTGACGAAAAAACAGTTGTTAGTTGTTATATATCCACCCCCTAATAGTTGTTATTTATTCACCCCCAAAAGCTAAATAGTTCTGAAATGCTGGTGAGAAATCATTGCTTCCTGCTATACGGATACTAAATCTGAAACTAATTTTAATTAAAACTTGTTTTTTGACCTAATTCTAACACACTAAGGCCTCGATTCATCATTTTCTTTGAGATAACTTTTTCCAGTTTGTTAAATTACCGAATTCAAAGTTTATCGATTTCTAGTTGTATTCATCAAGGTTTTTCCGCATTCGGTGTGAATTCGATAAAATATTGATAACAATTTGGTAACCATTCAGTAACGTGTCGATATTTCCATTTTACAGCGGTAATTTAACACAAGGCCATAAGATTCCCATGGAATTGTGGGTAAAAAGGCAGTCATTTGAACACCACGTAACAACATTCCGAATAGGGCTTAACACCTGGACCAGGATTCTGGAAGTGGCTTGGGACAATCCCACAATTTCGCCAGCTGTGGCTTGATAGGAGGCTTTCCTAAAAAAATGTAGTGCAGCTAGCAATTTAGTTAACCCTGACACTGCCTGTGTTCTCTTACAAGATGAATCAAGAGAAATGCAGATGTCCTGTTATAGCAAATAAATCTACTCTCTTGCAAATTCATATGGTTCTAGACCTTATTCTTGCCCTTCTGCGCCTTTGACTCACTCTCAGCTGATACATAACCACTTAAAATGGCTCCATCTTCTCTGTCAGCAATGATCTGACAGGAATAACGACAGAGCAGTGAAGGAGATAACTAATCCTAAATGTAACGCTAAACCACGCCCACTTTCATTTTCATGAATGGCACTATTTTCCGTTTTAACGCATCACTAACGAATGATTACCGAATTATTACCGAATGCTCGCTAACAGCTGTAGATAAATTTGATGAATCCTGAAATCAACTTAACGAATTCGATATTTTACCGAACTGTCGTTACCCAATTCGATAAATCTTAATGATGCGAGGCCATTGTTTCTAATCAATTTAAAGATCCTTGTGAATAAAATATATGTGAAGTTATAAGATTCAACAACTGTATTTTTAATATTCTGCTTGTTCCTAATTAAACTTTTTTAAAATAATTTTTAGCACTAAACTAAACAAGAACAAAAAACCCAAAGAAATATGCAAAACATACAATCAAACAAAAAGCTACACATTCTCGTTAAAAGCAGTGCAAAAAACATTGTAAGTAACATTTGATTTATTAAATTCTGACTATTAGCAGAGTTTTTTTCTATCCAGGTTTCCAAGCAATTACCATAATTGCATCAGTTATGCAGCAAGAGCTGAAAATATGGTACTCAGAAATCACCTTTAAGACCTTTTTAACTTCTGTTAAATGCAGAAGACAACAGTACATCAGCTCACTCATGCATGCGAAAGTGCATATTTGAAGTGAGGTAAAATGGAATCATAGTACTGTGTGTTCTTTTACTACATTGATTGTAAGAGCCAACATAAATGGGGGAACTGCAAGAAAATACAGCGTAGTTTCCGAAACTAAAATACATTTCAAATTGCCACATGCGGAGTGGAAGTTAGTAATTCAATTTTGTGATTTGTTTAACACCCTCTATAGTGTAATGAAGCTTATATTGCTATTGGGTGGTGGTGGTGGGGATGCCATCCTTATTAAAATATATGTGACAACGCTAGAGCGCACTATTTTGTGGCTAAGCGTGATACAGTCCTTCTGAATATGTCCATTTGATAGCCATCCTCTCACTTGTTTTGGTGGTGATGATGTATATGGCCCGTTATATTGTTTGAAATTGACCAATAAAAGTTATATTTTAGGTACTATAATACTGCTGCTTATTGTACCCAATCCTATCAATTATAGTGAAGTGTTTGCTATCACTCAGGTGAGACTGTGCTCAGATAGGATTACTTTGATGGGGGTGCATTGGAGAGGGCACATTTATGGAAAGGGGTACCTCTTTCAGGCCCCATTCATGTACCTTCATTCAGCACTACCCATAGGCATAGTGAGTGCCTTCCGGGGCCAATCTCAACATTCACTGGGGACTGCTCCAGACTAAGCTCCACCCTGGTGCATTTAGACCTGCACAATGTACTAAGACCCACCCCCTGCAGATGGCAAAGGGCAGTGGAATGGGGCAATTTCAAAGGTAAGCTGGCTCTCCCTTACTCTTCTCATTTTAAAACCCTCAATAAATGCTCCCCAGCTCCCCAGAACCCTCACTAGCCCTCAGTCTCTCATCCTGCATCCCTCACTTTCTATCTATCTTTTATGTCTCCTTTTCAGCCTCCCCTTCAATCTATCTGCATTTTTCTGCTTTGCTCTCTTTATCCCCACTTCCCCATATCTCTGTCTCCTTTCCTCCATCTCTCGGCATTCTTCTCTATATTCAGTCCCCTTCCTCCATATCTCTTGCCTTTGTTCCACCGTATCACCTTCTCCTCCATCTATCTGCTTCCCTCTCTTTCTCTCCCACTCTCTTGTCTCCATATCTCTCTCTCTTCTCCATATCTCCCACTCTATCTTGCCCTGCTTCCTGCTTCTCTCCTTCTTTTACCTCACTCACCTTCTTACTCCCTCTAGCTCACCGCTTCCTCTCTTCCTCTGACCTCTTCTCCACCTCTGTGTCCCTCTGTCTTTTCTCTTTCTCTCCCCTCTGTGTCACTACTCTCTTGCTCCCCCCCCCCACCTCTGTCTAATCTCTTTCTTTTCTCTGTTGTTTCTCCTTATCTCTTGCCTTGTCTCTCCTTCTCACCAATGTTCTTGTCTGTTCTTCCCAATTAATCTTTCACTTTATTTGCCAGTCAACTTTGTGCCTCCTTTTCTCTGTCCCTCTCTTTCTTCCTCTCTTGCACTTTCCTTTTCCTACTATTGTTCCCCCATCTCTTATTTTTCTCTTTCGCACACATCCCTCCCCTGTATAACTCACCTGTTTTGCCTTCACTTCTGTGTGTCTCACTTCACCCTGATTTGACCACAGCGGAACACCAATAGTGCTCTGGCTCTATGGAAAGGACATGCTACTTGATAGAGATTACGGGAAGCATGTTAGCATTGGGATTACAGCAATGCTGCAATCCAAAGCAGTCAGAGTGCCAGGAAGTAATATGTGTATTAGCATATACTTATTCCCCTCTGGTAAAGCTAGTGGTCTGGTTGTATTGAGGGGCCTAAAGTGAATACGTTGCCTTGGGCCTTGTTTTGAATTAATCTGGCTCTGCGTAAATTATCCATTTAAATTATCAGTCAGAAAGCATTGCTATACCCCTTGCAGTGTCATCAAAAACAGCCTAGTGTCCCCAGGCAGAGTCTTTTGTTACCTAAAGTAGAATTAAACTCTATTGTGAGGAAACGCTGAAAAGCCGCCGCGTGTGCCAAGAGCTAGGCGGCTGACTCCGCGTCCTACGCGGCGGTTTGCACGCGTCTGGTTGTGTGGTGGAACGCGGAAAAGCCGCCGCATGTCCTGACAGCAAAGCGGCTGTTTGCATGCAGCAGCATGTGCTTGGTGTGGCTGGGTCTGTTAGTGCACCTAGGCAGATGGAGAGCTATGCTCGCGCGGGCCTGAATTCAGGACCTTTATACCTGCAGAGGAAGTGTCAGCTGATCAGGAAGGTCAGCTGATTCCTGCAGGACTCATGATTGGCTGAATGGTTCGGGCGGGGCAGCAGAGTCCAGCAACTATATATTCTGCTGCTTATTCAGTTGCTGGTTGTCTGGCGTTACAAACACATACGTGGGAGCACTCAGACCTGTAGTCAGATCCTTAAGTGTGCCGGCCCGGGACCAGCTGGAGCTGTAATCCTACACTTAGCTAGATTCTGTTGATAGCTAAAGTACTAGTTTGATTGTGATTATCTGTTATGACTCTTTGCCTGCCTGACTATACTCCTGAACTCTGATCTTGTACCATGCCATTCTGATACTCTGTTGCCGAACCCCGGCTTGTCCTTAGACTCTGCTTCTGCCTCCTGATCTTGTACCTCGATATTTCTGATACCCTGTTGCCGAACTCTGCCTGTACCTAGACTCCGCCCCTGCCTCCTGATTCTGTACTTTATCTGTCCGTGTGTTACAACCTGGCTTGTTTGACCTCGAGAACCGACCTTACTATTGGAGGCGGTTCCCCGTCCTGTTAGTGACACTACCTCCTGAGTGTTACTTTCAGACTTACCTTCCTACTGTCAGCCCGACTCCTCCCGCCTTGGAGAGTTCAGGCCTTCGGAAGGAAGCTGTGCAGTACTCCTCACTGCACTGAGGCCAGTCCTCTAAGTGTTACTGTTACACCAAACACTACACTCTACCCAGGTGAACAGAGGTTAGCTGGTATATCGGATTATCGGTGATACAGCAGATCACTTATAATCTGGTATACATCTGTATTCCCAGTGATACTGCAGATCACCGGTAATCAGATCCTCTCTGTGCTTCACCGTTCGTTACATCTATAAACTAAAATGTAAGTACCTTCTCTGAGGTACGTAAAAGAACATTTGAAAACTTTCCCTGTGTTCAAAAACATTTACTTTCATTGCAGAGAGCAGTTACGTTTTTACAGTTGTGCTAATTAGCAGCTAAATCCAACAATAGCTGTCTGCCTGCTCTGATCCAAAACTGCCACTAGGGGGACCTAGATAGTTCAATTTAAATTGAAATCCAGGGCTAGTAAATTAAGTAGTCTTTCAAAGTAGATTGTGAAGGGGAAAAAGGAAGGTGTTAGAATTGCAGTAACTCATATAACTTGGGGGATATTTTTATATAAGAAACAAGATATTCAACTGCTAATCTGTTTTCAGCATTCAAAATGTATTGGCCACAATTCCCCCAGACAAATATTTATTAAATGATACAGGTTCTTGATGTTTTTGGTTGATATTTTCTGCAATGACAGAATCCCCTCTAAACACACTTTCACTAATTGCTGGCTGCAGAGATTTTCAGCAATGACACTAAGGCCAGCAAATTACACTTACTCACAGCTTCAGATATTTTTGTCAATAACCCAAATGACAGCATTCATTTCCTCTCCACAAATTTAAACTTATTGCTGGCTGGAATATCAATGCCAGTATTTGCTCTCAATGAATGTAAACCGATTGCTGGGTGCAGAATCATTGGTAATATAATGGCATTTTATCCCAACAAATGAAAACATATTGTTGAAGTAACACATTCTCACCAATATGTCTGTTCATAAAAGGAAGTATATTTCTTTTCTAACATGCTTTGTACAAATATTACTGATATAGTGTTATTCCAATTTCATCCTTGTCTTGCATCTGGTACAGATGTCATCATCTCCCTGTACCTGTTGGTGCCAATATCATTTTTGCTGATTGACAGTGTCCTTATCAATAGTTATGGTTGAACATCACGATTTTGTGTTTGTGAACTGGTTCGCAAATTTTACTGTGATGATCTGTAAAAACGGGTCTTTGTGGCAAGCTTCATAGACTTTCATTTCAGACGAACTTCTAAAACCTTCAGGGCATCTCTGAAGCCACAATTTCTTTATAAAAGATGTACAAAGTGTACAAAAATCTGGACAGTGGTATGGCGGAGGGGAATCAATGGCAAAAAAGTCACCAAAAATATGTCTTTTACATAAATGCTTTTAAAATGTTTTTGTTTTTTTTACGAAATGTCAATGACCGCCGACTTCAGCAGTGAATAGCAAAGCCCCCATACATGTTAGAATCACAGAAAAAGGTAGAAGGTGACAGAAGAAGGTAAAAGGTAACAAAGGAAGGCAGAAGGTGACAGAAGAAGGGAAAAGGTAACAAAGGAAGGCAGAAGGTGACAGAAGAAGGGAAAAGGTAACAAAGGAAGACAGGAGGTGACAGAAGAAGGGAAAAGGTAACAAAGGAAGGCAGAAGGTGATAGAAGAAGGGAAAAGGTAACAAAGGAAGGCAGAAGGTGACAGAAGAAGGGAAAAGGTAACAAAGGAAGGCAGGAGGTGACAGAAGAAGGGAAAAGGTAACGAAGGAAGGCAGAAGGTGACAGAAGAAGGGAAAAGGTAACGAAGAAAGGCAGAAGGTGACTGAAGAAGATGAAAGTGACAGAAGGCAGAAGGTGACACAAAAACAGAAGATAACAAATGAACACATATGGCAAACAGCCTGGTGAGAACAGACAGTGGCCATACACATAGGCTTTCATTGCTTCCATCAGAATCTGCAGTGTATATCAGGTCCAGAAAAGTTGTGCATGCTGTTAGCTTGTGTTCCAGCACTGCAGCGATCAGAGCATCAGAAAGAAATGACATTTTGGCACATGTCCATTGTTCTGTTCCCTCAATCAGACCATTTTCTGTTCTAGTATGAACCAGCCCTAACTATTTCTACTGAGGAGTACAAAAAGGGGTGTAAAATCTTTTAGTGGAAATACAATATCAGTTTTGTTCATGTTGAATTTCAGAGAGTGGGAGGAAATGAAGAAGCAGATAGCATCAAGATAGTTGGGAACTCAAACTGTTAGTGTAGCTAGATGAGGACCAGGGTAAGATGTGGGTGTTATTAACGTCTAGATGATACTGGTAACCAAACAAGCTGCTAAACCTACTGAACCAGTATAGACAGAGAAGAGAGGTGGTTCAGTGACCAAGCCCTGGGAAACTCCAAAAGAGAGGCAATATGGAGAGGAAGAGCCACTGGAATGTGTAACTTTTAAAGTCCTATCTGTGAAGTAGGAGGAAAGCCAGTAGAGGAAGAGGATTTGGAAAAGCAGAGGATGGTCCACCGTGCCAATATCAATATATCACACATACTTCTGGGGGGTACCAGCCCACACTTTTAAATTGAAGCACCCCCCCTTCCCCCAAAGATAAATAACTTGTAGTTCCTTTTTCTCATTAATCATTGACACAGTAATAGAAGTGAGAAAAAAAGCCATGCTTAATGTTATTTTCCTTCAATAAAAAAATTGCATGCGCATTGGTGTTGCAGATAAAGTTTGTTTATATCCCTCTGAATAAGAAAAATCCTTGTCTTTTATTGCCAGTGTCACCTTTGCTGTTTTCTTTCTTCTCTTAAATTTCTACCGTTACCTGTAATTTTGTGTGTTCAGTGCTCTCTCTTCATGTCTTGTTTGTAGCTTTCGGCAATCCATCCAGATCCCATCTAGTGTCTCCTCGCTAAATTAAACGTCAGAGACTGATCATTCAAAAAGTATACTGGGGATCCCTGAGCGACATCCCTAAAACTTTATGAGATCTGGTTGGTGGAATGATCCATTTGGGTTAGAGGGAAGCACGCTCTTCTGCTGACCATGAGCTCACATTCCTGGAAACTAGACAGAGGGGAAGGGGGTTTGAATGTACACAATAGTTTGGTCTTTTTTTGTAATTTTTAATTAATCTGTAGGTCAAGAATAGTATAGCCTCCTTAGCGGTAACCCCGAGCTGAGCTCGGGGTAAGCCGCCGCGGAGGATATCTTAGCCCCTGGTGGGGCGATTTCCTTTCTGTAAATTGCTGTACGCGCAGCCAGCACTTTGCTAGCTGCGTGTCCAGCTCGATCGCCGCCGCTCTGCGGCGATCGTCTGCACGCAGCGGCGGAAGAGGGCCCCCCCCACCAGAGCCCTGCACAGCCCGGACCAATCAGTTCCGGGCAGCGCAAAGGGCTGGATCAGATGGGTCTGACGTCAGGACGTCGGCTGACGTCCATGACGTCATTCCGATCGTCGCCATGGCGACAGGAGAAGCCAAACAGGAGATTGCGTTCTATACGCGATCTCCTGTTTACTTTTGTTGCCGGCGGCGATCGGACTAGAGGGACACATGCGCCCTCTAGTGGTGTTTTATGTAGCTACCACTCAGGTAGCTACATGAAACAAAAAAAAAATATTTCAAAAAAAGTGCAATGCAGCCTCCTTGGCGGAAAAATTGAACCGCCAAGGAGGTTATTGAACTGAATCCAACCACCTTGGCTAGTTATAAGACAAAAATTCCTTTGAAGTCGCTGTCCCTACAGAGTTAAAATCATTTTGGACAAATTAGATGAATAGAGGTATTTCCGTGTACAGTATTTCACTTATCACAAATGTAGAAGATGTTGAAGATTTCCTTTTAATGCTGGTAGAAGACTTTATCCTGACCTCAAACCTACTAGTTTATTCTTGCTCTGGTAATTACAGTGCCTTGCAAAAGAATTCACACCCCTTGGCATTTACATATTTTGTTGCCTCACAACCTGTAATTCTTTTGCAAGGCACTGTAGATGTGCTGTAATGCTGACAGAAAGTGGTGGCTAAAATAATAAAAAAAATATATAAAATTGGACCTATTTTGTTAATTGATTTAAATATCAGACAGAAAAAATACATTTCTTTCATATTAGCATTTAAAAAAAATATGGTGATATCTGCATTACACGACTCAGGGAAACGTATTGTTATTATTATTATTGTATATTTATGTAAACAAAGTCACCTTCCAATGTTTTTCACAGTAGGTGACTAATTAAACAGCTGCATTGTAGTTTAGGTCAGTACACAGTGAAATTAGTACAAGCCAAAACAAATTTCCATGTGCTAAGGCATGAATAACTCCAACACTACATTACTGATGTGTGTACTTTTGGAACAGCTTCTGTTTATTATACTGCAGGACTTTAATAAGCTTAAAGGGAACCTTAGGTAAGAGGGATATGGAGACTGACGTGTATTTGCTTTTAAATGATGCGCATTGCCTGGCTGTCCTGTTGATACTCTTCCTCTAATACTTTAATCCATAGACCCTGAACAAGCATGCAGATCAGATGTCTAGACTATGACACATCTGCAGGGCCGGCCCTAGACTATTTGCCGCCTGAGGCAAAAAAAAAATTTCCGCCGCCGCCACCCCCTGGTGGGGGGCGCACTCTGGGGGGCCGCCGAGCTGGAGGGGTAGCTGGCAGGACGGGGGTATTGGGCCTAGCGGCGGGGAGGGGGTTGTACCCCCCCTCCCTCGCCTGGGTCCCCCGTGCTCCGCTCCCCTCCAGCCTTAAATACAAGCAGCCGCTATGTGTAAGAGGCACGGGCGGGTAGGACTCACCTCTTCCTCGTTCCAAGCGTGCGCTCCACTGACGTCACTTCCTGCAACGCTGCAGGAAGTGACGTCAGTGGAGCGCACGCTTGGAATGAGGAAGAGGTGAGTCCTACCCGCCCGTGCCTCTTACACATAGCGGCTGCTTGTATTTAAGGCTGGAGGGGAGCGGAGCACGGGGGGCCCAGGCGAGGGAGGGGGGGTCCGACCCCCCTCCCCGCCGCTAGGCCCAATACCCCCGTCCTGCCAGCTACCCCTCCAGCTCGGCGGCCGGCTCCCCGCACCCACGGACGGGCGGGTGCCGCCCCTGGAATTTTGCCGCCTGAGGCAAAAGTTTCACCCCGCCTCATGAGCGGGCCGGCCCTGCACATCTGACAACATTAGCTGCATGCTTGTTTCAGGTGTGGGATTTAGACAATACTGACCAGAGAGATCAGCAGGGCTGCCAGGCAACTGGTATTGTTTCAAAGGAAATAAATATGGCACCCTCTATCAGTCTCAGAACTCGGGTTCCTTTTAAATACATTTTACTAACTTAAAAATGATGGAATCCATAAAGTCTATAAATTCTTCAGCGGCAGCGCTAGTCAAACAAATCCACCACCGTAAGCACCATAAAACTAGAAGCGCTTACCAGATTGCTACAGACCTTAATTACAGGGTCTGTAACATAGCATGATAGATCAGCGGCCGGTATCTTCCCAGCTGGCCTCCTCTCCCAATGCAGGTGTCCACAGTGGTTCAAATAGTTTCACATAAGACAATTCCCCGGATCAGGCATGCAAAAACAATAATGAACTCATCTAAGCGTATCAATTTTAATTTAATAGCAGATTCAGTTTAAAATAATCATAAAAAGAAAACTCAAATCAGGGTCCTTGCAACAGGGACCCACAGCGAAATGCAGCGTTGTATAATACAGGACACCGTCCAGCCAAATGTCCACCTTAATGAGGTGAACCACTGTGGTGGATTTGTTTGACTAGCGCTGAAGAATTTATAGACTTTTTCTGAGGACACTATACTGAAGTGTTGGACTTTGGCTGCTTCTCATTTTATACAAATCCATAAAGTAACAAAAGTCTAAATATAGAAACTACTATAAAAAAATAAAATAAAATCGAACTATATTTGGGATCCTAAAGTGAACATGCAGCAAACAAAGCAAGAATGAATAAATCATTTTTGCTTATTAAGTATACATTGCATTACAGAGCAGCCAGGGAGGAAAGAACAGGACTCTGACAATTTTGAAGGAGACCTGAACTGGACAGGATATGGAAGGAACTTTTGCTGACTGGTCTGATTGTTGTGCAAATAATTAGTCCCTAATGCTTTCACAATTTAATCTCTATCATAGTCATGTCTATCATAGTGTAAAGCTAACTGTACATTTTTTGCAATATGAGAGAAAGCCCACCCAAACACCGGGAGAATATACAAACCCCATGCAGATAATATGATTTTTTAGTCTACAGCAAAAGCTATAAAATTTGATGGAAACTAATTCTGTAATAACTTGGCAGATGAACAGCCACCTGGAGTAGGCCCTGGGTCCTAATGAGCCTTCCCTCTCCACTCCCGCTCCCTCCATGCAGTGCTTTCTTCCCCGTTTGAATCACCCACTGCAGGGGGCTTCAGAAGTCTTTGGGAGCTGAGTCCTCCTGAAGACAGGCACTCCATACTGCGCACGCGCAATTACGCGATAGAAGGCGCTCGGGCGTGCGCAGTGTGTCTTTGCGAGCACTTGGGCTTCCGAAGACTTACCGATGCCTCCCCTCGGTGCCGGAGATAGCAACATTTAATGGAATTGGATGAATGCTGCTGCACTGGAACGAGCACCAAGAGAGGAGATGGAAGGCTCATTAGGACCCAGAGCCTTCCCTCTCCTTTGGTAAGTATCTGGCTTTTCTTTTTAGCATTCGGTTCCCATTTACTTTAAGCTTACTTACTATCATTAAACAAACCTGAGACGAGTGGGGGGAAAGAATGTGTACTTACCTTGGGCTTCCTCCAGCCCCCTGTAGTCCATCTGCTCCCTTACTCACCTCAAGTATCCTTTAAACAAAGCAATGAGTAGGTAGGGAAAAACAGACATTGGAAACCTTTGATGATACCTTTTAATGGCTAACTGAGGAAGAATTTCCTAATACAAGCTTTTAGGGAGCCACTATCTTTCTTCAGGCAAAAAAAAAAACAAAACACTTAAAATTCCAAAATTATTATAAGGCGGCGAGGAGAGCTCTAGAAAATATTGAAAAGGGAAAACAGCCATTGTTAATGCTTTCAGATGCATTGCGGAGTATTGGCAGCTGAATGACTGAATGAGTTTGACTGCCTTAACTGTAGTGGATTTGAGACTTTCCATTAGCAAGTGTCATATTATTTTGTAAATTAGCTCAGCTGGCAGATGTATTGGGTAATGTATATTTTTTAATAGCTAGCTGTAGGAACATAATATTGTTACTGTACACTGCTAAACATCTAATTAAGACATTGTTGGCCTTTGTTATTAATAATTGAGCAGTATTGTATTTTGCAATTGCATAATGGTTTGTAGCTCGGCTTAAAACTGCTGATATTATTCAGCCCTAAGAAATTTATTCAGTGAATGTAAATGATTCTTTTTATAGATCATATAACACAGTCTTAATAAACATTCTACGCAGATATAACTATAAACGCTAACAAAGAAGTAAAGTAAAATGAAGAAGACAGCCTGAAACAAAGCAAGGTCACAGTAGTGGTGGTTTTATGCAGACTGAGGAACTGGGCAAAAAATAAACTTTCCCTCATCCCAAGTAACACTAAGTTGGGCACCACTGCCTCTAAACCCACTCCTTGTTCCATCAGTGATGCCACCCTGTGCTTTTGGAGGCTTGCTACTGCACCATCACAGTAGCCTGACCTCCTGCTGTCACTGTGACACTCACGGAAGCAGGGTCCTAGGAGGAAGCACTAGGGGTTTTGGTTTGGTTTGAAAGATCAGGGATGTGTGACTCAAACAGTGAGGTCATTTGACCTGGAAATTAGGACTCTTATAGGTAATATAGGAAGATTCAAGGGTTGGGGGTGGGATGTGGTTGTAGGAAGTGCGTGGTTACTTAGATAAAAGTAATTCCTGTAAATGGTCTTTATATGCCACTGCGAAGTATGAGAGATCCTTTGACACCATGCTATAGAAGAAAGCTGGTGTCAGGTACAGGCATAAAATAATGTTGCTGATCACAAGGGCACCACAAGTAACATACTGTAGTTATCATAATGCCCTTTCTGCCCTTTCCCACTGGTGCGATTAGATTGTAATGCAAACAAAGTGCAGCATTTTTCCCTGCATCTGCACTTGGGTGAAGTCTTTGCTGGTGCAAATGTGGTGCTATGCAATTCTCTTGTGATCTTACAGTTCAAAATGATTATTCATGCACATCCTTTTTTTTCCATTGAGAAATGCAAATGCAATCGCATAGTGAAACCTCCCCAATGCACTATAAAGATGTTGCAACAAGCGCTGTGTAAGTGGGTGTGTGTTCCTCAATAGAGATGTAGCGAACGGTTTGCCGGCGAACGGTTCCAGGTGAACCTTGGTGGTTCGCGTTCGCCTACACCAGGCGAACTTTTGTGGAAGTTTGATTCGCCCCATAATGCACTATGAGGGTCAACTTTGACCCTCTGCATCACAGTCAGCAGGCACATTGTAGCCAATCAGGCATCAGGCACCCCCCCTTATATAAGGCAGGCTCCGGCGGCCATTACACTCACTCGTGTGCCTGCTGCAAATAGACAGACTAGGGAGAGATGCTGCAGATTGTTCTCCTAGGGAAAGATTAGTTAGGTTCTTGGCTGCTTAGCTTGCTCCTGGCTGATTATTATTGCTTTTATAGCACCCCTCAACAGCTCTTTTCAGAGCTAATCCTGTATTTTTTTTTTTCTGTGTGTCAAACTGACACTTTTGTTGCATACACAGCCTTGCTAATTCATAGTGTGTGTGCCACTGCCAGCAGCCCAGCACATTCAGTGACTACCTGTGTGTGTGACAGGGAGCTGCACATTGTACTACCCAGTACTGCATATACCCAGTACCTGTTGTGTTTACTTAACCCACCTCATCACTGCATATACCTAGCTTTGTGTTAAGTGAACCCAGGTCACTGCATCTAACTACCTGTTGTGTTGAGTGAACCCAGCTCACTGCATATACCTAGCTTTGTGTTGAGTGAACCCATCTCACTGTATCGAACTACCTGTTGTGTTGAGTGAACCCAGCTCACTGCATGAGTAAACCCACCTCACTGCATATAACTACCTTTACTGTTCAGTGAACCCACCTCATGCATATAACTACTTTTATTGTTCAGTGAACCCACCTCACTGCATCTAACTACCTTTACTGTTCAGTAAACCCACCTCACTGCATATAACTACCTTTATTGTTCAGTGAGCCCACCTCACTGCATCTAACTACCTTTACTGTGCAGTGAACCCACCTCACTGCATCTAACTACCTTTACTGTTCAGTGAACCCACCTCACTGCATATAACTACCAACCCATGCTGATGGCCACACACTCTACCTAACCTTCACTTTCACTAGATCCTCTTCCCTTCCATCTTCAGCACAAAGGCATCTTTCCTTTCACACCCAAGCAAACCCTCATCATGCCTATACTCAAAAAACCCTCTCTTGACCCCTTTTCCTTGTCCAACTACCATCCTATGTCTCTCTCTACTCACCTTTTCTTCCAAACTCTTTGAGCGTCACATTCACTACAACTTCTCTGTTTGATGGCCTCCATGATATCCACCCAAGTCAGTCAACCAAAACTGCCATACTCGAAGTAACCAAATGACTTGGAAACTGTTAAAGACTTCTACTCTGTTCTTATCCTCCTAGATCTCTCTTCCACTATTGACACAGTGGATTATCCTCTCCTTCTCTAAATCCTCTCATCCATGGTCATCCAGGGTCTTGCCCTCTCCTGGCTTTTCTCTTATCTTACAAATAGGACCTTCATGGTAGCTCACTCTGGCACCTCCTCCTCTCCATGCCCCCTCACTGTTGGAGTTCCCCAAGGTTCAGTCCTGGGACCTCTCTATCTACACTTTTTATCTTGGTCAGCTCCTCAGATTCCTTGGCTTCCAATATCACCTATACGTCAATGACATCCAAATCTACCTTTCAGCTCCTGACTTGGCTACTCTAACAGCTTGTGTTCCTAACTGTTTCAATGCTATCTCCTCCTTCATGTCCTCCTGTTTTCTAAAACTTAACATTCACAAGACTGAAATAGTTATTTTTCCACCCCACAGTCCAATGCCCCTGCCTGGCATCACAATCTCTGTTTATAGCACTTCAATCAATGCTGTCTCCCAGGTGTGCTGCCTAGGTGTAATACTGGACTCTACTCTCTCAATCAAACCGCACATTGACAAACTATCCTCTTCTTGTCACCTCGACCTAAAAAACATCTTCCAAATCTGCCCTTTTCTCACACAGGACACTACTTAACTTCTTGTGCATTCTCTAAATATCACACTATACAAGGAGCTAAGCGCTACACCTATAAAACAATAGATTACTTCCCCAGTCGGAGCTGCCCCTTCTATTCTTATTCACAATGTAACACTAGAAGGTGGCGCTTTCATACAACTGCCATAAAAAAAAACACTAAAAGTCCAATAAGAGTTCATAAAACAATGACCGCTTATATGTCCACTTCTGCCAAGGATCTTGTTATTCACAGTTTATATTCTTCCTATCACCTCCACTAGCACCCAGGTGAACTGACACTCACCAACTTTAAAGACCCCCAATTAGGTCTAGCAGCGCTTTGGGACACTTCGGGCCGTCCCCCACCACACCGATCTGATGATAGTCGTCCCTGGGTGTCAGGTTATCTTTATCCTTGCAGTATGGCTTTCACCTTCCCATAGAGCATACCTCAAAATAAACGCTTCACATAGCGTAAAACCAGCGACATTTATTTGTAAAAAACATAAAAATACACTCACATATTCCTTCTGTCAGTATCGAGCACAGAGTAATTTTGACACGGGCTCTCCCCCGCTTTGTTGGGCCCCGGCTAGTACCTGTAGTCCCTCTGCTGCTATTGGGATGGCGTGCACTTCCACTCCCCTCACCCTCCCTCAACACATCCGCCTCTCACTAACACCACTCGCTCACACTTAAAGGGAACCAGAGATGTACGTTTCACACAAAATAAACATATCAGTCGATAGCTTGTAAAGAATAAATGCTCTACCTGATAATTTCACCGCTCTGGTGTGCCTTTTTGAGTGTTTTTTTATCCATTATTGCTCCAGGAAAAATCCAATATGGCCGCCAGCTCATATCCCTTCTGCTTCCGGGTTATGAGCTATTCTGGATGTGCTGTCTAGGCTCTATGAAACTATAGACAAGCAGAGCTGCTGCTGCAGCCTTTCATCTATCTGTGTGCATTCATTATTCTGGTATGCTGTGCAGCTGCCTGTAGGAAGTGTCTCTCATAGGAATGAAACTGCACAGATAATAATGATGATGACTGCACAGTGCACACAACAGCCACACTTGTCTGTTGTTTCAGAGTTTCTTTCTCAGCAGAGCAACCCCTCCCATGTCATCTGAGCTCTGAGTATACAAAACAGGAAAGCTGAGCCAGGAGGGGGTGGGCTTGGGCTTAAAAACACTTCACAGAAGACTGACTCAACTATAATGATTCCAGGTCAAACCTAGACTGAATGCTTAGTCTGGGATTCTTATCAGAGCTGATAACAGGCAAATTGAGCAGAGCAGGGTGAAACTAAAAGCAGGGTAAGTGTTTACTGTCATTTTCCCACTGATAAATGTAGTAAAATACAGGAGGGTGCTTCGTCTCTCGTTCTCTTTAACCTTTTTAGGTGAAACCTGAAAACTCACCTCTTCAGGCAAGCATAAGCTCTTACTTAGGACTTTAGACTGTAAGATCAATTGGCCAGGGCCCTCTTTTCTCTTTTGTCTCACAATGCTGTTTAATGTGCATGCATATCATTATGTTAAATCTGTAACTGAATTGTTTGCTGCATAAGCTGTAATCTGCCATTGTCTTGTACTGTTAACTGTTGTATCGTTTGTTTTATATTATATTGTATTTGTATTGTATTGTATTGTTACACCTCTTTATTCCTGTATAGAGCACCAAAAAAGATGTTGGCACTATCAACAATAATAATAGTCACCCAGCCAAATTGGAGCCTCAAAAAGCAGGTTTAAAACACCATAGCAGTCTACACGTTTGATATTTGGAATGTCCAAACAGGCAAGTAGCCACACTGAATGCATATCAAGTGCTTGCTCTCTTGCGCTTGGCATCTGCTTTCATCCTATGCTGCATGAACGGCTCTGTTTGCTCTCTGCTATTTTCACTGCATAAGCTTGCTTTACGGAGAGGGCTGTTAATTGGACTTATCCAGTAGCCATATTGTTATACAAAAATCCATACATTGCTGGGACTTTGCCTTTGTATTGGAAAGATCCATGGAGGACTTTCATTAGTAACCCAATTTCAGCTTGGAATATGTGATGCTATTATTATTATTTTTTATTTATATAGTGCCAACATCTTGCGTAGAGCTGTACATAGTACAAAACAAATAATTGGGAACAAATATGCATAAGAAATACAAGACAGGAGACACTGTACAGTAGAGATGGCCCGAATGGTTCGCACACGAACTTATTCACGCAAACTTCGGTGGTTCGCGATTGCGGTGAACCGCAAACTATATGCGAGTTAGACCCGCCCCCTATACTACATCATTAGGGTCAACTTTGACCCTCTACATCACAGTCAGCAGAACAGGGTAGCCAATCAGGCTACACTCCCTCCTGGAGCCCCCCCCCCCCTTTATAAAAGAGAGGCAGCGTCAGCTTTTTCAGTCACTCATGTGGCTGCAGTAATTAGGGAAGTGAGAGAACCTGCTGTATAGACATAGGGAAAGCTTAGTTAGGCTCTTGTGTTAGGCTTGTTAGCTTGCTCCTTGCTGATACTTATTGCTAAAAAGCACTCCTCATCCTCAACAGCTCTTTTGACAGCTAATGTTGTTCTTGTGACCTATTTTTCTTTTTTTGTGTATGTGTGTGTCACAGACACTTGTGTTGCATATACAGCCCTGTCAGTCAGTTGCAGCCGCTGGACCTTGGCCCCTTGGTAATTCCTACTGTGTCACTGCCAGGCCCAGCACATTCAGTGACTACCTGTGTGTGTGACAGCTGCACATTTGTAATACCAATCCCTGCATACCTGTTCAGTCGTGCACCTACCTACGTGACCGCAAGCAGTGTTATATTATATACCAGTCAGTCGCTGCACCTGTTCACGGTACCTGTGTGTGTGACAGCTGCACATTTGTAATACCAATCACTGCATAGTTACCTGTTCAGTCCACCTTGTCACGGAACAGCCGTGAGAAACGTGGGCGAATTGGAAGGATCCGAGCAGTCCAATTTCTGATCGCTTTCTGGCTAAATTTGTGCAGCCATTACAGGAATCAGAACTGGGGTTTTTTTCTTTTTTTTCTCTTTCCCTCCTTCCACCAAAAGGGCACTAGCCTGCTGCAGAGTGTCCCTGGCTTCAAGCTGTGCTGATGGCCCATCCATCAGGTATAGTTGATAAGCACGATGGCAGAAGCAATCTAGCTTGGGGAAAAGTCAGACACTCTGGCTCCCTCCCAGCAGGGGAGCTGACACGTAGCTGGCTGCCCCCAAACTTCAAAGAGCTTTTGCCTGGGAATAACCTGCTATAAATCCCAGAGGTATCTCATATTCCATAAACTGCTATATGTGTCATATTTGCTGTGTTGCCAGGCTGGTAGACCCTCCAAACTAACAGAGCATGCTTGGCCCTATCTGGCGCTGGTTCTGAAGAAGTTTCAGAACATTCTGAGGTAAAGACTGCCAGTTAGGCAGTTAGAAAGTGCTCTGATGATACCACAGGGGTCCCACCCCTCATGTTTGGTATCAGGCTGCTGGGTAAATCGAGACAGACCTGAAAATGTTAGTAAATCTGCCCTGACCTGTACGGTTCTGTGAGATAGAGCCCATATATGGTTAGATATGATTTCTGGTCCCCAGGACAAGGGGAGGACTCATCTCATATTCTAAGGGGGTGTGTGGCCCCCGCCCTGACTCCCTCCTACTGGATCAGGGGCATAAGAACGGCAGAGGAGACAAACTCAGTGTCCTCCACCCTGAAACATCATCCTGATTTCATCTGTGCCAGCTTGAGGATATGCTGGAATCCACCTGGTCTGAACCAAGAACTTTACAAGTTTTCCCACAAAAGGACATCTTTCCAGGAACTAAGTATTTTTTTCTCCCCTTTATTTTCATACTGTGTTATCTCATGTCTCAATAATTGTTGATTTTAATAATTTTCTGTATATATTAATTATTTATATTGCCGTGAATAAAGACTTTACCAAAGTCATTCACTGTCCCGCTACCCTATTATTCAGCATACACAGGAACTGAACTCAGATCTCTGAAGAGACGCTACTATTGTTGATATCTAGACAGAATAGAGTGTGTTTAACAGTTTTTATTCGCAGGACTAGTCAGTCAGTCGGGTCCACTGGCCCATACCAGTGGTATTGGCAGTTATACCCTGAAATAGTGTGTAAGTTGTAATTACCGTACCTCACAGGCTGCCTTCTGGTCGGGCTGCTGCCCAAGTTCCGCCGATTTCCGTGCACCGAGTGCGACCACAGCTTGCATGATTGGTGTGCTGAAACCGATTGGAAGGCAACTTGCGGTCTGACCACTAGGGCTCCTGTGACACACCTACCTACGTGAGCGCATGCAGTGTTATATACCACAGTCACTGCACTTGTTCATGGCACCTGTGTGTGTGACAGCTGCACATTTGTAATACCAATCACTGCATAGCTACCTGTTCAGTCCACTTACCTACGTGAGCACACGCAGTGTTATATACCACCAGTCACTGTACCTGTTCACGGTACCTGTGTGTGTGAGACAGTTGCACATTGTATTGATACCAGTCACTGCATACCTGTTCAGTGCACCTATGTGACCACACTCAGTGTTATATTATATACCAGTCACTGCATACTTGTTCATGGTACCTGTGTGTGTGACAGCTGCACATTTGTAATACTAGTCATTGCATAATTGTTCACAATACCTGTGTGACCGCACGCAGTTTAATATACCAGTCCGTGCATACCTGTTAACTGCACCTGTGTGACAGCTGCACATTGTATTGTAATACCAGTCACTGCATACCTTTCACTGCACCTGTGTGACTGCACATTGTATTAGTCAAGTCAGTGCATACCTTTCACTTCGTCCCCCCCGATATGGACAAAACAACAGGCAGAGGCAGACCCAGAGGCAGGCCACCTGGCAGATCTGTTCAAGGTCGTGCTGACATGATTTCGTACAGCCCTAGACCAAAGTACAGTGCTCAGAAGAAGGCACGTCCCATCAACTCCCAAGATTGTTAGGCCGTGGTTGACTATTTAACACAGAACACCTCATCTTCCGCTGTCACCAGCGCTACTAAAAGCACCACAACTGCTGCATTTGACACTTTGTAGGAGTTATTTGGTGGGGATTTAACTGATTCACAGGCATTATTGCTACAACAAGATGAAGGCGCTAAGCAAGTTACACCACCTCATATGTCTGAGTTAGGCGACACTATGGACATAAGGTGTGAGGAGGAGGATGATGAAGTACCTGCTGTTGGTGCAATTTTGGAAGTGTCTGATGCAAGCGAAGCTGGGCAGGATGATTATGATGATGATGATGATGATGATTATGATTATACGGATCTTACGTGGGTTCCTAATAGAGGAGATGAACAGGGGGACAGTTCAGAAGTGGAGTCAGAGAGGAGTAGAAGGGGACGCGTTCCCGAAAGAAGCAGGGGAGATCGTCATCAGAAACAGCTGGTGGCAGTGTCCGGCACCATGTATCGCCACCTATGGACAGCCAGTCAACATGCCCTTCAACGTCAGCTGCTGACGCCACCATAATGCCATCACCCCAGGGGGGCTCAGCGCCGCGGTGTGGAATTTTTTTTGTGTGTCTGCCTCAGATATGAGCAATGCCATCTGTTCTCTCTGCCGCCCAAAATTGAGCTGTGGAAAGGCCAACACCCGCATAGGGACAACTGCATTACGAAGGCACATGGAGAAAAGGCATAAACTGCAATGGCAAAACCACCTGAGGAAAAGCAGCACACAAAAGAAAAGCCACCCTCCTTCTCCTCTTCCTCCTTCAGGTGCATCATCTTCAGCTACCCTCCTCCACTCCGCCTCTCACCTTGAGCGGTTCCTGCTCTTCTGCCCACAGCAGCAGCCAGGTGTCCGTGAGGGAAATCTTTGAGCAGAAGAAGCCAATGTCTGCCAGTCACCCCCATGCTCGGTGTCTGACTGTCAGCTGGCTTGGCAGAACTGTTAGCTCGCCAGCTGTTACCATACCAGCTGGTGGACTCTGAGGCCTTCCAAAAATTTGTGGCCATTGGGACAACGCACTGGAAGATACCAGGCCACAATTATTTCTCAAAAAAGGCGATACCCAAACTGTACCATGAAGTTGAAAGGCAAGTGGTGTCATCTCTGGCACACAGCATTGGGTCAAGGGTCCATCTGACCACGGATGCCTGGTCTGCCAAGCACAGTCAGGGCAGGTACATTACTTACACAGCCCATTGGGTCAACCTGATGACCGCTGACAAGCAGGGAGTACATGGCTGTGCAGTGGACCTAGTTGTGACACCTCCACGGCTTGCAGGCAGGCCTGCTGCCACCTCCTCTCCTCCTGCTACATCCTCTTCGCTCTCGTCCTCCTCCTTGGCTGAGTGGCAGTTCAACTCTACTGGTGCTGCGATCTACTCTCCAGCTACACAGCCCCAGCTTCCCAGGGGCTTCCCAGCTTCCCATCTTAGACATGTCTTGCCTCAAAGCAGAGAGTCACACTGAACTGGAGTAGCTCTCATGGTTGCTCTGAACAAACAGGTGGTTCAGTGGCTGACCCCGCACCAACTGGAGATTGGCAACGTGGCGTGTGACAAGGGCAGCAATCTCATTTCGGCTTTGAATTTGGGAAAGTTGACACCTGTACTCTGCATGGCACATATGCAGAATCTAATAATTCAAAGATTTGTGTCTAAGTACCCAGGCTTACAGGATGTCCTGAAGCAGTCCAGGAAGTTGTTTGGGCATTTCAGGCATTACATGGCCATGGAACGCTTTGCTGATATTCAGCAGAGAAACAACTTGCCGATGAGACGCTTGATTTGCGATAGCCCGACTCGCTGGAATTCAATGATCCTGACGTTCAACCGCCTGCTACAACAGGAGAAAGCAATCAAACAGTATCTCTACAACTACAGTCAAAGGACATGCTCTGGGGAGATGGGGATGTTCTGGCCAAAGTACTAGACACTAATGCGGCCGTTTGAGGAGGTGACAAACCTGGTGAGTTGCAGTGAAGGCGCCATCAGCGACTTGATCCCACATGCTTTCTTCCTGGAGCCTGCCGTGCGTAGAGTGGTGGATCAAGCTGTGGAGGAGCGTGAACAGGAACAGGAAGAAGAGTTGTGGGATCAATTCTCAGCAGAACCAGATGATTCCTCAACACCTGTGGCAGCACAGAGGGGGAGGAGGAGGAGGAGGAAGAGTCATGTGGAGAAGAGGAGTCAGATGATGAGGAAGGTGTTTTTTTTTTTTTGGGAGGAGGAGGCGGAAGAACAACCACAGCAGGTGTCGCAGGGGGCTTGTGCTGCTCAACGTTCCCGTGGTATTGTTCGTGGCTGGGAGGAAGAGGAGAACTTACCTGACATCACTGAGGAAGAGCAAGAGGAGATGGATAGTACGTCTTCATCCAAATTTGTGCAGATGGCATCTTTCATGCTGTCCAGCCTTTTGAGGGACCACCGTATAAAAAAACTCAAGGGGAATGAGCTGTACTGGGTGGCCTCGCTACTAGACCCTCGGTATAAGCATAAAGTGGCGGAGATGCTTCCAAATCACCAGAAGGCAGAAAGGATGCAGCACTTGCAGAACAAGCTGGCAACTATGCTTTACAGTGCGTTTAAGGGTGATGTCACAGCACAATGGAATAAAGGTACCACTCCCAGTAATCCTTCTCCCATGTCCACACAGGCAAGGACAGGACGCCCTAGCGATCTCATGGTGATGTCAGACATGCGGACATTCTTTAGTCCAATGTCTCGCCTTAGCCCTTCCAGATCCACCCTCCACCAATCCCTCGACCGGCAGGTAGCTGACTACCTGGCCTTAAGTGTGGATGTGGACACTGTGAGCAGCGATGAACCCCTGGACTACTGGGTGCGCAGGCTTGACCTGTGGCCAGAGCTGTCACAATTTGCCATCCAACTTCTGTCTTGCCCTGCCTTAAGCGTCCTGTCATAAAGGACCTTCCTCGCAGCTGGAGGCATTGTCACTGAGAAGAGAAGTCGCCTAAGTCTCAAAAGTGTTCAGTACCTCACTTTTATCAAAATGAATGAGGCATGGATCCCGGAGGGCTACTGCCCGCCAGAAGACTAAGTCAGTCCCCACACACAGCATCTCTGCCTGCACGCTGTGTGACAGGCTGCCTGCCCCAAGACTAAGTCGCTCCCCACACAGCATCTCTGCCTGCAGGCAGTTTGACTGCCTTCTCCGCCACCACCAACAGGGTCCAGGACTCCAGGCGGATTCCTGAATGTTTAAGGCGCTGCTAGCAGCGGCCACTATAATAATTTTTCTGGTGCGTGTACATGCCTGCCTAAACAAAACAAAAGGCATGTACATGTGTCAATTCCCCTTTGTGATCGTTACCTTGCCGTGGTGAAGGGGCTTGCGTATCACAATGAAGCAATGACCAACGGCTATATGAGTGTCTTGGGGGGGCACATCCAAGATAATAAGGTTGTTGCTTTATTGTGGACAGCCCAAATTTGATCAGCTGGACACTCAGTCACTGTCATTCAGCTACCTCAGCCCAACCATATGGGTTTGAAAACCGCCATGGCCTGCACTCTCACCACGGTGCGCACCAGTCCAGACCAGCATGGCCGTCACTACACAAACAGCTGTTTGCGGTGCGTTTCCGAGTGAGTTTGGTCTGTCAGTGTGAAGCAGTACACTAATTACACTACCTGATTGATGTATAAACATGCAAGATGTTTTAAAGCACTTTAGGCCTCCAATTTAGCATGCAATGTGATTTCTGCCCTTAAAACGCTGCTGTGCGTCAAATCCAGATTTTTACCCCGGGACTTTTGGCATTCATCCCACTCCGCCATGCAAAAACTCAGATGTTAGACCCCTTGAAACATCTTTTCCATCACTTTTGTGGCCAGCATTAATGTTTCTAGTTTTCAAAGTTCGCATCCCCATTGAAGTTTATTGCGGTTCGCGAAAGTTCGCACGAACCAAACTTTTTGTGGAAGTTCGCGTTCGAGGTTCGCGAACCGAAAATCAGAGGTTCGAGCCATCTCTACTGTACAGTCATGACATTGAATAGTAGAAATACAAATACATATATAGTTGATGTTGGTACATGTGCATATGTTAAAATTACAGCAGTATGATAAACAATAGGAGGAGGTCCATGTCCTTGCGAGCTTACAATTTAGAGGGTAGTGGGGAGGAAACAATAGGGAAGGACACACAGGGGTTAGTGGGTGAGGCAGTGTGCCTTCAGTGCTGCCTATAGCAAATTATAGGCTTGTCTGAACAGGTGTATTTTCAGAGTACATTTGAAGGTTTCCAGACTCAGGGCATGATGAACCAGCTGAGGCAGAGAGTTCAAAAGGAAAGAGACAGCCCATAAGAAGTCCTGGATGTGAGAGTGAGAGGAGGTGACTAGGCTAGAGGACAAAAGGATCTCCTGTGAGGAACAGAGGATCCGGGCGGGGAGGTATCTGGAGATTAAAGAGGAAATGTATGGAGGTGATAACTTGTGAAGAGCTTAGTATGCATGCGTGAGAAGTTTAAACGGCATCCTTTGGGCAACTGGTAACCAATGGAGGAATTGGCAGAGAGGGGCTGCCTCAGAGGATCTGGAACAACAGCTCAGTCTTTGAAATTTAATGGTGCCGCATATCCCACGGCTTGCAAGGTGAGCCCCTCAGCCGCGACATGGACAATGCCATTGAGGGGTCCCTATGCTAACAGTGGATACAACTGCACCCTAAACTTACCAATGAGCATATCCATAATAGGACACAGCTAGGATAAAAACCTGAGAGCAGACTTACCCAAGATCACCCCTTATCTTATCCTGGTACAGTTAGACATCAGGGGGACCACCAACAGAATCCCCTTGTCCTACTGCATAAAACAAATCAGTATGTGCTATTATAGACAAGGAGGAAAAAAATGTTATGCATTTCAGAGAATCCTTGTTTTGTTTAACCACTTGAGGACCCACCCTTTACCCCCTCTTAAGGACCAGCATTGAATTATGTGATCTGTGCTGGGTGGGCTCTACAGCCCCCAGCACAGATCAGGGTGCAGGCAGAGAGATCAGATCACCCCCCTTTTTTCCCCACTAGGGGGATGATGTGCTGGGGGGGTCCGATCTCTCCTGCCTGCGTGTGGCTGGCGGGGGGGGGGCACCTCAAAGCCGCCCTCCGCTGCGACATTCACCCCCCTCCCTCTCCTACCTGTCCCCCCGGTGATCGGGGCTGCACAGGACGCTATCCGTCCTGTGCAGCCTGTGACAGGACGTCGCTGATTGGCCGGGGATCGCCGATCTGCCTTACGGCGCTGCTGCGCAGCAGCGCCGTACAATGTAAACAAAGCGGATTATTTCCGCTTGTGTTTACATTTAGCCTGCGAGCCGCCATCGGCGGCCCGCAGGCTATTCACGGAGCCCCCCGCCGTGATTTGACAGGAAGCAGCCACTCGCGCGAGCGGCTGCTTCCTGATTAATCAGCCTGCAGCTGGCGACGCAGTACTGCGTCGCTGGTCCTGCAGCTGCCACTTTGCCGACGCACGGTATAAGCGTGCGGTCGGCAAGTGGTTAACAGATGAAACATGTCTGATAATTGTGAGCAATTGTGCCCAGATAAATAATTCCCGGTGTCTCTTGGGAAATACTTCAAATGTCTCCTGAAAATTCTAAGGAGACTTACACTACTGCAACTTTAAAGAGTTTTAGTACTGTAAGAAAATAGGATCTCATTTACTAGAAAGTGTACAGTGCATTGTAAGAATGTTGTGATATATATATATAGTTTGTTCATTTTTAACAACCTTTCATATTAGCAACAAACAGATTCCATTTAAGGATGCAGTTAGACTCTGTTTCAGCATTAGTTCTTCAAAATTTTAGATAGATGAATTATTAGGATAATGGAATAATCTGTAAACTTCACGTGTATGTTTTGATTATAATACATTTTTAAAGTTTAGGTTCTAGAAAAAGTCTTTAGGGATTAAAGTATGTGGCCTAGTTTAGTAAATTTGACCCAATAAAGGCTTGCGGCTAAGTCAAGAGAGTAATACCGTTAATTATTTTGATCTGACCTTTGACCTCGGGCCAAGGGTACTCACTAGTGACTAGAAAAGTGCTGACTAGAACTGGCGTTGTTTATACTCTGCAGTTAGATGGCATGTACATAGTGGATAGGATAGGGAAGAATGTGCAAAAGTTACCTGAAGGTAAGTTTTCAAAATAATTCAATGCATTTTCCCAAAATACAAACTGCTGAAGAAATATGATACTTTGTTAAAATAGCCATGTTCATAAGAATGCATCTCTTTATATTTAACAGGCTAAACTCTCTAAATACATACAATGGTGCATTTCTGTATGTTTATCTTCTGTCCTGTGCAAGAGTTCATGTCTACTTTAAAAAAATGGCAAAATGGCTTAAATATATATATGTGTGAACATTCTAATATATATAGTAGTGTTTTGTTTTGAAAATTTTCTCTTTAGTTCTTGTGTTTTTTTAATGTATGTGCCTTTGTTTGTTGGAAGATGCTGTGCTAAAAAGATGTTACATTTTGGTCTCTTATCTGAGACCGCATTTTTTAGTTAGAAGGTTGACCTGGAATTCCAGTCATAATATTACAATTTTTGGTCTAATAAACAGTTTCCATCTGCAAACAATACATTTAGGGTGTCATGACCTGGTTTACACTGATTTTCAAAAATGCTCAGAAAACTGTTTAACCACTTGCCGACCGCACACTCATACCGTGCGGCGGCAAAGTGGTAGCTGGAGGACCAGCGACGCAGATCTGCGTCGCCAGGTGCCTCCCTAATTAATCAGGAAAGGCCGCACGCGTGAGCGGCCGTTTCCTGTTAGATCACGGAGCGGGTCTCCGTGAATAGCCTGCGAGCCGCTGATCGTGGCTCGCAGACTAAATGTAAACGCAGGAGACATTTGTCTCCTTTGTGTACATTGAATGGTGCTGCTGCGCAGCAGCGCCGTAAGGCAGATCGGTGATGCCCGGCCAATCAGCGGCCGGGGATCGCCGCCATTTGACAGGGACGTCCTGTCACAGGCTGCACAGGACGGATAGCGTCCTGTGCACCCCTGATCACCAGGGGGGACAGGTAGGAGAGGGAGGGGGGAATTTCGCTGTGGAGGGGGGCTTTGAGGTGCCCCCCCCCCCCCGCAAACCTCAGGCAGGCAGGAGCGATCAGACCCCCCCTGCACATCATCCCCATAGGGGGAAAAAGGGGGGTGATCTGATTGCTCTGCCTGCAGCCTGATCTGTGCTGGGGGCTGCACAGCCCACCCAGCACAGATCATAAAAAACAGTGCTGGTCCTTAAGGGGGGGGGGGGGGTAAAGGCTGGGTCCTCAAGTGGTTAAACATGCAGAGAGAAGTGAGCAGAAGTTAGCATCAGAATGCCAAAAGTGAAGGAGTTGAAGGAATACATTCAAACAGAATGACCTAGCAAACAATACAGCAACATTCTGCACAGAGGAATGGAAAACATTTCTTCCAATCAATGTCAGGGAATGGTAGGTATTTATACGAAAGGTTGAGGTTGTTTTTGACAAAGAGAGAAATAACAGGTACTGAGCCAAAAGTTTACCTGCATTACTTCCACAGAAATTTTTATTTTTTAAAATAGGGCATTTATTGATAATATTTGTTCAGCTATATCACCTTTACCTTCATCATTTTTTTGAGTGAAAATAAAAAATATGTCTACATAGGTAAAAATAGAAAGAAAACAAATAAAAACTGTACAAATACACCATTGTTTTTATTTATTTTTTCAAGATGATCTTAGCTGAAGAAATAACCAGCTGTGAGTGGACAAGAGCAAGAGCAAGAGCATGAGGCTGTCTAATCCGTCAAAACAGCCCAGAGCTACAGCGCAGAGCTTAGAGTAGGATAGCTTTAAGACAAGCCTCTAAGCTGACTAGGCAACTCTAAACTTTTAATAAGACTTGGTTGTTTTCTTTATCTTATTTGCCTCAGAGGAGGCACTTCATGTGATACCTGTGTTGTGGATTCTGTGATTACCTTCCCTTTGGTGGGCACATGCTGAGCTTTTGAAATGGTCAATGGTCTCTTAAGTCTAGTCACAGTTTAATGGGAAATCACATTTGCTGACAAAATTCCACTTGGCCTCAACCCAGCTTCCCACAATGGATTGTTACAGAGAATTTTACTCATCAAAGGCTAAGCTATAATGCTATATCCATCTGTGCAATCCTGTTTTTTCATCTCTCTTTGAAAAGGTCTCTACACTTGACCTTTATATGGAAGGTGGCCACTTTATTCTCATGTGAAAGGCGAAATACACAAAGTTTTATTTTTATCTGTATGCCTGGAAGCTCTTTGGGGCAGTCTTCCCGGACACATCATCCTTGTAGTATCATTATGAGTGTACTGTAAAATGTGCGTTCTCCTATTATTTCTGTTTGTGTCAAACACATTGTATCATGGTGTCATATTTCTAGGCAATATATACATTAAATACTCCTGTCATGGGAGTCATGAATTAAATATAGATTCTGCCTTGGCTGTCCCAAAAATGCAGATTTTTAGTACTCTGTCAGTAGCCTCATCACCAGTCATTTCCGAATGCATAGACTACCTTATATGAAGGCTGTGATAATCTCAAGGGCTCTATAAGTGCTCCACCCAAGTGCAATCTGAACAGCATGATTATGAACCCTGCAGTATACGTTCTGTTCAGAGATTGCTGTTCACTATTTAAGATGGGCTTCTTCAGGTCCCCAATCTTAAGGTCCGTACACACGCCGGACTGGAGGCAACGACGGGTCCGTCGTCACCTCCCGCTGGGTGGGCGTTCCAACGACAGTCCGGAGTGTGTACGCACTGTCGGCGGACTGATACGGCTGTTTCTGAGCGATCCGCCGGGCGGGAGAAATCTCTCTGTAAATGGACAATTGTGTTTAAAAAAAAATTAGAAATGTGTCATTTACAGAGATATTTCTCCCACCCAGCATGGTTATATGTAAAAATACACCCCAAAACACATTATACTACTTCTCCTGAGTACGGCGATACCACATATGTGACACTTTTTTGCACCCTAACTGCGCTAAGGGGCCCAAAGTCCAATGAGTACCTTTAGGATTTCAAGGGTCATTTTGCGGCATTTGGTTTCCAGACTACTCCTCACGGTTTAGGGCCCCTAAAATGCCAGGGCAGTATAGGAACCCCACAAGTGACCCCATTTTAGAAAGAAGACACCCCAAGGTATTATGTTAGGTGTATGATAAATTTATAGAAGATTTTATTTTTTGTCACAAGTTAACGGAAATTGATTTGTATTGGGGTTTTTTTTCACAAAGTGTCGTTTTCCGCTAACTTGTGACAAAAAAAAAATCTTCTATGAACTCACCATACTCCTAACAGAATACCTTGGGGTGTCTTCTTTCTAAAATGGGGTCACTTGTAGGGTTCCTATACTGCCCTGGCATTTTAGGGGCCCTAAGCCGTGAGGAGTAGTCTAGAATCCAAATGCCTCAAAATGACCTGTGAATAGGACGTTAGGCCCCTTAGCGCACCTAGGTTGCAAAAAAGTGTCACACATGTGATATCGCCGTACTCAGAAGAAGTAGTATAATGTGTTTTGGGGTGTATTTTTATACATACCCATGCTGGGTGGGAGAAATCTCTCTGTAAATGGACAATTGTGTGTAAAAAAAAAATCAAACAATTGTCATTTACAGAGATATTTCTCCCACCCAGCATCTGTATGTGTAAAAATACACCACAAAACACATTGTACTACTTCTCCTGAGTACGGCAGTACCACATGTGTGGCACTTTTTTGCACAGTATAGGAACCCCACAAATTACCCCATTTTAGAAAGAAGACACCCAAAGATATTCCGTTAGGAGTATGGTGAGTTCATAGAAGATTTTATTTTTTGTCACAAGTTAGCGGAAAATGACACTTTGTGAAAAAACACAATTAAAATCAATTTCCGCTAACTTGTGACAAAAAAAAAATCTTCTATGAACTCACCATACTCCTAACGGAATACCTTGGGGTGTCTTCTTTCTAAAATGGGGTCATTTGTGGGGTTCCTATACTGCCCTGGCATTTTAGGGGCCCTAAACCGTGAGGAGTAGTCTTGAAACCAAATGTCGCAAAATGACCTGTGAAATCCTAAATGTACTCATTGGACTTTGGGCCCCTTAGCGCAGTTAGGGTGCAAAAAAGTGCCACACATGTGGTATTGCCGTAATCAGGAGAAGTAGTATAATGTGTTTTGGGGTGTATTTTTACACATACCCACGCTGAGTGGGAGAAATATCGTTGGAAATAGACAATTGTGTGTAAAAAAAAATAAAAAATTGTCATTTACGGAGATATTTCTCCCACCCAGCATTGGTATGTGTAAAAATACACCCCAAAACACATTATACTACTTCTCCTGAGTACGGCAATACCACATGTGTGGCACTTTTTTGCAGCCTAACTGCGCTAAGGGGCCAAAAGTCCAATGAGCACCTTTAGGCTTTACAGTAGTGCTTACAATTAGGCCCCCCCTAAAATGCCAGGACAGTGAACACACCCCACAAATGACCCCATTTTGGAAAGTAGACACTTCAAGGTATTCAGAGAGGAGCATAGTGAGTCCGTGGCAGATTTCATTTTTTTTTCGTCGCAAGTTAGAAGAAATGGAAACTTTTTTTTTTTTACACAAAGTGTCATTTTCCGCTAACTTGTGACAAAAAATAAAATCTTCTATGAACTCACCATGCCTCTCTTTCCAAAATGGGGTCATTTGGGGGGTATTTATGCTATCCTGGAATTTTAGCACCTCATGAAACATGATAGGTGGTTAGAAAAGGCAGAGATGCTTCAAAATGTCAAAATTGACTTTTGGCATCATAGTTTGTAAACGCTATAACTTTTACCCAATCCCATAAATATACACTGAATGTTTTTTTTTTATCAAAGACATGTAGCAGAATAACTTTCGCGCTCAAATGTATAGGAAATTTTACTTTATTTGAAAAATGTCAGCACAGAAAGTTAAAAAAGTAATTTTTTTTGACAAAATTCATGGCTTTTTGATGAATATAATAAAAAGTAAAACTCGCAGCAGCAATCAAATAGCACCAAAAGAAAGCTGTTTAGTGACAAGAAAAGGAGGTAAAATTCATTTAGGTGGTAGGTTGTATGAACGAGCAATAAACCGTGAAAGCTGCAGTGGTCTGAATGGAAAAAAAGGCTCTGGTCCTTAAGGGGCGAAAAGACTGTGGTCCTCAAGTGGTTAATAAACATAGCACAGATTATTTAATACTAATTAGGAATGAGTACATCAATTTCTTGAAATTGATTTAACAATTAAACTAATGGTACAGATTGTGCAGAGATTAATAGCCAGGCAGCACCATTGTTGTCATAGGCGTGGCAGTCAGAGATTTGTTTACTTCTCATGCACCACCCATTTAAAATATAAAGTCAATGGTTAGATTGGGAATGATGTCTACAGCACACTTTGCATCCAGAAATAAAGCGACCTTTTATTGTCACATCCTTTGTGACCACAAATGGTACTTGTTATAAACTGTTCTTATCACCTTGCTTCGACACCATCGTCTCACAGACTGTGAGATCACTTGACTCTCCACACAGCAAACAGGAGATAGACTTTCTCAGGCTTCTTCAATGTTTACGTTATTTATTCAAGTCACAGAAAGACAGATAGATACAGTCATCATATCCTAGCTATGCCAATCTTCATGTTGCGTTACAAGCTCGTGATGAGACTCCCTGCTGAAGTCTATCAGGTACCTTCTTCCTAACTACGTTACACTAAACTACCTATGTACAGCATGCATTATATCAGATTACAGAAAGGAAGAACATGCTTAGAGATCCCAGTCGGCCTTGCAAGCTAGTGCGGAAGGAAGAAGCAGAAGTGAGCTCTCATAGCTCCCTCAGCCTTTAATACCGACTAGGAAAGAGTTAAATATGACATCATCTTCGCCACCCCCTAGATTAGTCTATTGGTGGACCCACTTGTGGTGTCATCATACACACCTACTTGATTAATAATCAATGAGGCATTTGGCCTATATGCAGGACCGTGGATGTTTAGTAAATATGGCCAATGTTTTCTGTTCCTGTGGTTGAGGTCAGAGTAGTCCGATGGCCTTCTTTTAGGAACATGTTCTCAGTATCTGCGTGTATCCTCTGCTACACGCAGACCCTGAGATGCCTCTGCCTGCATCACAAAACCTCTATTTATTTTAAAGGCATAAACTGCGGACAAGCCTTTTACATAAAACTCAGGCCAAGTAACTGAGGCCTACTTAAATTATAACAATCCCCCCTAAAACGGCTTGACCCGCAGATCCCAGCATCTGAACCTCCCAGTACCTGGTTTCTTTTCTTTTATGTTTCACTTTTCGATGTTCGTGCTCACACAACTTCTCTGCTCTAGGCGATTACCCCTGGAAGACAGATAGCAAGACCTCTTGGTCTTCCTGTAACCAGGCTCTCTGGGGAGGCCCTACTTCTAAGTCCCTCTATACCACATGCTCAGCATTTGTGTCACTTACGTATCACTCACAAACTTGCATGACCACAGAAAAGTGAAACTCGTTTGGTTGTTACAAAACGGAGCAGTGCCAGGTGCCTTCTAAAAGAGCGCCTTTATACAATCAGCTCCATCACAGGTACTACTAAACCTATACCCGTAACTCTGTATATCCCTTAATTTAAACTATTGGTTCAGGAGATTGTTTATGAGGCACCAATCTCTGGACCAGGTTCATGTGTTTTACGTAATTTTAACCCGCAACCTCACCTGGATAATGATGCCTAAAGTTGTCATCCCCATCCAGACGACCAGTGGGTGTAGAAAGAACTTTGGAACTGCAGAGGCCCAGTCCGAGTGTCCCTGGAACATCACCGGAACCTTTGTCCACCAGGTCAGACTGGAACTCACCTGCTCATTTTTGTGTTCTACCTCGTGAAGATCACCTGTATCATGGTGAAATCTTACCTCTAACTTAGTGTACTGTTTGTTTAACCTTTGTAACAAAATGTGGTCGTCTTGGATCAAAACCTGTTCCCCTTTGTCCCATGTCGTGTTCTCTTTCAGGACGGGAACTACCCGTGAAACTTTGAACTTTAAATTTTTCTTACCAATTTGAAAAACAACGTCATCCAACCTGGATGACAGGATCCATATGGGATCTCCACTCACCCAATATGTTCCCCTTGGAAACTCCCCCTTATCGGAACAATTATGAGAATATACCTTGAATGTATCATTAGAACTTATGTTAAAAAACCAACCCTTTCCTTCAGCCACCGGAACTATCGGTTGGGCTTCAGGGTGGATCTTTTGAATGGTAGCCTCGCATTCTGCGTTATTGAGCCTGCAGGCTTCTTCACTAAATTTGACTTGCCCCGGCCACCGCAGGTACTTCTGCAAGAATTGCCCGCATGAGGACAACTCTACTTGCTTCACCTCCCCGTCTAGCACCAAAAAAGGTTGACCTCTCAGGTCCTGGTGTAAGACACGGGTTGAGGTGGGAACTAAGGAAGTGGCGGTGCCTAAAGGAATCTTGCACCGTTTCCCTTTGTTCACCCAAACATCTCGAAGCTGCCATGCAAAAGATCCTTCTCCAGAAAAATTAATATATCTCCCCTTGTCCAATCTCAGTTGGACAGGATCTTTAAGCGTCTCCCTGACAAAATATGCCCCCAACTGTCCTGATTGGACCTCTTCCCCCCTTACGTCCTGAGGCACAATATGTACCTGAGGTCGGGAAGACTGTACTCTCTGCAATCTTTCAATTAAGAGTACCTCTTCACTTACCCACCTAGCATGAGGATAAGCGGCTGCATATGGACTGTGTAATATCGTCCCCTGTTGTGACCCGTGTAGTGTGGATGGGGTTCCCTGTGTTGGCTTTCCCTCCCCCGGGACCGCTCTCCCCACCCTCTTTGTCACCTGGAAATGTGGCTTGATCTCGATTTTTAATTCTTGTTTCGAGAACCACCCACCCTCGGCTTTCCAGCCTTTACGTGTGTATAGTTGTTTCAGAGGCACTCTCTGTTGGTAGTTCCAGAGTGTGATGTTGTCCCCCGCGTCTCTCCGGCAGGAGAATTGACGCCTCCTACTCGTTCCTCTCCAACCTGGAACCATCTCACTCTGCATAACCAAGACAAGGTACCCCTGAATCACACACTCCACCTTTTGCACGTACCCATTGTACTGCAATGTACCTTTTAACAAACCTTTGGATCGGTGCGTCGATTCTGGGAGTGTGGTACTCAATAGCAGATTTACACTGCCTTTCCAGTCACCCTGCCAGCACACCTGACCTTTCAGACCTTTCACCCACATTGTGCCATGAAATTCGTTTCCTCCTGGCACAAGTGCTCTTTTCCTCCATCCCTGCTTGGTCCATCTGTGCCAATCAGAGGGAGGGGTGAAAGGATCAGTACCTTTGTCACCCAACATCAACATGTTTGGGCCTTGTATTCTCATTAATCCCTTATTATACATGAGAATGTCCTCTCTTCGTTCTCCTAGGACGAAATGGCAACCTAGGATCACCATCAGCACGGTACTCTTCATTATGAAAGCACCACCTTGGGAAAGAAAAACATTAGCAATTTGCACTATGCTTTGCTCAGTCAGTTTTTTTAGACGTTTTCCGATCTCAGGAACCTCGGTTTTTAGTCTCTTTCCAATTTCAGAAATCTCGTGTTTTAGTCTCTTTCCAATTTCAGGAATCTCGTGTTTTTTCAAACTTAGATTGGCATCTCGAACCTTTCGCTTATCCGACTGACATCTCCATCTTTGCTGCCAGCACTGCAGCTGTCTCGATTCCATATTGCCCAACTCCTGAAATCGAAATACAAACAAATCAATTCTTATTAATGATTTGGGATTCGCCCTGCGGCTTGTACTCTGTACACTTTAAATTGATCAATATATATCGTAATTGATCTCATTGCGTTATGGTTCTCATGAACTCTGTTTACTCTTTTTGGTAGATTGGAGTTAAACTTCACCCCCCTACCTCAGTACTATCCTCAGTACTTACCTGTTTAAAATATACTCCCGCGGGCTTCACCTTTGGAAGCTCTCACCTCATTGCAGCTCACTCCACATCCCCCCTTATCTGTCCATGTGCGGCCGTCGCATGCACAGATTACGGATGCCACACCTGATGCTGCTTTGTAGGTGAGCCTGCAATGCTCTTACTCATTATCGCATTTACTTATCTAGAACTTCATCGCGATACCAGCTCTGCTAGAAGTTCTGTGTGTTGTACCCTCTGATCAATGTTTGCCGTGCCACTACCTAGACTACCCAAAAAAATGGCTGCCTCCCTGTAGGAAGGAGCACTTTGCACTTAAACTACACAGGGTGCAGGGCTAAGCATAACAGCGTCGCATGCCTGTATGCAGATCCCTGAATGCCCACATGGTAGGTAGTCACATGGCAAACAGCGTACTGATACACTGTCACTCTGTACATGGCAATTCTATCATCTGTATAATTGCCCCATGAACTGCGGTCAGTTTTTGTTCTTTGTGCTACAATTGATAGGAGCTGGAAAAAACATATTTGACCAATCAGTGGACGAAAAAAAACGCACAAAAAATAACAGCCCCAGCCCAGCATAGACCTCTCAGTCAAGCTCTGGCCCTGTCCACGACAAAAACCGGAAAAAAACGTTACCGCTCTGCAGCAGCGGCGACGGAAACCCGGATTGGTTAACTCCCTTTTTTCCAACTCCGGCACCCCCCTGATGCACTGTCCCCCCTATACTCTATTGGGAACTCATGCTGCACCATCCATTAAGGTGCCCCACTTACAGGAATAATCCCGTAAGCAACTCAGTACAGACACTTTCCTGACCTGCACTGCTACGTGTGTCCCTGCACCTAGCTGGGACACTTTTCCTATCCGTGCTCCTGCTAATCTTACAGTAATAGCTTGGTGCACGTATCCTGGCATTCCTTTCCATGGACTCAGGGAAAACCTCTGGGGAAATACTTCGAGAACCGAGACACACAGTAGCATGTCTCTGTATTTCTACCCCCCTCCCTTACAGCTGCTCTGCCCGGAGCCGCGAGCACAGCCTGACGTGACGTGGATCCCCCAGCCCCTCCTCCCCCCTGCCATGACGTGTGGGGGCCATGACTCTCGGGGGCGGGCTCTCTCCACTGCCGCCATTTTGAGTCCTGGACTGCCAGCTAAGATGGCTGCTCCCATAGCAGCCTCTCGTTCCTATACCTTAGGAGAGAAAACAAACTCACACAACATACATTTAATGCACAATTACACAGCATCGATACATAATGCAGAGAAAAACAAAAAAACAGCATTTCGCCACATACATTCCTGGATGTCCGTAAAAACCGGACCGAAATCCTTTTTCCCAGCTATCACCCCGGGACATGGAAAACTCCCTCTCTACACTAATCATCTGCAGCTTATCTCAGCCATAACTCAGAACTACGAAAGCGCGCAGCATAACTCCAAACCACATTAACAGCTAGTACTTCTGAGACGAACAACAGACGGACTGGCTACACAACATGAAACAGATGCCGACATTTAGCAACCTTTTAGCAGCACTGACTGGAAATGCGAGAAACTTGCAGAACATCTCACAAACAGAAAGAACGCGCCAGAGTACAGTCGCACTCCACCCATTATCTCAGCTGTAGCTATAACTTACTTTTACAGCGACCCAGAGGCATGGCTGTGTATTCCTGTCTCCCACTCGCTTTCCTCTCTATCCCCTCTCCCTCCCATCCAGCCCCAACAGACTAAAGCACCGCTGGCTTATCTCCTGCTGCGGGGGACCCCCCCCTGCTCTATCTGGACGTTTTTCCCAGCCTCTGTAGAGACGGGGAGAGAAGAGAAGAGAAAAAAAAAAAGGAACCTCTGCAACACAGGAACTTTGAATCCTAAGAAAAAATCAAAACACATAAACTCTGAAAACAGCACTATGCATTTACAAGATGAGAAGCCCGCAGCCTCCCCGCTGCAATTAACACAAAACACATTATCCCCTCCTCATACAATAAAGATAATGCAACATAACAACGTAAATCTTACGTGCCTTATCTGCAGACTCTTCGCAATTCATCAGCATTCCGCAACGGTTCTTCCACGAAACCGAATGGACCCCGGAATTTTCGACAGCGGATCGACCTCTCACAGCACGTTGCCAGCTGGCCACAGAGGCTTCCGTCCGATCCATATTTAGGCTGGTGACTACAGTGCACAATGCAGTCACAGTGTAACGTCCAAGAGTTTCGCCGCTGATTTCTCGAATTGCTGCCGTGTGCTTGGCTCCCGCACACTTTCCACACCACTTATCAGTATCAGCTTGATAAGCTTTACCGTCCGCTTCCGTCTATTCCGCTTGTTTTGCTGTGGATTATCTTGAAAACACCTTCGGCCCCCGGCCCCTGTCTGCTTGTACTGCTGGACAGTGTTCAATCAGGGTTTAAATCGGCACCATTGTTATAAACTGTTCTTATCACCTTGCTTCGACACCATCGTCTCACAGACTGTGAGATCACTTGACTCTCCACACAGCAAACAGGAGATAGACTTTCTCAGGCTTCTTCAATGTTTACGTTATTTATTCAAGTCACAGAAAGACAGATAGATACAGTCATCATATCCTAGCTATGCCAATCTTCATGTTGCGTTACAAGCTCGTGATGAGACTCCCTGCTGAAGTCTATCAGGTACCTTCTTCCTAACTACGTTACACTAAACTACCTATGTACAGCATGCATTATATCAGATTACAGAAAGGAAGAACATGCTTAGAGATCCCAGTCGGCCTTGCGAGCTAGTGCGGAAGGAAGAAGCAGAAGTGAGCTCTCATAGCTCCCTCAGCCTTTAATACCGACTAGGAAAGAGTTAAATATGACATTATCTTCGCCACCCCCTAGATTAGTCTATTGGTGGACCCACTTGTGGTGTCATCATACACACCTACTTGATTAATAATCAATGAGGCATTTGGCCTATATGCAGGACCGTGGATGTTTAGTAAATATGGCCAATGTTTTTTGTTCCTGTGGTTGAGGTCAGAGTAGTCCGATGGCCTTCTTTTAGGAACATGTTCTCAGTATCTGCGTGTATCCTCTGCTACACGCAGACCCTGAGATGCCTCTGCCTGCATCACAAAACCTCTATTTATTTTAAAGGCATACACTGCGGACAAGCCTTTTACATAAAACTCAGGCCAAGTAACTGAGGCCTACTTAAATTATAACAGTACTACTTCAAGGGAGGCAAAAAGATGGGCCTGCAATGATTATGTCATCATGATGCATCACTAAGAGTCTTTCAACCTAAGATATAGTCAGCGACATGATTGATTTCGACTTGCATTTAAATTTATTTTCTAATAAGTGTTATTAAAGATTGTGTACAAAATATAATATTTTATAAGAAATATGCTTGTAAGGCTTGGCAGGTTATGTCCCCAATCAGTACCTATGCCCCAATCTAATGCCGTGACTCTGAGTCTGGCCCATGGTCTTCACCTATAGACAAGTCCCCCTGTGTACAGGACACTATATTTGTCTCCTGCCTACGGTTACCCCCAGGTCTTAACGTGCAAAGCATACACACTGAAGTAGAGTGGACATTAACCCCCCAGAGCCCCACTGAGGCAAGTATCAACAGAGTTCAAAAGTTCACAAGTGTCAAACTGTAGTAATACCTTGGTGATGAGGATGAGGCCCACAATGGCGGCAGGCAGCACCATGACAGAGGATCCAAATAACAGGCAAGGTCAGTCCAGGCAGCAAGCAAGGATGTCCAGGTAACAAGCAAGGGTCGGTCCAGGCAGCAGGCAAGTGTATCCAGGTAACAAGCAAGGGTCGGTCCTGGCAGCAAGCAAGGGTATCCCGGTAACAAGCAGAGGTCAGTTCAGGCAGCAGTCAAGAATGGTCAGTAACAAGCCAAGGGTCAATTCCAGAAAACAACAATATAGCAAGAGTGCACACCCAGCAACTAGCCACAGCTATGCTATCACGGGTGATGACTGGGAACACTCATAATGTTTAAATACAACTCCAAACCAATCAGTGGCCGGCCACACTCCGCACATCCAATCAAAACGCAGTTCACCCTGCCTAAGTGTCAGCTGTAAGATCAGCTGACACTGTGCTGTCAGCTGACCGCAGTCAGCTGGCTACCATTTACCTTTGCGGAGAGCGTGCTCAGAACGCATCTTCTGCTTATCAGGAAGTGTGGCCTGTATCCCAGCCTGCACATCATCAGCGGGAAACAAGAACCGAGACCCGGAAGTAGAGTTCTCAGCCCGGCTCTCGGCGCAATCTGCACCAGACATAGATAAGTTCCTTACAATGCTGATCTGGGGCCAACAGCAAACAGCCTTTTATAACAGGACCATATAAATTATAACATATAGCAACGTAAACAATGCTAGATTAACAATTTTGAGACAATTTGCATTCATACTTCATGTAAAGTGTCTGCCACTTGAAATTAGATCAATCAAAATAACTTCCTGTCAGTTGTTATTGGTCCCATTTAAAGCTGTATTTAATTGCTTTAAATTTACTGTAAATGCAAGTAAAAATATTTGCATCTTACTGTCATTCACCATCTCTGCTTAATGCCTCTAATAGTGTATATTAAAACCAATATTGATTTTATAAAAAAAGTAATGCTTTTTTTTGTGTGTGTGTAGAGTAGGGATGATCAGTGATATGCAAATACTTCTGAATTTATGCAAATTTTTATGCAAATATATGCAGTTTAAAAATGGACCAATCAGTTTAAACCCAGGTTTAAATTTATTGGTCCATTTTCAAGCTGCTTATATTTGCATACAGATTTACACAAAGTTGCATCAACTTGGAAAAATGTGAATATCATTGATCAGCCCTAGTGGAGAGCAGTGATGGGGCTATCTGATTGCAGCAGCCCTGCACATTCACTGTCCACAAGAGTAAAACCAGGAACATTTGAATTAATGTAAGTCAATAGATATATATGGTAGATCAATAGATGGGACCAAGTACTCTCTTAGTAATAAATGGTCTGTTCCTTTGACACTTTCCTTGCATAATAAATGGTCTGTTCCTTTGACACTTTCCTTGCATATGGAATTTAAATTCCATATGAAATCCAACTTCCAAGACTCTGAACAAGTCTATTGTTATGCCTCGTCCCTCCAGTGTTCATGCCCAGCGCCTGATTGGCCCGCCCGCAGTGATGTTGCAGCAGCAGGTATGACTCTATGTAACTCTGCCCACCCATGGTGCCATGCTGGGGTTGATGGACAAACTGTCTGCAGCCACTGCAGTCCTACTGAGTGTGCCTTGTGCTTATGTCATCTTGTGATGACGTCAGTCCCAGTTTGAGTGTCTACCATCTATAAGAAGAGCTGAGCCTCTGCCACAAGGGTGGTGATAATTGGAACAAATGGAAAGAGAGCAAGGATGTGCCAGCCTGGATGCTACAGCCAAGCCCAGGGATTGGAGGGTGGAACTGGATGAATTCAGTCAAGAAGACAGAAGGAAGCACACAGACAGTGTGATGTCCTGCTAGAGGAGAGTGACTGTTTAAGTTAGCAACTGGCAAGCAGCCAGCAGGAGGTTGGGAATGGGGTCATTGGGTTGATTCAAATTGAGATGCAGAAAGCAGGCTGAAAAAGAACTGTGGTATAAGAGAAGTACGGGGCAACTTAAAGGGAAGGTCCGAGGTGCATAAAAAGCAAAAATCTACTTACCTCAGGCTTCCTCTAGCTCCTTGCAGCCGTCCTGTGCCCTCGCCGCAGCTCTGCTCCCCACCGGTGGCCCAGGATCCCCTCTGGTACAAAAGGCCTACTTGCGCTCCACCGTGTTGCTCACGTAGTCGCGCTGACATCATCCGGACTGTACTGTGCAAGCGCAGTAGTTCTGTGCTTGCGCACTACATTCCAGATGATGTCAGGGTGACTCGATGAGCCGCATGCTGGAGCGTAAGTAGGTGAGATCGGCATCTGCACCGGAGGAGACCAGGAGCCACCGGAGCTGCAGCAAGGGCACAAGACGGCTGCCAGGGGCTGTAGGAATCCCCAGGTAAGTCAATTTTTGCTTTTTTGCTCCTTGGACCTTCCATTTAGCTTGGACTATTAAGTTAGATAATAGAAGAGCAACATTGACTGAAATAACCACTCGTTACAACCGAGGTATGCAGCAAAGCATTTGGGAAGCCACAACACGCACAACCTTGAGGCGGATGGGCTACAACAGCAGAAGTACCGGGTACCACTCATCTCCACTACAAATAGGAAAAAGAGGCTACAATTTGCATGAGCTCACCAAAATTGGACAGTTGAAGACTGGAAAAATGTTGCCTGGTCTGATGAGTCTCGATAGAGTCAGAATTTGGTGTAAACAGAATGAGAACATGGATCTATCATGCCTTGTTACCAATGTGCAGGCTGGTGGTGGTGGTGTAATGGTGTGGGGTATGTTTTCTTGGCACACTTTAGTGCCAATTGGGCATCGTTTAAATGCCACAGGCTACCTGAGCATTGTTTCTGACCATGTCCATCCCTTCATGACCACCATATACCCATCCTCTGATGGCTACTTCCAGCAGGATAATGCACCATGTCACAAAGCTCGAATCATTTCAAATTGGTTTCTTGAACATGACAACTGTACTAAAATGGCCTCCACAGTCACCAGATCTCAACCCAATGGAGCATCTTTGGGATGTGATGGAACGGGAGCTTTGTGCCCTGGATGTGCATCCCACAAATCTCCATTAACTGCAAGATGCTATCCTATCAATATGGGCTAACATTTCTAAAGAATGCTTTCAGCACCTTGTTGAATCAATGCCACCAAGAATTAAGGCAGTTCTGAAGGCGAAAGGGGGACAAACACCGTATTAGTATGGTGTTCCTAATAATCCTTTAGGTGAGTGTACACTACATCATACCTACATAGACATAAGACTATGGTAGGGATTAGATTGTGAGCCCCTCTGAGGGACAGTTAGTGACAAGACAATATACTTTGTACAGTGCTGCATAAGATGTTGGCACTATATAAGTACTAAATAATAATAATAATACAATGTGAAATTTCAAGTATTTTCTTGCTTGCTGGGAACTTTTTTTTGACAAGGTGTGAAAAAACAAGTATATATTACTATTATTATATAAGGCACCATATAAAATGGGCACAGGGTGAAGTTGATAGTGGGTACTGCCATAGAGATTAATGTAATGCCATGATCAGGCTGACCAGCACCCAATAAAATAGTGGGCCATAGGGCCAACTGCTATGCAAAGTGCGGCTAAAAATAGCTTGTAGCTGCACTTTGAATAGTGGACGACCCCAACTCCAAAATAAACTAGGCTGGTACTCTTTCCTACCGGTCAGAGCAGCTAATCACGGCAATTTCCATCTGTATGATGGTGGCTCTTTTACTAGGGTGCCTCCGGCACCCTTTTTAACTGATCTAACATTGGTGTAATGATTGACGGCATCCTTTTTAGCTGATTCAGTGAAAACCTCTCCTTTTAAAGGAACCTTAGGTGACAAAAATAAAAAGAGTTTAACCTACCTGGGGCTTCTACTGACCCCCTGCAGACGTCCTGTGCCCGTGCCGATCCTCCGTCCCCCGATCCTCCGTTCCCCCGCAGCGAGCCAGTTTCAATTCATCAGTCGGCATGCCACTTCATGGCCCTGGTTGCACGTGTCCTCGTTCATGTCACTGTCCTGAACATGCGCAGTATGAGAAAATCTCGTACTGTGCGCGTACAGTGGCGTGAGCAAGGACATGCATGGCCAGGGCTGCATAGATGCAGTGGCCCGCCTACAGGTCAGTCGGTGGAAATGAAACTGGCTCATTGTGGGGGATCAGAGGATCGGTTTGTCCCTGCATGGGCACAGGACGTCTGCATGGGTCGGTAGAAGCCCCAGGTACATTAAAGTTTTTTTTTCTTTTATCAATTATGGTTTCCTTTAAAGAGAGTCTGAAGCAAGAATAAATCTTGCTTCAGACCTCATAGATAGCAGGGGCATGTGTGCCCCTGCTAAAACGCTGCTATCCCGCGGCTTAACGGGGGTCCCTTCACCCCCAAATCCCCCTCCGTGCAGCGGGGGAGCGCTTTCGCATTGGGGCAGGGCTAACCGCCGCAGCCCTGCCCCACGCGCGTCTGTCTGCGCGTATCTCCGCCTCTCCCCCGCCCCTCTCAGTCTTCCTTCACTGAGAGGGGCGGGGGAGAGGCGGTGATGCGCCGCTGATAGATGCACTGTGAGGCAGGGCTGCAGCCGTTAGCCCTGCCTCCAGCAGCAGCAAAATCTACGACCAATTTGGTCGCTGATTTTGCGGGGGGGGGGGGGGGGGGTTGGGGGTGAAGGGACCCCCGTTTAGCCACGGGATAGCGGCGTTTTAGCAGGGGCAACTATGAGCTCTGAAGCGAGAATTATTCTCGCTTCAGTGTCTCTTTAAGCAAACTTAGGAGAAAAGTTAATTGAATAGAGGCCAAGGCGCCTTATGGCCACACTGACCAAGAAAGGAGGATATTTTTTAATGAAAAATTACGACATTCTGTTTGTTTTTATGATGCTACTTTACTGAGAGCTAAAATATCTGAAGTACATGAAAAGTAAACGTGCACTTTAAATAAAGGCTTTTGTTTTGCAATCCTGAATGCACCACTTTCGAATGTAACCTTTATCAAACATGGATTATTTGGACAAATATACTCTGCATCAATTAATATCAGAAAAGAGGCTATGAAAGGTAAGCTGTCAAATCTACTACAGCACGGAATGAACTATGGCTTTACATAGAATCTGGGAGAACCACTTTCTGACACTGTAATAATTTTGTACAAAAACAAGAGTCACTTTAAAACACTAAAATTATACCAGAGAACGTTTGCCATTATTGAAATGTCATCCAGTTGCATGGCTTTCTGTTGTCTACAATGCTCTCAGTTTTATAATAATGGTTATTTATTTTGTTTTTGTACCCTTTTCTCCTAGAGGTTCATTATATGAAGTGTTCCATCAGGTCTGTACACACTTGTGAAGCTAGGGCAGATGTTTTATAATCATGCAAACATATTGTTTTCAAAGCCATCAAGCCTTGAATGGGCCCAAACACATTAGTGCTGAAATAAGTGTTGTTCCCATAGATAAACACAATGGAGGTGTTTGCTGGCTTTGCCGATCCTGTGCCATGAGAAAGGAAATGATACACTTGCAGCAGAAAAAATAAAGATGGATTGTTAATCTCAAAATAATAATACAGTGGGTGTTTCTCTTTGTTGCTTTGATCCCTTTGCAATAAGACAGTAATAAATTAATTGGCTTCTAGGCAAGCTCTTGTGTCGAGAGGACATTAATTAACCATTTCATTTTGTAGCTGCAGTGTGGTTCTGTGATCACACTAATCTTAGTCATCCCACTGCAACAGTCAACTGACATGGAACAAGGATCTAACAGGAACCTCTATGAGCGAAGCAGTTAATAGTAGTGCAAGCTAATTTGGATGGGGCTATACTTTGATTGTAAATTTACTGGTTACACAATATCCTATGCACAGCCTGTAAAACTAGGGTGTAATGATATACAGTAAGAGTAGGTTCACACTTGTTTTAAAAACTTATCCGTGGCTCTGTTCTTTGGCCCTGACCAAAAACGGAACCACGGATACCAATGTTAAAAATAGCAGCCTTCTTCACTCAAAGAAAAAACAACAAAAAAACAATCCGTCTGCGTTCAGGGGGATTCGTTTTAAAAACCTGATGGTCCGGATGGTCCGGATTTGCAGCATTTTCACGGACCACACATGGATACGGATACACGGAGGGGTAGTGGAGGGCAGTGCAAAAACGGATCTTCCTCTACGCAGGCTATTCTGGCACACAAAACGGAGGGAGATCTGCATTGCCTTCTGCGTGCTCCTCCCTTTCACGTCACTCCAATAGGTGTCCCCCAGGTAGCTTGAGGGGGTAGCAGCCACGACGGGGGGTAGCGGGAATAGCAGTGGGTAGTGGGGTCGCCCCCCTCCCTCACCTGGGTGCACGTCATACGCTGGAGTTTGTGATCCCATTCATTATACTGAATGGGATCGTGTGCTGAATCGCCCGAAATGCAGCAAACCATGCGCGGCGATTCAGCTGTTAGGCTAGAGTGATATTATTGTGTTACTGATAGATTAGTGTATAAAGTAACACATTAGTGACATTGTTATTAAGTTAGCTGAATATTGATTGGTTGATTAGTGTTTGGTTATGAATAATGTAATTAGTGATATGGCATATTGGTGTTATTATTATTATTATTTTAGCCTTAATGTACTAGTGTTTACATTTGTTAACGCTTTGTTTAACACTTTTGGTGATTGTGGTTAGTAAGTAGCATATTACATCCAGGTTATTAATGGCTTAGTGTTAGGTTAATTGATTATTGATTAGCTTTTGGTCTCATTATTAGCTACTCGTATGCGTCTTCCATGTATTTTTATAAGCCTTAGGTAATTGGTGCTATTTATCAATGTTTTATTAACTTTTCTATTAGGTTCATATAAGTGTTTTGTGTTAATCAGACTTCATTAGCTACTGCTATCCATTACGCTAGGATAAAATGGCAAGGAAATACTACACTATGAAAGAGGTCTATGCACTTTATGCTTAAACTATGAGCATTGTGTCTAAGATAAGAAATTATTCACTGTTTTAGTGTCCAGTAAAATAGAAAACAATAGCAATATCAATCAGTCTCCTTCACTTGAAAAAAGAGTAACATTCAAGCAAAGATGCCACAGAATCAGGCAAATGCTGACATCTATGATGTCCAGCACAAGCATAAGTTTTCTCATAGGAGATAATTTTTCATCTTCTGCTCACATAACTTTTTAGCACTCTGCAATTGAAAACTTACCAAAAAGTACATAAAGAAGTAATGTTGAAATTATTCAGAGTATTTTCTTGCTTGCTGCTGATGCTGGCTTGAAAGGCATGTTATTGGTACAATGTGAAAATTCACCTAGTAGAAAACTTGAATTGAATTGGCCTAGATGATATACGTTAAGAAGATGATTGGAGGCGCCCCACAGGATCACAGTACCCTCTTCCTTTCTTTTTAGCAAACAACCTTTGCAGCTGTGTCAAGGATAAATCCCTTCTTCATCCACAGAAAAATGTCAAATAGTGCCACAGCGCCAGGAATTACGTTGCCATTTGAGCACAGATATTCCAATCCACCTCCAGAGATCCCTCCTATGTCGTGGGTGCCTGTATAACAGCTCTGTGCATCCCAGGAAAAGAAAAAACGGGGATTCTCTCAGTGGATAAAGTTCAGGCAAATGTATTCAAGGATAAGCATAAAAACAGTTTGTAAATATCACTCACATTACTAGGGTCCTCAGGGCCGGATTTGTACTTTTTACCGCCCAAGGCCAACTATACCGTCTGTATGGTTGTTATCTTTGCGTGCCCCAATGAGAATTTTCCTTACTTTCCATTATTGGGGTCACAGACAATAACTATTTTAGTAATACACATAGAGATTATAAATTATGTTTTCCTTAAGAACTGTTATGTTTGCCATCTCGTTAATGATGGATCCATTGTGTCACCATGAGAGTTAGGCTGATATGTACCTGCAGGATTGAGCTTACAGGACTTGCAGGGATGACACAAGTACAGGACAGAGAGTTCAAAGGTTAAAGCTGTCTTTGTAGATAGGGATGGCTGCATAGAACAGCTTTACTGCCCCTCACTGAGCCGCCCCTAAATTTCTGGTGCCCTAGGCCATGGCCTATGTGGCCTTGCCAGAAATCCGGCCCTGAGGGTCCTATGCCATTTAGGACCCTCTCCGACTAGTTCGCGTCCCACCCTAGTTTCGGCCTCTCGCCGTCATCGGGGGATACTGCTAGTTTGCTTCCCACCCTTGTGGTACTAAATAAGCAGTAACGATCTCTGGTGCATAGCCCGCTCTCGTCCCGACTAGTTTCGGTCTCTCGCCGTCATCAGGGGATACTGTTGATGGCGAGAGGCCGAAACTAGTCAGGATGAGAGCGGGCTATGCACCAGAGATCGTTACTGCTTATTTAGCACTCCAAGGGTGGGAAGCAAACTAGCTGGAGAGAGGACCCTCGTGATGTGAGTGATATTTACAAACCTGTTTTTATGCTTATCCTTGAATACATTTGTCTGAACTTTATCCACTGAGAGAATCCCTCTTTTTCTTTTCCTGGGATGCACGGAGCTGTTATACAGGCACCCATGACATAGGAGGGATCTCTGGAGGTGGATTGGAATATCTGTGCTCAAATGGCAACGGAATTCCTAGAGCTGTGGCACTATTTGACATTTCTCTGTAGATAATATATGTAAACTAACACCCGGGATGATATCCCACCAGAAATAGTATTCCCTAGATTGAGATGACCCAGACTTGAGGTTTGGTAATTGGCCCAACAAGATTGAGCATTGGTAAAAGGGACAAGTGTGTCCACTTTGAGAGTTTTGGCAATGTAAAGCTGCAGAGTATGTTGCAGAGTATCAGAGGCACATTATAGGTTGTGATAGTTTCTGTGCCAGGATTTCCATGCCTTTGCAGAGGTGTCAGGAGGATAGGCTAAATCTTATCCAACTTGTGTTCAGAAAAAAGGAAAAGAGAAAGGAGACCACTGAGAAAGACTACAAGGGGAAACAAGCAAAATAAGTTTGTTTGCAGAAAGGATTTTTAATCTTGATCGGAATGTTGAAATCACCCATAATGCTAAAAGTGATGTCAGTACTGGAGAAGCCATGCAGGTTGATGCATAACTACAATTCGAAAATGGGAGTGAGTGTAAAGCCAGACAGAGTGGACTTCCAATAAGGAGAGAGAGCGAAAGAGAGTGAGTGTGTGTGTGAGAGAGAGAGAGAGAGAGAGAGAGAGAGAGAGAGAGAGGGGTGTGTATAAGGTTCCCTGGGCCTTTGCCCAACACTATGAAGGAGCCAATGTCTTATAAGTGTTCATCTGACTGGAAAGATGGTACACTGAGTATGAGCTCCTCACTCACACTTCTATTTTGCCAGCATGCACATGCATTCTTCATGACTGGCTATTGGCTGTGTATTGATTACATATTCCTCTTCTTTATCTGAAAGCTGCCTACATATACCAGAACAGCTGTACCTGCAGCTTCATGCTTGTCTGACAGCTTTCTGCAATTCACCTACATGACCCCTACTGCCCCTGCTACTTTTGGTTGTGTGCTGAGATAACTTAGACTGGCATCCACTGTGATTGGCAATAAATATACATACATGGAGTGTGATCTGTGATGCAGCAGAAGCTGAGAACAGACCACCGCAAATCATCAATTCAGACCTTGTGTGCAGTTCTTTTCATAAGACAAATTTAGCAAATTATAATTGTATAATTGTTGATGTTAGATGATAAATTTGATATTAATTTTACATCTGTTCTAGTAATACATTAATTATGGCTGGAAGATGAAAAATAAATCATTGGTATTGTTTTTTAATGCAATTTTCTTGGAAAAGAAGGAAAAATAAAGACCCATCACATTTGAAAATAAAATTGCTCCATAATTTTAATCAACCTAATAAGGCAGAGTCAGCCATGTAATTCAGTTCCCTGGTCAATAGACGCTCCTTCAGTAATCAGTTTCTTAACATAGCTACAGTTTATTTCACGTGCAAGATTTTCATTGGTACATTTTTACAGAAATGTTTAAATCAGTCTATTTTTTTTCTTTTAATCAAAGCTGTTGATTACCTATTTTGATATGCTAAGCTTTCTATCTAACCATGTCTTGCCTTCATTAGAGGACATTCAAACATGTGCATTTTGGCATAACATGGTTTACAAAGCAATCTGAGTCGAGACGTTTTAAGGAAGTTCATCATGTGCACTTTACTATCAGATTTGGGCATTGTTCGAGCCAGAATATAATTGTGTCTGTGGTATGGGCAGTAAGGCAGGGGTCACACTTGTTTGTTTTCAGTAGGAGGGCTTTGGGGTCTCTTTTAGCCCCCTACACTTTCCTAGTGTTTTTGGGTCACCCTCAGCTTGGGTATTCTGTTGTTCTAGTCCAAGCCCCTATCCCATTAAGCCATACCAATCCCTGCCATGCACTAAGGAGGACCAATAGTCTGAAACAGGCTGTCTGCATGTTGGCTTGTGGCTCTGTAAATTTTATAAGCTATAGGCTGGCTATATACCAGCGGTTCTGGATGTAAGCCTGGCTTCAGGGGTCTAAAGAGATAATTTGCATATTCAGTAGTGATGCATTGTGGGAGAACATAGTCGTTCAGTTAATGCTGAATTATCACAGATACCTTCTGAGAAGGCAAACTGCACTGAGCGTTGGCTTTTTAGTAGTAGAGCTTTTTGGTATTTTTTAGTCCGCTATACTTTCATAGTAGTTTTGGGTCACCCGAGCTGCTTGGGTACTCTGTTGTTTGTTTTTGTATGCATATTCCCACAGGGCAGACACTGAGAACTCATGTTAATTAACAGGTTAGTTTACACTTGTTTTTCGCATGCAGAAAAAAAACCTGGCCACCCTGCAGCATTTTCTATGTAACTTACAGTAGCTGCTGTGCAAAAACGTGCAGTTTTTCTGCATACGAGTGTATCTGTGTGCAGAAAATGCATTCGGAATAAGTGTGACCCCGTCTTCTTGAGTAAGAAACAAAATAAAGAGTCAAGTCTAGAATGAAGCACATGGTGGAAGGAAAAAAGAGAGGGTTGCACAGAGGCCAAGCAGAGCATCGGGGAAGGGGGGGGGGGGGGATTTGGGTTGAGATGTGAAGGTGCTGATGTTATAGAGACCCATAACAAAGTGCAGGGGGGGGGGGCTACCATTATATTGAAACACACAGTGTGATGTTAAGGTTAGAGTAAAACACAGGTGGGAGGTGAGGCTATAGTGAAGTATGGTGGTTTATGGAGGGAATAAAGTGGAATATAGGTTAAAGCTAGAGTTAGGTAAAAATTCAGGGATAGTATAAAGTGAAAAAAAGGTGAGTTATAGGTGAATTAGAGGGTTCAGGGTAAGGTTAGAGCTGGTGAAGAAAGCTTAAAGTAAACCGGGGCCAGTTGCAGAAGCTGCAGGCAGCGGAGGACAGCGGTGAGGGAGTGATCAGGCCGGAGGGGGCTAAAGGAAACGCCAGCTACCCAGGTATGTATACATTTTTTATTTTGTTTTTATTCAATTCATTTGTCAATGATACATGCACTCTCTTAACTGTCTTTAGTGTGCTAAAGTTCCATGGGTTTGATGCAAAAATCTTACAATAAGCTCAGTGTTCTCCCCAGGCTCTTTTAGCCGGGTGCTCCACCCGGCTAGTTTTGGTGAGCACCCGGCTGTCACCGACTCACCACCTCCTATGCTGTAAGCAGAGTTGCGCACAGACGCATTCTCTCATATTGCCCCACCCGGCTACTTTTTCATGCCACCCCGCTACTTTTTCATGCCACCCGGCTGGAAAAAATTTCTGGGGAGAACACTGAAGCTGTATTACTGACAATGCTGTAGCTTACTGTATGCGAAATATAAGGAATGTGGCATTTACCTCTAGTGTAATGTGGTGCAATATGAGTAAGTCCTGCTAGTGGTCAGCTGAGCTAACTTGTTCAGTGGCCGTAGCTTAAAGAGACACTGAAGCGAGAAAAAAATTATGATATAATGAATTGGTTGTGTAGTACAGCTAAGAAATAAAGCATTAGGAGCAGAGACATAAGTCTAATATTTGTTTCCAGTACAGGAAGAGTTAAGAAACTCCAGTTGTTATCTATACAAATAGCCATTGAGCTCTACCACTTTTAAAGTCGCAGAGAGCTCTGACTTCTGATGTTTTTTTATCTCAACTGTATTGTTTTTTTTCTTTTGCAGGGAACAGTTCAGGACAGGTCAAAAGTTCACTGCCTGTTCTGTAAAAACATTTAGAATGCTGAGTAGGGTGTAAATTGCAAATATTAGACCATGATGCAATGTTATAAAAAAGCTGTAAAACTGGAATTAAAAATATGAGAATATATTTTGTTCTAGTAATTATCTGTACTACACAACCAATTCATTATATCATATTTTTTTTTTTCCGCTTCAGTGTCTCTTTAAAAAGCTTTCCATGGTGCTAATATATCTAGCTCCCTGGAAACAGAAAAAATGTGCATGTTCCCTCCCCCTTCAAGAGTTGTAAGGTAAGTGGCAGAGGAATATGGCTCTGAGACAAGTGTATATATAAAAAAGGCACATATTAATTTGGGTGCCAGGTATCACCATTAATATCACTGTTAACATGATATTTAAATTTAAATGACGGCTTAGCGTTTGGAATATGTATGTTGCTATTTCCATCCCTCCCTAATGCTAACCTGCTACCTTATCCTTTAACCTAACTTCCCTACACATGCCCAACACTCGATCAAGAAAAAATAATTGATTTTCCCATTTTTTCAATATAAATCAGATCGGACATGTTGGAAAAATCTTTATATTTGATCTAATGGATTAATCAAACAAAATGATCTAATCCCCAAAAAATGAAAAAAATTGTACCATGTATGGGCACCATAACACTAACCTCACTTATACTTATGCCTAACGCTATAGCCTAGTTCCGCAGCTAATACCATTACATTGCAGCTGAAATTGGTAATCGGTTTGTTTTTTTGACGGAAAGCCAATTAACTTATCTGTATGTTTTTGAGATGTGGGAAAAAACTGGAATGCTCGCAGGAAACCCACTCAAAAACAAAGTCCAATTTAACCTCCTTGGCAGTAGCCCCGAGTCAGGCCTGGGGTGGAAAAAAGAAGCCAGGAGAGGTAATCCCGAATCTGACTTGGGGTAGCCGCTGGGAGGTGTATGTAGAGCCTGCACACAGTGGACATTTGTAACGCCCCTCCTCCGTGATCCAGATGCTGGCAGCCATTCTTCTTCCTGTCCTCAGAGGCTCTTGATCCCTCTGGTGAAATTGCCATCTCTCCTTATGATTTATAGGGGTGTATGAACAATACAAGAAAAAACCACCAAGAACCGCACCAAACTGATAAGGCCAAAATATAAATCACATCTTTATTTGAAAAGTTACATAAAAACACTTAGCCACTTGCCGACCAGGGCTGTATTGGCTGATCTGTGCTGCGTGGGCTCTCCAGCCCGCAGCACAGATCAGTATTATGGCAGGGCGATCAGACTTCCCCCCTTTTTTCCCCACTAGGGGGGGTCTGATCGCCGCCGGCCATCTGCGTTTTGCGGGGGGGGGGGGGGGGGAGGCTCCTCAAAGCCCCCCTCCGCAGCCATTTCCGCCCTCTGCCTCCTTACCTCCCTCCCCCCCTCTCTCCGTAATGCACAGGACGGAGTTCCGTCCTGCGCATTAAAGGATAGGCTTCCGCCTATCAGATGCCGGCGATCCCCGGCCAATCAGAGGCCGGGGATCGCCGATCTGCCTTACGGCGCTGCTGCGCAGCAGCGCCGTATGATGTAAACAGCGGGGATTTCTTCCCCGCGTGTTTACATTTTGCCGGCGAGCCGCGATCGGCGGCTCTCCGGCTGTTCACGGAGACACCCTCCGTGAACTGACATGGAAAGGCTGCTCGATCGAGCGGCCGTTTCCATGGTAACCCGCAGATGACCAGTTTACGCCGATCGGCGTTAGCTGGTCGTCAAGAGGTTAAAATCAAACATGTCTGGAGGTAGGGCACATATATATCAATATTATATCAAAAAATAACAATCTTAACAGGGCCCTCAAAGAGGGAATAAAGTGTCACAGTGCTAGTGCATAGTGTAAAAAATAAATATATTGCCATAGGCAAAGGCACATTTAACAATAAATAGTGAAACTAACAGCCATGGCTTTATTTTTCACATATTGCATCCTAAATAAGTTCCATATCATTCATCTCTGGATTGTTCATCATATCAATTTTAATCTGTAGCTTTGAGCTGAAAGTTTAGTTATACTGATATATAACGTGATTCCACTCAACAATTTATTCTTCTATCTGTGGGTTTTAAGAACAATTGTCTAATGAGCATTTTCTTGTTCTTTTTGTCATCCAAGATCTTGTTAAGAACTTCTGAAGATTTAGACAAAAGGTTATTGTATGAGTCACAACTCCCTTTCCTGCAGTAAGAAATACAATATGAACTGTCATACAAAGCATGAAATCCTTTCAGTTGAGAACCTAATTAATCTAGATAAATATAAAGGTAAAAGAGTTAAGTATTGTCTAATGTTAAATTATTCTTCTGAAAGTTAAAATGTACAATTGTGAGTTGCAGTGTGCTGTTTAGTCAATGTACTTCACCTATCCTACTTAATTAAAATGAATGAACAAATAAGTATATAAGTAAAACTACATATGTAAGAAAATCAAAACATCTCATCAAAAATTATTAAACATTGTTTAACTTTTCATAGACTAACAGAAATTGGAATACTTACACATAATAATATAAATGAATAATCAAATGTATGTGGATTATTTTATGGAAAAAAATAAAGCTGGATACCTACTGTAACATATGAACGTGCAGCACATGATGCAAATGGCAACTGTTCTACATGGGAGGAGGACATGTGACCCAATGTGGGGTTCATTTATTGGGCACTAGAGATTGGCTATACAGTAGCAAGGGCACAGGTTATTGAGATGTATGCACCCCGTCTTTAAATTCAGTGCAGGGGTTGAAGAAATTATTGGATAAGGTAAGATATGGCCATTAACGATACAATTTGCTGAACGATTGTTCATTTCCAAACATTTGCATGATCGATTGGAGATGATAGTTAGGGACCACAAATGAGAACATTCCCTAACCAAGCTAAATGGATTAATGAAATAGATTCGATTTTTTGATCAAATCAAATTGGATAGTCTCTTGTATCCATGGTATGGCCACCTTTAGTATGGTTAGGATTAGGGGATGGGGAAGTTAGTTTTATTGGTAAGGATTAGAGATGTCGCGAACCGCCGATTTTCGGTTCGCGAACCAGGTTCACGAACTTCCGCGGAAGGTTCAGTTCGCGGAAAAGTTCGCGAACCGCAATAGACTTCAATGGGGAGGCGAACTTTGAAAAATAGAAAAAATTATGCTGGCCACAAAAGTGATGGAAAAGATGTTTCAAGGGGTCTAACACCTGGAGGGGGGCATGGCGGAGTGGTATACATGCCAAAAGTCCCGGGGAAAAATCTGGATGTAACGCAAAGCAGCGTTTTAAGGGCAGAAATCACATTGAATGCTAAATTGCAGGCCTAACGTGCTTTCAAACATCTTGCATGTGTATACATCAATCAGGGAGTGTAATTAGAGTACTGCTTCACACTGACACACCAAACTCACTGTGTAACGCACCACAAATAGCTGTTTGTTGTGTGTTGTGACGGCCGTGCTGGACTTTTCAACATGGTGAAATTGCTTTTCCTCACTCAGTGATGTCAGGTAATGTATGACTTTCTTCTCAACTTTCCATGGCACTGTTAAAAAGCTTACGTTTTTTTTTTAATTACATTTTCTACTTGCTGTGTACTTGTTCAGTACCGCTACAATGAGAATCCTGTGGAGGCGGGCAAGTCTGCCATTGTGACCCCGGGTAATGGCTGGGGAATGAGGGGTTTGAATCCGGTGTGGAGCCTGAGCAACGGCTACCACTACACATCCAAGGAGGGCAGCGCCCCGAGGTAGTGACCAAAAATAACAATACAGGAGGAGGACTTTCGAGGCCCTGCTGTGTATTTGAAATGAATGTACTTTAAATCCTTTAACGAGAACCAGTTATCACGGGCAAAGATGACACCACATTCCTTTCACAAGAATCATATGGAGGCGGGTAAGTCTGCCATTTGTGACCCCGGGTAATGGCCGGGGAATGAGGGATGGAATCCGGTGTGGAGCCTGAGAAACGGCTACCACCACACATCCAAGGAGGGCAGCAGGCAGGCATGCACGCCCGCCCCGAGGTAGTGACCAAAAATAACAATACAGGAGGCGGACTTTCGAGGCCCTGCTGTGTATTTGAAATGAATTAACTTTAAATCCTTTAACGGGGATCCGTTATGGAGGGAAAGTCTGCCATTGTCACCGCGGGGAATGAAGGTTGGATTCCGGCCCGAAGTGGGAGCCTGCTGAGACCCATGCTGTAGCTGCCCTGACCGTGCTTTGCAGACCAGGCATCTGTGGTCAGATGGACCCTTGAGCCAGCGGAAGACAAACCAAGTCGAAAGCATTTGCCAAGAATGTTTTACGGAGGGCAAGTTTTTTTGCCCTTTTTTTCAATTTTTTGAAAATGATAGATGGTTGTATTTTTAAATTGTTTGAAAGTTTAGATGGTTGTATTTTTAAATTGTTTGAAAATTTAGATGGTTGTATTTTTAAATTGTTTGAAAGTTTAGATGGTTGTATTTTTAAATTGTTTAAAAGTGTATCCATTCTTCCTCCCCCCAGCCACAAACAATACCATGGGAACGTGGAGCAGCAGAAGCCCCCTGTGACGGCTGCCGCGGTTGTTCTCCGCGGCTTGTCTTTTGAGGGGTTCTGCTTTTCCTCAGGTGTTCTTGCCATAGCTGTTTGTGCCGTCTCTCCAGGTGCCTTCGTAAAGCACTTGTCCCTACATGACAGTTGGCCTTTCCATGGCTCAATTTTTGCTGGCAGAGACAACAGATGGCTTTGCTCCGATCTGAGAGACACACGTTAAAAAATTTCCAAACCGCTGAGCCCCCCTGGGCTGATGGTGCTACGGTGGCTAAACAACAAGAAGAAAGTGGTCCATGACCCAAATACAACAACCACGCACATGTATAAATAATATATAATGGTTTATTAAAGGACTTATCCCAAAAATTAAAAACAACAGATGTACTGCCTAATTGGCCAGATGGGGTATGCAAATGTACAAATCCATAAATATACGTTCATATGAAGTGCCACAAACCTCGGTAGGTATAGATAAGAGATATTAAAGAATCGTGTACAAATCCTGAAATGCTGTCAGCTGCTCCAACTATATATGCAGACAGCAACTGGGTACATGGAGCAATAACCAGTGGGAAAAATACACAGACAATGGTATGGAAAATAATGCTAGTAATAGCCTTACCGAGCTGCAGCACCGTCACCCCCAAGTCCAAAAACGCAGAACAGACCTCACATGTATCGCACCTCAACCGATGCTTCTTCGGAGATAAAAACATTGAGAATAGGGAAGCCTTAAATATCTTCCACTGCTAACCGCCGCAAGTCCAGCAAGGAGTGTGGCCACACCCCTTCTCGCGTCGCTACGTCACGCGTACGCAATGACGCATGACGCAAGCGCCGCTAGCTCACGTCACGCGTACGTAATGACGCATGACGCAAGCGGCGCTGGCCCGAATGTTAAGTATAGAAATGACGTGCTGCACACTCAGCGGCTTGCAGATCTATCACAATAGGTTATTATTAATATACAAATGTGCAAAAAATACAAGGTATATATACATATTTTCAAACAACAAATAACATAATAGTTTTGAAAGCATGATCATAAATTTGCAAAAAAGATATATTGCCATCTAGTGGACAAATAAGATGTAAGAAATGTCACATAAAAAACTCTTAAAAAAGAGAAGGAGAGTGCAAGAGCAAAGGGGCTCTGAGGACATCTACTGATTAAAGTATAATAGAGCATTGTGACAATGCTCTTGTGCAATAATTATAAAGTGCAAACAGTCATTATTAAATGTACATTCATATCTATATTGGATTTTTATATAGTGGGTCTAAACAATTGGATGAAATAATACAATGTAATAAAGCAACAAAACTTGGTCCACCGTTGTCTGTTTCTTCTGTGTGTGAAAGTGCATGTGCTTGTCCAAGAATTTAAAGTGACCGTGCGGGTCTCCACAAGAACGATAATCGTGCAATCTGGAAATGTGCTGAGAAAAAATGAAAACACATTAAAAAAAAATAAATTTAAAATCACAAAAGCTGCTGGAATGCCACACAAAAACCTCACTCGTGTGAAAAAGTTTTTTTAAAAAAAGGAAAGACATGTGGTTGCCTATACTTACTTGGGGCAACCACTGTCAGTGCAAAAAACACACAGACACCATAGTGTCAAAGACAAGTGTCCGCATAACAAACAAAGTGTAAGATGCTGCATCAGTTATCCCTACTTACTGAGGACATCACCGAATGCAGCATAGTGCACAAAGATACAAGAATACATAGAAATAAAGTGACGCCATGTGCCATATTATAAAAGATCGTACTTACTGCGATCATGACCTAAGTGGACTAAGTGCAAATGTGCATAATTTTATGAAAAAATATCCATATAGAGTATTCATAAAGCTATATACTTACTGTAATTTAAACCGTGCTACGGTGGCATCAGCAGCTGATGTTGAAGGGCATGTTGGCTGTCTGGCCATAGCTGGCGATCCATGGCGCCGGACACTGCCCCCAGCTGTTTCTGAGGACGAGCTCCCTCTGCTTCTATCATGGAGTCGTCTCCTCCTAGTCCTCTCTGAATCCTCCTCTGAACTGTCCCCCTGGTCATCTCCTCTACCGGGAACATACAGTATGTGGTATCCGTATAATCGTCATCATAATCCTCCTGGCCAGCTGCACTTTCCTCAGACACCTCCTCAACTGCACCAACTTCAGGTGTTTCATCAGCCCCCTCCACACACGTTACGTCCATACTATCGCCACCTAACTCAGACGTAGGAGGTGGTGTACCTGCGCCTTCTTCTTGTTGTTGCAGTAGTGGCTGTGAATCGGTGATTTCACCACCACCACCACCAAATAACTATTGCGAAGTGTCAAATGCAGCGGATGAGGTGCTTGTTGTAGCGCTGGTGGCTGCGGGAGATGAGGTGTTCTGTGTTAAATACTTAATCACCTCCTCACGATTTTGGGAAGTGATGGCACGTGCCTTCTTCTGAGCACTGTATTTTGGGGCAGGCCTGCACGAAATTACAGCAACACCACCTCGCACAGACCTGCCGGTGCCTGGTGGCCTTCCTCTGGGTCTGCCTCTACCTCTTCCTCTACCTGGTTAGTCCATTTTGTCCATCTCAGGGGGATGCTAGGTATATGCAGTGAGCTGGGTTTACTCAACACAACAAGTAGTTATGTGCACTGATGAGGTGGGTTAAGTAAACGCAACAGGTAGTAGGTATATGCAGTGAGCTGGGTTCACTCAACACAACAGGTAGTAGGTATATGCAGTGAGCTGGGTTCACTCAACACAACAGGTAGTAGGTATATGCAGTGAGCTGGGTTCACTCAACACAACAGGTAGTAGGTGTATGCAGTGAGCTGGGTTTACTCAACACAACAGGTAGTTATGTGCAGTGATGAGGTGGGGTTAGTAAACACAACAGGTAGTAGGTATATGCAGTGAGCTGGGTTCACTCAACACAACAGGTAGTAGGTATATGCAGTGAGCTGGGTTCACTCAACACAACAGGCAGTAGGTATATGCAGTGAGCTGGGTTCACTCAACACAACAGGTAGTAGGTATATGCAGTGAGCTGGGTTCACTCAACACAACAGGTAGTTATGTGCAGTGACGAGGTGGGTTAAGTAAACACAATAGGTAGTAGGTATATGCAGTGAGCTGGGTTCACTCAACACAACAGGCAGTAGGTATATGCAGTAAGCTGGGTTCACTCAACACTACAGGTAGTAGGTATATGCAGTGAGCTGGGTTCACTCAACACAACAGGTAGTAGGTGTATGCAGTGAGCTGGGTTCACTCAACACTACAGGTAGTTATGTGCAGTGATGAGGTGGGTTAAGTAAACACAATAGGTAGTAGGTATATGCAGTGAGCTGGGTTCACTCAACACAACAGGTAGTAGGTGTATGCAGTGAGCTGGGTTCACTGAACACAACAGGTAGTTATGTGCAGTGATGAGGTGGGTTAAGTAAACACAACAGGTAGTAGGTATATGCAGTGAGCTGGGTTCACTCAACACAACAGGTAGTAGGTGTATGCAGTGAGCTGGGTTCACTCAATACAACAGTTAGTTATGTGCAGTGATGAGGTGGGTTAAGTAAACACAACAGGTAGTAGGTACAGTATATGCAGTGAGCTGGGTTCACTCAACACAACAGGTAGTAGGTATATGCAGTGAGCTGGGTTCACTCAACACTACAGGTAGTAGGTATATGCAGTGAGCTGGGTTCACTCAACACAACAGGTAGTAGGTATATGCAGTGAGCTGGGTTCACTCAACACTACAGGTAGTTATGTGCGGTGATGAGGTGGGTTAAGTAAACACAACAGGTAGTAGTAGGATGCAGTGAGCTGGGTTCACTCAACACAAAGCTAGGTATATGCAGTGATTAGGTGGGTTAAGTAAACACAACAGGTAGTAGGTATATGCAGTGAGCTGGGTTCACTCAGCACAACAGGTAGTTATGTGCAGTGATGAGGTGGGTTAAGTAAACACAACAGGTAGTAGGTATATGCAGTGAGCTGGGTTCACTCAGCACAACAGGTAGTTATGTGCAGTGATGAGGTGGGTTAAGTAAACACAACAGGTAGTAGGTATATGCAGTGAGCTGGGTTCACTCAACACAACAGGTAGTAGGTATATGCAGTGAGCTGGGTTCACTCAACACAACAGGTAGTTATGTGCAGTGATGAGGTGGGTTAAGTAAACACAACAGGTAGTAGGTATATGCATTGAGCTGGGTTCACTCAACACAACAGGTAGTAGGTATATGCAGTGAGCTGGGTTCACTCAGTACAACAGGTAGTTATGTGCAGTGATGAGGTGGGTTAAGTAAACACAACAGGTAGTAGGTATATGCAGTGAGCTGGGTTCACTCAGCACAACAGGTAGTTATGTGCAGTGATGAGGTGGGTTAAGTAAACACAACAGGTAGTAGGTATATGCAGTGAGCTGGGTTCACTCAACACAACAGGTAGTAGGTATATGCAGTGAGCTGGGTTCACTCAACACAACAGGTAGTTATGTGCAGTGATGAGGTGGGTTAAGTAAACACAACAGGTAGTAGGTATATGCATTGAGCTGGGTTCACTCAACACAACAGGTAGTAGGTATATGCAGTGAGCTGGGTTCACTCAACACAACAGGTAGTTATGTGCAGTGATGAGGTGGGTTAAGTAAACACAACAGGTAGTAGGTACCGTATATGCAGTGAGCTGGGTTCACTCAACACAACAGGTAGTAGGTATATGCAGTGAGCTGGGTTCACTCAACACTACAGGTAGTAGGTATATGCAGTGAGCTGGGTTCACTCAACACAACAGGTAGTAGGTATATGCAGTGAGCTGGGTTCACTCAACACTACAGGTAGTTATGTGCAGTGATGAGGTGGGTTAAGTAAACACAACAGGTAGTAGTAGGATGCAGTGAGCTGGGTTCACTCAACACAAAGCTAGGTATATACAGTGATAAAGTGGGTTAAGTAAACACAACAGGTAGTAGGTATATGCAGTGAGCTGGTTTCACTCAACATAAAGCTAGGTATATGCAGTGATGAGGTGGGTTAAGTAAACACAACAGGTACTGGGTATATGCAGTACTGGGTAGTACAATGTGCAGCTCCCTGTCACACACACAGGCAGTCAGTCACTGAATGTGCTGGGCTGCTGGCAGTGGCACACACACTATCAAATAGCAAGGCTGTGCATGCAACAAAAGTGTCAGTTTGACACACAGTAAAAAAAAAAAAGTACAGGATGAGCTCTGACAAGAGCTAGGGTGCTATAAAAGCAATAACAATCATCCAGGAGCAAACTAAGCAGCCAAGAACCTAACTAATCTGTCCCTAGAAGAACAAGTCTGCAGCAGCTGTCCCTTTCCTCTCACTAGCAGGCAAACGAGTGAGTGTAATGGCCGCCGGACCCTGCCTTATATAAGGGGGGGTGGGGCTCCAGGGCTTACTGTAGCCTGAATGGCTACAATGTGCCTGCTGACTGTGATGCAGAGGGTCAAAGTTGACCCTCATAGTGCATTATGGGGCGAATTGAACTTCCGGAAAAGTTCGCTTGGCGCAGGCGAACGCGAACCCCCAATGTTCGCCTGGAACCGTTCGCTACATCTCTAGTAAGGATTATAATTAGGCATCAGGCATGTAATGAGTCTGCCTAGACCTGCAGAGCCTCTATAATTTACTGGCCTGCATGGCTTTGATCACTGAGGTAGACAAGTAGACAAGGTAGACAAGTTTCATGAGAGCATGACACTGGTTAACTTGTGCTTTGCTGTACAATTTAAGCCATTTATAAGGAACAGATATAGTATAGGGGGCAGGGGGATATGGAAGAGGAAGATGAGGCAGAGGAGTAGAACACCAAGTGGAGGGTCAAACACAAGGTGACTGAGGTGGCTAATTCTTGGTCATTACTTAATGTACAATAACTTTATGTGCCCGTCAGCTTCTCCCATTGTGCCACTAAAGCTACCTGGCAACTTGCAGATGGAACATATAATCCCTCTATGTGCTTATCTATATAAGTGTTTGTGATTGGGTGTACCCCGATACAAAAAGAGCACTGTAATGACAGGGAAACATTCTTTGTCACATGGTCATACAAGGCAGTAACAATTTTTTCTGAAAAATATTCCTTTGGGCATTGGGGGTTAGCATGGAAAGCAGTGAGCAATGTTGTTAATGGTGATGGTGGCTCCTATTCAAACCTACACTTTACACCTCTGACACCAATATCCTGGTTCAACCACACACTGCTGGAGTTTTAAAATGGCAAAAATCTGCTTCATGCCCCAGACCAACAGGAAGAGAGGTGAAAGATGAAGCAACTGTAGTCTGATAAGAGGATGAGAGCAAAGGCAGTTAATATCTCCAGAGGGTCTGGCTGAAGTGGTCCCTCCATAGACTGGGTGGTGGACTTCCCTATGGTTTTAAATAAATGTTGCAAGTCTTTGTTAATGTTTCTGCTTCCTTTCAAATTCTGAGCCAATTTTTTTTAGATGATTATGCTTCTGTTAGAAGGTATTATTGAAAAGAGTGGCCAAAGAGCAAAGGGCCTGATTCATCAAGTTGCGCTGCTAAAGCAGCACAGCTTAATGTGCAGTAGTGCATGTTATGCATGCCTTACATAGCGGCTAAGAGATTTCTGTCTTTACCTGGAGCCTTTCTCGTTATATTTATAAGGAAGGACTAATTTTTTGGAATGGTACAAGGAACAAGTACTGTTCGCCACTGTTCGGGTTCTGCAGAACATCACCCTGTTCGGGTGATGTTCGAGTTCGGCCGAACACCTGATGGTGTTCGGCCTTTTAAGTTCGGGTTCGCCCCGAACTACTAATTGGCCGCCGAACAGGGCCGAACAGGGCCCCTGTTCGGCCGAACAGGGCCCTGTTCGGCCGAATACTGCCCCCCTATGGGGTCGCAGGCATAAGGGGGGAGCATGCCCCGATCGCGGGGGGGGGGGGTCGGAAATTCCCCCCACCCCCTCCGCTAGCGCTCCCCCCTCTGCCCGCTTCCCCATACAAAAGTTTCAGGAAGTACCGGTCCGGTGGTAGTGGGTGGCTGGCAGTGGGCGGCACTGTGAAGTGAGTGACTGAGGAGGAGGAGTCCGGAGAGTGATGCGTTGAGGGAGGCCGGGCAGCGGGCGGTTCAGCAGTAGTACCGTACTACTGCTGAACCGCCCGCTGCTCGGCCTCCCTCAACGCGTCACTCTCCGGACTCCTCCTCCTCAGTCACTCACTTCACAGTGCCGCCCACTGCCAGCCACCCACTACCACCGGACCGGTACTTCCTGAAACTTTTGTATGGGGAAGCGGGCAGAGGGGGGAGCGCTAGCGGAGGGGGTGGGGGGAATTTCCGACCCCCCCCCCCCGCGATCGGGGCATGCTCCCCCCTTATGCCTGCGACCCCATAGGGCCCCCAAAAGCGGGATGTTCGGGGAGTTCGGGGTTCGGCCCGAACATGCCGAACATTGCGGCCATGTTCGGCGAACTTTCCCGAACCCGAACATCCAGGTGTTCGCCCAACACTAGTCTTCTGTATAAAAAAAAAGTAGTTAAATGCTTTGCTCAGTTGTGATTTTGGCTCATTCTTCCACACAAACTGTCTTCATGTCTTCAAATCATAAAGATTCTCGGGGACTCTTTTTTCATGAACTCTGATTTTCAGATTTTAGCGTAGGTTTTTAGTTGGATTCACTTAAAGAGGAACTCCAGTGAAAATAGTGTAATAAAAAAAGTGCTTCATTTTTACAATAATTATGTATAAATGATTTAATCAGTGTTTGCCCATTGCAAAAGCTTTCCTCTCCCCGATTTACAGTCTCACATTTATTACATGGTGACATTTTTACTGTGGGCAGGTTATGTAGCTGCTGCTAGCTGTTTTGGCTGTTGGAGACAGCTGTAAACAGCTATTTCCTGTCTGTGAACCTTGTTACATTGTGGCAAACTGTCAAAAGTACCGCTGTCCTCAGAGCTTCTTGTGGGAGGGGTTTCACCACAATATCAGTCATACAGCGCCCCCTGATGGTCTGTTTGTGAAAAGCAATATATTTCTCATGTAAAAGGGGGTATCAGCTACTGATTGGGATAAAGTTAAATTCTTGGTTGGAATTTCTCTTTAAGGAGATTGACTGGGCCATTCTAACAGCTTTACTTTCTTTTTCTAAAACCGATAGTGAGTTTCCTTTGCTGAGTGCTTGGGATCATTGTCTTGCTAAAATTTCCACCCTCATTTCAGCTTCAGCAACCTGGTAGATGGCAGTAGGTTCTGTAAAACTTGTATGGGTACATTTCACCATTCACTCTTCCTTCAGCTATCTGAAGCCTGCCAGTACCATATGCTGAAAAACGGCCTAATAACATAATGTTCCGACTTCCAAACTTTACTGTTGGCAAGAAGTTGCGGGCGTGATGTGCGGTGCCATTTCACCTCCAAATGGGATGTTAGCATTGATATCCAAAGAGTTCCATTTGGTCTCATCTGGTCAAATTAAATTATCCCGGTATTTCATTGGCTTGTCCAGGTTGGTTGAGTTTATTCCTTATTGCTTTGTTTAAGAACTATATCCGCTGATTCCAGGTCTTTCTGTAACTCACTCTGAGCTCCTTTGCTCTTGGACAACTCTTCTGATTATTCTTTTGACTCAAGTATCAGAAACCTTGGAAGGAGCACTTGCCCATAGCCAGTTTATGGTGAAATAATGATTTTACAGCCAGATTATGATGCTATTGGTGCTCAGCAGTGGAACATTCAAGAGGTTAGAAATACATAGAAATACTGTAACCAATGCCATCAGTATATTTTGCAACAATAAAGTTGTGAAGGTTTTGAGAGAGATATTTTCTTTTACCCATGATGATGAGATGCTTTATGTGTAATGCCTTGGCAATGAGAAACCTTTTTGGAGACCATAAATTAAGACCGAAGTAGCTGATATTAATTTGCATTTATAAGGGGCAGGAATGCTTTCTAAATACTGACAGATCTCAGATTTATTTCCCTTCCATGCCTTTTTGCACCTCTTTTTTTCCCATGGGTTTAAGACTTATTTCCCGTGTCATTCCTCTTTCCTACACATAATTTATCTTTAGCCACAAAAATGTACGAGTGGAGCAAAATGGTGGAGTCAACCTCATGTTATATACATGCTGTTATAATTGAGATGGCCCACAACTTGCTGGACCACTGGATTGTTGTGACAGTAAAATTTACCCTTGTTATTATTTTCCAGCAAACACAGTAAACCCTTTTACATAACTTTTAATGATCAGAAAAAGCTGCTTTTGGCAACATTAATGTTTAAAAATAAGTTTTCTCTTTATATTCTGTTTCACATTTTAATTGCCCCTGAAGTCTATGACACCTTTTAATCGCTCGCCAGGAGAATTCATCATAGATTAAATGATGGAGGATACTATATTTTTCATGCAATGGTCTTATAATGAACAGAGTTAACTAAAATAAGCATGCATTTTATCATTGCTTGTTCTACAATATTCCTATAAATATCTGTCTCTTGTTGATTCATTAAAAGCTTACAATGAATCTACTTGACATTTTCCCTGACCAGCAGAGTTAAAAATGTTCTGACCCCATTTTATATTTATGCTAACTGTTCAAGGAATAAGCCTATGCATGTCTGTATACTAAGCTCAATAAATTTGCTCTATCAATCAAAGCCAGTGACAAGTTGGTATGTCTTGACATAGGCGGTAGGCTAGCAATTTCACCCATCATAGCTCCAAGTCTAAAAACGCCAATATACACTGAACTGTACTAGATGATTTTGACACATTTTTATAACTATAGAGGAGTTAACGTGACATATCACTAAATGGAGTAGATCCAGAAGCTCCTCTGGTCAAGTTTCCTCTTCTGCCCCCTTAATCTCTTTTGAATTGTAATATATATTTAAATTTTGAATTCCATTTAAAAGCATTGCAATTTATTAGAAATATTGATTTTAGCGGGCCTAGACTAGTGGATCACTTGTTGTCTTACAGCAGACATGTTAGTGTGGATTAGGGATGAACACAGATATGCACATTGCTCTGAGTTAATGCAAATTTATGCACATTTTTATGCAAATGTATGCAGCTTGAACATGGACCAATCAATTTAAACCTGGGTTTAAATTGATTGGTCAATCTTCAAACTGCATATACCTGTATTTGCATAATTCTGAAACGATTTGCATCTAATTGATCCTCCCTAGTGTGGATAGGGTAAGGATAACGGTAAGCAGGCTAGGGGTGCACGCTTGATTCTGATGAGAGATAGTTGTCTAATTTGTGCGCTCTGATCCACCACTGCTATTCTTCAGCCATAATAATAACTATTGGTGCACATATGTAGGCCAGTTAGTAGCAGTCCTAATCAGCAAATGGTCTGTACAAAGAGCAACAGATCTGGCTTGAATAAAGCACTGATAGTGGGCAGTATGCAGAGGTTTCCAGAGGCCTCAGCTAACTCCTAAGATGGTGTTGCTCCCCAGATAACATGCTGCCAGGATATGCTACAGCTGCAAGTTCCTTAATCACAGCAGCCTCCACACTGAAAGCAACTCTGGATAAAAATCCAGAACCTGCAAAGATACTCTATTTCCAGGAGGTGTTATTTGCAGCAGTCAGCAAAATGAAATCTGAGCTCACTAAATTGGTAGAAAGGGCTGGGGCACTGGAAAAGAGAATGCTGGTACAGAGACAAGAGACAGTGGAAAATGAGCAGCAGCTTATACAGAACAACTTAAAAATTACATTATACTGAACATGAAAATCATTAAACCAGAGAACTACATACGCACTGATTAGACCTGTTCGAAGGATACTTGTAACCTAAACTTGCAATCTACACTGTCTGCAGTGGTATGTGCCTTGAAGGCTGACATACTGGTCAGCTAATGCTGCCATTAAAATCTTTGATATTATAGTCGAAGTTAATGAGACAGAAAGAGGCAAAACTCTTCACTCCGTTCTGCCCTGTTTCCCCCTATCTCTGCACTCCTGCATAACACTGCCCCTCTGTGTGCTCTCCTGTGTAGCTGTCCCAGCTTATAGTTCAGAGAGAGAGCCAGGATGTGCTGAAGTGTGCCACAATACATATGGTTAAACATATGTATATGTTTCATGTGACTCCCTGACCTTCTTGGTGTGAGTTGTGCTGCACCCTGTCACAGTATGTATATTTTTTTTTGTCACAGCCAGGTCACTTTATCAGTTAGCCAAGAATTTCAATTATTTTAAATGTTTATTAAAAGTTAAGTTTTAATATTAATCTCCTTCAATAAGGTTAAAGGGAATCTGAAGTGAAAATAAACTTATGATATCATTTGTATGTGTAGTACAGCTAAGAAATAAAACATTAGAAGCAGAGACATGAGTCGAATATGGTTTCCAGTACAGGAAGAGTCAAGAAACTCCAGTTGTTATCTATGCAAAAGAGTCACTGATCTCTACGAATTTCAAAGTCGCAGAGAGCTCTGTCTTCCGAAGCTTGTTATCTCAACTGTCAGTCATTGTATTTTCTTTTTCTCTGCAGAGGACAGTTCAAAAGTTCCCTAGCCTGCTCTGTAAAATCATTTAGAATGCTGAGTAGTGTGTAAACTACAAATATTAGAGATTTGTAACAAACATGGAAGAGACAGCTGCGGTGAACAGCGATACCACCACAGCTGCCTCCGTCTCCCTGTCTAGCGATCTATCCGGGCCTCAGGCGTCTAGAACACCGAGGAAGGGTTTGTCAGCAGCACATAGGGTTGCATTGTCGCGTGTGCTCGCGCACAGACGGGACCTTTATGCGGGGAGGAGGCACACCAGATGAACGGCCAGTCGGCTGACGTCAGAGGAGACGCTCGCCGCTCCTCATTGGTTGATGGGAGTGGGCGTGCCGAAGGGGTCTCCTCTGCTTTTTAAGCTTTGCTGATTCACTTGCAACTTGTCTGCTGTTGCGAATACTTTGTGTTAGCGCTCAGACCTTAGATAGTTCCGTTGTGCTTTGATCTGGGAGGAAACCGGGGATTTCCCACAGTAATAGGATTTGTTTGATAGCTATAATTATAATCGGAATACTGTTTATTATCTGTGTATGACTCTTGCTCGTTCTGACTATTCTTACTCTCAGTGATTCTGTTATTCTGCCCATCTGATCTTGCTGCCGACTCTGCCTGTTAAAACCTTCTTGCCTTTGCCTTCTGATTGAGTACCGTATCTGTCTGTCTGTTGCCAACTCGATTAGTCTGACCACTCTACTCTCACCAGAGGGCCCTTGTCTCTGGTGAAGGGCTCTGTACTGTTAGTGCCCTCCAGCTCCTCTGGAGAGGTACAGCTAAACCTATCAGTACTACTGTTGCACCAAGCACTATCCTTGCTATCACATTAGCTGCTGGTATACTTGTATTATTGGTGATTCTGCAGATCACCATATAATCAGGTATATTTTTGCATTATAGGTGATACAGCAGATCACCTAATAATCAGAACCCTGTTACTTGCTGACACATATCGTTACAAGAATGATGCAATGTTATAAAAAACACTATATAACTGAAAATAAAAATATGAGAATATTTTCATTGGTGCTAATGTTCTAGTAATTATCCGTACTACACAACCAATTCCTTATATCATCATTTTTTTTCGCTTCAGTATCTCTTTAATTCATTGTGTTTTGTTCTAAAGTAAGCCTTGTGTATAAACTCCTACAACACTGGTTGATGTTTTGGTAAATAAATAATTTGAACTTCCTGGTGAGACTACAGGTGGCCATTAATGATATGATTCTTTGTGCAATTGATTCTCTGATTCGATCGTAATATAGATCGCATCAATTCAGTTTTTAGATCAATTCCATTAATGTGATCGAATTGCACAGCAGCTATCCTTTCATTAGTGGGCACGAATGATTGTATCTGATCGATCGATCGTCCAAAGAATCGTATCGCTAATGCTCACCTAGAAAATGTAAATGATGTTGCTTGAAAATCCAGAGCGCTAAAGAAATAAAATCAGACATATATGCTGAAATTGGCACACTGTACCCCATCATATATATTAGCTTTAGCGTTACTAAATGGGAACAGAGCTCATAGTTTGTCAAAACCCTAGACGACAGGATATCTTTGTGGGGGCTATTAGCCAAATTGTCATCACTACAGTGGAATCTGTGTACAAAATGTTGGTGCTGGGTTCCTGTAATACTGAATGCCTGAAAGCAAGGGACAGGGACAGGGACAATTCATTCTAATAATAACATTTCTATAGCACTTTTTTTCCCCAAATGGACTCAAAGGCTGTTACAGCAGAGGAGTGATAGTACATACAGTCTGGTCCACTCTCAAAGTGACTAGATTTGGCTCCTGAGTCTATTGCTTATTGTAGCTAGTTTTTGATGTAACTTTACATCAGGACTCTCCTTTTTATAACCCCTTCATTGATTTTATTGCAAAACTTACAGTGCATTTTGAAGAGATATAGTCACAAATAAATACATTTATGGTACACAAAAACATATACAACCTTGACAGACACAAGTAACAAATGTAACAAAGGGTGGAATCCTTGGACACGGTACATATGTTTCACATAATGGCTAGTATTCACTATGGTTGAAGATAGATATATTGTAATACTGAAGAACAAACATTTGGATACAAAACAGTTAATTGAAGACAAAGATATGTATGAGATCACATGTCAAGGCAATATACCAATTTATTTACAATATTGTTTGAGAAATGTTCTCTGTTAAAATTGTAACAAAAACACTGAAATAGAAAACACTACTTACTACATTGTCCATCAATCTTCCCTTGGACGTAACAATCACCCCTGTGCCATCGCAGGGGGGCCTGGAGGCTTTGGGGGGCCCACCTCCTTCCTCTTCCCAACCGCAAGTGCAGCCAGTTAGCAAAAAAACCCACCCCATGTGCTCACAAAAAACGTACTTTCCAGCGGGAGCTGTAGCGTCTGTAATTTTTTTTCTGCTTCCATGCGCCTCTTCACAGCAGAACATTCTCTGCTGTCATTCACATGACCCTCATGGGGTTCGGGGACAGAGAGGACCCCATGCTATCATTTTTGCAGGGGACTCTATTAAGTCTATTGGCGCCACTGAATCTTCCTATAATATTCTGTTGTATGTTAAATATACTCTACATGCCATTAAAAAATTAAAATAATTCAATGTATTCAATGTATTTTTTTGTCCTAATCAGTGGTCTTTCAAAAAAAACAACAAATTCATAGCATTACCAATATATATATATATATATATATATATATATATATATATATATATATATATATATATATATATATATGTAAAAAAAATCACTATGGCATTGTGTGAAGGCCACGTTCATACATGGGAAGGCTGAACATATCTGCTGCATATATGCAGTGTAGTGTAGCGGACACATTGTTAGAAGGTCCTTATTGAGACAGCAGCTGTGTAATTGCAGTCATGTCTGTAGTAAGGTATGCTATTTTATTACTCTGATTGCTATTGATGATCGTAATCAACTAATAACGATTACCCAAAATTTTGCGTAAATTACGACATTCTGGATTTGGACGATTTTGTATAGTCCATTTGTAATTTCACGTATTTTCTTGACTACTTTAGCAGTTAGAAGCAAAGCTTGCTTACTTGCAAGTCAAAAAGACGTTGTAGTTGTTGAGTAAATCGATTTAAAAATCCAAAGGAACATTTTTTTTTAAAACTGAAAAATTACAGTTTAAAGGGGTACTATGGCGAAAAATTGTAAAATTTAAAATATGTGCAAACATATACAACTAAGAAGTACGTTTTTTCCAGAGTAAAATGAACCATAAATTACTTTTCTCCTATGTTGCTGTCACTTACAGTAGGTAGTAGAAATCTGACAGAAGCGACAGGTTTTCCTTCATCTCTTCATAGGGGATTCTCAGGGATTTATTTATTTTCAAAAGCACTTAGTGAATGGCAGCTGTACAACTGCCAAAAAAGTGTAGCGAGCAGGGAAGCTGGCCAGCATCATAGTTTAAATCCTTTTTAGGAAATATCTGTATAAAGAAAGCCTTGTTGAGAATCCCCTATGAAGAGATGGACTAGTCCAAAATCTGTCAATTCTGTCAGATTTCTACTACCTACTGAAAGCGACAGCAACATATAAGAAAAGTAATTTATGGCTCATTTTACAATGGAAAAAACTTACTTTTTATTTGTCTATGTTTTCACATATTTTAAATTTTACAATTTTTCACCATAGTGCCCCTTTAATAACCATTTTCCTTTGCATTTTAAAATCAATTTTCTTAAAGGGGAACTGAAGAGAGAGGTATATGGAGGCTGTCATGTTTATTTCCTTTTAGACAATACCAGTTGCCTGGCAGCCCTGCTGATCCTCTGCCTCTAATACTATTAGCCATAGCCCCTGAACAAGCATGCAGCAGATCAGGTGTTTCAGTGGTTCAGACTTATAAGTCTGATCTGACAAGACTAGCTGCATGCTTGTTTCTGGTTTTAATCAGATACTACTGCAGAGAAATAGACCAGCAGGGCTGCCAGGCAACTGGTATTGATTAAAAGGAAATAAACATGACAGCCTCCATATACCTCTCTCTTCAGTTCCCCTTTAAAATCTAAAAGGTAATTTTGAAAAATTCTAGCATGTATGAGGGCTTTGCTATTAACCACTGATTTCGGAACAAAATTATGCAAAAATTACACTACAGTTCAAATAAATAAATCCCGATTATGTTTCCAAATTCAATTAATTACCATTTTTTCCAAAAATTGACTTTACAATTTCACATCGTAATTCCGATGCGAAATTAGGATTATACGTAATCTGTGCTCATCACTACTGACTGCACTACATTTCTAAAAAACTGATTAGGATCCCATACAGCAGTAAAGTACAGGGTGGGCCATTTATATGGATACACCTTAATAAAATGGGAATGTTTGGTGATATTAACTTCCTGTTTGTGGCACATTAGTATATGTGAGGGGGAAACTTTTCAAGATGGGTGGTGACCATGGTGGCCATTTTGAAGTCAGCCATTTTGAATCCATGTCATGTGACACATTAAACTTATTGTGCTGCCCATTGTGTTGGATTGTCAATGCAACCCTCTTCTCCCACTCTTCACACACCGATAGCAACACCACAGGAGAAATGCTAGCACAGGCTTCCAGTATCCGTAGTTTCAGGTGCCGCACATCTCGTATCTTCACAGCATAGACAATTGCCTTCAGATGACCCCAAAGATAAAGTCTAAAGGGGTCAGATCAAGAGTCCTTGGGGGCCATTCAACTGGCCCACGATGACCAATCCACTTTCCAGGAAACTGTTCATCTAGGAATGCTCGGACCTGACACCAATAATGTGGTGGTGCACCATCTTGCTGGAAAAACTCAGGGAACATGCCAGCTTCAGTACATTAAGAGGGAAACACATCATCATGTAGCAATTTCGCATATCCAGTGGCCTTGAGGTGTCCATTGATGAAGAATGGCCCCACTATCTTTGTACCCCATATACCACACCATACCATCAATATTTTTGTTCCAACAGTCTTGGAGGGATCTATCCAATGTGGGTTAGTGTCAGGCCAATTGTGGTGGTTTTGTTTGTTAACTTCACCATTCACATAAAAGTTTGCCTCATCACTGAACAAAATCTTTTGCGTAAACTGAGGGTCCTGTTCCAATTTTTGTTTTGCCCATTCTGCAAATTCAGTGCATCGATCTGGGTCACCCTTGTTGAGATGCTGCAGTAGCTGGAGTTTGTAAGTGTGCCATTTGTGAGTAGCTAATATCCACCGAAGGGATGTTTGACTAATACCACTCTCCAGTGGCATGTGGCAAGTGCTACGCTGTGGGCTGCTGACAGCCACTGATGTTTTTTTTATTAGTAACAGATTTCATGCGTCCACATTTTGGCAAATCCAACACTGAACCAGTTTCACGAAACTTAGAAAGCAGTTTGCTAACTGTAGCATGGGAGATGGGTGGTCTTGTAGGATGTCTTGCATTGAAATCTGCTGCAATGACCCGGTTACTGCGTTCACCAGACATCCACACAATTTCTATCCGCGCCTCACGTGTTAACCTCAGCGACATGTCAACGGCTGTAAACAAAGAGAAACTTATAAATAACTCATGAAAGAATAAAGTTACATTAAAACCATTGTTTTTCTTGTGAAATTCCCAATAAGTTTGATGTGTCACATGACCCTCTTCCTATTGAATAGACAAAAGTTGTGCTCAAAATGGCACTTTTTTGGAACTGCATTTATACCCTTTAGCTGGATCAGATTGTGCTTCCTGTCTTCCATACATGTTTGCACTGTGCCCCTGGTGGGTGGGTGTCTCCTTTTTCCAATTAAAAAACTTTCTGGCGCTGCTTTATTATATGTTGTAAAACTGTAAACAAACCTTCCCACCTGCTGCCACCTAGTTTCCAGTCGATTACCCCTCACTCCACTGACTGGATATGTACAAAATTGATTATGTAAGGAGCGCAGGTAATACTGTTTAATTATTAAGTACCTTTATTAGTAAAATGTTTTCAAACAAAAATATATCCTCAGACTAATCCCCCATGCATTACCCACTTACACACACATGCATACATGGGAGTCGTGCGGTGCCTGATAAAAATGGGTTTGTAAAAAACGTTTCATATAAAATAGCAATCTCTGCTCCTGACATCCAGTTCCTAAATGGATTATGTCCAAATGTCCACGGACAAAACAATCACTGGTACCCCTTTGGGCAAATAGACAATCAGGGTGCATACAAGGATAGAGGAAGACTTGGATATTTCAACCAACATCTGACTATATGTCACCTGTACCAGTGGCTGGTTCAATGTCTCCCTCACTGCGGTGTCCACATTCGCCCTTGCTGTGCCGAGATCAATCACCTGAAGTACTTCTGATACTGTGGCTTGTGTGAGTAAAGAACGGCGCGTCCGCCGTGTTTATTTGCAGGTCTCACGGACAGCGCGTTCACTCGTGCTCTCCGCCGTAAGGATTCCTCTACCGTGACGTCACTCCGGAAAGCGCTCGGCAATTTCCGCGAGAGCTCAGTCCCCACCAGTGTTGTGATCCGCCAGGATGTGGAAGTCCAACTCTCGTGCGTTCCACTCCAATGCCCTTACACTTCCTGGTCAATCGGCAACTTGGTTTACTCCACGAGGACCCACAATTAGAGTCATAGATGGGTACACTCTCCTCCTTAGGTACTTCAACAGTCTCTGGGGCGCCCCTCCAGACTTTAGATTGACATGTTTCGACGATTACGATCGTCTTCATCAGAATCTGTACCTAAGTGGTATGTGTTCACCTCCATCTTTAAATAGTGTGTTAACTCCTCCTCTTCCCCAGCAATCCCTTTCCTGATACACCTTCATTAACTCTTCGTTATTGGACACATCTTAATTTTCTTATAGTTCATCCTTTATCATATAAATTACAAAAATGGATATAGTATCCTATGGATTTGACCACATTCAAAAAGGAGAAAACATTTGTATATAAAAACTCATAGAGAATATGAAAAAACTACCTATTATATAAGGAAAAAATAAAAATAAAAATAAAATGTGCATAATAGTCAAAATGACAATAGTATTTTTCAAAAAGACAACCTGCCACTACTCCCAAAAAAGAGGAAGGAAAAGCACCGCACTCTTCCCCATACATTCCACTCAACAACATTAATTCATTCCTGTCTTATAAAAATCCAAAAATTTCCATCTCCTCATTTAATCCCCTCGGGGCCATGGTTTCAAGGTTAAAAATCCACCTGCTCTCACTTCTTGACATCTTGGCTAGGTGGTTACCCCCCCCTTGGGTCTCGCTCAATCTTCTCTACTCCAAAGAACACTGTATCATACACGTTACAAGCATGGTGTTTTTTATAGTGTTTAGACAGAGGATGTTCTGGGATATGCAATATTAATAAATTAAAATTCCTTATTTTTAAGTATCCCATTTTGTTTAGCCTCTTTCAATATAATTTCCATTTGTTTACCAAAAGTGTTACTCGGATCTCCTTTCAGACGTTTATATAAACTCCTTTCAGACGTTTATATTTGAATTTATTAATATTGCATATCCCAGAACAGCAGTGTTTTACCATCTACCAAAGGTCCATAAGTCGGTGGTGGATCCTCCAGGTAGGCCGATAGTGTCCGGAATAGGGTCCCTTACCTCCAATTTATCTAGATATGTGGATACGTTCCTTCAGAAATATGTCCGTGGCACACTAGCCTATCTGGAGGATTCGAGACATGTTTTAACTCTTTTGGGGGATGTTGAATGGGAGGATAATTGGATACTGGGAACCATGGATGTTACGGCCCTATATACTATAATTCAACAGGAACATGGAATTCAGACAGTTGAGCAGTACCTGGATCAGGATCCGGATTTAGAGGCTGAACAAAAGCAATTTATTGTGGATTCCATCAGGTTTATACTGGAGCATAATGCCTTTCAATATGAGGGGGGGTTCCTCCAGACGAGTGGGATGGCAATGGGGACCAGGTTCGCTCCGAGTTACGCTAATTTGTTCATGGCCCATTGGGAGTTGAACAACATCCAGGGACCATGCGGACCGGGGGCGAGCCTGGTCCTCTGGAAAAGATTTATAAATGACGTCCTATTCGTCTGGAGGGGCACCGAAACCTCACTTCAGACTTTTCTGACTGGTGTTAATAGAAATAATAGAAATATAAAGTTTACCTCAGTAACCAATCGAGAATCAATTAACTTTTTGGATTTAAAAATATACGTGGAAGACTGTCAAATAAAAACATGTACATATAGGAAACCCACAGATGTAAATGGGTATATACTTGCCACAAGTTGCCACTTACCTGCATGGCTTAATAATGTTCCTAAGGGACAATTCATCAGACTTAAACGAAATTGTACCGATGATGACATTAATTATAGAGCAGAGAGAGATAAATTGTGTGAGAAGTTTAGAGAAAAAGGTTATGAGGATAATGTAATTGAGAAGGCAAAATTTGATGTGGATCAATTGAAGCGAGAGGATCTGTTAAATAAAAAGAATAAGGTTATAAATGGGGATCATTCTTTAAAAATTAACCTCAAATACTGTGCACAAAGCTTTCTGGTGAAGAAACTGATCAATAAGCACTGGGGTCTCCTGAGGGAAGATAAGATACTTAATGAGTTATTACCAGAACAACCTGAGTTTATTTACAGAAAACCAGGTAATGTAGGCCTCAGAATAGCAACTGCAGCGGTAAAACAGAGTAAGAAGAATCAAATATCACATGGAGGTTTCTCAAGATGTGGCAGATGCAAAAATTGCCGCAGCACTAGAGGCTATTCAAAGGTTAAAACAGTAGAAAGACCATATGGGGGGTACAATATAGATGGACTGATTACCTGTGACAGCAAGGGCGTTATCTACTGCTTGATTTGCCCATGTCAGAAAAAATACATCGGCCGTACAAAAAGGGAGCTCCACAAAAGAATAGGAGAACACTTTAATAATATACCCAAAGGTTGGGAGGAACATCCTCTGTCTAAACACTATAAAAAACACCATGCTTGTAACGTGTATGATACAGTGTTCTTTGGAGTAGAGAAGATTGAGCGAGACCCAAGGGGGGGTAACCACCTAGCCAAGATGTCAAGAAGTGAGAGCAGGTGGATTTTTAACCTTGAAACCATGGCCCCGAGGGGATTAAATGAAGAGATGGAAATTTTTGGATTTTTATAAGACAGGAATGAATTAATGTTGTTGAGTGGAATGTATGGGGAAGAGTGCGGTGCTTTTCCTTCCTCTTTTTTGGGAGTAGTGGCAGGTTGTCTTTTTGAAAAATACTATTGTCATTTTGACTATTATGCACATTTTATTTTTATTTTTTCCTTATATAATAGGTAGTTTTTTCATATTCTCTATGAGTTTTTATATACAAATGTTTTCTCCTTTATGAATGTGGTCAAATCCATGGGATACTATATCCATTTTGGTAATTTATATGATAAAGGATGGACTATAAGAAAATTAAGATGTGTCCAATAACGAAGAGTTAATGAAGGTGTATCAGGAAAGGGATTGCTGGGAAAGAGGAGGAGTTAACACACTATTTAAAGATGGAGGTGAACACATACCACTTAGGTACAGATTCTGATGAAGACGATCGTAATCGTCGAAACATGTCAATCTAAAGTCTGGAGGGGCGCCCCAGAGACTGTTGAAGTACCTAAGGAGGAGAGTGTACCCATCTATGACTCTAATTGTGGGTCCTCGTGGAGTAAACCAAGTTGCCGATTGACCAGGAAGCGTAAGGGCAGTGGAACGCACGAGAGTTGGACTTCCGCATCCTGGCGGATCACAACACTGGTGGGGACTGAGCTCTCGCGGGAATTGCCGAGCGCTTTCCGGAGTGACGTCACGGTAGAGGAATCCTTACGGCAGAGAGCACGAGTGAACGCGCTGTCCGTGAGACCTGCAAATAAACACGGCGGAAGCGCCGTTCTTTACTCACACAAGCCACAGTATCAGAAGTACTTCAGGTGATTGATCTCGGCACAGCAAGGGCGAATGTGGACACCGCAGTGAGGGAGACATTGAACCAGCCACTGGTACAGGTGACATATAGTCAGATGTTGGTTGAAATATCCAAGTCTTCCTCTATCCTTGTATGCACCCTGATTGTCTATTTGCCCAAAGGGGTACCAGTGATTGTTTTGTCCGTGGACATTTGGACATAATCCATGTAGGAACTGGATGTCAGGAGCAGAGATTGCTATTTTATATGAAACGTTTTTTACAAACCCATTTTTATCAGGCACCGCACGACTCCCATGTATGCATGTGTGTGTAAGTGGGTAATGCATGGGGGATTAGTCTGAGGATATATTCTTGTTTGAAAACATTTTACTAATAAAGGTACTTAATATTTAAACAGTATTACCTGCGCTCCTTACATAATCAATTTTGGCTGTCTCCTTTTGCTGATTCATATGTCCCCCTTTTTCTTCTTTTTTGCATATCAAGTGTTACAGACACCTGTGCAGTCTTTTTCAAGGTTTTCACCCCCTACTGTATTCCTATTTTTGACAGTTTATATGGGATCTCCCTAATGTGGTCTTATTTTCTTGTTTGCTGCTGTTCCCCACTTGCCCTCATGTCCAGCTGGCACTTTTGGGCGCATGTCATTTGGGAGAGTAAGCCCGTTATGCCTTTGTATGCTGGATGTGGGGGTGGTGGGTTTTTCAGTGGCAAATTATGTCCAGTATTTGCTTAACTGGCTACTAATATTTGTGAGTGGATTTGTCTGTTTATTTACTCTTTTTTTGTGATTAATGCTCCGTGTCCGCCCCCTGCCCCGTAAGCCGATGTCTGCCACTCCTGATTGGCGCAGGACCAGCAGTGGGCTGGCCGGCGGTGCATTTGCTCTGTGGAGCATGCGCCTCCGGACACTTCGTGGCTGCTGAGACGCATGACGCGTCACCGCGTGACGGCCACAGGGCCGGCGCTACCATAGAGGCAAAGGAGGCAGCTGCCCCAGGGCCCCAGAGCTTGTAGGGGCCCCCAGTGGCTACAAGAGGAAAACATTTTTTTCAAATCGGCCTTATAGTTTTTGAGAAAATCGATTTTAAAGTTTCAAAGGAAAAAAAATACACATTTAAAAACCTGCCGACTTTAATGGTTAATAGCAAATCCACCTTAAATGCTAGAAACCCTAAATTTGCAGGATATGTTAAGGAGATCATTAGGAATAAGAGGAAAAAACAATTTTTCAAAAAGACCTTATCGTGTTTGAGAAAATCGATTTTAAAGTTTCGAAGGAAAAAAGTATACTTTTAAATGCGGTAAATGTCACTTTTAGTAGCAAACCTAACGGTAGTGTAATTTTACATGCATCAAACGAAAGCGCAATAAATTTCCTGACGGGGTTTCCAGGGGGTCCATACGCAGCCGCAGCGCTTTGGCCAGGGATCGCTATACAGCCGCAATATGGCTGTATGAAGATCCCTTGCATTTTTTCCTATTTTCCCCCCAAAAAATTTATGTTTAGAGTATGGGAATTTTTTTTTTTTAATTATGTGGGGTCCCCCCTTCTGAAACTTTTTAACCCCTTGTCCACCATGCAGGCTGGGATAGCCAGAATGTGGAGCTCCGACCGATTGGGACTTCACACCCTGACTATACCAGTTGCAAAAAAGGTCCCCTTATGCCGATTTTTGTTCCGGGGTATATGTTGGGGGGCCCCCCAGGTTTATTTTGCCCTGGGGTCCCATTGTTGCTTAAACCGGCCCTGGATGGCCAATGGCTGTGCGCGGAAGACGCGCCGAGGAGAGGGGGGCGTGACTTGACGGCGGTGGCGTGGAGTGATTTCTCACGGAGCACTCATGTATTTAAAGGTGAGATATTTTATTTTAACTGTTTGGCTAATACCCTGTGGGAGGTCTACTCCTGATGATGCTGGCAATTCAGAACAGCGAAACATGTTGAGTATACAGTCCTCTCTTCCCTAAAGGATCTCATTACTGTGCAAAATTTATGGACTTTAGACCCTATTCGTATCTATGAGGCATGGGCTTTGGACCTAGAAGATATGGCCTCTGAGTGTGTCTGCAGATCCCAGGATGGGTAACTACTGCACCTGCTTTTGCTTTACAACCTTCATGCTCAGATCCTCCTGTGGATGAACTGCTTCTACTATATAAGCTGACCGCTCATTAACTTTCCTAAGCTGTGATTAACACTATATGCTGTGGCTGTACAGCTCCACTACCTGCTTCATCCTTATGCATGGCTACATTGAACTGTTTCTGCCTGGGCTCTTTATTTCCCACGCTTATGATTCTGCGATGGGAATCCGAAGTGGACTCTTTATCATTTAAGCCTGGATCTAACTGTAGGATTCTTTCAGTGGATTTAGTATTGGAACTAGTTGGAGCTATACTGCACATTGCATTTTTTGAGTGTTCACCTGCGAATCGGGATGGACATTTTTCTTGGGCTTGGAATTTAAGCAACGCCTCTTGGAGTAGGATTTCAAGTGGTGACTTTCCAAACTCCACAAGGGTAATCCTTTAACTGTGTGCTTTGGTGACTGCAGCCCCATCCCACCCTCCTTCTAATGCACAGTTAAATGGGCCTTTTGTATTAGGTGTTATTGTTGTTGGTTTGTTATATGTATATTTTATAATATAATATTTTGATAATAAAGCATTTTTCTAAAAATCTCACATTCACCCAAGAGTTAACCCTTTTCTTAGTACTCATATGTTATGTATTGTTGACATGGTGCATGTGAGCCTATTACTATTATATAGAATTTTTTTGTGGATTGTTCACTTCCTAATCTATTTTATTGAGTCTTATGGGGCATTGCACCTGCCGCACCTAAGTAATTTTCTTATACATGTATTCAAAATGGCTGACTTCAAAATGGCCGCCATGGTCACCACCCATCTTGAAAAGTTTCCCCCCTCACATATACTAATGTGCCACAAACAGGAAGTTAATATCACCAACCATTCCCATTTTATTAAGATGTATCCATATAAATGGCCCACCCTGTATATACCCTAGTGCAATCTTTCTAAAGCAGGGTTCCCTGGAACCACTGGGGTCCTTGAAGACTTTAGGGGTTTCCTGGCATTTTTGCACTGCAAGGTGAACTACCTAAGCTGGCAGGTTGAGAAAGTTTCAAAATGATGTCTTAGCTTTTGAATGTCATTTTCGCTCATCCTGAATTCTAGCTTCCCTACTCGTTCTTCACTGGTGCAATGCCCACAGGACTGTTATGACACACTACATTGGTGATGAATAAACATGTGGGATGCCAGAATTGAGTATGTGTGTACAGCATATGAAGAGGAAAGAGAGAAAACACTAACACTGGGCAACTATAATGGGGAGTGCAGTAATGGAGATGCATAAAAAGGGTTCCCTGTAAAGGATAAACGTGGAATGGGGACTATTACAATAGTAAGAAGGTGTCTAGCCTCACCCACTTTTCCTGACCAATCCTACTATAAAATAAATCCTCTCTCCCTCCCCAAACATTATTTAAGGGTTCCTTAAAACATGCATTAGTCCCCTATACTTCCCTTGTGATTTTGGGTCACCCGAAAAAAGGTAAAAAAGTTGAGAAAGGCTGCCTTAGTGTATATGACGCAAATACTCCTGGGGTACCTCTGAATACTTTCAGGAGTATTTTTCTCTGTTAAAATAAATGAAGACATTTATGTATGACTTTTCATAACAGTACTGCATGCCATTCATGAAAATGCTTAGAAAGATGTATTTCTAATTATGGATCCATAGCAGCCAGTAGCATCCACTTATGTGCCTTTACTTACTTTATTATCAATACCAATACAATTTGTCCACAGACCTTGAGATGAACTCCTATACATATCTTGCTTTTATAATGTACAGGACTTCACGTTTACACAGACTTGAAATATTCAGGCTTTTTCTAGTTGTCGCACATTAAACTCCCTCGCAAATATGTGTCCCTTGTTTCATCGTTTTCATAAAATAATGCAAGCCATCCTCCTAACAGCCTCTATTCAAGGGAGTTTTATCAGTCCTACAAACATTGCCGTTTTCTTTAATAACTGTGATAGAAGTTAGGAGCCGAGCTGTAAAATGATTATTTTATGATTTCTGTGGATATGTGGTGCAAAAGACAAACACTCTTTATATTTGATATCTCTTTGTTGGCATCTCACAGCAGATAAAAATCTGTGTTCAATGAGTACTACTTTGATGTATTTGTAATACATATAAGGAACACTCAGACTCTGTATGCATTCCATTCTTTCTTCTATTAATAGACAAGAAAATACGCAAAAAACGATGTAAACACTTGAAAGCAAACTATTTTGAAATGAATGTACTAATGCAAGCATCTGGAAGCTAAGAAGAATTTTCTATTTATTGAATGAAAGAACTATAGTACACGGTTCGTTTGTAATATATATATATATACATATATATACATATATATATATATATATATATATATATATATATATATATATATAGGATCTTCTCAAAAAATTAGCATATTGTGATAAAGTTCATTATTTTCTGTAATGTACTGATAAACTTTAGACTTTCATATATTTTAGATTCATTACACACAACTGAAGTAGTTCAAAGCCTTTTATTGTTTTAATATTCATTTATTTATGATTGCGGTTTTGAGTAATGAACCAGGCTGGGAGTTTTTAAAAGCCTCAGGAATCTTTTGCAGGTGTTTAGAGTTAATTAGTTGATTCAGATGATTAGGTTAATAGCTCGTTTAGAGAACCTTTTCATGATATGCTAATTTTTTGAGATAGGAATTTTGGGTTTTCATGAGCTGTATGCCAAAATCATCAATATTAAAACAATAAAAAGCTTTGAACTACTTCAGTTGTGTGTAATAAATCTAAAATATATGAAAGTCTAAAGTTTATCAGTACATTACAGAAAATAATGAACTTTATCACAATATGCTAATTTTTTGAGAAGATCCTGTATATGTAAAAACTGAGTACTAAGCAGTGATTCATACACGCTTTAAAAAAGGAACTTATGTGTAGCTTTACTTACCAACTCTGAGTTTCTGTGTAGCAAAATTATGTGCTATTAAGCGCTGGATGGCCAACTTTTAAGCAAAGATATTTAAAGTTAAAGTTAAGGCTCCCTTAACTGAGAGGGATATGAATGTTTCCTTTTAAACAATACCAGTTGCTTGGCAATCCTACTGATCTCTTTGGCTGCAGTAATGGCTGAATCACACACCTGAAACAAGCAAGCATGCAGCTCCTCAGTTTAGGTTCCCATTAAAGAGACTCTGAAGCGAGAATAAATCTCGCTTTAGAGCTCATAGTTAGCAGGGGCATGTGTGCCCCTGCTAAACCGCCGCTATCGCGCCGCTAAACGGGGGTCCCTTCACCCCCAAACCCACCCCCGCAATAATTGGTCGTTCGTAGAGGCAGGGCTAACGGCTGCAGCCCTGCCTCCAGTCGCGTCTATCAGCGGCGCATCGCCGCCTCTCCCCCGCCCCTCTCAGTGAAGGAAGACTGAAAGGGGCGGGGAGAGGCGGAGATACGCGCTGACAGACGCGCGTGGGGCAGGGCTGCGGCGGTTAGCCCTGCCCCAACCAGGAAGCGCTCCCCCGCTGCACCGAGGGGATTTGGGGGTGAAGGGACCCCCGTTAAGCCGCGGGATAGCTGCGTTTTAGCAGGGGCACACATGCCCCTGCTATCTATGAGGTCTGAAGCAAGATTTATTCTCGCTTCAGACTCTCTTTAAGTAGGTGTTGATGATTTGGGCTTGGCCTTGTCACCAGTGATGGCTGAACATCATGATTCACTGTGAAAATTTTCAAAACGACCGTTCGAGGCGAGCTTCATTGATTTTAATGGCAGGTAAACTTCTAGAAGTTTCAGGGCATCTCTGCAGCCGCAATTTACTTTAAAAAAAGTGTACAAAGTGTACAAAAACCAATGTGAAATCAATGGCAAAATAGTTGCCAAAAAGTATTTTAAGTACACACAATTTTTTTTTTAAGAAATGGGGTGGCACATGGCAGGGTGCTGTGGGTGACCTGCTCTTGGTGACAAAAGATGCAGCAGCAGGGAGGAGTGCAGAGAGAGCAGCAAAATATGCGCCAAAGAATTGTATTTTAACGTAAAAAAAAAAAATGTTCTTTAAGAAATGTCAATGGTCACCGACTAAAGGTTAATAGCAAAGCCCCCATACATACAAGCAAAAAATGGTGTGCCGCACTATCCACCCAACATGAGCATTGACTACAATACGAATCATAGAACGAGAGGAAAGAATGGTTAAATCTCAGCACCATCTGTTAGAAAGTATTACAATTAGAGTTTTATTTCAAGATATTTCAACCACATAAAACCATTTAAAAACAGGAATAATAAACCTCCTCTTTGGCAATCCCTATCAAAGTATAAATATATATATCATATCAAAGGTTTAAAAAGAAGCACAATTATAGAACCCGGCTTCTAAAATCGAAGCGATTCTTAGTAAATCTTTTTAGATCTTTTTGAAAATGCTTCCTTTTGTTGCCACTGTTCTCCTTAAAGGACCACTATTGAGAAACATTTCGTTTTTAAACACCCCCATAGTAGTTACATCAATAATACAGAAGCTTTAGTGTGTAATTATATTCATTTTCTAGCACGTACCTTTAAATATTTACATATCACTATATCCTGTAGCGTCAGCCCCTGCACTAAACGCTGAAGGACTTCTGCAACTAGAAAGCCAGCATAGGGGAAGCCTTGTCAGGTAAACTAACAGTTGGTTTAGTCCTAACTTCGACCCCCCCTAAACTAACAGCATTTTTAGTCCCCCCCCCCCTGTAACTACCAAGCCTGTGACAACTCGTGCTATAACCTGTGTTCCTCCAGTGCGGTCACTTCAAAAGGCCCCTTGCACTCTCTGCCCTGCAGGCATTTGGGGAGACAGCTATCTCCCTGCCTACACGGCTGTGTGTAATGAGCTGCTCTCCTGCACCATTCAATCGGTGCTGCCCTGCTTCTGCTGTCATGCCTGCGCAATGAGCTGCTCTCTTCCTGTCAGTGCAATCGCTGCAGCTCTGCCTGCATTTGCGGTGATTGCACTGACAGGGAGAGAGCAACTCATTGTGCAGCCATGACAGCAGAAGCAGGGCAGCGGCGATTGAATGGTGAGGGAGAGCAGCTCATTACACAAAGCCGTGTAGGCGGGGAGATAGCTCTCTCCCCAAATTCCTGCAGGGCTGAGAGTGCAAAGGGCCTTTTGAAGTAACCGTGCTGGAAGAACAGTGGTAGTTCTTGGTAGTTACGGAGAGCAGGGCGAAGGTGAGGAGGGTCGAAGTTAGGACTAAACCAACTGTTAGTTTACCTGACAAGGCTTCCCCTATGCTGGCTTTCTAGTTGCAGAAGTCCGTCAGCGTTTAGTTCAGGGGCTGATGCTACAGGATATAGTGATATGTGAATATTTAGAGGTACATGCTAGAAAGTGAAAATATTTACATACTGAGGTTTCTGTATTATTGATGTAACTACTATGGGGGTGATTAAAAACTAAGTGTTTTGCGATAGTGGTCCTTTAAAAGATACCATATCTGGTATCCATTAACATTCCCTGCAATTTTGGTGATTCTAGTATGTATGCTTTGCTATTAACCACCAAAGTTGGTGGCCATTGACTTCAATGTTAAATGCGAACACAAATTTTGAACACGAAAATTCATGATAAAAAATGAATGACAAATGGCCGTTAATTTGCTGGGAACCATTCTTTATTGACCTGGAATGGAGAGCACCTCACACATTGGGAGGGGGAAATGCCCATTTCCAATTCTGCGGATATTCTGATTTCTGCCAGTGACATTTTCTGTTTTCTGTTTTTCCAATTTTCCAATTATCATTTTTCAGCTTTTCCATTTATTCGATATTCCGATTTCCAAAGAGCATTTTATTTGTCATTTTTGCATATATCTATAATATATTGCAAAATATTAAAAAAAAATCTGAAAAATGGAAATCGAAAAAATGGAATCTAGTGATCTAATATACTGATCTAATGAAATGGTCTACAATTACTGCGGTAATCCTTTTTTTGCAGAGAAATTTTGCATTCTCTGATTGGCCCAATGCTTCCAAGGTCTGTGACTGGGCTAACATTACCGAGTTGCAGTAAATCGGATTTTTGCAGAATTCTTCTGAGTTCTATTTTCTGAATTCCAATTGGAAACACGGAAATTTAAATTCCACGGAATCTGAATACGCATCCCTAAGGGGGAGTAGAACGGATGGCTTGTGGACTAGGACATAAAATTAATTAATAAACAACAAGTGTCAGCGTCAAGGCAGAAGGCGACCGCAGCCGAGAAGGACAATGTCCAAAAGTCCACACAAGCAATGAATATATAAAGTCAGCGCAGGTCTATAGTAATACAGCTTTCGTCATTTTCTGGTATACAGGATCTTCGAACAAAAAGGTAAAGAAGCAAGGCTTACCAGATTCCATCTCTTTCATGTCACTATCCTACTGGACTCCCCTTTGGCGAGTCTCTGCGACCTCAGGATATCTACTATATTCCGGAGGAATCTGTAGTGTGCAACATTGCTAGTGAAACGACACCATTTGAAAGTTCTGCGGACCATCTATCAAACTCGTTTACAACCTTATAATGTGGGTTGTTGGAATCTGGTAAGCCTTGCTTCTTTACCTTTTTGTTCAAACATCCTGTATACCAGAAAATGACGAAAGCTGTATTACTATAAAATTAATTAATGCCCAACTCAGAATCATACAGGGTTGCCAGACTACCCCTATCATGGAAACCAGTTATGCCACAGCTGGCTTAAAGAGACTCTGTAACAAATTTTTCAGCCTTAGTTCTTCTATCCTATAAGTTCCTATGCCTGTTCTAATGTGCTCTGGCTTACTGCAGCCTTTCCTAATTGCACTGTCTCCGTAATAAATCTTATCTCCTTTCCTCTGTCGTGTCTGTTGGGCTAAGGCTTGAATGTGTGGAATGTGCAGGGCTGCTTGTGATTGGATAGAAGCGATACACACCCTCTGCAGGCCCCCTGCACACACTGTGTGACTCACACACTCTGTTTATGTGAGCCTATCACAAGCTGGTTAGTTTGTTTGTAAACACTGCCTAAAACTGTTAATTACAAGCCAGGATTGCAGCAGAGAGTGGCAGAAACAGCACAGAGGGGCACAGGAGAAAATAAGGAATAGAATGGTATGCTCTTTAGTGTAAGAATATTAGAGTACAGATTCTCTTTAAGGGTTCAAAAGAACATTACAAACATTGCTGATTCTCAAACATGCTTATGAGTAGGTTGAGGGCCCCATATCAAGGGTCTACCTTTCCACTCTATATGCAAATAGATTCTACTTGTTGCTTATTGTGTTCCTGCTATAATTAGTTACCCATTTCCTTTGAAGAGAACCCGAGGCGGCATCACAAAAATTTAAAAAACGCCGCCTCCCGGATGCCTCCGTCCCACACCACGCCGTTCTCCATGGCCCTGTTCGTCCTCCGCAGCCTTCAATCACTAGCAAATTAATCCAAGATGGACGCAACCCAGAAGTACTTACTGGGTCACAGCTTAACCAGTGATTGGAGGAGGCAGGGGAGTAAGGTGAGAAGGCAGGGGAGCGATACAGGGGAGGCAATGCGGGGAAGGCGGAGGAGAGCAGGATGATTGATGGCTGAATGTAACCAGGAGGCTAGTAACAATCAGGTTGTCTTTAGCCTGTCGCTCATTTTGGGGGGTGGGGGCAGCAGAGTCCAGGGGGGACTGGCAGCTGCACCAGAAGGACAAAAAGGCATGTCACTTAGCAGAAAAAATGCCTCTATGTCTTATAGTGTTTATGTGATCTGCCTCGGGTACTCTTTAAAGAGAATCTGTATTGTTTAAATCGCACAAAAGTAAACATACCAGTGCGTTAGGGGACATCTCCTAATACCCTCTGTCACAATTTCGCCGCTCCTCGCCGCATTAAAAGTGGTTAAAAACAGTTTTAAAAAGTTTGTTTATTAACAAACAAAATGGCCACCAAAACAGGAAGTAGATTGAGTATGTCCACACATAGAAAATGCATCCATACACAAGCAGGCTGTATACAGCCATCCTTTTGAATCTCAAGAGATCATTTGTGTGTTTCTTTCCCCCTGCAGCTATCTTCCACTGAAGTGTCAGGCTATTTCTTCCTGCAGAGTGCAGACAGCTGTGCCTGTATGTAATTCCTCAGTATGTGAAAGCCCAGCCAGCTCAGAGGAGGATTTATCCAGCTTGTAAAAGATAATAGAACAGAGAGAAGCTGCACTAATCTAAATATCACACAGGCAGTGTGCAGAGAGGGACCTGGATGGGGGAGTTCATAGCAGAACCACAACACTGAAGAACTTGGCAGCCTTCCAGACACAGGCTGACAAGTCTGACAAGAGAGAGATAAGTTGATTTATTACAGAGATGGTGATAGTAGAACGTGCTGCAGTAAGCCAGAGCACATTAAAATAGCTTTTGGAACTTGTAGGATGATAAAAAACAGGATGCAATTTTTGTTACGGAGTCTCTTTAAGGATACATTGTTAGAGAAATTCTCCAAGATAGACATACAAGCGGCAATAAAAATTAAAGCCACTCGGCATTTTCTGCACTAAACAAATTGAAAATAATATTTTTCACCTGGAGTGGCTCTTAAAACACTTGTAAATGATGACTAATACAGTAACTTTTTAGGTGAGATGGTAGGCTATAAACTTGGGTGAGGGCCCGTTTCCACTTGTGCCGCATGCGTCAGCAAAAGCGATTTGGCCGGCGCCGCTATTAATCCCTATGGCGGAGTTTCCCAACGCGATTTTGCCTGGCGGGAAACTCTGCGAATTTGGCACAGGTTTCCACGCCTGTGGAAACGGGCCCTAAGTGTTATGCACACCAAGTATACCTGCTACCTATACACTATGTGCATATCTTTAGTTATACTATTCGCACAAAGACACAATGCACACTTTGCATTCCACCTGTTAAATTCTACTTGGACCATCTGTGCACAGCAAAGCACATCAGGCCCATAGCTACTATATATAGCTGTGAATTTCATCACTCCTATATATCTGACTAATGTGTTAAGCTTGGAGAGAGGAAGGGATGCATGTTTTACAGTAAATATATGCTCAGATGGCAAGGTCAGAAAGTGTTCTGAGACTATGGCTATCATTCAAAAATCATTACCGCATGCGGTAATGCTGAAAACAGCTGACTTTACCGAGCACTTAGCAAAATGTAAATTCATAAAAGCTGTTACCACATGAAAATCTCAAATTACCGAGCAGTGAGGTAAATTACCGCCTTGTGCGGTGATTATCTCAACACATGTCACTAAATGTCAATTCATAAAGATTAGAGCAGGTGGTATTGGGATGGAGAATACTGTCTGCTTGATGGAGGCAATAAGCATGTGGATAAGAGCAAAGTAGGGTAGTGTAGGGGGGAGGAGGAGGACTTACCTGACGTTACTGAGGAAGAGCAAGAGGAGATGGATAGTACGTCTGGATCCAACTTTGTGCAGTGAGCATCTTTCATGCTGTCCACCCTGTTGAGGGACCCCCCGTATAAAAAAACCTCAAGGGGAATGCGCTGTACTGGGTGACCACGCTACTAGACACTCGGTACAGGCATAAAGTGGCGGAGATGTTACCAACTCACCTGAAGGCAGAAAGAATGCAGCACATGCAGAACAAGCTGGTAACTATGCTTTACAATGCGTTTAAGGGTGATGTCACAGCACAATGCAATAAAGGTGCCACTGCCAGTAATCCTCCTCCTCCCATGTCCACGCAGGCAAGGACAGGACACTCCAGCAATCTAATGGTGATGTCAGACATGCTGACATTCTTTAGTCCAACGCCTCGCCTTAGCCCTTCCGGATCCACCAACACCTGGACCGGCAGGTAGCCGACTACCTGGCCTTAAGTGGGGGTGTAGACACTGTGAACAGCGATGAACCCTTGGACCACTGGGTGCGCAGGCTTGAACTGTGGCCAGAGCTGTCCCAATTTGCCATCCAACTTCTGTCTTGCCCTGCCTCAAGCGTCCTGTCAGAAAGGACCTTCAGCTGCAGCTGGAGGTATTGTCACTGAGAAGAGAAGTCGCCTAAGTCACGACAGTGTTCAGTACCTCACCTTTATCAAAATGAATGAGGCATGGATCCCGGAGGGCTACTGCCCGCCCGAAGACTAAGTCAGTCCCCACACACAGCATCTCTGCCTGCACGCCATGTGACTGCCTGCCCCAAGACTAAGTCGCTCCCTACAGAGCATTTCTGCCCACAGGCTGGTTGACTGCCATCTCCGCCACCACCAACAGGGTCCAGGACTCCAGGCGGAGTCCTGAACTTTTAAGGCCGCTGCTGGCAGAGGCCGCTATACTACTTTTTCTGGTGCGTGTACATGCCTGCCTAATTTTTCTGGCTGCACTGCAGCTGCAACAACAAAACAAAAGGCATGTGCATGTGCCAATTCCCCTTCGTGATCATTACCTTGCCGCGGTGAAGTGGCTTGCGTATCACAATGAAGCAATGACCGACGGCTATATGAGTGTCTCGGGGGGGGGGGGGGCACACCCAAGATAATAAGGTTGTTGCTTCATTGTGGACAGACCACATTTTATCAGCTGGACAGTCACTGTTGTTCTATCATTGAACTACCACAGCCCGGCGACCATATGGGCTTGAAAACCGCCACGGCCTGCACTCTGGCCATGGTGCGCACCAGTCCAGTACGGCCGTCACTACACAAACGGCTGTTTGCGGTGCATAACACAGTGAGTTTGGTGTGTCAGTGTGAAGCAGTACTCTAATTACACTCCCTGATTGACGTATATACATGCAAGATGTTTTAAAGCACTTTAGGCCTGCTTTGTGTCAAATCCAGATTTTTCTCCGGGACTTTTGGCATCTATCCCACTCATCCATGCAAAAACTTAGATGTTAGACCCCTTGAAACATCTTTTCCATCACTTTTCTGGCCAGCATAAGTGTTTCTAGTTTTCAAACTTCGCCTCCCCATTGAAGTCTATTGCGGTTCATGAAAGGTCGCGCAAACCGAACTTTTGCAGAAGTTCGCGTTCGCAGTTTGCGAACCGAAAATCGGAGGTTCGGGCCATCTCTAATAAAGAATGAATCCAGGGTCTTTTGTTTAATGAGCTGTGTTTGTCGTTATGAGAAAGAGCTGTTTTGTTTGGTTCTTTTATCAATGCTTACAAAACCTCTCCACCGTCTATTGCAATCATACCGTTCATAATTTATAAACTGTACGTCACGTGTTTGTTCTGTTTCTTGTGCAGTTCACACATTCTAATGCTTATTTTATACAGTAATGATGTCCTTCATTTGGGCACTTTGCTTTTTGTTTTGTGCTTTTTTTCCATTATTTTAATTTTATTATTATACTTCTTAAACTGTTTCTCTTCTTGTACTGTTTCCAGGGGTCAACAATTTACATACGAGATAACGAGAATTCCACTATGGTCATGCCTTATAACAAAATAAAACGTTGTGTGTATTTTATTCACACAAAGATTCAGCACTAGTCATAGCTAGTGTTGAATTAAATGATTTGCAACCAGTTTCATTAATGTTAAAATTATTTTTACGGTATTTGGATTTCCCACCATCTGTCTTGATAAAAAGGGTGTAAAGGACTTACTTCCGGGATCCTGTGATGTTGCCATCTCTGCCAAGAGCGGGTCGTGTTCTGGCACTTCTGCATGTCGGCAGCCGTTCTCCGCTGGTGACGCGCACACTGGGGATCGCTCTGCGCATACTGGTGTGCAGATTTCTCGCTGCTCTCGGCCGCAGTATGGTCTGAGGCAGCGACAGAGGTAGTGTCAGCTGACAGGATAGTTAGCTGATACTTAGGCAGGGGTTTATTTAATAAATATAAATATAATGGATGCTGACCTTGGCTGGGATTGAACCCTGGTCTCTCACGTTGGAGGTGATGCTCTTAACCAGTATGCTATATCTAATGCACAGTCAGGATGTTTTGCTGATCAGTACTGGTTATAAGTCAGCTGACATGTATTGCCACCTGTGTCAGCTGATCTCTCTGTCAGCTGACACTTTACCAGGATTAATGCCTGTGTGTGATTGGATGTTGTGTGCATGTGGCCAGCCACTGATTGCATGCTGTCAGTATTTAAACCTTGCTGTGACAGTTGCATGTTGCCTGTGATAGCTCTAGCTTGCTGGTTGCTCTGTATACCTGCTCTTGTTATATTGAATTATCTGGATTTCCACCTTTGCTTGTTTACTGGACCTCCCTTGTCTGCTGCCTGAACCGACCTATTGTCTGGATTATCCTTACGACTGTTTGCTGCCTGGTTTGACCTTTTATATGTTCTTTGACCTCTCTTCTGCCTAGCCCTCCTGTACTGTTTACCCGTGTATGACCCTGGACTTTGCTACTCTGTGTTCTTGTTTAGGCCTGGAAGTTTATTTGCTCACCCTGCATTCAGCTCCAATACCTTGCACACTAAAGGCCTGGGTGCAACCGAAGTCGGGTAAGTGTTGTCACCTTTCATTCAAGCGGGGATGTGCCACATAGGGTGAAGCGTGTGGAGGTAGATTGTGGCATTGAAGCTGATTAGTGAGTGGATATTCCTACAGGCCTGACAAAGGGCTTGCAAAAATACTGAGGTCTTTGTATTAAAGGGACACTTAAGTCATGAATAAAAAAATCAGTTTTACTTTCCTAGGGCTTCTACCAGCCCCCTCCAATCGTCCCGTGCCCTGACAGTCATTCACGGAGCCTCCGGTCCTCCACTGCCAGCTAGTTTAGTTTTCACTTACAGACCTTACAGGCATGGTCACACCCATTTTTCTTTGCGTTCCCGTCCGCAATAACGTTCTGAGCCTGTGCAGGATGTTATTGAGGATGGCAACATGAAGAAGGATATGTGTGACCAGGCAGCGCAGGCACAGAAAGCCCGCTGACTCCCTGTCAGGGTCTGTCAGCGAAAACAAAATTAGCTGGCGCGGGGGACCAGAGGCTCTGTGAGTGACTGCAAGGGCACGGGATGGCTGCAGGGGGCTAGTAGAAGCTCCAGGCAAGTAAAACTGATTTTTTTTTTATTCCTGGCTTAAGTGTCCCTTTAAGGCTAGAACAGGCCTGGGACAAGTTTCAGTGACCCACGCCGCCGGCTGCAGACTGTGGGCCACATTCCTTTTTTTAATCTCCCTGCCGCCCCCTGCTTGCAGAGTTGCGAGGGGGCGATAAAAAGAGGGTTAGCACACCCAATCGCTGCTTTTAGTGTTGAGTCTCCATAGCAACAGTGGCACCATGTGACACACTGTCAGGATGTGCCAGTGTTTTACACGCTGTGGACATGGAGACCCAATGCTGGAAGCTGTGATTAGGAGAGTTAAACCTGTTCTTATCACACGTTTACAATTCTGCAGGGAGGGGGGAGCGAGGCCACCCAGTGTGGGCTGTAGTTTGACCAGTGCTGGGCAAGAGGATTCATGTGGCTGACTGCAAGATGTCAATGCTTTTATTCTATGTTCGAGCACTTGGACTTTATTTGAGCACCTCTGATGAAGGCCCTACAGCAAGGGAATAAAACATGTTGGGTTGATTTGTCTCTCTGTACATAATAAGTTATTTGAGCGAATAAAGCATTTTTAGAGGGTTTAATACAACATTTTTTGAGTCCCATAATAGCTTTTCAACCACTTTCAGAGGTGTTTTTTTCAGTCACTTTATTACACCTTGTATTCAGATTAATTCATTATTTTTGGTCCTACATACATTAGTTTTATATTATATGGTACAATAAAAGTTAAGTTTTACCTATTATATTTTATACCAAACAATGAGGAGGGGCTACACATGCGCATACGAGCCGACTGGCATGACTGAGCCAGATTGCCGGTACCGATACAAGGAGAACGGAGGCACTCAGAAGGACGGCGAGGGATGCATTGGTGTTCATGGAGGAAGCCCCGGGTAAGTATACAATCTTTTAAATAGTCTCAGGTTTATTTTAATATCCTTAAAACCCAATACCACTAATATGAAAGGCTCTAACTACAGGCTCGTCTATCTGGAAAGGACCAACACCTCAGCAGTCTAGTGGTTGCCACAAAAAATTAAACCTTTTTCATTCAATCTTACTATTTCAATGTAATATAAGGGGCTGCCTAAAATATCCATTCAATATAGTTAATCAATTTACTCTTATACTACATAGATTTAGTTAAATTGGATATAAAAGATTGGATCATTAGTGGTCACCTTAAAAGTGTCAATGACATAGGAAGCGTCACTTTTTCCAAAATGCAGGGAGAAGGGAGGCACAAGAATGCAGCCAACGGCATGTGATCACTGTTTCACTGTATGAAAATAAGTATTAAGTATGATGTTGTCTACTGCATCTAAAAAAAACCCCACTTTATTTATATTCCTTGAGATCCGAAATAAATTATAGTTGACATCCATGTGCTGCTTGTGACGAGATATTGCATACATCTCTTGTGTATGAGTGGTAATTTATACCTCTGAAAAGACCACAGTGAAGAAGCTTTACCAAGAAGGGTTAGAGCAATGTACGGTAGCTAAAAATAATAAAAAAAAGTAGTGCAGATAAAAAAAATTAATGTACTTGAAAAGGTGATAGAATTAAATGGGCCTTTGCCTGAAATTTTTAGCACAGCTGGCACATGCTCTCTTAATAAGATGCATACATTAAATAGCAGTGGTCCCAAGTGATGATTTGCTGTTCAGCCAGCAATTTTTTTGAGCTGACTTTGCACACACTATGGTTTACCTTCACCTTTTAAAATATTGTACTGTCGACATTAAAAGCGTTATGAGAGATGTCGTAAGCTAGTTAACACAGAAAGGCTCAAAAACTAGTCTTAAAAGTTCTTTTAAAATACAGTCTTATCAATTAAACTTGTACAAATGCACACTTCAGATGGAAAGTTAAGACTTTTTATATGATTCATGCAAAAAAAAGTCACATTAGAGTGAATGACCAAAAGAATTTCCCACTTTCATCCTGCTTTTATGTTGACATATGATGGTTCCCTAAAGCTGACACTATTGTGGAGATGGAGACATATCTGGGACATAGCAACAGAAACTTGTCAAATTAAGAAAAAAAACTGCAAATCTACAACAGTTTCAAGTGATTCTCCTAATTTATTTTGCCTGTTTTTGGTATGTGCTTGACACATCTTTACATTTCCGTGTGACATCTTTTGATTTTCACATGGTAATAAAAGTTGCCAGAGACATCTTTAACCTCTTTGTCAGCTGCATCTGAATGTACATGATTTACAGTTTCTGACATTAAAGCTGTACATTAGGCTTTACAGTCTCCATTTGCTCTTTCATTATTCATGGGGTTGTTCCCTCAGAAGCTCGTGCTTCCTTAGCCCATTATTTGTTACAAAGACCTGCTGGCCTGGCTCCCACACTTCCAGAAACACATATGATTTACTCAACCTATGATCAAATAGTGTAAGCCTATGCGTGTTCTACTTTAGATTCAGCAAAATAAGAAAAGCCTCTAAAGAGTGTGGATTTTAAAGCAACACAATACTCCTGGGTCAGACAAGGAACATTATTAAAATAAAAATAAAAAATAAAAATTAACAAGCCCCCTCCACCCCCCAAAAAAATCCTGTCATTAGGCCAATAACAATAATGGTAAAAATAACAATAATATAAAAACACATTTTTTTATAGAGATATAATGAAGAGAAACTTCAGGCAACAAAGTGGAAAACTTTGAAATATGGATCACTCCTAGGGGTATATGCAATGCCGGTTTTATACTTTTTCCACCCCTAGGCTAACATTCTTGCAGCTTCCCTTCCATGTGCAGCACCCCCTTCTATTCATAGTCCAGCCCCCTCTTCCATGTCTAACATTCATGTACAGCGCCTCCTTCAGTTCTATGCAGGTTCCTTGGGCAGCAGCTTCGAATTTCCATATGTTGTTCCTTATTTGAAACCTCTTTATTCCATTTGCAGCTTCTTTTCCATATGCAGAAACCCCTCTTGCATGTCCAGCTGCCCCTTGGTCATCTGCCGGCCAAGGCCCGGGCCTTGGTGGCCTTTCCAGAAATCTAGCCTTGTGTATATGCAATAAACTGCGTTAAGTATAATTACTTTCATAAAGTCTTCCTGCATGATGAGTAGAGCAGAATGCATTGCATGGTAATGTATTGTATTCTGCTCCACTCGTTGTGCGGTTAGACTTTAACCATTTCCGCCGCCCGGACGTGAAGCTCACGTCCGGGCGGCAGCTCTGTAGCGCTCCCGCGCTTGGGCGCGCTCCCGCCCGCGATCGCGGGCGCGCCCCCGCATCCCCGCTGTGCCGCCCGGTAGCCCTGGGATCAGTGAAAGGGAACATGGTTCCCGATCACCGATCCCTTTCCCCCGCAGAAAAACCGAAGCGCTCACCTGTGAGGCTTCAGTTCTTCTGCCCGGAGAGAGTTCCGCATCGCCCTTGTGCTTCCGCTTAGCAGGAAGTACAAGGATGGAGAAAAAAAATGAAGGTGGCCATCTTATGGCCAAATAGCAAAACTACAGCTACACATTTTTAACATTACAATTTACATAGACAACAACATTAAAAATTAACTGTTTATGCCCCACACCAAAATATTCCCCAAATAAAAATTTTAATGGAAAAAAAAAAAAATTACAATAAAAAAAAAAAAAGACATAAATAGTTACCAAAGGGTCTGAACTTTTTAAATATGCATTTGAAGGGGGTATACTACAAACATTTTTTAAATTATAGGCTTGTAAATAGCGATGAACGCAAAATGGAAACAATGCACCTTTATTTCCAAATAAAATATTGTCGCCATACATTGTGATAGAGACAAAATTTAAATGGTATAATAACCGAGACATATGTGCAAATAAAATACATAGGTTTTAATTATGGTAGCGTGGATTATTTTAAAGCTATAAAGGCCGAAAACTGAGAAATAATGAATTTTTTCCATTTTTTTCTTATTAATCCTGTTAAAATGCATTTACGGTAAAGTGGCTCTTAGCAAAATTTACTACCCACAGAAAGCCTAATTAGTGGCGGAAAAAACAAGATATAGATCAATAAATTGTGATAAGTAGTGATAAAGTTATTAGCGAATGAATGGGAGGTGAAAATTGCTCCGATGCATAAGGTGGAAAATCCCCGCGGGCTGAAATGGTTAAAGAAAAACCGTAACCAAGAATTGAACTTCATCCCAATCAGTAACTGATACCCCCTTTCCCATGAGAAATCTATTCCTTTTCACAAACGGATCACCAGAGGGCTCTGTATGGCTGATATTGTTGTGAAACCCGCTCCACAGGGTGATGTCAGCGCCTCACAGCACTGAGGTCCTGACATTACACTGTGGCAGCCTTGCTGTATTATATATGCTCAGCGCAGAGTCCAAAAACAAAAGACGAGTCTTCAGCAAAGGATAAAAGCAGGCAAATCTCCACCACAATAAATATTGGGTTCACGGCACAGCTCTGCAATCATGGATACCCAAAAAAGGAAAGAGGCTTACCAGCTGGTGACAACCCACATTATAAGGTTGTATCAACACTTTGGTAGGACATCAGGAAGCAACAGTCTGTCCAGGATCCACCAATTCAGCAATGATTCCTCTCACGAATGGATATCAGTAAACATCATAAAAAACAAACAAACGGCAACTCTAAGTGTAAACCGTTTAATATAGAGTTTCCCAGGGAAGGAGACAGGCGGCACCTTCATACTGTCCTTTACCGCTGACCCATACACGCGTGCAACTTTCTTGGGGTTCCCATTGCATGGGCCCCGTATGTAAGTTTTGTTTTTATGCTATTTTTATGCTATTTTTAAGCTGTTTTTACTATGAAAACTCTATATTAAACGGTTTACACTTAGAGTTGCCGTTTGTTTGTTTTTTTATGATGTTTACTGATATCCATTCGTGAGAGGAATCATTGCTGAATTGGTGGATCCTGGACAGACTGTTGCTTCCTGATGTCCTACCAAAGTGTTGATACAACCTTATAATGTGGGTTGTCACCAGCTGGTAAGCCTCTTTCCTTTTTTGGGTATCCATGATTGCAGAGCTGTGCCGTGAACCCAATATTTATTGTGGTGGAGATTTGCCTGCTTTTATCCTTTGCTGAAGACTCGTCTTTTGTTTTTGGACTCTGCGCTGAGCATATATAATTTATCTGTTTGTGAACTCTGGACATCGTTCTTCTCTCAGCAGCGGCCACTTTGTTTCCTTGGCGCTGATACACATATGCAGCCTTGCTGTATTGTTGTAAATAACAGCTGTTCCAACTGCCAAAAAAGTAAGCAGCATCACCATCCAGTGACATCAACTGCCAGCAGTAAAAATGTCACCATGTGATAAATGTCAGAATGTAAAGATTTTACAATGATCAAACACTGATTAAATCATTTATACATAATTATTGTAAAAATTAAGCACTTTTTTAAATTACATTTATTTCACTGGAGTTCCTCTTTTAAGCACGTAATTCTGCATACACCCTTTAAACTGGTAGAAGTTTAATTTTTATTGGTATTAAAACCCACCATTACATGCCAAAACAAATCCACAATAAAAAAAATATACAGTATATATAGAACAACTGTTGTGTACTAAAACAGTGGGGATTTCTGATAGGTTAGTATAATAATAGTAATATAATTCCTCTTTTTATAAATCACCAGTGGTGTGACTGCAGCTGCATGCAGCATCCACTGGAAGAGTGTCTGAAGAATTTTGCCAGCTTGATTGAAGTGTAGAGATCTCCATAGTCTTCTGAGCTGATATTGACTATCAGATTTCTCACCATTTGTACAAACACAAGCATGGCCAGTGGAATAACATCAGTGGAGCGAGAAATAAGAGTGAGAGAAACTAATTAAAGAAACAGCTAAATTCACTGGTCCCATCAGGAGGTGCAGGTACCAGGTTTTAGCAAGTAAGCGATTTAAAAAGTAGAATCCACACACTCCTAATTTTGGTGAAGTCAAAAATGTTTATTAGGCAACTAAAAACAGATAAAAAGGTTGAAATGTTTCGGACAGCAATGTCCCTACTCATAGCAATGTTCCTACTCATAGCTATGTCCTTACTCATAGCTATGAGTAAGGACATTGCTCTCCAAAACATGTCAACCTTTGTAATCTGTTTTGTAGTTGCCTGATAAACGTTCTGGACTTCGCCTGCTGGAGTTTGCGGAATCTACTTTTAAAATCAAAGGTAGAAGGTGGTTGCAATTAAGCTTAGAAAACAGAGTTGGTGTTCTCATCCTGTTCATTACTCACAGTTATGTCCCCCCCTCCCCGCCGATGTGCGGCCATGCTCTCTCCTCATGCTGCAACCCCTCCTGCCCCCCAAAACGGCCCTGAGTAGGCCCCTCCATGGGTGCAGGTGCTGCAGCCCCTATTGTTACGCCACTGATAGTAATGGAGTAATATCACAGCTGCATGTGGGCAAATCAAGTAGGTTTGGTACCCTGTGCTAAGTAGTGAACCAACCGTAGTGAACGAAAAGATGCTCACTTAAAAATGTAACCATGTTTACATTTGTTTTAAAGGATACCACAACTGACATGTGACAAGATGAGATAGACATGTGTATGTACAGTGCCTAGCACACAAATACCTATGCTGTGTTCTTTTTTTTCTTTCTGTGCCTGAAAGAGTTAAATATCAGGTATGTAAGTGGCTGACTCAGTCCTGACTCCTGAAATTCCACCTATAAAATACTTTCCTAACAGAAAATGGCTTCTGAGAGCAAGAAAGAGATAAAAAGAGGAATTTCTTATCAGTGAGGGTCACACTGTAGTCACTTCCTGTCTGAGTCAGGACTGAGTCAGCCACTTACATACCTGATATTTAACTCTTTCAGAGAGAGAAAGAAAAACAAAGGAACACAGCAGAGTTATTTGTGTGCTAGGCCCTGTACATACACATGTCTATCTCATTATGTCACATTTCAGTTGTGGTATCCTTTAAAGCAAAGCAGTGGCATTTATACTGACTATTTATTTTAAACAGTCCTGCTCATTTCTGCTATTTTTCATCTTTAGAAGTTGCAACTATTTGCCCTGTAAAATATATATATTCATATGCACTGTAGAAATGTGATTCTCTTTCTCCATCTTGATTCCTGCTTCTAAAAATGTATGTGTTCTTCCGTGAGAAGAAAAAGTTGCATCATAATTTGGTTTTCTCGAAATCATGCCAGCAGGCTTCAGAGAAACTGTGAAAATTCACCTAGATATGTGCCTGAATGTTTCTGGCAAATGCAACAGAAATGCAAAATATTTTGTAGCACTTACGGATTTTGGCATTAGTGAAGGAATCTTTTTCAGCAGATATAGAATGGTATCTGACTCTGGTAACTAAAGCTCTCTATAGCTCTCCATTTTATTGCTATAATATGGCTACAGTGTATTTATGATGAGCTACCACTGTAGATATCATTGCTAATGTCACTGCAGAGGACCCTAATGAAAATGACTGTAATTTTATTAGTGCCACACAGCAGGTTCAAAATCACAGTAATGATAGCAAATAATAATACACCCGATAGGTAAAATCATTAATTTTGTCTTTTATTTTCTTCATATAAATGATACAAGTCTCTAGCATTGATACTACATTTCATCTTCTTTTAGGTTTTCTTTAAAAAGACAGTCATTTATATATTAAAAAAAAAAAAACACAGGAAAAAAAAAACATATGCAGCTTTAGGGAGACATTGACAAAAATGCAGTTCTTTGATGATGTTAATATAAAGGAATTATAAAGTTCAGAATATTTAAGTCTGGACTGGCACATTAAAGAGGAACTCCAGTGAAAATAATGTAATAAAAAAAGTGCTTCATTTTTACAATAATTATGTATACATGATTTAGTCAGTGTTTGCTCATTGTAAAATCTTTCCTCTCCCAGATTCACATTCTGACTTGTATTATATGGTGACATTGTTACTGTGGGCAGATTATGGAGCTGTTTCTAGCTGGTCTGGCTTTAACAGACAGCTATTTCCTGTCTGAACATTGTTACATTGTGACAGTTTGCCCAGAGTACCGTACGGTACCAGAGCCTCTTGTGGGAGGGGTTTCAGCACAAAATCAGTCATACAGCGCCCCCTGATGGTCTGTTTGTGAAAATCATTATTTTTCTCATGTAAAAGTGGGTATCAGCTACTGATTGGGATAAAGTTCAATTCTTGGTCGGAGTTTCTCTTTAAGAAGGAATTTTACTGCATCTTTATTTTTATATGAAAGTATTGAATTTGTATTTACTTTCATCAGTGTTAGTCTTTTACTCTGTAGTTTTTTAACCTTTCCCTGAAAATGTCAGGAGCATGTTAAAGGGGTTCTGTGGCCCTTTTTTAAAATACAAATTTAATGAAGACATACAGTATGTTCCTTTCATAAGTACAAATATTTTTTCCCTTGTCTTGTGTAGAAACAGCTGTGCTGTCTCTCTCCTGCTCCTTTCTAATTATTCGTCTAGTTAGACAAATATTGTGCTGCAGGAAAAGGCAGACAATACAGCAGCTGTTCCTCCCTGCTATCTGCCTCTCCCTTCCCCTGCTGCACGTCATCTGATGAGTCATCCCTGACCTTTCTGTGTGCTTCAGCTAGCAGGGGGAAGATCTGCCTTGCTCCAGTGAGGCTGACAGCAGGGAGGAGAACTGCCTCCTGTGGCTTCAGCTCAGCTCAGCTCTCGTGCACAGCAGTACAGGGAGACTGTGTACTGACCCGGAAGCACTTTACATTGCAGCCATCTTGCCCAAAGGTTTAAAAGTTATATTTTATTAATTAAGTTATTTATTGTCAGTGGGGAGCTGCAAAAATAGGAGAAATGAAGAGGGAGAATAACGGGGGAAACAGTAATACAGTACCGTATTTTTCAGAATATAAGACGCACTTTTTCTTCCCCAAAAATGAGGGGGAAAAGTGGGTGCGTCTTATATTCCAAAGATGCGGTAAATGTGGCTCTGGAATATACTTACCGGCTCCTGTTGCCGCGATCCTCTCCTCTTCGTCTGGCTCTCTTCATCCCAGGACGTCTTGTCATTCGTTGTGAACGTCTTCAGAGCCCCAGCTGCCCGCGCGCCTCTTCACTGCAGTCTTCGTATAGACTGCAGCCTTTCGATATACATGTGCTGCCGCCGCCATCCTTCCTAGTTACGGCGTCCTCCCCCGATGTCCTCCCTAGTTACAGCGTCCTCCCCGACGTCCTCCCTAGTTACAGCGTCCTCCCCTGACGTCCTTCCTAGTTACAGTGCCTCTGACGTCACGCGCACATGTGCGTCGCAGATCAACCAGCAGAGGGCACTGTAACTAGGGAGGACGTCGGGGAAGGACGCTGTAACTAGGGAGGACGTCGGGTGAGGACGCCGTAACTAGGAAAGATGGCGGCGGCAGTACATGTATATCGCAAGGCTGCAGTCTATGCTAAGACTGCGGCGAAGAGGACCGCGGGAAGCTGGGGCTCTGAAGACGTTCACAATACATGACAAGACGTCCTGGGATGAAAGAGGAGACTGCAGCTGAAGAGGAGTGCCGCAGCTTGGACCCTGAAGACCTGCATCCTGAATGACGGGCGCCCTCTGATGAAGAAAGCCAGATGGGGGAGGAGAGGATCGTGGCGACAGGATCAGGTGAGATGTTTCATCAGGGTTTAGCTAGTGTAGTGTATTTGGTGGTGGCAGAAGGGGTTGGTTAGTGTAGTGTAGTGAAGTGTAGTGTAGTGTAGTAGGTGGTTACAGCAGCAGGGGTTAGTTAGTGAAGTGTAGTGTAGTGGGGGCAGCAGGGGTAAGTGAAGTGAAGTGTGGTGTGGTATAGATGGGCAGTGTAGCTTAGGCCAGTGTGGTGTAGATGGGCAGTGTAGTTTAGGGAGAAAGGGTCCATAAGACGCCCCCTGCACCATAGACGCACCTAGGATTAGTTTTTTTCTTTGATTTTTGCCCCCTAAACCTAGGTGCGTCTTATATGCCGGAGCGTCTTATATTCCGAAAAATACGGTATGTTTGTTTTAATGTGCTGTAAATTCATCACAGATCTTCTTTAAGGTAACTGCCAACTAACCCTGCATGTATGTCTAAGGAGAAACTGTGTATGTGTGTACAGTTATACATATGGCCTCGATTCATAAAAGTGCTGTCGGTAAGTTAAATCCGTGCGGGGAAACACAGCTGTCGGTATTTCAGCCTTCTGGGTGGTAATTCATAAAAATGTTTCTAGTTGTGATAGGAGTGCGGAGATATTCTGCTGTAGGCTAGCGTTAGGCTGTCGGTAGGCATGCGGAAACAGGAGAAGCTGGCCGAGTCCCTTTCGTGCGGTGTTCTCTCTGCTGCTGCTTGGGAGGTCTGTCCCATTCACTGCACTGTATTCCGCACGCTTCTCGCCACATCAGAGGTAGCAATAATCTCCGTCTGCATACCGCTTCCTCTAATCTTTATGAATTGACATTTATTACTTTTGGTAAGATAATCACCGCGCAAGGTGATGATTTATCACTCTTCTCAGGAATGTCGGCCTTTCATGCGGATAAAGCCTTTATGAATACAGATTTTGCTATGTGGTCGGTAAAGTGAGCTGTTTTCAGCATTTCCGCATGCGGGAATGCTTTATGAATCGAGGCCTATAGTGTGCAGTGTGGTATATTCTGAGGCTAGCTAGTGAATAGAAGGTCTATGTCACATGGCTAATAGTGTCACTAACATGGAGTTCTGTCTCAAATGTATCTATATGAGTCACATTCCTTTAAACCCGTATTATACCCAGGACAATCTGATGTTTGCTGCAACAAATGCCCACTGCCTTCACTTCTGTAATACTGTTCTAGGATTTTCTAATCCCACTACAAAAATCTGAGAACCTTAAAGTAAACCTGAAATGAGTAAAATTATTTAAAATAAACATATGATATACCTATAGCTCCCAAATGTCCCTTGTTAAATTGACTCTAAACTTTATTTTCATCCTTAAAATTTCTTACTTTCAAATGTTAATATGAACTAAAATTAAAGGAAACCAGAGACGCTAGAACATAAACCTTTTATACATACCTGGGGCTTCCTCCAGCAGCCGAGAGAGATACGTAGAAAGCGTAATTCTCTTGCACAGACTGGTTGAAGTTACGGGACCCGGTACCGGCAATACAGAAGGCTGAGGACGGTGGAGTGAGAGTAATCTGTGCACATGAGGCTGTAGGAAGCCCCAGGTATGTATAAAACCTTTATGTTCTAGAGCAGGGGTAGGGAACCTTTTTGGCTGAGAGAGCCATAAACACGACATATTTTAAAATGAAATTCCGTGAGAGCCATACAATATGTTTATAACATGGTGAGCATGCTGAGTGGGGGAGTGCAGGTCAGGATGCTGGGTGGGAGAGGCAAGTCAGGATGAGAGCAGCAGGTAATGTTGTTGGGTGGGAGAGGCTGGTCAGGATGGGAGCAGGAAGTCAGGTTGCAGGGTGGGGGGAGGCTGTTCAGGATTGGAGCGGCAGGTCAGGGAGTGGAGGTGATATTCCTTGGTGGGGTGAGGCAGGTGAGGTGCTGGGTGGGCAGGTGATATTGCTTGGTGGGGGGAGGCAGGTGAGGTGCTGGGTGGCAGGTGATATTGCTTGGTGGGGGAAAGCAGGTGAGGTGCTGGGTGGCAGGTGATATTGCTTGGTGGGGGGGGGGGGGGCAGGTGAGGTGCTGGGTGGGCAGGTAATATTGCTTGGTGGGGGAAAGCAGGTGAGGTGCTGGGTGGCAGGTGAAATGCTTGGTGGGGGAAAGCAGGTGAGGTGCTGGGTGGCAGGTGATATTGCTTGGTGGGGGAAAGCAGGTGAGGTGCTGGGTGGCAGGTGATATTGCTTGGTGGGGGAAAGCAGGTGAGGTGCTGGGTGGCAGGTGATATTGCTTGGTGGAGGGGAGGCAGGTGAGGTGCTGGGTGGCAGGTGAAATGCTTGGTGGGGGGGAGGGTAGGTGAGGTGCTGGGTGGCAGGTGAAATGCTTGGTGGGGGGGGGGGTAGGTGAGGTGCTGGGTGGCAGGTGATATTGCTTGGTGGGGGGAGGCAGGTGAGGTGCTGGGTGGCAGGTGATATTGCTTGGTGGGGGAAAGCAGGTGAGGTGCTGGGTGGCAGGTGATATTGCTTGGTGGGGGGGGGGGCAGGTGAGGTGCTGGGTGGGCAGGTAATATTGCTTGGTGGGGGAAAGCAGGTGAGGTGCTGGGTGGCAGGTGAAATGCTTGGTGGGGGAAAGCAGGTGAGGTGCTGGGTGGCAGGTGATATTGCTTGGTGGAGGAGAGGCAGGTGAGGTGCTGGGTGGGCAGGTGATATTGCTTGGTGGGGGAAAGCAGGTGAGGTGCTGGGTGGCAGGTGATATTGCTTGGTGGGGGAAAGCAGGTGAGGTGCTGGGTGGCAGGTGATATTGCTTGGTGGAGGGGAGGCAGGTGAGGTGCTGGGTGGCAGGTGAAATGCTTGGTGGGGGGGAGGGTAGGTGAGGTGCTGGGTGGCAGGTGATATTGCTTGGTGGAGGGGAGGCAGGTGGGGTGCTGGGTGACAGGTGAAATGCTTGGTGGGGGGGAGGGTAGGTGAGGTGCTGGGTGGCAGGTGATATTGCTTGGTGGAGGGGAGGCAGGTGAGGTGCTGGGTGGGCAGGTGATATTGCTTGGTAGGGGGGGGGGAGGGAGGCAAGTGAGGTGCTAAGTGACAGGTTACTTGCTTGGTGGGGGAGGCAAGTGGGATGCTGGGTGGCAGGGGATATTGCTTGGTGGGGGGGGGGGGGGGGAGGCAAGTGGGGTGCTGGGTGGCAGGTGATATTGCTTGGTGGGGGGGGGAGGCAGGTGAGGTGCTGGGTGGCAGGTGATATTGCTTGGTGGGGGGGAGGCAGGTGAGGTGCTGGGTGGCAGGTGATATTGCTTGGTGGGGGGAGGCAGGTGATGTGCAGGTGAGGTGCTGGGTGGCAGGTGATATTGCTTGGTGGGGGGGGGAGGCAAGTGGGGTGCTGGGTGGCAGGTGAAATGCTTGGTGGGGGGGAGGCAAGTGGGGTGCTGGGTGGCAGGTGATATTGCTTGGTGGGGGGGGGGGAGGCAGGTGAGGTGCTGGGTGGCAGGTGATATTGCTTGGTGGGGGGGAGGAAGGTGAGGTGCTGGGTGGCAGGTGATATTGCTTGGTGGGGGGAGGCAGGTGATGTGCAGGTGAGGTGCTGGGTGGCAGGTGATATTGCTTGGTGGGGGAAAGCAGGTGAGGTGCTGGGTGGCAGGTGATATTGCTTGGTGGAGGGGAGGCAGGTGAGGTGCTGGGTGGCAGGTGAAATGCTTGGTGGGGGGGAGGGTAGGTGAGGTGCTGGGTGGCAGGTGATATTGCTTGGTGGAGGGGAGGCAGGTGGGGTGCTGGGTGACAGGTGAAATGCTTGGTGGGGGGGAGGGTAGGTGAGGTGCTGGGTGGCAGGTGATATTGCTTGGTGGAGGGGAGGCAGGTGAGGTGCTGGGTGGCAGGTGATATTGCTTGGTGGGGGGAGGCAGGTGATGTGCAGGTGAGGTGCTGGGTGGCAGGTGATATTGCTTGGTGGGGGGGAGGCAAGTGGGGTGCTGGGTGGCAGGTGAAATGCTTGGTGGGGGGAGGCAAGTGGGGTGCTGGGTGGCAGGTGATATTGCTTGGTGGGGGGGGGAGGCAGGTGAGGTGCTGGGTGGCAGGTGATATTGCTTGGTGGGGGGGAGGCAGGTGAGGTGCTGGGTGGCAGGTGATATTGCTTGGTGGGGGGAGGCAGGTGATGTGCAGGTGAGGTGCTCGGTGGCAGGTGATATTGCTTGGTGGGGGAAAGCAGGTGAGGTGCTGGGTGGCAGGTGATATTGCTTGGTGGAGGGGAGGCAGGTGAGGTGCTGGGTGGCAGGTGATATTGCTTGGTGGGGGAAAGCAGGTGAGGTGCTGGGTGGCAGGTGATATTGCTTGGTGGGGGGGGGGGGGGCAGGTGAGGTGCTGGGTGGGCAGGTAATATTGCTTGGTGGGGGAAAGCAGGTGAGGTGCTGGGTGGCAGGTGAAATGCTTGGTGGGGGAAAGCAGGTGAGGTGCTGGGTGGCAGGTGATATTGCTTGGTGGGGGAAAGCAGGTGAGGTGCTGGGTGGCAGGTGATATTGCTTGGTGGGGGAAAGCAGGTGAGGTGCTGGGTGGCAGGTGATATTGCTTGGTGGAGGGGAGGCAGGTGAGGTGCTGGGTGGCAGGTGAAATGCTTGGTGGGGGGGAGGGTAGGTGAGGTGCTGGGTGGCAGGTGAAATGCTTGGTGGGGGGGAGGGTAGGTGAGGTGCTGGGTGGCAGGTGATATTGCTTGGTGGGGGGAGGCAGGTGAGGTGCTGGGTGGCAGGTGATATTGCTTGGTGGGGGAAAGCAGGTGAGGTGCTGGGTGGCAGGTGATATTGCTTGGTGGGGGGGGGGGCAGGTGAGGTGCTGGGTGGGCAGGTAATATTGCTTGGTGGGGGAAAGCAGGTGAGGTGCTGGGTGGCAGGTGAAATGCTTGGTGGGGGAAAGCAGGTGAGGTGCTGGGTGGCAGGTGATATTGCTTGGTGGAGGAGAGGCAGGTGAGGTGCTGGGTGGGCAGGTGATATTGCTTGGTGGGGGAAAGCAGGTGAGGTGCTGGGTGGCAGGTGATATTGCTTGGTGGGGGAAAGCAGGTGAGGTGCTGGGTGGCAGGTGATATTGCTTGGTGGAGGGGAGGCAGGTGAGGTGCTGGGTGGCAGGTGAAATGCTTGGTGGGGGGGAGGGTAGGTGAGGTGCTGGGTGGCAGGTGATATTGCTTGGTGGAGGGGAGGCAGGTGGGGTGCTGGGTGACAGGTGAAATGCTTGGTGGGGGGGAGGGTAGGTGAGGTGCTGGGTGGCAGGTGATATTGCTTGGTGGAGGGGAGGCAGGTGAGGTGCTGGGTGGGCAGGTGATATTGCTTGGTAGGGGGGGGGGGAGGGAGGCAAGTGAGGTGCTAAGTGACAGGTTACTTGCTTGGTGGGGGAGGCAAGTGGGATGCTGGGTGGCAGGGGATATTGCTTGGTGGGGGGGGGGGAGGCAAGTGGGGTGCTGGGTGGCAGGTGATATTGCTTGGTGGGGGGGGGAGGCAGGTGAGGTGCTGGGTGGCAGGTGATATTGCTTGGTGGGGGGGAGGCAGGTGAGGTGCTGGGTGGCAGGTGATATTGCTTGGTGGGGGGAGGCAGGTGATGTGCAGGTGAGGTGCTGGGTGGGCAGGTGATATTGCTTGGTGGGGGGGGGAGGCAAGTGGGGTGCTGGGTGGCAGGTGAAATGCTTGGTGGGGGGGAGGCAAGTGGGGTGCTGGGTGGCAGATGATATTGCTTGGTGGGGGGGGGGAGGCAGGTGAGGTGCTGGGTGGCAGGTGATATTGCTTGGTGGGGGGGAGGAAGGTGAGGTGCTGGGTGGCAGGTGATATTGCTTGGTGGGGGGAGGCAGGTGATGTGCAGGTGAGGTGCTGGGTGGCAGGTGATATTGCTTGGTGGGGGAAAGCAGGTGAGGTGCTGGGTGGCAGGTGATATTGCTTGGTGGAGGGGAGGCAGGTGAGGTGCTGGGTGGCAGGTGAAATGCTTGGTGGGGGGGAGGGTAGGTGAGGTGCTGGGTGGCAGGTGATATTGCTTGGTGGAGGGGAGGCAGGTGGGGTGCTGGGTGACAGGTGAAATGCTTGGTGGGGGGGAGGGTAGGTGAGGTGCTGGGTGGCAGGTGATATTGCTTGGTGGAGGGGAGGCAGGTGAGGTGCTGGGTGGCAGGTGATATTGCTTGGTGGGGGGAGGCAGGTGATGTGCAGGTGAGGTGCTGGGTGGCAGGTGATATTGCTTGGTGGGGGGGGAGGCAAGTGGGGTGCTGGGTGGCAGGTGAAATGCTTGGTGGGGGGAGGCAAGTGGGGTGCTGGGTGGCAGGTGATATTGCTTGGTGGGGGGGGAGGCAGGTGAGGTGCTGGGTGGCAGGTGATATTGCTTGGTGGGGGGGAGGCAGGTGAGGTGCTGGGTGGCAGGTGATATTGCTTGGTGGGGGGAGGCAGGTGATGTGCAGGTGAGGTGCTCGGTGGCAGGTGATATTGCTTGGTGGGGGAAAGCAGGTGAGGTGCTGGGTGGCAGGTGATATTGCTTGGTGGAGGGGAGGCAGGTGAGGTGCTGGGTGGCAGGTGAAATGCTTGGTGGGGGGGGAGGGTAGGTGAGGTGCTGGGTGGCAGGTGATATTGCTTGGTGGAGGGGAGGCAGGTGGGGTGCTGGGTGACAGGTGAAATGCTTGGTGGGGGGGAGGGTAGGTGAGGTGCTGGGTGGCAGGTGATATTGCTTGGTGGAGGGGAGGCAGGTGAGGTGCTGGGTGGGCAGGTGATATTGCTTGGTGGGGGGGGGAGGGAGGCAAGTGAGGTGCTAAGTGACAGGTTACTTGCTTGGTGGGGGAGGCAAGTGGGATGCTGGGTGGCAGGTGACATTGCTTGGTGGGGGGGGGAGGCAAGTGGGGTGCTGGGTGGCAGGTGATATTGCTTGGTGGGGGGAGAGGCAGGTGAGGTGCTGGGTGGCAGGTGATATTGCTTGGTGGGGGGGAGGCAGGTGAGGTGCTGGGTGGCAGGCAGTGGCGGCGCCACACTGGGGCTTACCCAGGCTTAAGCCCCAGCTGTCAACCTCTTAGCCCCCCTTAAAGCCACCCCCACGGCGGGCCGTGGCTGCGCGGTTCAGAACGTCGGAACTTGGAAGGAGGAGGAGGAGGAAGAGGGCTGGCCTGTCAGACGTCCCTGCCTGTAATTATACTGACAGGTGCAGCCAGGCACAGTCAGAGCAGCCCGCAAGGGAAGGGGACATTCGGGGCAGTTAAATTTGAGTCACGTCACGTGACGACGTCCGTCACGTGACACTCACGTAGTGTGCAGCGCGCTCAGTCTCCCCTTCGCCTGGCTCGCACAGCTTCAGAGAGAAGCTTGCCACTTTCGCTCCGTCCAACCAACAGCCGTTGTAGGTGGCAGCAGCAGCAGCAGCACCGGGGCCACACCAGACCAGACCAGACTGTGTCACTACTAGTGACTCAAGGTGGGTTACCGTGGGGTAGGCAGTCAACCTTTTTTTTGGGGGGGGGGGGGGCATGTGATGTGATGTTGATGTGACATGTGAGCCTGGGGCTCCCAGACCCAGACCACCACCAGCCAGACCTGAGCCTCCCTCTCTCTCTCTGTCTCCCCTCTACTCCCCAACCCACCCCTCACCACCACCAGCCAGGCCTGAGCCTGGGGCTCCCAGACCCAGCCCACCACCAGCTAGGCCTGACTCCCTCCCCCTCTCTCTCTGTCTCCCCTCTACTCCCCAACCCACCCCTCACCACCACCAGCCAGGCCTGAGCCTGGGGCCTCCCTCTCTCTCTCTCTCTCTGTCTCCCCTCTACTCCCCAACCCACCCCTCACCACCCAGGCCTGAGCCTGGGGCTCCCAGACCCAGCCCACCACCAGCCAGGCCTGAGCCTGGGGCCTCCCTCCCTCTCTGTCTCCCCTCTACTCCCCAACCCACCCCTCACCACCACCAGCCAGGCCTGAGCTGGGGGCCTCCCTCTCTCTCTCTCTGTCTCCCCTCTACTACCCAACCCACCCCTCACCACCACCAGCCAGGCCTGAGCCTGGGGCTCCCAGACCCAGCCCACCACCAGCCAGGCATGAGCCTGGGGCCTCCCTCCCTCTCTCTCTCTGTCTCCCCTCTACTCCCCAACCCACCCCACACCACCACCAGCCAGGCCTGAGCCTGGGGCCTCCAGCACACCACCAGGCAGGCCAGAGCTGCCCTGGGGCCCCCATCCCACCACTACCACCACCAGCAAGGCCTGAGCCTGGAGCCTCCAGCCCACCACCAGGCAAGCCAGAGCTGCGCTGGGGCCCCCAGCCCACCACCACCAGCCAGGTCTCAGGCCTCCAGACCACCACCAGCCAGGCCTGAGGTGCCCTGGGGCCCCCAGCCCACCATCACTAGCCTGACTACATATACTGGGGACAGCTATACGCCTGGCTACATATACTGGGGACACTGGCTGTCTGTCATTATGTGCATTAACTGGTGAAACGCTGTCTCTCATTACATGCATTTACTGGGGAAACGCTGTCTGTCATTATGTGCATTAACTGGTGAAAAGATGTCTCTTATGTGCATTTAATGGGGAAACTCAGTCTGTCATTACGTACATTAACTGGCGAAAAGCTGTCTCTTATGTGCATTTACTGCAGAAACGCTGTCTGTCATTACGTGCATTTACTGGTGAAAAGCTGTCTCTTATGTGCATTTAATGGGAAAACGCTGTCTGTTATTACATGCATTTACTGGTGAAAAGCTGTCTGTCATTACGTGCATTTACTGGTGAAAAGCTGTCTGTCATTACGCGCATTTACTGGTGAAAAGCTGTCTCTTATGTGCATTTACTGGTGAAAGGCTGTCTGTCATTACGTGCGTTAGCTGGTGAAAAGCTGTCTCTTATGTGCATTTACTGGTGAAAAGCTGTCTCTTATGGGCATTAACTGGTGAAAGGCTGTCTGTCATTATGTGCATTAACTGGTGAAAAGCTGTCTCTTATGTGCATTTACTGGGAAAATGCTGTCTGTCATTATGTGCATGAACTGGTGAAAAGTTGTCCCTTATGTGCATTTACTGTGGAAACGCAGTCTGTCATTATGTGCATTAACTGGTGAAAAGCTGCCTCTTATGTGCATTTAATGGGGAAACTGTCTGTCATTACATGCATTAACTGGTGAAAAGCAGGCTCTTATGTGCATTTACTGCAGAAACGCAGTCTGTCATTATGTGCATTAACTGGTGAAAAGCTGTCTCTTATGTGCATTTAATGGGGAAACGCTGTCTGTCATTACGTGCATTAACTGCTGAAAAGCTGATTCTTATGTGCATTTACTGGTGAAAGGCTACCTGTCATTATGTGCGTTTACTTCATTTTTTTTCCATGTAACTACGTTAGCTGGTACAACTACATTACAGTTAGCCCCGCCCACATGACATCATGACCACGCCCAATTTTTCGCCGCGCAGCAAATCCCCCCCCCAAGCCCGGGCCTGCCAGCCCTCGTGCCCCCTTTGAGCCCCCCCAAAAATCTGAAGCTGGAGCCGCCACTGACTGGTGGCAGGTGATATTGCTTGGTGGGGGGAGGCAAGTGATGTGCAGGTGAGGTGCTGGGTGGCAGGTGATATTGCTTGGTGGAGGGGAGGCAGGTGAGGTGCTGGGTGGCAGGTGAAATACTTGGTGGGGGGGAGGGTAGGTGAGGTGCTGGGTGGCAGGTGATATTGCTTGGTGGAGGGGAGGCAGGTGAGGTGCTGGGTGGGCAGGTGATATTGCTTGGGGGGGGGAGGGAGGGAGGCAAGTGAGGTGCTAAGTGACAGGTTACTTGCTTGGTGGGGGGAGGCAAGTGGGATGCTGGGTGGCAGGTGATATTGCTTGGTGGGGGGGGGGGGAGGCAAGTTGGGTGCTGGGTGGCAGGTGATATTGCTTGGTGGTGGGGGGAGGCAGGTGAGGTGCTGGGTGGCAGGTGATATTGCTTGGTGGGGGGGAGGCAGGTGAGGTGATGGGTGGCAGGTGATATTGCTTGGTCGGGGGAGGCAGGTGATGTGCAGGTGAGGTGCTGGGTGGCAGGTGATATTGCTTGGTGGGGGGGGGGAGGCAAGTGAGGTGCTAAGTGACAGGTGAATTGCTTGGTGGTGGGGGGAGGCAGGTGAGGTGCTGGGTGACAGGTGAATTTCTTGGTGGGGGGGAGGCAAGTGAGGTGCTGGGTGGCAGGTGAACTGCTTGGTGGGGGGAGGCAGGTGAGGTGCTGGAGTGGACTATAACAAATACAGAAAGAGACAGCACACTCACGAGGCCAGGCAGCAGGGGGTCGGTGGGGTTCCACAGCGGGGGTCGGCGGGATTCCTCAGCGCGGGTCGGCGGGGGTCGGCGGGGTTCCACGGGGCGAGTCGGCGGGGTTCCACAGTGCGGGCTCGCCTGACATCACTGGCCCCAACACATGGAGGCGGAGTTACAAAGTGCTGGCAACGGCGGCTGGAGGAGGCGGCGCACAGCACGGCCATGTGAGAGAGGAGGAGTTGTAGTGCAGAGAGGAGGCGCACAGGAAGTAGATGGTGGCTGGGCATGGAGGAGGAGGCGACAGTGCACTATTTTAAAATTTGACACGGTCTTGCCTGTCACCCAGAATTCAGCGAGCCGGAGAGCCACATGCAGGCCTGAAAAGAGCCATATGTGGCTCGCGAGCCATAGGTTCCCGACCCCTGTTCTAGAGTCTCTGGTACACTTTAATGATGATAGTGTGATCTGAATGATAAAACTGCATCTTTTGCTTATGAAGGCTTTGCAATATGCATGACGAGGGGTGTGGCAGGGCATGGCTAGAGGTTTGGCATGTGGGTCTCTTAAAGAGTATGTCTTTCTTTACTCAAAAAATTGGGAATAATGTGTACCTGAAAATGACTACATAATGTGTTTTTGGCATATAAGACACACTTTTTCTTCCGCAAAACTGGGGGGAAAAGTGAATGCGTCTTATATTCCAAAGATACAGAATAAAGTGATGCAGAGTGCACATGGAAGGTCTCACTGGATCCCGCTACTGTGATCCCCTCTTCCGCCACCGCGCTCCTCTTAAATATATTTAATGAGTAACTGCAAATGGTTTATTGTGAACATACTTCACTTAAATGCCTTAAAAGCAAATTGGAACCTAGATGTGATAGCAGGGAGTGGTCTAGGATGGCATAAACCTCGGCATGTATGAAACAATTTAAACTTTTAAAAATACCCTTAGAGCTTTATACTGTTTACCAATATAATTATTTACTCACTGAAAAAATTTCACTGGGCCTGTGTCAGTGTGTGTTAGTGGCATAAAAAATTGGATTATATGTACATCTAACTGTGTGCTGTTGCTATGCTTGAGAAGTAAAATAAATTGAATATTCTGGCCTGCCTAGAAAATAACACTTGACTGCATACTAAAATGTAAGGCAGGGAACACACCTGCAGGGCCGTTTTCCCCTGCGTTTCCCAGGTTTCCGTCGGGTTTTGCGTTCACGTCTTAATGCGTGCATTTTCCACGTGCATTTCCACGTTTATGCGTTTGCATGGCATGTACTGCCATGCAACGTGCGGGAAAAAGCAGAAAACTGTGCGTTTAGAAAACGCAAAAAAAAAATAATGCAAACGCGCACAAACGGACGCAGCGCATACATTTCCCCTGGAAGGCTATTGACTTCAATAGCCTTTACAATCGTGTGCGTTTTGCTGTTTACGGCAAATGCGCAAAACCGCATGTAGTGTGTTCCCTGCCTAAAGGAAACAAATGTAAGAGCATTCATAAAACAAATACTGCAGTACTGATATGATATCTCTTTAGTTTTCCTTTAAAATTACACAGCTTAAAAATGTTATCTGTAACTTGAAAACTGAAGTTACATTTTTTTGTTGAAGGTCATGAAGCAAGAAGTTACTTTTTCTTGTGTTGGCACACACAGCACGCTGAAAATTCTCCTTTCATGGTGCTGTGATGTGACAAAAGGGAGCTAAAAAATAAAATGTTTATCAGCGGAGACGTACCCTGAGAGGTCTGAGCCGTAGTCACAGGCTGGGCTGTGCAGATGAAGCTCATGAGAGCTTTGTGGTAGTGAGTCTCTGCTGCTACTCAGCTACAAATAGCTACAAATAGGTCTCTTCCATCTGTCCTGAGCGAATCTCACTGTCCCTGCTGCATATTTCCTGCATGATAAATTATATTTAAGATGTCCAAACAATGTTCACTGAATAATGTGTGCATATAGATAGATAGGTAGGTAGATAGATTCAAATCATAATATCATCATATACTATTAAATAAATTAATAAAGTATAAAAAAAAAATTGTAATTTAAATACCTTATTTGAAATCCTAGACTGGTGACGTGCCAGAAAAGTTATTTGCATATTGGCCACCATTATCTTTTCAGCCTATGAATTATCTAGCTGAGGAGAAAAATTAGTAAGGTGGGGTAATTCATGAGATAAGTTTTATAAATTCACCTTAATATCTTTTAAAAAGAAACTCCACTATTGCTGAGCATGATGCAATCCTTTCACTTCTGCTCTATACATTGCAGGGCATAATAGAAAGTATAATTTCAGCTTATTTACATGTATGGGGCCTAGCATACTGTATGTTGCACAATGCACGCAATATAATGAGTGGAAACTGCGGTGGAGACTAGACATTAGAGATGGCCGGAACGGTTCGCCGGCAAACGGTTCCCGGCAAACTTTTCCGGAAGATCGATTCGCCCCCATAGTGCATCATTAGGGTCAACTTTGACCCTCTACATCACATTCAGCAGGCACATTGTAGCCAATCAGGCCACACTCCCTCCTGATAGCCCCACCCCCCCTTATAAAAGGCAGGCAGCATCAGGCATTGGACTCACTCGTGTGCCTGCAGTAATTAGAGAAGGGAGAGTTGCTGTGCAGAGACCTATAGGGAAAGCTTAGTTAGGCTCTTGTAGGCTTCTTAGCTTGCTCCTTGCTGATTCTTATTGCTAAAAAAGCACCCCTCAACAGCTCTTTTGAGAGCTAATCTTGTTCTTGTGATCTTTTTTTTTGTGTGTGTGTGTGTCCTACAGACACTTGTGTTGCACAGAAAGCCTTGGTAATTCCTACTGTGTGTGCCACTGCCAGGCCCAGCACATTCAGTGACTACCTGGGTGTGTGACAGCAGTGCACATTGCAATACCCATCACTGCATATACCTACCTGTTGTTCACGTCAGTGCACCCACCTACCTACATGAGCACACGCAGTGTCACTGTGGCTGTCCGGTACCTGTCTGTGTGTGACAGGTGCACATTGCAATACCCATCACTGCATATACCTACCTGTTGTTCACTTCAGTGCACCCACCCACCTATGTGAGCGCACGCAGTGTGATATTCAATACCACCAGTCACTGTACCTGTTCACGGTGCGTGTGTATGACAGGTGCACATTTGTAATACCCATAACTGCATATACCTACCTGTTGTTCAGTGCACCCACCTACCTACGTGAGCACATGCAGTGTGATATACCACTCCGTGCATACTTGTTAACTGCACCTGTGTGACTGCACATTGTATTAGTCAAGTCAGTGCATGCCTTTCACTTCATCCCCCCCAATATGGACAAAAAAAAGGCAGAGGCAGGCCACCTGACAGGTCTGTTCGAGGTCGCGTTGTCTTGATTTTGTGCGGCCCTCGACCAAAGTACAGTGTTCAGAAGAAGGCACGTGCCATCAACCCCCAATATTGTCAGGACGTAGTTGACTATTTAACACAGAACACCTCATCTTTCTCAGCTTCTGCAAGGAAGCGTGACATATCTTCCTCCTGTTCTGATTCTGGCACCCCACTTAACACTCAGTCGGCCGCCACCACCAAAGTGCCATCACCCCAGGGCTCAGCGGTGTGGAAATGTTTTTGTGTGTCTGCCTCAGATGAGAGCAATGCCATCTGTACTGTCTGCCACCGAAAATTGAGCCGTGGAAAGACCAAGACCCGCGTAGGGACAACTATCTTACGAAGGCACATGATTACAAATTGCAATGGGATGACCACCTGAGGAAAAGCGGCACACGAAAGCAAAGCCACACACCGCAGTGGAAGATACCAGGCCGCAATTTTTTCTCAAAAAAGCAATACCTAAACTGTACCGTGATATTTAAAGGCAAGTGGTGACATCTCTGGCACACAGCGGTGGGTCAACTTTGCATCTGACCACGGATGCCTGGTCTGCAAAGCACGCTCAGGCCAAAGACTGTCCAAAGACTAAGTTGCTCCTCACACAGCATCTCTGCCCGCAGGCCGGTTGACTGCCTTCTCCGCCACCACCAACAGGGTCCAGGGCTCCAGGTGGATTCCTGAATTTTTAAGGCCGCTGCTAGCAGCGGCCGCTATAATGATTTTTCTGGTGCGTGTACATGCCTGCCTAATTTTTCAGGCTGCACTGCAGCTGCAACAACAAAACAAAAGGCATGTACATGTGCCAATTCCCCTTCATGATCATTACCTTGCCGTGGTGAAGGGGCTTGCGTAAATGAAGCAATGACCACTGGCTATATGAGTGTGTCGGGGCGGGGGGAGGGCACACCCAGGATAATAAGGTCGTTGCTTAATTGCGGACAGACCAAATTTGATCAGCTGGAAAGTCACTGTTCTGTCTTCAGCTACCTCAGCCCGGCAACCATATGGGCTGGAAAACCGCCATCACCTGCAGTCTCGTCATGGTGCGCACCAGTCCAGCAGGGCCGTCACACAAACAGCTGTTTGCGGTGCGTTACACAGTGAGTTTGGTGTGTCAGTGTGAAACAGTACTCTAATTGATGTGTACACATGCAAGATGTTTTAAAGCACTTTAGGCCTGCAATTTAGAATTCAATGTGATTTCTACCCTTAAAACATGCGTCAAATCCAGATTTTTCCCCGGGACTTTTGGCGTCTATCCCCCTCATCCATGCAAAAACTCAGATGTTAGACCCCTTCAAACATCTTTTCCATCACTTTTGTGGCCAGCATAAGTGTTTTCAAAGTTCGCCTCCCCATTGAAGTCTATTGCGGTTCGCGAAAGTTCGCGCGAACCGAACTTTTGCGGATGTTCACGAACCCGGTACGCGAACTTAAAATTGGAGGTTCGGGCCATCTCTACTAGGCATAGACTTTTTTTATTCAGAGCCTGCATGCAGTGAGTTAAAATAACGTGATCTGTTAGAACACAGAATTGTGACCAGCCCCACAGAATTTTATGGGCAGTGTGCTGGCATGCAAAATTATTCTGCAACGGATGTAGTGTGCAAGGGCCCTATGCATTATCATTTTTATTTAATATTTATATAGCACTGACATCTTCCGCTGCGCTGTGCAAAGTATATAGATAGTCTTGTCACTTAACTGTCCCTCAAAGGGACTCACAATCTAAGCCCTACCATAGTCATATGTCTTTGTATGTATGTATGTATGTATATATCATGTAGTGTATGTATCATAGTCTATGGCAAATTTAGGGGGAAGCTCATTAACTTATCTGTAAGTTTTTGGGATGTGGGAGGACACCACTTTGCCAAAGGAAACCCATGCAGACATGGGGAGACCATACAAACTCAGTGCAGATAGTGCTCTGGCTGGGATTTGAACCATGGACCCAGTGCTGCAAAGCTACGCCACTGTACTGCAAAACATGTACAGGAAGAACTTTTCCACATTTTCTGCCAATCAATAGATTGATCCAGTCATGGGAACTGAGAAACAAGCCTCTACTTTCTGCACCTAATTACTCACAAAGCAAGATAGGAAATGTCTGGGTAGCCCATACTTCACAAAGAGTGTACATATTCCTTCGCCAATGAATTGTTCCAAATGCAGCTAAAACCTATACACAATGCATTACAAAATGTTTATCCAGCTACTTTTTCCATTTTAGAACAATTGGTTTGATAGAGTTCCTTTAAGAAATGTGAAAATAGAGTACTGCTTTAGCTAACTGCTACAAAAATAATAATAAAATATGCAATCTACAAATAAAGCCCTCAAATTTAATCGTAGCTAATTAAATTTACATTTTCTGGACGTATTTTAGGCTTTTTAATCTGCTAATGTCTCCATTGTTTATACAATTGTTAGTCAATCAGTCAAACAGAAGTAACAGTAGCGATTTTGGAGAGCAGCACAAACAACAGCCATGAAACAATAACTAATTTTAAATGCACTCAAAAGTACACTATGGTATAATGTGCGCCTTGGAAAATGCAATAATCATCTCAGCATGGGTAACTGCATCCTTTTTTGTTGTTGTTGTTTCTTTTTCTTCTTACAAAGGCAATGCTTATCTTTCCAAATATTCCTCTAATAGAACTGGAACGTTAAATAGACAGATGGCATTTATCAGAATGGATACAACCTCAGTGTCTTGTGCGCAGCTTCTCAATTTGCTCATTTGGACAGGTAAACACTTTTGCAGGTAATTTAGTTTCTGAGCACTTGCTTTAAGTGATGCCAAAGGTTGCTTGAAGGTAGCAGACAAAGTAAGAAAAAAAAGACAAAGATACGTCTAACATAACACAAGCTTGTCTTTTCTTAGAACGAAATAAAAAATGTAACTGCAAGTGGAGACTGTATCCCTTATAACAGAATTTACAGAGTAGAAACATTATTTGCCAGGTTCAGTTCTGGTAATATACAGTCTAAATATTATTAACATGTCCCTGTAGTGAGAAGGCAGTGGAGACTGCCATATGTATATACTTTTTAAACATTGTCCTTGTCTAGTTGATTTCTACCATTACTGTCATTTTTTCACATTGCCACAGTTCCCCATTAGACATTAGATCAGATCTCCAACCTGCCCCTCCTGCCACCCCATGCTGTTCTATAATTCAGGTAAATCTGAGGCCCTAAAGATCAGCAGGTTAGTCTGATATAACTTGCATTGTTTAGAAGGTAATAAATAAAGTAGCTTTTAAATCCCTTTCATTGTAGGACCATTTTAAAGCCCAATTCCCAACAGTTGTTTTCCTTAAAGGGGAACTGAAGAGAGATGTATATGGAGGCTGTCATGTTTATTTCCTTTTAGACAATACTAGTTGCCTGGCAGCCCTGCTGATCATCTGCCTCTAATACTATTAGCCATAGCCCCTGAACAAGCATTCAGCAGATCAGGTGTTTCAGTGGTTCAGACTTATAAGTCTGATCTGACAAGACTAGCTGCATGCTTTTTTCTGGTTTTAATCAGATACTACTGCAGAGAAATAGACCAGCAGGGCTGCCAGGCAACTGGTATTGATTAAAAGGAAATAAACATGACAGCCTCCATATACCTCTCTCTTCAGTTCCCCTTTAACTTAGTGTAAAGTGTTGAAAGTTTACTACCTCTGTTAGGATACTACTGCTTTCTCTGTCTCTGTGGCAGAGGATTAATATCACTTTTGATTCCATGGCTTTGAATAACAAAATGTATCTTATTTATTTATATAGCGCTAACATATCATGCAGCGCTGTACAGAGTATATTGTCTTGTCACTTAACTGTTCCTCAGAGGAGCTCACAATCTAATCCCTTCCATAGTCATATGTCTATGTATGTATCGTGTAGTGCATGTATTTTAGCCTAAGGCCAATTTAGGGGGAAGCCAATTAACTTATCTGCTTGTTTTTGGGATGTGGGAGGAAACCAGAGTGCCCGGAGGAAACCCACACAGACACGGGGAGAATTTACAAACTCTTTGCAGATGTTGACCTGGCTGGGATTTGAACTGGATAATCTATCCTTTTCTGTCATTCCTCAATACTTATGTCTCCTTATCTCTTTAAGATCATGAGCAAAATAAGTTTAGCAAGGAGCAAAACTTTACACACTTGTGTTCAATGGGGGGGCTGAGGCAGAAAAGCGAATTTACCTGTATAACCGCCTCTTGCACAGGCTATGTTCCATACCATCCTCCTGTCCCAATACTTCCTGTTTCATAGCCAGAACTTGTGATGCAAAGCAGGAAGTGTCAGGCGGATGATCCCAGCATGGAGTGACATGGCAAGAATGGTCATACAATTAACTCTTTGCCCCAGCCTCCTTCATGAACATAAGCAGATACAGTTTCGCTTCTCACAAAAAAACTGTTCTCACTCACACTAATCATGATTTATCTCTTTCCACATGTTTTATTTTATGAACTACCTCTGTTTTATCTTATGAGTTATCTCTCTTATCTGTTTATATATTTTGAGTTGAAACCCAACTTACATTGTGTACCACTTACATTTAATTTTAGGTGTAACCTTGTACTTTTATCCATTGTACTTTATTTATAGCTCAACATTTATTAAATTACAGTACACTGAAACACACCACACCAACAACGCTCACACAAACGTTCTGTGTAAAACACACGTTTGCATTCATTCCACACACTCATTACAGTATGAACAAAATAAAATAAAATCTATTAACTGACGTTAATAATAATAAAATTAATAATAGTAATAATGCAATGTATATATAGTACAATAAAATATTTTATATTTAACTGTTGTATTGTCTTGGTTAAAGAATACCCTTATATTTACTCACTTATGATTACTATGTATAACGCACATTTTCCATACATTCATTCACATCACTGACAATACGGACTCACAGTCTGTTACATTAGGATACTCTTAACTATAACTAAGAAAAATTGCTGTAATCTCTACACACTGTATGTTATGCATGTTTTTTCTTAATTCTTGGGCTCCTTTTACACTATGAAAATTACATTGTGATGCAATGCTATGCATTCGCAACGTAGACAGTGCGATGAAAGTAGGCCTCACTGCCACTGTAAATGCACATATTGCCCTGTTAATGCACTCCATGTTGTGTTTTACCCCAATAGGACTCACCACACCGCATCACCATATTTATTATCGCTTCACTGTCTACTTTCTGTTCTTTCATCTATTGTTCTTATGCTAGGTACACATGCTCGATGATACTTAAAGTGGGATAAAACACTGATTCATTAAAATGTATATAAATCATTTCCCCAAATTAATAATAATTACGCATTCAGGAGTATTTACCTGTTTGAACATTCAGTCTTAGTAGCCAGTGCCAAGGAGGAGGAAGTAGATTTTTCTGCGTTTGTGTTTTTGCTGCATTTTTGCAGTGTACAGAATACATTCCAGTACTAAAAATAAAACAAAAAACAGTGCAGAATTAAAGTCATGTTGTCACTGGTTTTCCTGAAGAAGGACACTCATCCTACATAAACATAAAGAAAAGGAAAGTGTTTATCAATTAACCGTGGTGCCAGGCTTCAGACACTGGAAAAGCTGTAACAGGTACACTAGATTTATTGTCAGAATGCAAAATAACTGTTTTACTAATTCACTATATATTGGGTTTAATCCTGCTTTAAGGACCATTTTGTGCAAAAATGCTTGACAAACACCTTACTCTATTGTTTCCCTCCTCACCTGGCCTACTGGAAGCAGCTACATTTTCCACCTGCTGTCATCCCTCATCCATAAAAACAGATGTGTCCCTTAGCTGTAGTCATGCGATGCATCTGTTCACCACTAGGTCTCTGCAGTGTCACCCAAAGGAATGAGTATGATTCTGATTAAGTGTGCTTTTAGGGCTCATTCACACTATACGTGCTACCGTGTGCATTTTGGCAGCACGTATGGTATGCGATCAGCAAGAATATTAGAAATGCATAGAGAGCACTTCTTACGCTCATACTATGTGCATTGCAATCACAATGCTGTACAGATTTTTGGCAAAGCACATCGCTGATTCCATTCACTGTAATTAATGGGATAAGCAGTGCAATGCACAGCAACGTGTATGGCGTGTGATCGGGTGTGCACAGCCATACGCATTGCTTAAAGAGACTCTGAGGTCTCCTAAAAACTAGGTTTTTACTTTAAAAACCTCTTTAACCTAATTGCCCCGTCCTAAAACGCCGCAACCCCGAGGCTGACAACGCCATAAATCACCCCTAAATACCCCTAGCAAAATCCACGACTTTCTAGGTCGTTGATTTTGCTGCTGGAGGAGGCAGAGCTTTCAGCTGCAGCTCTGCCTCAATGCACGTCAATCAGCGCGTATCTCTGCCTCTCCCCCGCCCCTCTCAGTAAAGGAAGACTGAGAGGGGTGTGGGAGAGGCAGCGATCTGCACTGATAGATGCATGTAGAGGCACAGCTTCAGCTGAAAGCTCTGCCTCTATGCGGAAGGAGCCCCGTGATGACCCCCAGGTAATTTGGGTGATTTATGGCGTTGTCAGCCGCGGGATGCAACATTTTAGGAGGGGCCATTAGGTTAAAGAGGTTTTTAAAGTAAAAACCCCTGTTTTAGGAGACTTATGAGTCTCTTTAACCACTTGAGGACCACCCCCAGCCGATGGGCGGCGGCAAAGACCGGGCCCAAACGACCGCAATACGCCCATCAGCGGAGGTGGCATCAGCGGTGTCTGTGCGGCGATCGCGTCATCAATGACGCGATCGCCGCCGACAATAGGCTCCGCCCACCCTGCTCGGAAACCCGCCGGCCAATTAGCAGCGCCGGCGGGTTTCAAATGCGGCAATCGGGCCAATCAGAGGAGTATAATACACTTTGTTATTGTAACAAAGTGTATTATACTGGCTGCCTCCTCCACTGATGGTCACTCGTCGTGCGACCATCAGAGAGGACAGGCAGCCCACAGATAAGTAAAAAAAAACACACTTTCGCTGACACAGACCCCCCGATCGCCCACCCCAGCCCTCAGAACCCCCCTGACCACCCCAGCACTCCAGTATCTGCACCCTACCACCCACCTAAAAACCCATCAATCACTCCATGTCACTATCTAGGGCTGCTATCCCCTAGGTTAGGTCCCTAACTGCCCCCTAGGGTCCCCTGATCACCCCCCCTACCCTCAGATCCCCCCTAGATCCCCCTCCCAGACCACCCCTCTGTATACTGTATACAGCTATATAGCTGCCTTACCCACTGATCACCTGTCTATCACCCATCTATCACCTGTCTATCACACCTTGTCACCACCACCCATCAGCACAGACCCTAAACTGTCCCTTGGGGGCACCTGATCACCCACCCAGACCCTCAGATTGCCCTCAGACCCCCCCTCCTGATAACCTCCCCAGTGCATTGTTTACATCTATTCTCCCCTGTAATCCCTCACTGATCTCCTATTGTCACCCCCTGTGTCTGCCACCCACCAGATCAGGCCCCAGTCTGCCCCGTGCGGGCACCTAGTCAACCCCCCACACCCTCAGATCGCCCTCAGACCCCCCCCCCCCATCACCTTCCCAGTGCATTGTATTTGATTGTGCTGTAATTGTATTTGATTGTGCTGACATTCGATTTGATTGTGCTGTAATTGTATTTGATTGTCCCGTGATTGGCTTTGATTGTCCTGTGATTGCCCTGTGATTGGCCTGTGATTGGCTTTGATTGGCCTGTGATTGGCTTTGATTGTCCCGTGATAAGCTTTGATTGTCCCGTGATCGGCTGTGATTGTCCCGTGATCGGCTTTGATTGTGCCGTGATTGGTTTGATTGCCCTGTGATTGCCCTGTGATTGGCCTGTGATTGGCTTTGATTGGCCTGTGATCGGCTTTGATTGTGCCGTGATTGGTTTGATTGCCCTGTGATTGGCCTGGGATTGGCTTTGATTGACTTGTGATTGGCTTTGATTATCCCGTGATTGGCTTTGATTGTGCTGTGATTGGTTTGATTGCCCTGTGATTGCCCTGTGATTGGCTTTGATTGTCCTGTAATTGGCTTTGATTGTCCCGTGAATTGAGTGCCCTGTTATTGGCCTGCGATTGCCCTGTGATTGTTTCTGATTGCCTCTGATTCCCCACTCGCCACCACCCCCCTGTCACTATCCTAGTGATCTAAAAACAGTGATCAGTGAAAACTGTCACTTTTTTAGTATCACTAGTGTTAGCAGTTAGGCCAGTTAGCTAGGCCCCTTTGTAAGTGTCAGTTAGTGCTCAGCCCACTGCACCACAGTCACTAATTAGCGTCATCACTGTCGCTAATCAACATTGGTACTATATAGTATCTGTAAGTGATCATTACTGATCGCAGTCAGATCTATTAGGGTCACTAGGATCCACAAAAAAATGCAGTGTTTGCCCGATCAGGCTTGATCGGTCGCCTGTACTTGCATTCAGCCCGCCCCACCGCAGTGACAGAATTTTTTTTCTGATCACTGCAAAAAACACTGTACAATAACTGTGGCACTGTAAACCTCAGTTTTGATTTATTTTTTTATCAAAACTCAGTGACCACAGCTTTCTACCTCTCAAATACTCCCTTTTGCTAGGTAGGTGCTCTTTTTTTTCTGGGTAGTCTCAGAGGAATACCCCCTAAATTTAGCAGCCCACCATGGCAAGAAAGGGGTATTCCGATGATGAGGTTCTCAGGTACATGGCCCAGTCGGATGAGGACGATTAGGACGCCTCATTCGACGAATCTTCCGGGTCAGAGTTTGAACCTGAATTGAGCAGTGGCTCACTGACCGATAGTGATGACGAGGTTGAGGTCCCAGCTAGAGCCAGGCGTACCACACCCCATGTTGTTGGACCGCAGGTGGCGCAGGATCGGCCTCAAGGGCAGCAGAGTGGTGTTCGTGCTGGTCTGAGATTTCATGGTGGGGCAGGCACCAGCAGCACAACATCTCCTGGACCTAGCACCAGTACTTCCGTAGACCCTGGTGAAGTGGCGAGCACCAGCATGGAAGTTGAAACTGGTTCGGTGGCACGTGCAGTAAGATCCCAGCCGCAGCCATCAAGAAGACGGGCCCGTACTACCCCTAGTTTACCAGAGGTGCTGGCAAACCCAAATTGGCAATCCCCTGATTCCGCCGCACCCGTACTTCCCCCTTTCACCGCCCAGTCTGGAGTCCAGGTGGAGACAGATAATCTAGGATCGGCCCTAGACTTTTTCTATTTGTTCTTCACCCAGGATCTCTTAGACTTAATTGTGGCAGAGACCAACCGTAAGGCCACACAATATATAACCGCCAATCCGGAAAAGTTCCTTGCCCAGCCTTTTCGGTGGAAACCAGTCCAAGTTTCCGAAATTAAAATTTTTTTGGGCCTTCTCCTTCACACGGGACTAGTAAAGCAGAATGTATTGCGGTCTTATTGGTCTACGGACCCAGCATATCATGTTCCCCTGTACTCTGCTGCCATGTCCAGGACACGATTTGAGAACATCCTGTGCTTCCTGCACTTCAATAACATTGAAACCTGTCATCGAAGTGACCACCCTGCTTTTGACCGGCTCCACAAAATTCGACCCCTTATAGACCACCTAGACACCAAGGCGTGACACCACTGTTTATTGTCCCACCTGTCCTGACCAGCCTGGCCTATGCCTAGGGGAGTGTTTTGAGAGGTAACACGAGCAGGTAAACTATTAGAGAGTAGGGAACTCCAAACACAGCGGTAGGCACACAAGGGTCTCTCAGTGCTATTTCACACTGCTGCGATGCGTTAGGGCAAAATGCCTAGCGAAAGTCACACTTTGCGGTCCCCCCCTACGCCGGAAGTGCTTGACTTAACGCTAGTGCATGCCTACGTTACTGCGTGGCTTCTGTGGCAATATCGATCGGCCCGGAAGTCATCTTAGTCTATGGCGACGCAGTTCATTACTAGGCCGAATGCTACTCTTGTGGTATTCCCTGAAGGTCTGTTTTGGACGATACGGTGCGGCGGGCTCGACCCACCAGATATGTCAATATGCAGTGTGAAACCAAACATCTGGTTTCGAGAGATCGTAATACACAGGGCTGCCAGAAACCTCTCCTTTCACTTGGGACAAAATGCGTTATGTACTTCGCCACAACTCTGCGATTTGCACGTCGCACATTGTCCCATGGGGGAATAGAGGTTTGTCTTCGGGAGGTAAGTTAAAAAAAAACAAAAAAAAACAAAAAACAGGTAAGCAAAGAAATTAATGTTTGGTTTGCAATGTTAAGGTTTTTATTAAAAAAGTTCAAAGTTTATTAATGTTAATGAAGTAATTGCTTTGCTGCTTGCTTGTTTTTTGTTTTTTTTGTATTTTTTTTTCTCTTTTTCCATCCAATAACCTTCCAGGTGGACCGAGCGAACGACTAACCAGCTGCGGCACTGATGGTGCATCCTGACAGAACATTACGCGTCTGTCAGCTTACACAAAAGTCGGTGCATGCAGCGCTGCAGGACGAGATTTCTCCTCCGCAGTCAAAAAGTTACGTTTGCCGAGGCATATGGGCCGAGGAGTGGTGTTGGGGTTTCATATGCTTTGGCAAGCACTTTGTATCAAAAAAGAACTCTGGCAATGATTTGTTCATCCACATCGATCGGTGTGAATGGATAAATCAGGTTTGCCTGGGCATACGAGCTGGTGGGTTTGGATTTTTGGGGCGGCAGCTCCTATGTCCTGGCAGACGCCTTCCCCTCCTTTTTGTATTGTTTTGTCTTTTTACTTCTCTCTTTTTTCTATCCAGACCAACCAATCAGCTGCAGCACTGATGGTGCATCCTGACAGAACATTGCGGGTCTGTCAGGTTACACAAAATCGGTGCATGCAGTGCTGCAGGACGAGATTTCTCCTCCGCAGTCAAAAAGATACGTTTGCCGAGGCATATGGGCCGAGGAGTGGTGTTGGGGTTCATACGCTTTGGCAAGCACTTTGTATCAAAAAAGAACTCTGGCAATGATTTGTTCATCCACATCGATCGGTGTGAATGGATAAATCAGGTTTGCCAGGGAATACGAGCTATTGGGTTTGGATTTTTGGGGCGGCAGCTCCTATGTCCTGGCAGACGCCTTTCCCTCTTTTTTTTTTTTTTTTTCAAATTTTTTGGGCAAATATTTTTTTATCCACATTGATTGTTTGATGTTCATTTTTCCTTTCAGGCCAGAGTGCATTACCCTTATGACCAATATAAGGAGTATAGCAGAAACTCCTAATACTGGCCATACATGTAATGATTGCAGAGACCCTAAAATGCCAGGACAGACCCCACGAATGATGCCATTTTGGAAAGAGGACACCCCAAAGTATTCCGTTAGGTGCATGGTGAGTTCATAGAATATTTTATTTTTTGTCACAAGTTAGCAGAAATTGTGTTTTTTTTTTTCACAAAATGTCATTTTCCGCTAACTTGTGACAAAAAATAAAATTTTCTATGAACTCACCATGGCCCTCATGGAATACCTTAGCGTGTATTCTTTCCAAAATGGGGTCATTTGTGGGGTTTGTTAACTGTCCTGGCAAGTGGGGGGGGGGGGGGGTGCTAAATTGTAAGCACCCCCGTAAAGCCTGAAGGTGCTCATTGGACTTTGGGCCCCTTAGCACAGTTAGGGTGCAAAAAAGTGCCACACATGTGGTATTGCCGTACTCAGTAGAAGTAGTATAATGTGTTTTGTGGTGTATTTTTACATATACCCATGCTGGGTGGGAGAAATATCTCTGTAAATGACAATTTTTTAATTTTTTTACACACAATTGTCCAATTGACAGAGATATTTCTCCCACCCAGCATGGGTATGTGTAAAAATACACCCCAAAACACATTAAACTACTTCTCCCGAGTGCGACGATACCACATGTGTGGCACTTTTTTGCACCCTAACTGCGCTAAGGGGCCCAAAGTCCAATGAGTACCTTTAGGATTTCACAGGTCATTTTGAGAAATTTTGTTTCAAGACTACTCCTCACGGTTTAGGGCCCCTAAAATGCCAGGACAGTATAGGAACCCCACAAATGACCCCATTTTAGAAAGAAGACACCCCAAGGTATTCTGTTAGTAGTATGGTGAGTTCATAGAAGATTTTATTTTTTGTCACAAGTTAGCGGAAATAGATTTTTATTGTTTTTTTTTTCACAAAGTGTCATTTTCCGCTAACTTGTGACAAAAATAAAATCTTCTATGAACTCACCGTACTACTAACGGAATACCTTGGGGTGTCTTCTTTCTAAAATGGGGTCATTTGTGGGGTTCCTATACTGTTCTGGCATTTTAGGGGCCCTAAACCATGAGGAGTAGTCTTGAAACGAAATTTCTCAAAATGACCTGTGAAATCCTAAAGGTACTCATTGGACTTTGGGCCCCTTAGCGCAGTTAGGGTGCAAAAAAGTGCCACACATGTGGTATCGCTGTACTCAGGAGAAGTAGTATAATTTGTTTTGGGGTGTATTTTTACACATACCCATGCTGGGTGGGAGAAATATCTCTGTAAATGGACAATTGTGTGTAAAAAAAACAAAACATTGTCATTTGCAGAGAGATTTCTCCCACCCAGCATGGGTATGTGTAAAAATACACCCCGAAACACATTAAACTACTTCTCCCGAGTGCGGCGATACCACATGTATGGCACCCTAACTACAGTATAGGAACCTCACAAATGACCCCATTTTAGAAAGAAGACACCCGAAGGTATTCCGTTAGTAGTACGGTGAGTTCATAGAAGATTTTATTTTTTGTCACAAGTTAGCGGAAATTGATTTTTATTGGTTTTTTTTCACAAAGTGTCATTTTCCGCTAAAATGGGGTCATTTGTGGGGTTCTTATACTGTCCTGGCATTTTAGGGGCCCTAAACCGTGAGGAGAGCAAGAAAGAGATAAAAAAGGGGAATTTCTTATCAGTGAGGGTCACGCTGTAGTCACTTCCCATATGAGTCAGGAGGACTGAGTCAGCCACTTACATACCTGATATTTAACTCTTTCAGACAGAGAAAGAAAAAAAGGAACACAGCATAGTTTTTTGTGTGCTAGGCACTGTACATACACATGTCTATCTCATTATGTCACATGTCACTTCGGATATCCTTTAATGTGAAAGAGGCCTTAGTGTGTACATTGCTTTACTCTCAGGTCCAAAACAAACACTCTCATCCATTCTGAAAACCTTCCATTGCACAATACAATAACTATATGTGTACTGTACTGTTTCATGATCTTTGATGTACACAATCACAATTATACTAATTTTAATTTTAAATTTAATGTAAGCCTTTTCTGCTAATTATTTGTACTATGTATAGCTGGTCATTCACATTTATTTGCCTAATGCATTCTGTATTTTACTGTACTAAAGTCATACTTATATATATAGTCACAAAAGTTTTACAAAAGTTTTAGGGGGGAAAATAGCAGTAAAAGCTGTAAAAGAGGTTGTAACTTATTTGCACATTATTCAAAACTAAAATAATACTTTTGAGATTGGTATGTAATAATCCCATATACAGGATCTTCTCAAAAAATTAGCATATTGTGATAAAGTTCATTATTTTCTGTAATGTACTGATAAACATTAGACTTTCATATATTTTAGATTCAAATACACCCAACTGAAGTAGTTCAAGCCTTTTATTGTTTTAATATTGATGATTTTGGCATACAGCTCATGAAAACTCAAATTTCCTATCTCAAAAAATTAGCATATTTCATCCGACCAATAAAAGAAAAGTGCTTTTAAAACAAAAAAAGTCAACCTTCAAATAATTATGTTCAGTTATGCACTCAATGCTTGGTCGGGAATCATTTTGCAGAAATGACTGCTTCAATGCGGCATGGCATTGAGGCATTCAGCCTGTGGCACTGCTCAGGTGTTATGGAGGCCCAGGATGCTTCGATAGCGGCCTTAAGCTCATCCAGAGTGTTGGGTCTTGCATCTCTCAACTTTCTCTTCACAATATCCCACAGATTCTCTATGGTGTTCAGGTCAGGAGAGTTGGCAGGCCAATTGAGCACAGTAATACCATGGTCAGTAAACCATTTACCAGTGGTTTTGGCACTGTGAGCAGGTGCCAGGTCGTGCTGAAAAATGAAATCTTCATCTCCATAAAGCTTTTCAGCAGATGGAAGCATGAAGTGCTCCAAAATCTCCTGATAGCTAGCTGCATTGACCCTGCCCTTGATAAAACACAGTGGACCAACACCAGCAGCTGACATGGCACCCCAGACCATCATTGACTGCGGGTACTTGACACTGGACTTCAGGCATTTTGGCATTTCCCTCTCCCCAGTCTTCTTCCAGGCTCTGGCACCTTGATTTCCGAATGACATGTAAAAGTTGCTTTCATCCGAAAAAAGTACTTTGGACCACTGAGCAACAGTCCAGTGCTGCTTCTCTGTAGCCCAGGTCAGGCGCTTCTGCCGCTGTTTCTGGTTCAAAAGTGGGTTCATGCTTCCATCTGCTGAAAAGCTTTATGGAGATGAAGATTTCATTTTTCAGCACGACCTGGCACCTGCTCACAATGCCAAAACCACTGGTAAATGGTTTACTGACAATGGTATTACTGTGCTCAATTGGCCTATCAACTCTCCTGACCCAAACCCCATAGAGAATATGTGGGATATTGTGAAGAGAAAGTTGAGAGACGCAAGACCCAACCCTCTGGATGAGCTTAAGGCTGCTATCGAAGCATCCTGGGCCTCCATAATACCTGAGCAGTGCCACAGGCTGATTGCCTCCATGCCACGCCGCATTGAAGCAGTCATTTCTGCAAAACGATTCCCGACCAAGTACTGAGTGCATAACTGAACATAATTATTTGAAGGTTGACTTTTTTTGTTTTAAAAACACTTTTCTTTTATTGGTCGGATGAAATATGCTAATTTTTTGAGATAGGAAATTTGGGTTTTCATGAGCTGTATGCCAAAATCATCAATATTAAAACAATAAAAGGCTTGAACTACTTCAGTTGTGTGTATTTGAATCTAAAATATATGAAAGTCTAATGTTTATCAGTACATTCCAGAAAATAATGAACGTTATCACAATATGCTAATTTTTTGAGAAGATCCTGTACATGTAGACAGAGCAGAATATTCCTCCTTTTTGCCAAAATACTGTATCTAGTAAGCTGTTAATGACATTTAACAACTTAAAGCGGTCTAACACCCAGCATTTCAACTTTGCTTTAAAAGATTGCTTACCGCTTAGAAACTATTATGCCAGATTTTTTTAAAGAAATGGGTTAAACATGACATTTTAGTTTTGCATTTAGCTAGAAATCTGCATCCGTGCTGAGGTTTAGATACAAATGTATCTTTGTTTGGAATGCAAATAGACCTCTGAAAAGCCTGTCTGGGAAGCCCTCTGTGCTCTCTCAGAGAGGTGTTTGTTTATTTACATTGTAAATACATACATTTGTATCCAAACCTCAGCACAGAAGTGGATTTCTAGCTAAACACTAAAATGTAAAATGTAATAGTTTCTAAGCTGTAAGCAATCTTTTAAAGCAAAGTTGAAATGCTGGGTGTTAGACCACTTTAAGTCATACAGTGGATATTGTTGTGCCTGTAGGGAAGCAATCAATATTTTTTTGTTCTGTAAATAGTATTATAGCATTTTTTAATGTGCATTTTGTGCTGGCCAGTTAATGTGCCATATTGGGCTACCTGGAGTTGCAGTGAATTAGTTCTCAGCAGGTATACGGGCCTTTGTTATCAGTGCATGTGTGATGATGGAAGGTATTTTCAGACAGAACCACCACATTGTTTGAAGTGGCTAATTGTGCTTATAACACGTAGAAACAGCACAGATCTTATGCTTCTTTAACTTTATACTATAACTCCTAACTTGTATGTATTCCTCCAAGCTGTGCATCCAAAAAAACATTAAGTTCACGAAAGTAATTAACTAATGACATTACATTTTTATTTCTGGATTTTGTTTGTTTGGACTTGAATGTTAATTTCCTGCCACACATGCAAATTTTGTCCATGAAAGTATTATTAATGCTAGGTTGTATAACCGGCCTATAAAATGTAGCCTCTCTTTATTTATTTCTTTTTTTAGACTGTGGCATTTCATTAGTTTTAGATTTAGTGCACTGTGATTCTATTATCTTCAAAAGATTACCCATATTGCAGACATGGGATGAACAATAAAATAAATATTCTCAGTTTTTCTTTTTCTCGTCCCATTTTATGCCAGTTTTATTTAATACCTAAAATAACAAAGGATGTAAAGGATATTATGTTTCACTCTTGCAAGGGAAAAGGTTATGTGGGTTTGACTGTTGAAAAATGAGATAGATAAATTTGCATTAAAATGTAATTGCCGGAGAAATGTTTTAAGAATAATAAGAGATGTCTGAGGGGGGGAAAAACATATAAAAATGGCTGTGGAATTCCAACAGATATTCTGTTTTTCTAATCATTTGGAAAATGTTTCAGTAGGATATCATAAGTTTCAAAGTTGCTTGTCAGATGGTACAGCAAGGGCATTAGATAAAGCGGAGAGGAAAGAAAGAAACAATCCAACCTACTTTATGCTCAACAATGAAAATATATGTAGCACAAGAAAATGAATCAGAGAATATGAAATATCCAGACTGAGCTTTATATGCATACACTATAAAAAACAATTTACTGGATTCATAACTGCCTTTTCATATCGCAGTCCTCGTTCACTCACTGCAAGTAGATGAAAATAAACCACACAACAGAGGGAAGAATACGTTCTATTTTTTTACAGACCCATATTAAGAGAACATTAACAATTATATTAATAATAAAAACTAATGAGGGTGGTCAATTAGCACCACATCATTTTCTGTGTTTGCCCAGCAAGACCGAGTACTAGGAATGACATCACATGAGCGGTTGGTGTACTGCTGAGCCTACTCATGTACTGCTGGATCCAGTGCTTTCTTTCCTTTTAGTGACATTCAAGAAAATGAGATGGGATTCGATTGGTACTTTTCAAGCTGCATACATTTGCAGAAAACATTTGCATAATTCCACATCAACTCAAAACTATTTGCATCTCATTGCCAATACCTATTAAAGGGGCACTATGGCGAAAAATTTTAAAATGTAAAATATGTGCAAACAAGACAGTAAGAATTGCGTTTTTCCAGTGTAAAAAGAGCCATAAATTTATTTTCTCCTATGTTGCTATCACTTACTGTAGGCAGTAGAAATCTGACAGAAGCGACAGGTTTTGGACTAGTCCATCTCTTCATAGGGGATTCTCAGCAAGGCTTTTATTCTTTATAAAGCTATTCCCTAAAAAGGATTTAAAAATTGATGCTGGCCAGCTTCCCTGCTTGCTACACAGTTTTTTGGCAGTTGCACAGAGCAACTGCCATTCACTAAGTGCTTTTGAAAATAAGTAAATCCCTGAGAATCCCCCCATGAAGAGATGGACTAGTTCAAAACCTGTCACTCCTGTCAGATTTCTACTACCTACTGTAAGTGACAGCAACATAGGAGGAAAGTAATTTATGGCTCATTTTACTCTGGAGAAAACGTACTACTTATTTGTTTATGTTTGCACATATTTAAAATTTTACAATGTTTCGCCATAGTGCCCCTTTAAGCAAAAACCTAAAGATCTGATTCTTATATTTTAATACATAAATAGCCTTTATAGGAGAGGCCTTTTAATATAAAATGTAACTTTTATTAAACATGATTAAAAGAGAAGAAATTAGGATTACATGATCATAACAAATAAGACGTGATTGTTTCAAAATTAGATGGTGGGGATATAGTGTATATACAACTATATGAATCTCGGGAAACTAAGCATCTCGGACCCCAAGTGATCTCTTCTTCCTAGCTACTGGTTAAACTCACTATGCAAGCTAATGCAAAGACATTTCCACATTACCAAAACCTTACATGTTGTGCCTCTTTACATGGAGGCTTTGTCATAGGTGCTCTACACAGTGGTTGCTAAAGTGCTGGTGCATAAAAACGAATTCAGTGCTCAATCACATCACAAAAGTATGCAGGATCAATACAGTCTCCTGTCAGACCCATGGTATCCTAGAGTAAAATGCACTATAAATTACTTGTATTTCCCTATGCTGCTGTCACTTACAGTAGCTAATTAAAAGCTAGCAGATCTGACAAGTTTTGTACTAGTCCATCTGTTCATAGGATATTCTCAATATTACCTTTATTGTTTACAAAGCCCTCCCTAAATAGAATCTATACAAAGATACCATCCAGCCTCCATACTGCTTGCACACCATTTGGTCAGGTGAGCAACTTCCGTTCAGCAAGTGCTTTTGTAAATAAAGAAATCATTGAGAATCCCCTATGAGGAGATGGACTAGTCAAAAACCAGTCAGATTTTTACTACGTACTGTAAGTGTCGGCAACATAGGAGAAAAGTAATTGATAGTGCATTAATGTACAAATATTCATTTATGTGTATGTATTTTAAAAATTAACATTTTTCACAATAGTCGTCCTTGAAGTTTTTTTTTTCGTAGATAAATTTTTACGTAGATAAATGTATTGTTTTATACATAGGGCCTGATTCACAAAGCGGTGGAAACTTTTTCGCGGACTTTTGCGTGCGCATAGTGCCGCGATTCGCGCGATCGCGGACTTTTGCATGCGCAATTTGCGTCAAATTGCGCGCGCAAAAGTCCGCGATCGCGCGAATCGCGGCACTTTGCGCGCGCAAAAGTCAGCGAAAAAGTTTGCACTGCTTTGTGAATCAGGCCCCTACACAGCTATTCTGTAAATAATTTTTAAATATAACAATGCATGATACTGTAGCCAGAATTCCCCCTCCACTTTCATGGATAATGTATTCTGCACTAAGTACATATAAAATTGAAATCCTTAATATTCTTTATACAACAGAATACATTCTGCTATGTATGCGATAGCAGTAAGTGAATGGTCATAATCATTACTGCAGGCTAAATGAGCCAGAATCACTATCATGGCATAAAAGAATGACTGTTTAGGGTAGACAGTCTGGTGTGCAGATATGGCAGAAGATGCTGCTGATTCTTTCTTGCGAAATAACTGTACTTTATTTATGTATTAAACCATGAAAATAAATATTTTGGCCATTTTACAATGGGGGACAGTTTGCACTGCAACTTTTAAATTTGTTTATAATTTCAAATATAATTATTAGATGAGGTTAGGATCCATTTGTGTAATTCTATGCAATGTAACGTATTTTGTTTGCAGCCTTGTGTAACCTGGTCAGTGAAGTATGAGCTAAACGTTTCCTGGCTGTAGTCATAAGCTACTTGAATATAACACATGTTCCATTTATCATACGTGTTGGTGTCATGAGTTAATGCAGGTGCATTACTGCCTGAGAGGCAGTATGGCTTTTTGTCCTTATAGAATTCTACGTTGCATTAAATGAAAGTTATGTCATTCATTGTAATTATTTTGAATGCTTTTCGATCACTTGGTTATAATCAATCTTGTTGTATTCAGTAATCATGGATGCAGAATAACTGTAACTAGGTTTATTTATACGTTGATACAGCTCTGTAAAACATCAAGCCATGCTTTGCTTTGTATATCCAGCACACCGACAGGCAAGACATTTTATGCGTGTGTCTTAAGCTCGGAATGGTTTGCAGAGAACTCTTTTTTTTATAAATTGCATATAAGGGTGGGTTCATGGGTTCATATAGTTTGTTGTTTTTTTTATCGGACTGTTAAATTATAAATTTCAACGGGGTAGTCTAATTCCCCTTGCCCTTGTCAGAGAACACATAGATAGACCAAAAAAAATGCCCATGGTTAATGGTAGGTTCCCTCCAGGGGCTCATTACTTTTCCCACTGTTCCTTACTCTTTCCACATTGTTGGTCATTGCTCCCTCGTTTTTGCTAAGTACCAGAGGCGAACATAGGCCCGTGCCGGTTGTGCAGCTGCACAGGGGCCCTATGCCCTCTAGAGCCCATGCAGCTGCACGGCAGTTAGGGCATGATTATTCTGTAGACTCCTCTCTGTGTATTTCTCTCTGAAACACAAGAGGAACAAATTTGCTTGTGGCCCAGTCATACACAAATATCAAATATGTGCACACAGTGCCAACGGAAAGTAACCTAGATTCATGTATTTTTACGTTATCAACATTATTTGGATCCAACCATAATCTGTTATGATTGTGGCCACTCACATGGGGCCCCTTTATTTACTCTGCACAGGGGCCCACTGTTGGATTTGTCTGCCACTGCTGAGTACCTCATAATGTAATGGCTCATCTAGCTTGGGGCTGGAAATTCCCTGGGGAATATTAGCCTTCAAGGTGACAAAGAGTTAATACGGATGGAGTGGGGGACATTGTTTTAAAACAAGTATACAAGAATAAAAGAAATATATATTTTTTTTTCTAAGACCCATTTCTGACACTGTGCAATAGCTTGAAAAGTAGATTAAAATTACTAAAATAAAAGCAAAGATACAATATGAAGGTATTATATAAGATTATGAATACCACATTTTTGTAAGATATTTTTACAAAAACATTGACAAAAATAATTTTATTCCCCTTTTTGGAAGACACCATCAAAGGCCCTTACCTGACCTTTGAGGGTCCTTTCACAGTGTATGAGTTGCGTTACAGGCTAATTCTGCATGTCATGTCACACACTATACCACATGCATTATGCAATGCACACAGTGTGAATCAAGTCTGTGGCTTGTCAAAGCTCCCTGCTCAAATGTGGGTCCATGACTGGGCTTGCTTGTGCTTTACAGAGGCATGCCATGAAAATGAGGAGCCATGTCATATCTTTCAACCTGCAAACCGAGAGCTCCGAAGCTCTAATTTTTCGCTACTCAGACTATAAAAGTCTTTTCTGCTTTTATTGCAATGGTAATAGATCAACCTTTTTGCCATTGTTTTTGAGCTGTCCTTTTTTGTGTGATTCAGACCCTACAAAAGGCAAAAAGATCAGCAGGAAAACCAAACCAGGGAATGGGCATTGTTAACTCACTTGACTTCGGGACGTCACTTTCACCTAATGGACCACAGCAGTTTTGACATTTTAGCTCTGTACATATTAATCAGTTATGGCTTTATAACTTTTAATACCAATTATGACACCTGAGTACCAAGTGATGACAACATTAGAAAGTGTGAGAGTGAGAAGCTTTAGAAAAACCAGGAGCTAAGAGAGCAACTAGAGAAGATGTGAAAAGTGAAGCTAATGTGAACACAGTGATGGTAGGAGTACTTAAAGAGAACCTGTACTGAGTAAAAATATTTAAAATAAACACATGAGGTAACTTTAAATGAACATTACATAGTTACCTTGCCATCAGTTCCTCTCAGAAACTCACCATTTTCTTCTGACAAGAATCCCTTCCAGTTCTGACAATATTTTGTCAGATCTGAAATATATCAGTTGCTGTCAGTAAAATATCAGTTGCTGTCAGTTATAGCTGAGAGGAAAACTGAAGTACCAGGTAATGTCCATGTTTCCCTATGGCTCAAGTGGGCGATGTTACAGTTTAACTATGTGCTGACCAGAAAGCTGTTATGGGTAATGGCCATTTTCAAAATGGAGGACGGAAAATTCCCTTGATCACAGTGAACAAACAGGGCGCGGGACAGGAGAAAGACACTGAGGAGTAGACTACATGGAAGGTAAGTATGACTTGTGTATGCTTATTTTGACTTTTAATTTTCAGTTCAGGTTTTCTTTAAGTACTCTTAAGATGGAGGAGTGGTTCCAACAAATCCCAGAGACAACACCAGAGAGCTCTGTCCTGAAGAGTGCAATGCTAGAAGCAGCTACGATACAACACATAGCCTTCAAGCTCCTAGGCCTGTGGTACAGGACCACAGTTTTTGGAAAAACACACATACCTGTGATGCATAGCCCGTATAATTGCTACAAACTGATGAACTAATTAACTATTGCCAGTATAACCACTTGAACCTTGATGTATGCCATACTACTGCTATGAACTCTGTACTACTGCCTATATAACCACTAAGTGTGCCCTGTTCTATCGCTGCTCTTTTTGTGCCACCCCCTTCACTGCTCCCCTCAGCCCTGCCAATTTGACACAAACCGTGCTCTGCTGCCCAACCTGGCGGCCACTAGGAACCCAGCTGCGCCATTCCAACTGTTCGCCAAAGCACCCCACACCATCCCTGGATCCCTAATGTGTCCTGTACCACCACCCCAGGCCACTGCACTCTAGCTATGGGAGTGGAGTCGGCTTCACAGCATCCCACCACCTTCACCAGAGAGGAGCTCCTGAGATGGGAACCCCTCACCATTAATTACCTGCCAAAGAGTGTGACCCTGTGGGACGCGGTTACTGAGCACATCAATCATCTTACAAACAGAACTCATGGTGCCCCAAACAAACGGTACAGAGGGAGAAGAGCTTGTGCACTTGTGAGACTCAAGAGGAAAGGCCTTCGCTCCTCCATTCCTGCCATCTTGCTAGCGAATGTTTGCTCTCTCCCTAACAAAGTTGATGAGCTACTCCTACTACTCGAGAGCAAATCCTCGGCAGTAACACCCCGGTTCTCTGCTTCACGGAGACCTGGCTGAGTGAATGTGTCCCCGATCACTCCCTGCATGTACCAGGCTATGACCTCCTCCGCGCGGACCGCGACCCTACGCTCCCTGGGAAAAAGAAAGGAGGGACATCTGCTTTTACATAAACATTACCTGGTGCACCAACACCACCATCCTCAGCAGGGACTGCAACCCAGAAGTCGAGTTCCTAGCCATCAACTGCAGACCTCAGTACTCCCCCAAGGAGTTCTCATCCCTCGTTCTTGTCGGAGTCTACATCCAACCTGATGCCAGCACCAAGGATGCTCTGCGAACACTCAGCGACATCTCATGGTGGGAGACCGCCCATCCAGAGTCATTATTCATCATCCTGGGCAACTTCAACAATGCAAATCTGTGGCAGAAGATGCCCCGCTAAAAGCAGCACATCACCTGCCCCACCAGGCACAGAAACACCCTGGACCACTGTTACACGGTTCACAAGGACGCGTACAATGCTAGCCAGGGTGCCCCCTTGGGGAACTCTGATCACAACCTAATACATCTGATCCCCACCTACAGGAGGCTTCTTGAGACTGCCAAGCCTACTGTCAAGTCTGTCAAAAAGTGGACAGAAGATGCCAAGCTGGAGCTACAGGCATGCTTCGACTGCACCGACTGGTCATCCCTGGAGGCTCCCACCCTTGACGAATGGTCTGAGAATGTCACCTCTTACATCAGCTTTTGAAAAGAAATGTGCATGCCTTCCAAGACTTTCAAGGCCTTCCCCAATAACAAGCCTTGGTTCAATAACAAGCTGCGACAGCTTCGTAAGCGCAAGGAGCAGGCGCACAGGTCCGGCTCCCCAGAAGAGTACAAGGAGGCCAGGTACGACCTGAAATGGGAACTGCGTGCTGCAAAGAGAGCCTACTCCGACAAGCTGGGACTACGCCTCCAGTCCAACAACTCGAGGGAGGTGTGGCAAGGCCTCAGGGTGGTCACTAACTTCAAACCCTCTCCTCAACAGGTGACAACGAGCACTCAACTGGCCGAGGAACTCAACAAGTTCTACTGCAGGTTTGAGCAACAGCCCCAGCTGCTCGGGGCCCCAGGGTCGATGATGAGAACTGCACACTCTGCACTGAGAGACCGAGACATCGCTGCACCGGTTGCAGTCCAGGAAGCAGAAGTTCTTAGGCTGCTTCGCAAGCTCAACCCCAGGAAGGCTTCATCGAATTGCCTAAGGACCTGTGCGGATCAATTGGCCCCATGGCTAACCACTCTGTTCAGTAAGTCGCTTGCGGAAGGCACAGTCCCCTCCTGTCTCAAGAGGTCCACAATCGTACCAGCCCCCAAAAAAACAGACAGCACAGACCTCAACAACTTCAGACCCGTGGCTCTAACACCTACCATCATGAAGGTTCTAGAATGGCTAGTCCTTGCTCACCTCAAACGCACCACCAATGCACTGCCAATTCGCATACAGGGCCAACAGGTCCATAGAGAATGCTATAAATGTCAGCCTTGCGTACATCATAGAGCATCTCGACAGGCCTGGCTCCTACGCCAGAATCCTATTCCTGGACTTAAGCTCGGTCTTCAACACGATCTGCCCAGACACCCTGGTCGATAACCTGGCGCAGCTCGGTGTCGACTCCACACTTCGTGCATGGCTCAGGAGCTTCCTCACAGACAGGACACAACAGGTTAAGCTCGGGAACTGCTCCTCCAGCGAGAGAACTACCAACAAAGGGGTACCTCAAGGGTGTGTATTGTCCCTGCTTGTGTTCTCCATGTACACCAACAACTGCACCTCCGCCTCGGACTCCGTCAAGGTTATCAAATTTGCAGACGACACAACAATCATTGGTCTCATTGGCAGCAATGGAAAGTGAGACTACCACAGTGAGATAGAGAGAATCTGCAATTGGTGCAAGAATAACAACCGTGTCCTCAATGCAACAAAGACTGTTGAGCTGATTGTTGATTTCAGGAGGAACCCTCCCACCCTTCCACCAGTCTACATAGGCGAGAGTAGCATTGGTCCGGTTCCTTGGCACAACCTTATCCACCGACCTAAGATGGGGGCAGAACACCATCAAGATTCAGAAGAAGGCACAACAGAGGCTATTTTTCCTGCGCCAACTTAAAAAATTTGGCATGCCTCGGGAGCTGCTGACCAGCTTCTACATCGCTACTACGGAGTCTATACTTTGCTCTTCAGTCATCGTTTGGTATGCCGGCGCAACGGCTAGTGACAGACATAGGGCTTGATTCACAAAGTGGTGATAACCCAGTTATGACGCCTAAAAGACTTTAGGCATGATAACCATTGCACCACGCTGGTGAAAAAACCCTTATCACACCTAAACTCAGTTTAGGCGTGATAAGTTGAGGCGTGATAAGTTTAGATAAGTTTAGATCGCGTGCAAAGTCCTGCGCACAAAGCAGCGCCATTAAACTCTATGCAACGTTTCGCGTTTAGGCGTGATAAGGGGCTTTTCACCAGCGTGCTAACTGTTAGCATGGCTTTGTGAATCAAGCCCATAGACTGTAAAGAATCATTAGTGAGGCAGAAAAGATCATTGGATCGCCCATACCACCTCTCGATCTCCTCCACACGGCTAGGATGAGGAAGAGGGCTACCAGGTTCTCCTGCGACCCCTCCCACCCTGGCAGCCGCTTCTTTTAGCTTCTCCCATCCGGCCGGCGCTTCCGAACCATCCAATCAAAGACCACTAGGCGCAGGAACTCTTTCTTCCCCCAGGCAGTTCTACTGCTCAGCAACACAGACGCCTGACTATTCCTCCTAGTCCACAATCAGCATGCTTGCCTAAGTGCTGGTCTTCTGCCGTATCATCTGCATCTAACTCACTTTCACAATGATGTCATCGTACTGTTAATGCTGCTTGGACTTCATCAAGGTTATCTTGCTAATGCTGCTAGCATGTATAATGGTAGTAATTGCAGACGTAAAATGTATTTTCAATGTTGTTAGTTTGTGTAATCGTAGCTATATATGTAATATAGACAACTGTTGTTGTGTACTTTGCCTAAGCCATGTGTACCACAAGCAATTCTGAGTACGGTACCCCCGCACTTGGCGAATAAATCCTTCTTGTATCTTGTATACCACTGATGTGGAGAAAAGTTGTATATTATATACAATGTATATTATATACATATAAATATATATGTATAGGACACTTGGAGCTTAAAGAGACTCTGTAACAAAAATGTCATCCCGTTTTCTACCATCCTACAAGTTCCTAAACCTATTTAATGTGCTCTAGCTTACTGCAGCACTTTCTACTATCACCGTCTCTGTAATAAATCAATGTATCTTTCCCCTGTCGGACTTGTCGCCCTGTGTCTGGAAGGCTGCCAACTCTTCAGTGTGATCTGCTATGCATGCCCCCCTCCAGGCCCCTCTATGCACACTCCCGTGTGTGTGTGTTATTTACATAAGCCAGCAGCGTCTCTGCTCTCTGATATCAGTGAGAGAAGAGAGCTGGATAAACATCCTCCTCTGTTAGGCTGTGAAAGGAGCTGGCTGATACATGCTGAGCAATTACAGACACGGACAGAGCTGTCTGCAGGAAGAAGCGATCAGCCTTGTCACTATTCAGTGCATGATAGCTGCAGGGGGAAGAAGGTAAACACACAAATGATCTTCTGAGATTCAAAAGGAAAGCTGTATACAGCCTGCTTGTGTATGGATGGATTTTCTATGTGTGAACATACTGTACATCAACCTACTTCCTGTTTTGGTGGCCATTTTGTTTGTTTATAAACAAACTTTTTAAAACGGTTTTTGACTACTTTTAATGCGGCGGGGGGATGTAGGTATCTAACTTTATTTTTATTTTTTTTTCTAAAATTGGCCTCGTAAGTCCTTTAAGATATTGAGTTGAAGAAACTGCTGTGTGTCAGTGACAATAGTTATCACAGTGGTGCAAAGAATCCTGCAGGCCTCCACTGGTATCTGTAGGGAGCCACTGGAAAAGGGGACACCACCATCCCCCAAAATATCCAATGATAAATGTTGGACCAGGGCTCAAGCATCCAAGATTATATCCCTTAGTATTCATTTAGTTATGAAATAAAAATAGATGAAGATTGATTGATATAGTCTTGGATGACTGAGCCCTGGTTCGGCATTTATCATTAAATGTCAATTTTTAAGAAATAAAAAGATCAGTACTTTTTTTGCAATCTTTCAAACCAATATGTTCACTCTCTCTTTTGTTATTGCTGTTTGGCATTAGTTAGGCAGCAATAGTTCACAGATAAGTCAAGAATCCACAATTTTTCACTTACAGTATGTTGCTGCCAAAACTGGATTGGTAGTAGGATGTGCTGACTTAGTAGTGTACATAGTGAGAAAAGGTAAACTTGCTAGCACAGGGTTAACGTCATATAGGTTTGCTGTAAGTTGTTGAACTTTGCATATTATTAATTTTATTTGCCCCGGACTGCCTTCATTTTGAGAAGACCTACAACATTCATATAGTAAAATATCAGCAACATTTATCAATATTTTACTATGTTCCAACCTCTCCCTACTCTCACTCAGAACCCTTCCCTGGTGGCACCTAACCCTAATACCCCCCATGCCCCCCCCCCCCCCACACACACACACACACCCAGTGAGAGTCTAACCTTAACCCTCCCTTGTGGGCAAGTAACCTTAAAGGGAACCTGAACTAAAAAGTAAAATAAACATACTTACCTCCCATGTAGTGCTCATCAATCTCTGTCTCCTCTACTGTGTCCTGTTTGTCCACTGTGATCATTAGATTTCTCTATCCTCCATTTTAAAAATAGCCATTACCCCATAACAGCTTCCTAGTCAGCACACTGTTAAACTGTAATATCGCCCACTTGAGCCATAGGGAAACATGGACATTACCTTGCGCATTCAGTTGTAACTGACAGCAGTTGATATATAACTGACAGCAACTGGTATATTTGAGTTCTGACAAAATATTGTCAGAACTGGAAGGGATCACTGTAAGGGGAAAATGGTGAGCTTCTGAGAGGAACTGATGGCGAGGTAAGTATGTAATATTCATTTGCAGCTACATCATGTGTTTATTTTAAATAATTTTACTCAGTTCAGATTCCCTTTAACTACCTAACGACCGCGTCACTACAATGGGCGTAAACGCGGCAGCAGCCCCAGGACCGCCTAACGCCAATTGACATCAAGTCCTGGAGCTGCAGTTTCCCATTTGCCCGTTCACGCAGCGGAGCTCTGTGATTAGTCTGCTAGCCGCCGATCACGGCTAGCAGGCTGTTTGCAAACAAAAGGGAAAGAAATACCCTTTGTTTACATCCGTACATCGCTGCGGTCCGCGGCAGCGCTTTACGAGATCGTCGATCCCCGACCTCTGATTGGCCGGGGATTGCCGTCCTCTTATAGGCTGATGCCTATGAGAGGCGGGACAGGACGGATCACCGTCCTGCTCAAATGCAGTGAATGCAGGGGGGGAGGGAAGGGGAGAGAGGAGGGAGGGAGGGTGAAACAGCCTGATACAGGCTGAAAAAAAAAAACTTCTGCCACAGCGAATGGACACCTCAGGTGGCATGTCCCCTTAGGGACAAACAAAAGGAGGTGAGTCCGATTGCTGGGCTCCATAGCTGGGCTGTGCAGGAGGCTGAAAAGCCTGCACAGTCCAGTGCAACAAAAAATAGCCTGATCGTTAGGGGGGTTTTAACACTGCGGCCCTCAAGTGGTTAAAGAGGAACTCCAGTGAAAATAATGTAATAAAAAAGTGCTTCATTTTTACAATAATTATGTATAAATGATTTAGTCAATGTTTTCCCATTATAAAATCTTTCCTCTGCCTGATTTACATTCTGACATTAACAGTATCACATGGGGACATTTTTACTGCTGGCAGGTGATGTCAGTGGAAGGAGATGCTATTTTTTTTTTGGCAGTTGGAAACAGCTGTAAGGGCTGGTTCACACGGGCGTCTGCTGAGCTTTTACTTGGCGTCGCGTTCAAATGCCAGCGTTTAAAAGCTAGCTTTTGAAGGCTTTTGGGAAGCGTTCAAGGCTAGCAGTTCTGGTCTCTGCTATTGTTTCCTGGCGTTTACCGCCCCTGAAAGCAGCATGTTGCTTTCGAGACAAGACGCAACGCCGGGATCTACCGCCGGGCTTTCATGAAAGCCTGCAAAAGCCAGCTCTAAACACTCCCATTCACTTGCATGGGATGGCGGTAGAGCCCAAAAAATGCTGCGTCTGAAACGCCGCGTTAAACGCCACAAAAATGTCCGTCTGAACCAGCCCTAAACAGCTCTTAATTCCCACAATGCAACAAGGCTCTCACAGTGTGATGTCAGAACCATGGTCCCAGGGCCGGCCCTAGACTTTTTGCCACCTGAGGCAAAATTAGAAAAAATCACCGCCCTCCCAGCCGTGGGTGGGGGGGCGGGATCGCCGAGCTGGAGGGGTAGCGGGCAGAAAGGGGGTATTGGCCTAGTGGTGGGGAGGGGGGTCAGACCCCCCCTCCCTCGCCTGGGTCCCCCGATCTGCACTGCTCCTCCAGCGTTAAACCAGCGTGCATATCATTAAGAGGCAACGGGCGGGGAAATCACTCACCTCTTCAGCGTTCCATCGTGCGTTCCACTGACATCACTTCCTGCAAGGCCGTCCACTTACTTGCCGGAAGTGACGTCAGTGGAGCACACGATGGAACACGGAAGAGGTGAGTGATTCCCCCGCCCATTGCCTCTTAATGATATGCACGCTGGAGGAGCAGCGCAGATCGGGGGACCCAGGCGAGGGAGGGGAAGGTCCGACCCCCCTTCCCACCGCTAGGCCCAATACCCCCTTTCTGCCAGCTACCCCTCCAGCTCGGCGGGTGGCCCCCAGCATCCAAGGACAGGCGGGTGCCGCCCCCCAGATCTGCCGCCTCAGGCAAATGTTTCACCCCGCCTCATGAGCGGGCCGGCCCTGCATCACACTTTAGGAGGAGTTTCACCACAATATCAGCCATACAGAGCCCCCAATGATCTGTTTGGGAAAAGGAAAAGATTTCTCATGGGAAAGGAGGTATCAGCTACTGATTGGGATGAAGTTTAATTCTTGGCTATGGTTTCTCTTTAACCCCCCCCCCCCAGTTGGCAACTAACCTTAACCCCCCCCCCCTGCACCTAGCCTTGACACACCCACCATCTGTGGGCCCCTAACCTTTACCCTGGTGTTATGAAAGATGCGTCCTATTTAAAAGGGCCCCGGCTTTAATAGCAAGCACCCTTTTAAACAGGATGCGTTCAAGTGCGGGTTATAGATGCTAAATAAATTCCTCAGAACAAAATATTACAGTTATATGCCTGATGCTGTAGTAAGTGAATTGTTATGTTTATGACACATTTACTAATTGCCTGCTATTACATTCTGCCAGTTTCCCATAAAAGTGAACGACTGTGAATGTGATGAATTGTATAATGTTTCTTTTTAATCCTTTCTCTGTTTTGTCAGCAACAAAACATTTCACATAAAATGGCAATTGCTGTTCAGTTTTTCTTTTGGATTGTTTCTTAACACATGCCTTAAATGTTGGATACATTTCCATAGATCTTTTTTTAAACACTAAAAGACAGAATGACAGCTCCCGCAAAAAAAAATGCAGTGCTGGTAGTTTGTAAGGAGGATAAAATATGTGGCGTTTTAACTCTGTGATATAGCTGTCGATAACTCCATATTTTAGCCTGAAAAAGATCTAATTTTTACTTACAGTTATGTACATTCAATACACATTTGCTTAGTAAAGTGCTCCTTCACCCAAAATTACTTTCATGCATATCCATTTAATAGAAATTTGCTATCTAGTTTAAAGGACACCTGAAGTGAGAGCAATATGGAGACTACCATATTTATTTCATTTTCAACAATGCCTGGCTATTGGCTAATACTCTTAGCCATATAGCCTTGTTGGTGAGCAAAGGTTAGGCACCAATAGTGCAACAAGCATGCAGATCAGATCTTTCTGATAGGGATGAGTGAAAAAGCCTCTGGTAATCGTTTTCTTGAACTTTCTGAAAATTTTCAACAAAACACTTTTACAAATTACATTGATGTCAATGGCGCCAACTGTAGCAGTTAATAGCAAAGTTAATCACCAAATTTGCTGGGTATGTTAGGTTGGGGAATAGTGGGGGAAAAGGGAAAACATTTTCAAAAAGACGTTGTAGTTTTTGTAAAAACTGGTTTTAAAGTTACCATAGGAAACATGCCTCTCAAATGCGGTTAAATGACAAATAATGTATTTACCTAATCAGTATAGAAAATTTACATATATCTTCCAAAACAGAGAGATCTCTGCTAGGGTTTTCTGTTGGTCAGTACACTGACAGTGTAATGTCTATCAGGAAACCAAGATGGAAACCCTGGGCAAGTTGCAACGCTCTTGCTGCAATACTGCTGTATAAGGATCCCTGGTAAATAAACCTATTATCTGGTAAATTTTACATGAAATTTTGTGTACCATATATACTCACACAGAAGTCAAATTTTTGGGTCCAAAAAGTAGCCCTAAAGTGGGGGTGTTGGTTTCTATGCGAGTCACCAATTTGATGTGTATGGGTCAGTGTACAGTATCTACTGCCCGTGATAGCGTTAGCTAGTCTAGCTGCTGGGTGCACTTTCCTTGCTGGAACCTTGTTACTCTGCTGGATTACTCGGATTTTGACCTTTGCCTGATTCCTGACCATTCCTGTTTGCCGCCTGAACTGACCCCGGCTACTCTCGACTATTCTTCTGCTTGATCCTTCTGTACCTTAAATCTTGGATACCTGTGTATGACCTCGGACTGCCTTGACCTTGCTTATTGCCTATCCCACTGTACCTCGCATTTCTGATACCTGTGTATGACCCTGGCCTGTTACTGTTCTCTGCCTTAGTTACTCCTGTTGGTTGATCTATCTATACCCACCCTGCATTCAACTCCAATACTTTGCGCCCTTAAGGCCTGGGTGTAACCGAAGTCGGGTAGGTGTTGTCTCTCCCCTCCCGTTCAAGTGGGGACCAGCCACACAAGGCAAAGGGGGCAGAGGTAGATTGGAGCATTGGAGCTGATTCATGGGTGGATAGGTTTCCAGACCTTACAACAACTGGACTCAAGTGAATATACTCACAATAAGAATATTTAGTACAGATTGCCTTAAAAACGATTTAAAAAGAAATAAGAAACTGAGCAGAAAAACTACTGACACACTAAGCTTTCATCACCCCTTGCTATGGTCTGATATGTGAGGGTGGAAAACTTTTGCCACCTAATAGTAGAATTTTTAAATGAATTCAGGCCAGGAATGCAGAATGTTTTATGCTCTGTAATAATGACCCTCTGGCCTGAAGAGCCATGGTAAATCAGGCTTAATCAGGCTCTTAGTAAATGAGGTCTTTTTTCTATATGCAACGACTATATGGGTTATATTGTAATGTTTCCAAATCCTGTCACTAAGTCCAGTGGCATAGCTAGGGAGCTTTGGGCCCTAGTGCAAGTTTTAAATTGGGCCCCCCAAGCAATCTATGCATAACAGTTAATTTGTTGCAGCAAAATTTGCCAAGGACTTTCACAGAATAAGAAGAGTAAACAGTGGAGGGATTTTTTTTTATAATTACCACTATTCAAAGCATATATAGAAGTGATCATTACCAGCAGAGCTCCACTGAAAAGCTAATACTGCAGTTGAGGCAGGGCTCAAGGGCCCGGTGCATTCACAACCTCTGCAATATTTTCAATTTTTTGGAGTATTTTGGGATTAGTTAGCTTGCAATAATTTCTTTCTACCAATTTTTAAATGTCATTTTTAGATGGACTGACCTTTAAGAAAAGAGTTGGTAATAGCAAGCAAACTGGACAAGTTATCGATTTTAGATTTATCCAGAAGATGCCAAAATGTTGAATACACCCAAGATAATAATTGAAAAGACTAGTTTTAAGGAATTATATTTCAAGTGCCTTGATCTTACATACTGGGAGCAGAGCATCTCCTGCCCAATTAACACAGTGTGCTGAATAGCATGTGCCCATCTTGGTCATCTTTAGTAAAGTGAAGTGCACAAATTGTTTTGACACATTCCCAATTTAATTATATCTGTCCTTTCCACCTCCGGAATCTTGGAAAGTTCATTGTCTAAGCAGGGTGCTGATTAAATTACAGCTGCTGTCATTCTGCCTGCCTTCACAGCTGATCTAAATCATATTCCCATCTCATCTGGTTTTGGATAGCAGGGTAGCACAAACTGCATTTCACCTGAGTACCATGTGCATATCTATGAAAATAATTATTACTAGTGGCGTGAGAACTTTAAGCTTTTTCCAAGAAATTAACGTACATCACTTCCTTACAAACATAAACACGCACGTACACACACTCTCTCTCTCTCTCTCTCTCTCTCTCTCTCTCTCTCTCTCTCTCTCTCTCTCTCTCTCTCTCTCTCTCTCTCTCTCTCTCTCTCTCTAAATGATTTTATGGGGATGTATGTGTGTCTTTTGGAGGGAGGGAGGAAGTAAGTCTGCTCCAAGAAGTTTAACACCACTTTTTTCTACAGCAAAGCATTCACTGTGTGGCAGTATAGTGGTGAGCATAGCTGCCTTCCAAGCAGTTGACCTGGGTTCGATTCCTGGCCAATGTATGTGAGCTTGCTTTTGACATCCTACAAATCCCTGGAAGACAAGATCCATAAACAGGGAGGAGGAGGGAGGAGGGGGTGTTTTTCATCTTCCAAAACGGCTTGTAAGCATTTAAAAGGGCACTTCCATTCTTTTATCCAGATATCCGAATAGGTCAGATATCCGCGGATAATGCGTCCGGATATCCACATTCACGCGGATATCTAAAAGGTCAGGTTTGGCTATCCGAACCGGATCCAGATATCTGAATATCCGGATCAATTCGGATTTTAAAAAGTACTATCCGAGCACCCCTGCTAGTCAGGGTATTGGACAGAATGCTGTTGGGTGTGTGTGTGAGTGAAAATGTGAAACAGCATCACTGCATTTTTTAAAGCTTTTTTATTTGAAAAATCAATTAATTGATGTTTTTGTTTTTTTCTTATAGTTTTACATCGAATGAAGATTTCATATGGCTAAGTGATCAGCACTCTAGAATTATAGGGCTAAATTGTTGAGTACAAATCCACGTCGCCAGGACTCTGTCTACCCTATAATGTAAATGCATCCTTAGGGGGAAACTGATGTGGCAGGAATAGGGAGGGTGATACCTTCATTCCCTTACAAACAATGCCAGTTACCGGGCTGCCATGCTGAGCTATTGGCTTTAGTTATTTTTGAGTCACACGCCTGCAACAAGCATGCAGCCAGTGGAGTCAGACCAGAGTCAAAGCATCTGATCTGCATGCTCATTCTGGGCCAGCCACTTAAAGTATTAGAGGCAAAACACAGAAGTGAGGCAACTAGCATTGTTTATAACGGGATGAAGAAGGTTACCTCCGAAAACCTCTCACTCCAGGTTTCACCTTCAAGTAAAAACAAAGGCTTCTTCTTCCTTACTTGCATTATTCTGCTGTTTGTCTGGAATGTACAGGTTAATATAGTGTCAGTCTGCTTGTAGGGTTAGGGTCATATTAGGCATGGATTTCTCAATGTTCTATAACAATATTAGCAGCAGAGGCACAATATTGTAGTCTGCTTGTTTTTTTGTTTTTTTTACATGGTACTTAACTAACACGTGTCACATGGTTAGATAAATATGTGGATGTGCACTGCCATTGCTGCATGGAACTAGGTTGTGTTCCTCTTATTTAAAAGAAAATATTTTCCAAATTATAGTTTCTCTCTAGTCGGACTATAACGTAATTAATTACAAACCAGAACACTCTTGCATGCCAGAGAGCTACTTCTGAGTGCAAGGGATAAATAAAAAAAAAGCTCAATAGTTTATAGATTGAGGCTTTGGAACAATAAAACACTGTATCATTCAGCTGAGACAATAAAAAAATGGAAACCAGGGGCGTTGCTAGGATCCTAAGAGATCAGGGGCACTTTTGGGCACTCCGGTGAAAAATGGATGTGACCACACACCAGAGTGTGGGTGTGTACATGGGTGGACCAAATTTACATGAACTTAAGCAGCAGGAGGAACTACTAATCTCGTAACTCCACTCTGCAAGTCTGGAGACATCCTCTGTAGCTGGCGATTCTCCCCCTCACATCTGAGAATCAGATGTTAGAAGCTCTAGCATCTGATTCATTCTCTGTCACTAGGGGGAGAAGCCTGGAAGAGAAGATGTCTGGAGAATCTGGAGACCAAGCAGGCGGAGATGGTTACAGTGGTCTGTTGCCTGACTCTGCCTGAGGGACATCTGGGACACCCCACGAAAGATCCGTGGCATGTGCCACTGATCTTTGGGGCTAGTAATGCTCCTGATTGAAACTACTTTTTTTTAGCTTTTAAACACAAAATAAAGTTGTGGATATCTAAAACAGGCATATTGAGAAGTATAAGCATGTCGGTGGATGCACCCAAGTATTAGTATTATTATTATAGTAGTAATAGTAAAGGAGGTCTCTTACCTCCAAAGAAGACTCACATGGGTGGAAAAGGGAGTCTTTGCTATCAGCCGTGCAATGCGGGGGCACATAGATAAAACACTCCTTTACTATTACTACTATAATAATAATACTAATATTCGGGCGCCTCCACCGACGTGCTTATACTTCTGTACCCCACACCTCTTTGAGGTGCCTTGTCCACCACTGAGAGGCTTCATCCACCAGTGGACAAGAATACAGGAGGAGAGTGACCACCCAGTTCCAGAGAGTTCCGGGATACCGAGCGGAGACTGTCTTTTTCCGCATGCACTTATAGTGGTTGCAGGATTGCAACCCACCTTTGTGAGTATATATTACCCACATTTATTGTTTTCATATCCATTTTAACGTTACTGCACCATAAGGTCTCCCGGTCTCGCCTTCTCTACAGGCCAAAGACGATCTCCTCCTGAGCGAAGAGATCGCCAGTAACCTACACAGACACACATATTTAGGAGTAGGAGCATAAAAACAATCAGTTATGGTTTGCTTTACCAAAAGATCGTGTAGGAGCCTTCTATTACACTACTCATTGTCATTAACACAGTCTATGCAAATGTTACAGCTCCTGCAGTGGGAGCATTGCCAGTTCTACTGAAAACATTGCAGGGAAGCATAGTTTTATTTTTGCGGGGGCTGTAGCAAGTACAGATAGAAAAAAGAAAAAAAAAACGCAGGGGTACCGGAGCCTTTATGGTGTATTATCTTTCAGTAAGGTGGCTAGGAAGTAAGAGTAGTAATTATACTCACAAGTGTGGGTTGCTGCAGAAGCAACCACTCTGTATAGCATGTGGGGAAGTCCCGTCCCCACTCGGTCTTTAAATGGATCGGTCGCAGCTCCTCTAGGAAAAAAGTTTCACTTCTGGGTAGTCGTGAAGAGCCCCACTGAAGGGGTGATACTGGATCGTAGTTTCGAAAAAAAGAAAAGGAGGCGCCCTTGTAATGTGTTCGATGTTATCTTATGCAAAGAGACTTCGCTTGGTGTTGAATTAGGTAATTTTATTAGTAAAAGCACTATGGACAACGCGTTTCACGGTTCAAACCGCTTCCTCAGGTCAAGTAGAGGTGCTTAAAAAGTAAACAAATAGAGCCAGGTGGACGCTCGGCATTGTATAAACATTTAACATTCCACTATGTAAACAAATTAAAATGCATAAATTAAATATTAATAAATCAACATAATAAAATCAAAATCGATGTGATAAAAAATCATGTGTTTAACACAATACTGGAGATATAAGGTAAAAACCACTGTGTTTAGGTTATCAGATCCGCAAAGTTAACAACAACTGATAACCTAAACAGTGGTTTTTAGCGAAGTCTCTTTGCATAAGATAACATCGAACGCATTACAAGGGCGCCTCCTTTTCTTTTTCGAAACTACGATATAGTTTTATTTTTATTGCTTCTTAGCTATTTCCAGTACCACTTAGTATCCAAGCCTTTTAAAACTTTTAAAGCTCTGTGTGCCCAGGCCATTTTCAGACTTTTGTAGGTGTCTTATGTTAACTGATAAGTGCACTTGGTTTTGTACTCAGCGCTGCACCTTTACTGAAATATTTTGATTATTTTTGAAATAGTAAAAAATGACATTCTATAGAAGAGAAAAAAAATCTCGAGTTTAACTTGGCAAGCATATACAGTATACAATGTTTATTTTATCGCCTAAAATCAGTGGTACTCTTAGCAAGCTTTAGGCTCAGTTCCCATCTGCAGCCAGATCACATGCGGCTAGTGGGAGCAGACAGTGTAGTGTTCGCTCTGTTGGTCGGCTGTGATCCGGCTATAGCCCAGGGCAGAATCGCTACTACCACAGTCTATGTGGGGAATGCATCTGCCCGCTCGGAATTATCGCAGACAGTACAGAAGTGCAGGCCACTTACTACAGTGGATCTAATGGATCCATTGCAGACTGTCAAGTGTGAACAGCTCTTATATATAAAATGGGAGCGTTCACTGTCAGGTTTATAATGAATGGGGAATGGACAAAAAATGTTAGTGCTCAGCTCAAATGGAAGCACAGCCTTAGCAGTAGAGATGTAGCGAACTGTTCCAGGCGAACTTTGGGGGTTCACGTTCGCCTGCACCAGGTGAACTTTTGCGGAAGTTCGATTCGCCCCATAATGCTATATTGAGCAAAACTTTGACCCTCTACATCACAGTCAGCAGTCACATTATTGCCAAACACACTGCTCGAGGCCCGGCCCCCTCCCTCCCTCCTCCAAGCAAGGTCCTTACACCATTTCACTCACTTGTCTGCCTACACTAATTAGTTAATTGACAGCTGCTCTTCTCCTCCTCTCTATCGGAGGGAGGAGGGTCTCATTTGCCAGGGAATTATACTATTTCGAAAAACAGTTTACATACCATGGCTGGGAATTGAACCCAGATCTCACAGTGTGGTGGGCAAGTCACCCTAACCACTGTACCACAACAGTACTAACTGAAGCTGGCCTAGCATTTACTATTTATGCTCAATGCAATAGAAACATTAGGTTGCTTAAAGTGAATGTTTACCAATTTAAAAAAAGAAAAAGTCAGATACTCACCTAAGGAGAGGGAAGGCTCGGTCCTAATGAGCCTTCCCCCTCCTCTCCCGGTGCCCGGTCCCGCGCAGGATCCCCCGTGGCAGTATTCGACCAGTTCGGTCAAATACTGCCACTTCCGCATGCCTTCGGGAGCTTTCGGAAGCCTTCGGGAGCACTCGGGCTCCCGATGACGCGGCCGCTCCATACTACGCATGCGCGAGCGCCCTCTATGACGCACTCACGCGTACGTAGTATGGAGCGGCCCGTCTTCGGAAGCCCGAGTGCTCCCGAAGACCTCCGAAGTCCCTGCAGTGGCAGACGCGAACGGGGGAGCCAGCGCAGCACCGAGGGCACCGGGAGAGGAGAGGGAAGGCTCATTAGGACCGAGCCTTCCCTCTCCTTAGGTGAGTATCTGACTTTTTCTTTTTTAATCCGGTACCCATTGGCTTTAAAGGGAACCTTAACTGAGAGTGATATGGATGCTTCCTGTAAACAATACCAGTTGCCTGGAAGTCCAGCTGATCTCTGTGACTGCAATAGTGGCTGAATCACACCCTGAAACAAGCATGCAGCTAATCCAGTCTGACTTCAGTCAGAGCACCTGATCTGCATGCTTGTTCAGGGGCTGTGGCTAAAAGTATTAGAGACACAGGATCAGTAGGCGATTCAGGCAACTGGTATTATTTTAAAAGGAAAAATGCATATCCTTCACCGTTTAGGCTCCCTTTAAGGATTTGTAGCATAAAAACCAACTCACATTGGCTGGGAATCAAACCCAGGTCTCACTGTGTGGTGGGCAAGCACCCTAACTGCTGTACCACAACAGTACTGCCTGAAACTAGCCTAGCATTTACTATTTATGCTCAATGCAATAGAAACATTAGGTTGCTTAAAGGGAACCTTAACTGAGAGTGATATGGATGTTTCCTGTAAACAATACCAGTTGCCTGGCAGTCCAGTTGATCTCTGTGACTGCAATAGTGGCTGAATCACACCCTGAAACAAGCATGCAGCTAATCCAGTCTGATTTCAGCCAGAGCACCTGATCTGCATGCTTGTTCAGGGGCTGTGGCTAAAAGTATTAGAGACACAGGATCAGCAGGCGATTCAGCCAACTGGTATTATTTTAAAAGGAAAAATCCATATCCTTCACCGTTTAGATTTCCTTTAAGGATTTTTAGCATAAAAGCCAGCTCACATTGGCTGGGATGTGAACCCGGGTCTCACTGTGGTGTAGGCAAGCACCCTAACCGCTGTACCACAACAGTACTAACTGAAGCTGGCCTAGCATTTACCATTTATGCTCAATACAAGAGAAAAAGTAGACAAGTCAAATAACATTTATATCACGCTTTTCTCCTGGCAGACTCAAAGCACCAGAGCTGCAGCCACTAGGGCATGCTCTATAGGCAGTAGCAGTGTTAGGAAGACTTGCCTAAGGTCTCCTACTGAATAGGTGCTGGCTTACTGAACAGACAGAGCCAAGATTCGAACCCTGGTCTCCTGTGTCAGAGGCAGAGCACTTAAGCATTACACCATCCAGACATTACTTACCAGGCTATTACCAGGCAACTGGTATTGTTTACAGGAAACATCCATATCACTCTCAGTTAAGTTTCCCTTTAAGCAACTTAATGTTTCTATTGCATTGAGCATAAATAGTAAATGCTAGGCCAGCTTCAGTAAGTACTGTTGTGGTACAGCAGTTAGGGTGCTTGCCCACCACGCAGTGAGATCTGGGTTCATTTTCCAGCCTTGGTCTGTAAACTGGTTTTTAAAATAGTATAATTCCCTGGCAGATGAGACCCTCCTCCGGTAGGAGGGAATAGGTAGAAGGGAGGGAGGAGCTCCAGGTATTAGAGCCCTTAAAACATGTTTTCTATCATTTTTGCAGCCGGTACAATTTTTTAAAATATTTAAAGTTCGCCTACCCATTGAAGTCTATTGCGGTTCGCGAACTTTTTCGCGAACCGAACCTTTCACGGAGTTTCGCGTACAGGGTTCGCGAACCGAAAATCGGAGGTTCGTGACATCTCTACTTAGCAGTTAGCCGCAAATAAATAAATAAATGTAATTAGCCTTTGAACTTTTCTCCACAAAAATGTTATCAAAAGTGTTTTCTCAGCATGATAAAAGTGTTTTACCTTCTATTTAGTTTTCAGGACATTGGGCTCTAGCTTTTTGATACATGCAATGCAGGAAAACAGAAAGAGACTTCAGACAATTTCTTAGCAGGGCTAGTTCTACATGTGTCTATGTTCTTGTCATCAAGTGAGCTCTGGCATGCTTATAACAATCAGGGAATTTGGATGTATTTAATGATAGATATGCCAAAAAAACTGCAAAAACATCAGAGTCTTATTCTAAATGGGACTACAAAGGTTACATTGCTTTCAGATGCTTTTAGCTATACTGTATTGTGTATAACATATCCTACCTAATAAAACCCCTGTGTCGCTGTGTCCTCCTCCTGCTGTCCCTGTGTCCGTGCTTTTGTGTACTGCACATGTGTGGCACGCGGGCGAACTTTAGAGCAGGAGGAGGATGGGGCCGGGGATGGGCGTGTGCGCGGGTGTGCGGGAGCGTGCGGTGCACGCGCATGCGAGGTGACATGCGGCCGGTGGCTGTAACGGGCGGGAGGGGAGGGGGGGTTTAAGGGTGGCCTGGAGCCCATTATTGTAACGGGATTAGGTCCACTAGTATTTAATAATTTCATGAACTCAAGAGTTGTTTTTTATGTTTGTAATTAGTTCAAATACTAAAAAAAGACCCTAATGCCTGGAACCCACCAGCTAAACCTTTTGTAAGCGCTTGTGATTTGAAAAGCTCTTGCTAATGTAATGCTATATGTGTGATCCCACTTGAGGGATGTAAGTTTTAAAAAATACCCCATTTCCGAGGCCTAAAAGACAGGATATTTAAAATAACTGCAATTGGAGTTCACAAAAAAAGAAAGAAAGAAAATATCTGATATTTCCAAATCAAATCTTCCAAATAGGGTTTTAAAGAAACACTGTCAAGAATATTTTCTCACTCAATACTCTTACAGTTTATAGCATACATGTTTTCCTGTCCTTTTCACTAACATCCTTTGTTTTCTCATCAGAATGCATCATGCTGCTGAATGAAATTGACAGGAAGAGTATAATTGCAAATAAACACCAAGAGCGAACATCATTTGTGAAAGTCAGCAGTATCTTATGTAATGGTCACATCAACATTGTTTGTTTCAACAACTAGGCCCAAAATTATTCCAATGTATTGCACAAACATCGTCTTGTTGACTGAGCTTGATAAGCGACACACCGATCAAACCAATTTCATAATAGTCAACCATCATATTGCTTTGCTGCACATCAGTCAATGAACCAAGACTGTTCTGTTTCCCATCTTGTTTCTGGTAATTGAGTGCAAAGTAAAACCATTAGACTGGGCGTCAAGGGTTGTGAAAGTAATTAATGTCTATCCATTTCACAGGAACCTGAAGTTCAGGTGAAATCATACACAACGACCTTAGAAGCTCAAACCTCAGTTTGTCTGTCAGTAATCTGTTAATGCAGCAATGTAGTGTCTTCTGAGACCATAAAAACACTCAGAGGAACATTTCATGTTCAGAGAAGACTCCAAATGATGCACTTTGAATTCATTAGCTGCCCTGAGCCAGGGCAGAGAAGCCATTCTAAAACACAAGCACTTTTTTGATATTCTCCTCATTTTAAGAACAAACTACATCACCTTTGTCTTCTATTTTTCTTATTTTCTTGTTGTATGCATTTATATATGTCTGCATGTTTGTCACATATTTATTATTATATTCTTAAATGATTTGCGGCTAACACCAGAACACCAGAAATACAAATGATTCTGAAACAAATAAATATATCCCAGGAACAAATTTTAACGAATCCAAGACAGCTTAAAGAGGTATGAAACTCCATATTAATTAAAAAAATCCAATAGGAAATTACTTAATTAGCTCATCTATCCTGAAAAAAAGAAAATAATATTTCTGCCAGTTTCCATCTTTACTGTTTTTCTGTGATGCTAAAAGTGACATCATTTCTACCTCTTTTTTTTTTTTTATACCAAGCTCAGTGTTATTATTATTTCCTTCCTTATTACCATAGCTTACTGTCCCTCCCACAGAAAGATCACCTAGACAACAGGCTTACATCACTGTGTAAACAAAGGGAGGGGGATTCAATTACCTGTTGACCATACAGGTAGTGTACTTATCTTATCTGAAATAGGACATTTTCTGTTATTTGGATGCTGAAATAACCTTGCTATTGTAGCTATAAAAAACCTCCCACATACTCTCACACCTCTGCATTGTTAGACCCTATATTGGTTTTTGGTTTCTTGGTTTCTTAAAGGGAACCTGAAGTGAGTAAAATTATTTAACATAAACACATGACGTAGCTGTAAAACAATACTACATACTAACCTCGCTGTCAGTTCCTCCCAGAAGCTCACCATTTTCTTCTTACAGTGATCCCTTCCAGTTCTGACAATGTTTTGTCAGAACTGAAATATACCAGTTGCTGTCAGTTATACTGTATATCAGCAGCTGTCAGTTACAACTGAATGTGCAAGGTAATGTCCATGTTTCCCTATGGCTCAAGTGGGTGATATTGCAGTTTAACAGTGTACTGACCAGGAAACTGTTATGGGGTAATGGCCATTTTTAATATGGAGGACGGAGAGTTCCATTGATCACAGTGGACAAATGGGACGCAGGAGAAGAGAAAGAGATTGAGGAGTAGACTACACAGGAGGTAAGTATGACCTGCGTATGGTTATTTTGACTTTTTATTTTCAGTTCAGGTTCTCTTTAAATATGTTACCTTATATATTATATACGGTGTGGTGGTAACAAGATGATGACACTTTTCTAAATGATAGATTGATGTCTCACATCTATATTGATCAGAATCTTTGTTATATGTATACCCACGAAGATAGAGTATGGTATAGGTTTATAGAAGTAGAAAACAGTAGATTATGATCTCGTGATTTATATCCTTGCTTTATGTGTTTTCAAATACATTTACATTCTGTTTATACATCTCATGTACCATGTAACCAAGATGCAATTTATACCTGAATGTTTGTTACTGTTATTGCTTTAAATTTAATAAACATTTATTGTGAAAAAAAAAACTCCCACAATCCTGCTGGCACTTACCAGTTCCTGCAGTAAGGCACAGGCACCCAGACCATGTAAAAAGAAAAACAAAGGGAGACATCGGCGCACTACCTATTTTTTGGCAATTTTTTTTTTTGGGATGTTACAACTTCCTTTAAATATACTGTACATATAAAAGGTTTTTGTTAAGCGCATATGCAAAATGTTTACAGAAACTCACTATGGTCTAAGATGGCCATGATAATGATAGTGACCTCTTGCGCTAAGTAGCAGGGAAATATCAACTTCAGTTCAGACCAGTTTGCAAGATATTTCAAAGGGTAATTAATTGGACTGGAGAGAACCACCGCTATGCAAATATAACTAGGGCACTTTTAAGGGAGTAAATTGTCAATAAAAGAATATCATTCAGTACAATTATGAAAAAGTGTAGTAACTTATGCCTGTTATTAAATTAACATTAATTTAGCAGGGTCAAAGATGTTAGGTATTGCCAGTATCTGTATACTTTCAGCAAAATTATTCAGCTTATCGTTATCAACCCTCTTATCCCAGCTCCCCTGGCGAATATTGTTTCATAAATACAAATCATGCATAATGCTAATGCCTGTCTAGGGCTGGCTGTTGGATTCAAATGTTCTCATGTGCTGGACACTGATATCCAGGGGAATTTGAGTCTCTCTGCAGAAAGCTGGACACAGAATAAGATGATAGTTTGGATGTGTATGTAATGAAATGTATGAAGCTGACTTTATGCACTTATATGTATGTATTTCTCTCCTTCATTGCCATAGTAACCACTTGCTGTTATTTTTAAGCGATACAGTACTTTACTGCATAACCTTAGGCTATACTATGATGTATACCACAAGAGAATTTATGCGTGCTCACCCCTCCGGGGTGTCGCTGTGGTCCCCGGCTGTGAGAGAGCTTTGGGCCCCGCGGCCCCCCCGGTTGTATGGGGGCATTGGGAAGCCTCCCCGTGGCGTTCCTGGATAGTGCTAATGTAACATGAACTAATTCCCGCAGGGCAACCGCTTTGCGGTATTGTTTTTTGACCCTGCATAGTTTGGCATGCAAAAGCAAATGCATATTTGCATGAGCAAGCCTCATGATAAGCCAATTATGCAAAATTTGGCAAAGACAGATTTGTTAGGGTTAAACTTGGTGTTTGAGCATGCAATTAATTCTCTTTTGGTAAGCATTTTCATAGTTGTATCCTTTGGAGGCAGGTGGTGGATGGCTTGCTCTAGGTGGTGTGAGCCCTGGGGTGAGCTGTCTGCGTCTGTCCTCCCCCCTCTCTGGAGTGTTGTGTGTAAGCCAGCCCTGAGCTCCAAAGCTTGGGGTGACCCATGCTTCACTCTTTTCTCATGTGGTGCCCCCAAGTCAATGCTCATGTAGCAGAACGCAATGGATGTTAAGGTAAGTGCTTGTTTTTAATATTGGGAGGTGGGTGCGGACAGCCCTCTTCAGCACTGGCCACGCTTGGAGGGTCGCCTGCACCACCCAGCCTCCCCCTCTGGGGTGCGGCTGGGGTCCCCAGGCAGTGAGAGAGCCTGGGGCCCCGCAGCCCCCCCGGTTGTATGGGGGCATTGGGAACCCTCCCCGTGGCGCTCCTGGATAGTGCTAATGTAGCATGAACTAATTCCCTCAGGGCAACCGCTTTGCGGTATTGGTTTTTGACCCTACATAGTTTGGCATGCGAAAGCAAATGCATATTTGCATGAGCAATGCCTCATGATAAGCCAATTAGGCCAGATTTGCAAAGACAGCTTTGTTAGGGTTAAACTTGGCGTTTGAGCACGCATAAATTCTCTTGTGGTAAGCATATACTATGATGTACATTATTAATTGATAACTCTCACATTAACTGTGATCAGTAACTACACTTTATTTAACTTTACAGTTTCACAAGATCACTTGTAATTCTCATTGATAGCCAGGCTAGTGAGATTTTGTAAGTCAGGGTCCTTGTTAAGCTTTTGCCCGTGGAATTCTTATATAGTACATTTCCTCCTAAGATCATAATGTCAAGCGGACAGCTTCTATGCTTTTAACTACTGTAAAAAAACTCTCACTTTTTGCCACATTAACTTAGATATAGAGATGTAGCGAACGGTTCGCCGGCGAACGGATCCAGGCGAACTTTGGTGGTTCGCATTCACCTGGACCAGGCGAACTTTTGCGGAAGTTAGATTTGCCCCATAATGCATTATGAAGGTCAACTTTGACCCTCTGCATCACAGTCAGCAGGCACATTGTAGCCATTCAGGCTACACTAAGCCCTGGAGCCCCACCCCCCTTATATAAGGCAGGCTTGCTGGCCATGACACTCACTCGTGTGCCTGCTGCAAATAGACAGACTAGGGAGAGCTGCTGCAGATTTTTTCTCCTAGGGAAAGATTAGTTAGGCTCTTGGCTTGCTCCAGGCTGATTGTTATTGCTAAAATAGCCCCCCTCAACAGCTCTTTTGAGAGCTAATGTTTTCCTGATGTGTTTTTGTGTGTGTTGCTCACTGACACTGACATTATACAGCCCTATCTGTTGCAGCTGGAACTTGGTAATTGTTATTACTGTGCCAGTCAGGCCCTGCCTAACTATCTATACAGGGACACCTACCTATTCCTACCTAACTACTGGGGCACCTACTTACCTATACAGGGACACCTACCTACCTACCTATACTAGGGGACCTACCTATGCCTGCCTACCTATACTGGGACACCTACCTATGCCTACCTACCCATACTGGGTCTCCTACCTATGCCTAGCTAACTACTGAGGCACCTACCTATGCCTACCTACCTATACTGGGACTCCTACCTATGCCTACCTACATACAAGAAGATAATAAGGTTGTTGCGTCATTGTGGACAGACCAAATTTGATCAGCTGGACAGTCACTGTTGTTCTATCAGTGAGCTACCACAGCCCGGCGACCATATGGGCTGGAAAACTGCCATGGCCTGCACTCTGGCCATGTTGCGCATCAGTCCAGCATGGCTGTCACTACACAAACAGCAGTTTGCGGTGCGTTACACAGTGAGTTTGGTGTGTCAGTGTGAAGCAGTACTCTAATTACACTCCCTACATATATACAGTGGTGTGAAAAACTATTTGCCCCCCTTCCTCATTTCTTATTCTTTTGCATGTTTGTCACACTTAAATGTTTCTGCTCATCAAAAACCGTTAACTATTAGTCAAAGATAACATAATTGAACGCAAAATGCAGTTTTAAATGATGGTTTTTATTATTTAGTGAGAAAAAAAACTCAAAACCTACATGGCCCTGTGTGAAAAAGAAATTGCCCCCTGAACCTCATAACTGGTTGGGCCACCCTTAGCAGCAATAACTGCAATCAAGTGTTTGCGATAACTTGCAACGAGTCTTTTACAGCGCTCTGGAGGAATTTTGGCCCATTCATCTTTGCAGAATTGTTGTAAATCAGCTTTATTTGAGGGTTTTCTAGCATGAACCGCCTTTTTAAGGTCATGCCACAACATTTCAATAGGATTCAGGTCAGGACTTTGACTAGGCGACTCCAAAGTCTTCATTTTGTCTTTCTTCAGCCATTCAGAGGTGGATTTGCTGGTGTTCTTTGGGTCATTGTCCTGCTGCAGCACCCAAGATCGCTTCAGCTTGAGTTGACAAACAGATGGCCGGACATTCTCCTTCAGGATTTTTTGGTAGACAGTAGAATTCATGGTTCCATCTATCACAGCAAGCCTTCCAGGTCCTGAAGCAGCAAAACAACCCCAGACCATCACACTACCACCACCATATTTTACTGTTGGTATGATGTTCTTTTGCTGAAATGCTGTGTTACTTCTACGCCAGATGTAACGGGACACGCACCTTCCAAAAAGTTCAACTTTTGCCTCGTCGGTCCACAAGGTATTTTCCCAAAAGTCTTGGCAATCATTGAGATGTTTTTTAGCAAAATTGAGACGAGCCTTAATGTTTTTTTTGCTTAAAAGTGGTTTGCACCTTTTATCTGTCATGCAGCCTGTTTTTGCCCTGTCTCTTTCTTATGGTGGAGTCATGAACACTGACCTTAATTGAGGCAAGTGAGGCCTGCAGTTCTTTAGATGTTGTCCTGGGGTCTTTTGTGGCCTCTCGGATGAGTTTTCTCTGCGCTCTTGGGGTAATTTTGGTCGGCCGGCCACTCCTGGGAAGGTTCATCACTGTTCCATGTTTTTGCCATTTGTGGATAATGGCTCTCACTGTGGTTCGCTGGAGTCCCAAAGCTTTAGAAATGGCTTTATAACCTTTACCAGACTGATAGATCTCAATTACAGTACTTTTGTTCTCATTTGTTCCTGAATTTCTTTGGATCTTGGCATGATGTCTAGCTTTTGAGGTGCTTTTGGTCTACTTCTCTGTGTCAGATAGTTCCTATTTAAGTGGTTTCTTGATTGAAACAGGTGTGGCAGTAATCAGGCCTGGAGGTGACTACAGAAATTGAACTCAGGTGTGATAAACCACAGTTAAGTTATTTTTAAACAAGGGGGGCAATTTCTTTTTCACACTGGGCCATGTAGATTTTGAGTTTTTTTTCTCACTAAATAATAAAAACCATCATTTAAAACTGCATTTTGTGTTCAATTATTTTATCTTTGACTAATAGTTAACAGTTTTTGATGAGCAGAAACATTTAAGTGTGACAAACATGCAAAACAATAAGAAATCAGGAAGGGGGCAAATAGTTTTTCACACCACTGTATTTATCTAACCAAGGGTCTAGTCACTAAAGCTCATTAAAACAAATGCGTGCAGTCAGGGCACATTGAGTTTACTAAGGTTCATGCAGACTAAGTTTTATAAGAAACACCTATGTTTTGTTATATACGTAACATCAACTTAGTTGCTGCACACACAGTATAACATGAGTTACTCAAATTATGCAACAAGTTTTGTAATTTGTGTAAAGTCCAGTAAACTTAATATGCCCTGTCTACACAACAAGTGTTGATTTCCTTCTCAGAGTTTTAAACCTGTCACAAAAAACGTAGCCGGTCGTAACAGTTTTCCAGCAGGTACTCCTATTTTAGCGCTCAAAGAAAGTAGGGAATATCATGGCACACCACAGGCTGTTGCAGCAACAAGTTGTATTAGTGCTTCAGACAGTAACATATATGACATTTTTCAGGTGGAGCCCTTTCTGAGGTTTCGTTTTTTTCTTTTTTTCTTTTTAGTTTAATGGGGTTTAGTGAATAGACCATGTCACATCAGGCACCCTTTAATACTAAAAGTCCAAAGTCCCAGTAAAAAAAAGTAACAGATCTTCAGAGATGTAATATTTTTGGTAATTTGGATATTCAGTCTGGAAAAAATCTAAAATCCTAATCAGTCTAAGAAAAATTAATTTATGTATGAAGCTTGATCATTTTTTCAGCTATTATGACACCACTTAGCATGGATGGACATGACAAGTCACACCCACAGAAATTAGCACTGAAAGTATACATCCGGGGTGCTTAAAAAAAGCAGATCTACTTACCAAAGGCTTCCTCCAGTCCCAGGCAGCTTATGTGTCCCTCGTCGCAGCTCTGCTCCCATCCAGTGGCCTGGGGTCCCCTCCATTGCAGCACCCGATCTGGCGAGGTTGACAGCCTCTGCGCCTGCAGCTTGCATAGCTAGGATCGTTCTGTGAAGGTGTAGAAGTACAGTAAGTGAATAGGAATTACAACAGAAGTGACTACATAAATATTTACAATTTTTCAGTAGCAAGTTTGAGTTGGAAATGACAAAAAATCACGCATGCACCAATGAAAAAAAGAGAAATCCTAAATCAGATCTGATTTTAACCCCCTTGGCATTTTGATTCTTTCCAGATTTTAGGGTCTAAAAGCGGTGCAATTTTTTTGCACGCTTTCAGACCCTAAAACCTGGAAAAAAAATCATGCTGCCAGGGAGATCTGCAGCAGCCCAGCAATCATTCCCCTGGCTCCAGTGCTGCAGTTCGGCCTCTATCCTCCGGGTGGCGCTGCAACTCTAAAGTGAAATTGCCGGCTGTCGTCATGACGACAGCCAGTGATCTCACCAGCAGGAAGCAGAGCCCAAGAGGAGAGTGTAATGATCCGCTCAGCTGGCTGCACAGGCAGACAGCTGTTTGGCCATTTCTTGTGTCTGAGGGATGCAGGTCTCTGGAAAAGAGACCTGGCTTCATCTTGCAACTTTCAGAGTTGCTTTGCTGAGGGATTTGCATACATGCAAATTGCCCAGCTGTCTCTTTTGAGGGCTGGCAGTATAAAAGCCTTCTGCTCCCAGAATGCTTGGCTGGTCATAATGGTTTGTTAATACACTCCTAGAGTGTCAGCCTTGCTGTTGTTTGCTAAAGTTTATCTTAGAGTATTCCTGGGGACTGCATTAGGCATCCCTCTTGTTCAGTCAGTTTGTATTATTTGTATTGCCTGTTCTGTCTTTTGTTTGTCCTTGCGATTACACTGTCGCCAGCGGTTGGCGATGGTGGATCGTTTGTTCCAGTACCTGGATCACACTTGCTCTGGCAGAAAGAGCAGTGGATCCTGCTAAGCTCTGTTTCTGTACTTGGATCACACTTGCACTGGGGGAAAGAGCAGTGGATCCTGCTAAGCTCTGTTTCTGTACTTGGATCACACTTGCTCTGGCGGAAGAGCAGTGGATCCTACTAAGCTCTGTTTCTGTACTTGGATCTCACTTGCTCTGGCGGAAAGAACAGTGGATCCTGCTAACTCTGTTTCCCTACTTGGTTCACACTCGCTCTGGCGGAAAGAGCAGTGGATACTGCTAACTCTGTTCCCCTACTTGGTTCACACTCGCTCTGGCGGAAAGAGCAGTGGATCCTGCTAACTCTGTTCCCCTACTTGGTTCACACTCGCTCTGGCGGAAAGAGCAGTGGATCCTTCCTGTCCTGTCCCTGAACCTAGATCGCACTCGCTCTAGCGGAAGAGCGGTGGATCTTATCTGACCTATACCTGTCTCTGTTCGTTTGTCTGTCTGGATTGCACTCGCTCTAGTGGTAGCAGTGGTGGTTCCTTTTGAACTCTGTCTGGGAGTGTAAGCCAGAGCTGCGGTTGCTGCTGGCTGCTCCTTCTCTCTGTCTGGTCTGTTACGAACGCTTGCAGTAGGCTCGGTGAGGTAAACGTTAAGCAAGCGTTTGCGTTCTTTATTTCGTGTTCATGTGTCGTTGATTAGTTAGGGTGGCGTGCTTGTCTCTGTTGCACTTATCGTGTGGAGACCGCGCTGTAAACGTGTTCGCTGTTGCGAATGAGTGCGGTGTTCGCGTTTAGCTAGCGTTTGTTATTTTCCTTATCTGCTCATTGTTGTTTGCTGTGCCTTTACTACTCTCGTGCTTTGTCCTGCTCTATCTTGTGTCACTTCTAGCAATCGCCTCTCTCGCTGTTGTGGGTTCACCGTCGCCGGTTGGCGACTAGATTGGTGCACACACATACATTATGTCCCTGTGCTCATTCTCATTAGGAATCGCATCTCTTGCGATTGCTTTCTCGCTTGGTTTCCACTGTTGTGTGTTCACCGTCGCTGGTTGGCGACTAGATTGGTGGACATACATACATTCCTTCTCTGTGCTTGTTCAGTCTTGTGTCGCTGTTAGTAATCGCCATCTCTTGCGATTGCTTTCCTACCTGATCTTCACGGTTGTGTGTTCATCGTCGCTGGATGGCGACTAGATTGGTGGACACACATACACTCTGTCTCTGAGCTCTCTGTCTTTAAGGGCTATCTTGCCCTGCATTGTTTCCCCTCGTACAATTCCTATCTGTAATCTGTGGCTGTGCAGAGGATCTGTTCCTTTGCACTCCACAGCTCCATCTGCTGGCAGGAATTCCCCTCTACAGGTGCAAAGCATCGTTGCTGGGTTCTCTCAAATTATACGCTTGTGGAGGATTTCCGCAGTGTCAGCGCGCATCCTGTGCGCTGACCACGGAGAGAATTCCACAATCGTTACAGAGAGGAAGAAGAATGCCAGCCGACGTCGGGATCCCCGGGAGGTATGTAGAAACGCTCTTGCTGCACGCATTGCTCTGCATTCAGCCTCCGGCGGCTACCCCGAGCAGAGGTCAGGATTACCGCTCTTAGCTGCGGTTTTCCGCCCCGACCCTATAACCGCCAAGGAGATTAATCAAATCTAAACAAATTGCAATAGAAAGACTTACTGCATATGTTGCTGGCATAAGAGGAGTCTGATGGCTAAACAAAGGAAGGATTTCTATTCTTAAAAGTGAAAATAGTAAAAATTCATTTAATTCTTCAGGCTCAGACCTTAATCTATGTGAACACTTCATGCATTTGAATTGTCAGTAATTATAGAAGTATTGTTAGCTTCCCATTCTGTGCTAATTAGACTACACATCATGACAACATACGGTAACACTAAAACATGCACTTTTTAATAGCTTGGTGATACTTGATGGCTCACTCCTATATTTTCTATTGATTTTGTAAGTGCATTATTAATATTATAATAAAAAAAAGAAAATACTTTATAAATATGCAAAAATGTGGTGAGCTGTAATAATGCATGATGTACTCTGAATATATTAGCTATGTGTTTATTACTACTAAAAATGTATTTTATGTATGAAATGCAGTAAAACAACAATCTACCTTCACACTATATGAAACATTCCTGACATAAAAGAAACAATTTACAACAATTTTCATGGTCTATAATTGAGCAGCACATTTTCAGCTTTTAGTGAATGCTTTATATTTGCATCAAACTGCAAAATTATTCTATATTCACAGTGAGAGAAACTGAAAGTGAACCTGAAATAAAAATGGTGATGAGATGAACAATTGTATTTCTAGAGCTAAACCCTAAATAGGACTTTCCGGGAGTCCAATATTCTTATTTCATTTTTAAGGGTTAAATATTTAGAGTTAACCTCCTTGGCGGTAACCCCGTGTGTGACACGGGGTAAGCCGCCAGAGGGTGCCGCTCAGGCCCTGCTGGGCCGATTTACATAATTTTTTTTTGCTGGACGCAGCTAGCACTTTGCTAGCTGCGCCAGCACACTGATCGCCGCCGCCCAGCGCCCGATTGCCGCTATCCGTTGCCCCTCCCCCAGACCTCGTGCGCTGCCTGGCCAATCAGTGCCAGGCAGCGCCGAGGGGTGGATTGGGACTCCCAATGACGTCACGACGTCGCTGACATCGGTGACGTCATCCTGCCCCGTCGCCATGGCGACGGGGGAAGCCCTCCAGGAAATCCCGTTCTTTGAACGGGATTTCCTGATCGGAGATCGCCGAAGGCGATCAAAGCGGGCGGGGGGATGCCGCTGAGCAGTGGCTATCATGTAGCGAGCCCTGGGCTCGCTACATGATTTAAAAAAAAAAAACTGCTGCGCTGCCTCCTGGCGGATTTTTTCATACCGCCAGGAGGGTTAAAGGATACCCGAACTGACATGTGACAAGATGAGATAAACATGTGTATGTACAGTGCCTAGCACACAAATAACTATGCTGCGTTCCTTTTTTTCCTTTATCTGACAGGACAGACAGGAAGTGACTACAGTGTGACCCTCACTGATAAGAAATTCCCCTTTTTACCTCTTTCTTGTTCTCAGAAGGCATTTTCTGCTAGGGAAGTCTTATCAGTAAGGGTCACACTGTAGTCACTTCCTGCCTGAGTCAGGACTGAGTCAGCCACTTACATACCTGATATTTAACTCTTTAAGGCAGAGAAAGAAAAAAAGAAACATGGCATAGTTATTTGTGTGCTAGGCACTGTACATACACATGTCTAGCTCATCATGTCACATGTCAGTTCGGGTATCCTTTAAAGATTAAAGTGTTGCACTGCGATTTGCTGTTGCACGTTATGTTTACTCCAAACAATTATGACTTTAATGTTAATCCTAATTTACTAAGGTGAGGGAGTGCTTATTACATTGACAAGGTAGAGGGTGAACAGTCACCCTGGAGCAAAAAAACACAGAGACACCGGGAGCCCAAATGGAGCAGTACGTCACACATGATCGAAGAAGCAAAAAAATATAAACAGAGGGTACCCACAAAGGGAGATTGCAAAGGGGCAACCAACCACTGCAAGCAGGTGGAGATCAATAAACTTGACTCCACTTAGAGGTCCAGGCTAGCCAGAGATGGTCGTACTTTTTGAGAAAAGGCCCTAGGGGCCTGTAAATGGGGTCTATCTCAAACCTTGGCTCTTAACACAGTGAAGCAGTTGATTTGGCCTGAGGAAGTGGGCAGGGACCCATGAAATGCATTGCCAGTGCTATTAAAGTTCATTGTTATATGAATTTGTCTCCATTGATGTAAGCCACCTCCAACTTTAATTACTTTATTGTTTTTAATTCATTTTATCATTTTCTGGGTGCTTTTCATCCTGTTGTGCTTATTACATTTATCAGATAAATGTATTAAGTTGTCCTATGGCTGATAATGTCATTTTTACAGCACTATGCACATGCATGCCTACGGGCATGAGCAGCATGTCAAAAATCCACAAGAAAGATTATTTAAAAAAAAATGTTTGGTTTATAGAAAATAAATTGTAGAGTATATCCTCCCCTCTCAAGCCCATTTCCTATGAAGGCTGGTATAACTTCCCAGACATGGGCATTGCTGGCCAAGCAATATCAGTACACAGGGCCAACAACATTAGATGCAATTCTGCAAACGAAGGCACTAATCCCCCTCCCCTTCATTGCAGAATATCCTTGTCCAGTGTTATGGACAAGAGGCTCATGCCCACCTCATGCTTTGGGAGGTAAGGATAATGACATCTACTCACATGGACTTATGCCCTGGTGTGGATTCATGGATTCATGGTGGAGACTGGGGACCTATTCAGTAATAAAGGTATCCCCAGATGTCCCACTCAAGTAAAAAGGGTATAAGAAGTAACTTTGAACCCATACTTATATATAAAAAAACTACTAATTATGCCTGTTCCATTGACGGCCGCTATGTGGTCTCCAGCCTTATTGCGCATGCGGTGGATGCAGACACCTGCAGCTTTATTATATAGGATGGTTAAAAATAAAACTTTATTGATGACAGTTCGGTCATAGCAAGGCATCCAGCCATGTTAGTTCAGTTCAGTTAGATCAATTTCGTTAGTTCTCCATAAATAGCAAGCTGCAGCATGATGGCTTAGAAGCAGCAGACAACCCAAAGTTGGCACAAACACAGCATAGCATAAGCTAGGTCCAGCCACAAGAGCGGTATACCTTCAAGTCCATGCGGGGTCGCAGAAGCTGCATCCCCCTCATAGATGGCAAGTGTCTACAAGTTGCACATACTCACAGGGCCATAACTGGCAGTGCACCGTCAATTGGCAGTGGCTCTTAACTTCGTGATCTACCCGCTAATGCAATACTGTCAGTGTGACCACAGGGATCAACAGAGGTTCAGCGTGTGAAGAAAGAGGTGGGCGAGGTCGGCCTCTCGAGATTCCTCACACCTACATGTTTTGGCAAATAGCCCTCCTCATGGCGTGGCTTGGTAAAGTAATATGACTTGACTTGGTAAAGTAGTTAGGATCAGAATTGTACAAGCACCATACTCCTGGCAATAGACTAGTAATAAACACTGGAGTTTGCTAAGAAACCAACAATGTTCCATCATGACAAGAGTTAGCCCAAAACAGCACCAAACCAGATAGCAATAAGGTATATCATCTTTATTGGAAAAATAACCAATTAAAAACAATAAAAAAGTCATCAGATGCTTTACCTGTGTCTCACATAACACTTCCAAGTAAAAGCATTTTTCTAAATACATTATTTGTAATCAACAGTAAGGATCAAATATGCCCATAAGTAGGGATGAGCGTAATGACCTAATTACGAATTTCCGAAATTTCGCGAAATTACTACAATTACGATTTTAGCAGTAATCGAAATTTCGTAATTTTCGCAAATTACGCAAATTTTCGTAATTACGATTACGAAATTTAGTATTTTAAAGTTTGCAAAGGTTTCTATCCCTCTAGATGCCTAAAATGAATAACCAACCAACCAACCAACCAACCAACTCCTCCTTCTCTCTCTCTCTCTCTCTCTCTCTCTCTCTCTCTCTCTCTCTCTCTCTCTCTCCAGAGATCTGTAGTATTTCAAAACCATACTCACATTCATGACATGTCCAGGGATCAAACCCAGGCCAACCACATGGAAGACAGCTATGCTCACCACCATACCACCAAACACACACTAAATAGACTGCTAACCTAAATCTTACTTGTAGACAGTCATATGAGACACATGCTGGGTGCAGGGCTTTGTGATTGGACCATGGACCATGCGATAGAGTGAGGTGCAAAAATGAAATCATGCCTAGCAGAGGATGGTTTCACAATGCTAAATGCTAGGCTGGCTGTGGTGCAATTGGTTAGTGCGTCTGGCTGGTAACAGCAAGGTTACAGGTTTGATTCCATCCAGGCATGTCTTTTCCTTTTGCGTTCAACAGTTGTCCAAACAGAGCCAACAGAGCCCCAGATAGCCATGTAGAGTTAGGTCACAGCTAGCCTGGCTGTGGTGCAATTGGTTAGTGTGTCTGGCTGGTAACAGCAAGGTTACAGGTTTGATTCCATCCAGGCATGTCTTTTCCTTTTGCGTTCAACAGTTGTCCAAACAGAGCCAACAGAGCCCCAGATAGCCATGTAGAGTTAGGTCACAGCTAGCCTGGCTGTGGTGCAATTGGTTAGTGTGTCTGGCTGGTAACAGCAAGGTTACAGGTTCGATTCCATCCAGGCATGTCTTTTCCTTTTGCGTTCAACAGTTGTCCAAACAGAGCCAACAGAGCCCCAGATAGCCATGTAGAGTTAGGTCACAGCTAGCCTGGCTGTGGTGCAATTGGTTAGTGTGTCTGGCTGGTAACAGCAAGGTTACAGGTTTGATTCCATCCAGGCATGTCTTTTCCTTTTGCGTGCGCGCGCTGCGCCATTGAACCCCATGGGGTATTTTGCGTGCGTAAAACTTTACGCATGCAAAACTTTGTGCTCGGTGTTTGGACAACTGTTGAACTCAAAAGGAAAAGACATGCCTGGATGGAATCAAACCTGTAACCTTGCTGTTACCAGCCAGACGCACTAACCAATTGCACCACAGCCAGCCTAGCATTTAGCATTGTGAAACCATCCTCTGCTAGGCATGATTTCATTTTTGCACCTCACTCTATCGCATGGTCCATGGTCCAATCACAAAGCCCTGCACCCAGCATGTGTCTCATATGACTGTCTACAAGTAAGATTTAGGTTAGCAGTCTATTTAGTGTGTGTTTGGTGGTATGGTGGTGAGCATAGCTGTCTTCCATGTGGTTGGCCTGGGTTTGATCCCTGGACATGTCATGAATGTGAGTATGGTTTTGAAATACTACAGATCTCTGGAGAGAGAGAGAGAGAGAGAGAGAGAGAGAGAGAGAGAGAGAGAGAGAGAGAGAGGGAGGAGGAGGAGGAGGAGGAGGAGGAGGAGGAGGAGGAGGAGGAGGAGGAGGAGGAGGAGGAGGAGGAGGAGGAGGAGGAGGCGGCTGGGCTATTCATTTTAGGCATCTAGAGGGATAGAAACCCTTACAAACCTGAAAAAGTAAAATTTCGGTTGGAGACACGAAATTCGTCATTACGGGAGTGAAATTTCGATTACGAAATTGTAAATTACGATTTGAAAATTAATTACGAAATTACGAATTTGGGTCGTAATGTTAAATTTCGCATTCGTAATAAAAGCAGTTCGAAATTTCGAAAATTTCGGCTCATCTCTACCCATAAGTTTTGCAAAGATTTTACATTTTCACACAGATGACAATATTCACAAAAACATATGGGCATGCATGAGAAAAGACTTTTTGACACAGATAATGTGCATGAAAAAATATGGGTAAGTGAAAATTAATCCTCACCAAATGCATTGAAGTCAATGGGCATGAGAACAGTCATTTTCGCGCAAATGAGAATATTTGCGAAAAACAAGAGGAAACAAATTTTCAAAGAAAAGTTCTCAAAAAGTACTGTATACCATGCAAAAATCTATTATATTTTTGAAAAATTTCACTGCAGATGAAAATGTATATATTGATGCAAAAATTACTTTGGAGATAATTTAAGCACATCCCGTTTAACTTCGATCTTGCTTCTTTTCTCACCTTATTGTTCCCTATGCTAATGTGCAATATATATACAGTGGCTTGCAAAAGTATTCGGCCCCCTTGAAGTTTTCCACATTTTGTCACATTACTGCCACAAACATGAATCAATTTTATTGGAATGCCACGTAAAAGATCAATACAAAGTGGTATACACGTGAGAAGTGGAACGAAAATCATACATGATTCCAAACATTTTTTACAAACAAATAACTGAAAAGTGGTGTGTGCGTAATTATTCAGCCCCCTTTGGTCTGAGTGCAGTCAGTTGCCCATACACATTGTCTGATGAGTGCTAATGACTAAATAGAGTGCACCTGTGCGTAATCTAATGTCAGTACAAATACAGCTGCTCTGTGATGGCCTCAAAGGTTGTCTAAGAGAATATTGGGAGCAACAGCACCATGAAGTCCAAAGAACACACCAGACAGGTCAGTGATAAAATTATTGAGAAATTAGAAGCGGTAGGATCAGCCATACTATGCCAGGGAAAAAAAAAACACATATATAAGTAGATAAATACTTGATCTACTTACATAACACATGTATTATACTGTCCACGTTTTGATTTCAGTGAATGTTATATAGTAAATTACGAGAATTCTGTTCCTGGTGGGGGCCATGTCTTTTGCCCACAGTTAAGGCTAACTCATGATGTCATTTCTGCCCTTTACTTTTTTTCTTGCTTGTAAACACAAGTGAGTAGGGGATTAGGTTTCAGATAAGAAGCTGGCAGGGAAATAAAGGGAAGAGGAGGAATAGATTATGCAACGATCAGTGTAACAGAGAGAGGATCTGATTACTGGTGATCTGCAGTATCACAGGGAATACAGATATATACCAGATTATACTGTAGGTGATCTGCAGTATCACCGATAATCAGATATATAAGCTAACCTCTGGACACCTGAGTATAGAAAGAGTGTTTGGTGCAAACAGTAATATACAGAGGACTAGGCCTCAGTGCAGTAAGGAGTACTGCACAATTCCTTCTGGACTCTCCCGGGAGGAGGAGTCAGGCTGAGAGAAGGAACGACAGAACGAGAGTGACACTCAAGTGGGAGTGCCACTACCAGAACTGGGAACCGCCTCTAACAGTAAGGTCGGTTCTCAAGGTCGGACAAGCCAGGTCAAAAACACATGGACAGATAAGGTACAGATTCAGAAGGCAGAGGCGGAGTCTAAAGTACAGGCAGGGTTCGGCAACAGGGTTATCAGAAATATCTAGGTACAGAAGGAGGCTGATGCAGGGTCTAAGGACGAGCCGGGGTTCGGCAACAGAGTATCAGAATGGCAAGGTACAGAATCAGAGTTCAGAAGAGTAGTCAGGCAAGCAAAGGGTCATAACAGATAATCACAATCAAAGTAGTAGTTTAGACTATCAAATAGAATCTAGTTAAGTGTAGGATTACAGCTCCAGCTGGTCCCGGCACACTTTCGGATCTGACTCAGGTCTGAGTGCTACCACGTTGTGATCGCAACGCCAGACAAGGAACAAGTGAACTACCAGCAATATATATACAGATGCACTCTCCAGCACCTCCCTAAGTTCTGGACCAATGAAAAGAGGCAAAACTGTCAGCTGACCAGCTTGGTCAGCTGACCCTTTCCTGGCTGCCATATAGGTCCTGCCTCTCCGCGCGCACGCGCGTCATTCTGAATCTGGATGGACTATGCGTCCCAGCCACCCCAGCACCGCTCTGCGGTGTTTCTGTAACGGGGCCATGCGTAGAGATGAGCGTAATGACCTAATTACGATTTCGCGAAATTTCGCGTAATTAGTGTAATTACGATTATGGCCGTAAGTACATAATCGTAATGAAGAAGGATTTCGCGAAATTTCGCATAAGCGTAATTTTCGCGTAATTTTCGCATTACAATGGGTATTTGTTCATGCCGTAATTAAACGCTACCGTAATTTCGCGTTAAACCGTACTGCTCCGTATAATATAAAAAAGCCGCCGACTTTAAGGGTTAATAGCAAAGCCCCCTTAAATGCTAAGAGCCTCAATATTGGAGAATATATTAAGGAGATCAGGAGGAATAAGAGGAACATTTTTTTTTCAAAAAGACCTTATAGTTTTTGAGAAAATCGATGTTAAAGTTTCAAAGTAAAAATGTATACATTTAAAAACCCGCCGACTTTAACGGTTAATAGCAAAGCCTGCTTAAAGTTTAGGAACACCAAATTCCTAGGGTATATTAAGGGGATCAGTGGGAATAAGAGGAAAATTTTTTTTTTTCAAAAAGACCTTATAGTTTTTGAGAAAATCGATTTTTAAGTTTCAAGGGCAAAAATGTCTTTTAAATGCGGAAAATGTCAGGTTTTTTTGCACAGGTAACAATAGTGTATTATTTTCATAGATTCCCCCAAGTGGGAAGAGTTTTACTTACTTCGTTCTGAGTGTGGGAAATATAAAAAAAAAACGACGTGGGGTCCCCCCTCCCAGACCTCTTTAACCCCTTGTCCCCCATGCAGGCTGGGATAGCCAGAATGCGGAGCACCGGCCGCGTGGGGCTCCGCACCCTGACGATACCAGCCCGCATGGTCCATGGATTGGGGGGTCTCGGAAGGGGAGGGGCAGCCAAGCTTTCCCCTCCCCCTCCGAGCCCTTGTCCAATCCAAGGACAAGGGGCTCTTCTCCACCTCCGATGGGCGGTGGAGGTGGAGGCCGCGATTTCCTGGGTGGGGGGTTCATGGTGGAATCTGGGAGTCCCCTTTAAAAAGGGGTCCCCCAGATGCCCATCCCCCCTCCCAGGAGAAATGAGTATAGAGGTACTTGTACCCCTTACCCATTTCCTTTAAGAGTTAAAAGTAAATAAACACACAAACACATAGAAAAAGTATTTTAATTGAACAAAAAACATAACCACGAAAAAAGTCCTTTAATATTCTTAATTAACCATTAATACCTACCTGTCCCTTTAAATAAATGATCCCACGCAATATCCTCGGAAATGTTCTATCAGTTACAATGTAACAAAGTTATTACAATGTAACAACTTTGTTACATTGTAACTACGCCGCACCCGACGTCACTCGCCGCTCACCCGCCGCACGGACCCGACAGAGCTCTGAGCTATATAGCTCAGAGCTCTCTAAGCATCTTTGTATTTGGGCTCCAAGGAGCCCCATTGGTCCTTAGCAGACCAATGGGGTTCCTTCTGATTTGAAGGAACCCCATTGGTCTGCTAAGGACCAATGGGGCTCCTTGGAGACCAAATACAAAGATGCTTAGAGAGCTCTGAGCTATATAGCTCAGAGCTCTGTCGGGTCCGGACTCCGTGCAGGACGCTAAGTCCCCGCCGGCTCCGCTGCCCTCCCCGCCTCTCCCACATGTCACCCACATGTCACCCACATGTGGGTGACATGTGGGTGACAGATGTGGGTGGGGTGGACAGCGGGAGCCGGCGGGGACTTAGCGTCCTGCAAGGACGCGTAAGTGTATGCGGCGGCTGAGCGACGAGTGACGTCGGGTGCGGCGTAGTTACAATGTAACAAAGTTGTTACATTGTAATAACTTTGTTACATTGTAACTGATAGAACATTTCCGAGGATATTGCGTGGGATCATTTATTTAAAGGGACAGGTAAGTATTAATGGTTAATTAAGAATATTAAAGGACTTTTTTCGTGGTTATGTTTTTTGTTCAATTAAAATACTTTTTCTATGTGTTTGTGTGTTTATTTACTTTTAACTCTTAAAGGAAATGGGTAAGGGGTACAAGTACCTCTATACTCATTTCTCCTGGGAGGGGGGGTGGGCATCTGGGGGACCCCTTTTTAAAGGGGACTCCCAGATTCCACCATGAACCCCCCACCCAGGAAATCGCGGCCTCCACCTCCACCGCCCATCGGAGGTGGAGAAGAGCCCCTTGTCCTTGGATTGGACAAGGGCTCGGAGGGGGAGGGGAAAGCTTGGCTGCCCCTCCCCTTCCGAGACCCCCCAATCCATGGACCATGCGGGCTGGTATAGTCAGGGTGCAGAGCCCCACGCGGCCGGTGCTCCGCATTCTGGCTATCCCAGCCTGCATGGGGGACAAGGGGTTAAAGAGGTCTGGGAGGGGGGACCCCACGTCGTTTTTTTTTTATATTTCCCACACTCAGAACGAAGTAAGTAAAACTCTTCCCACTTGGGGGAATCTATGAAAATAATACACTATTGTTACCTATGCAAAAAAACCTGACATTTTCCGCATTTAAAAGACATTTTTGCCCTTGAAACTTAAAAATCGATTTTCTCAAAAACTATAAGGTCTTTTTGAAAAAATTTTTTTCCTCTTATTCCCACTGATCCCCTTAATATACCCTAGGAATTTGGTGTTCCTAAACTTTAAGCAGGCTTTGCTATTAACCGTTAAAGTCGGCGGGTTTTTAAAAGTATACATTTTTACTTTGAAACTTTAACATCGATTTTCTCAAAAACTATAAGGTCTTTTTGAAAAAAAATTTTTTCCTCTTATTCCTCCTGATCTCCTTAATATATTCTCCAAATTTGAGGCTCTTAGCATTTAAGGGGGCTTTGCTATTAACCCTTAAAGTCAGCGGCTTTTTTATATTATACGGAGCGTTACGGTTTAACGCGAAATTACGGTAGCGTTTAATGCGAAATTACGGCATGAACGAAACGCGAAATTTCGCGTTGAAAATTACGCTGACGGTATTTTCAATTATGATTTTAATGGCAATTTCGCTACGCTAATTTCGCATCGTAATCGCAAATTTCGCATGTGTAATTATAGTAATGCGAAATTACGAAAATTTTGGCTCAACTCTAGCCATGCGCTCTAACCGCCGCGTCAGATGCGGCGGTTTCTCCGCGCTCCTCCATGCCCTTCACAGCCGCCTCACGCTGAGAAGAGGCGGCTGTTTTTTCGCGCTCCGCCAAGCCCTTCACGGAGACAGCCGCCTCGCGCTGAGTAGAGGCGGCTGTCCTTCCGCGATTTCTCACAGATTACAGATAAAAGGAACCCTCAGCATGCAATTCTTTGGCACGACTACTAAAGGGCCAGTGTTCCTTAAGTATGTGGTAACTCCAAATCATAACAGCAGAAAAAGTTTTGAATGCAGGATTAGCGTCTTTATCACTTACTACACTCAGACCAGTTGCTGTTGAAATTTGATTTTTATGGTGACGATACCGCTTTAAAGCAAGCTTAGGCTACAAAAATATTTCCAAAGCCTTGAACATACCACGGAGCACTGTTCAAGTGATCATTCAGAAATGGAAGGAGTATGGCACAACTGTAAACCTACCAAGAAAAGGTTGTCCACCTAACCTCACAGGCCGAACAAGGAGAGCGCTGATCAGAAATGCAGTCAAGAGGCCAATGGTGACTCTAGACAAGCTGCAGATATCTACAGTTCAGGTGGGGGAACCTGTCAATAGGACAACTGTTAGCCTTTATAGAAGAGTGGCAAGAAGAAAACCATTGTCAACAGAAAAGCATAAGAAGTCTCATTTGCAGTTTGTCACAAGCCATGTGGGGGACACAGCAAACATGTGGAAGAAGGTGCTCTGGTCGGATGATACCGAAATTGAACTTTTTGGCCAAAATGCAAAACGTTATGTTTGGCAGAAAACTAACACTGCACATCACTCAGAACACACCATCCCCACTGTCAAATATGGTGGTGGCAGCATCATGCTCTGGGGGTGCTTCTCTTCAGCAGGGACAGGGAAGCTGTCAGAGTTGATAGGAAGATGGATGGAGCCAAATACAGGGCAATCTTGGAAGGAAACCTCTTGGAGTCTGCAAAAGACTTGAGACTGGGGTGGAGGATCACCTTCCAGCAGGACAACGACCCTAAACATAAAGCCAGTCAAAGTCCAGATCTAAATCCAATCAAGAATCTGTGGCAAGATCTGAAAACTGCTGTTCACAAACGCTGTCCATCTAATCTGACTGAGCTGGAGCTGTTTTGCAAAGAAGAATGGGCAAGGATTTCAGTCTCTAGATGTGCAAAGCTGGTAGAGACATACCCTAAAAGACTGGCAGCTGTAATTGCAGCAAAAGGTGATTCTACAAAGTATTGACTCAGGGGGCTGAATAATTACGCACACCCCATTTTGCAGTTATTTATTTGTAAAAAATGCTTGGAATCATGTACTATTTGCGTACCACTTCTCACGTGTACACCACTTTGTATTGGTCTTTCACTTGGAATTCCAATAAAATTGATTCATGTTTGTGGCAGTGATATGAAAAAATGTGGAAAACTTCAAGGGGGCCGAATACTTTTGCAAGCCACTATATATATATATATATATATATATATATATATATATATATACTGTATATATATATATATATATATATATATATATATATATATATATATATATATATATACACATAAAGTATATATATCATCATCAAGGCAAAGCTATGTTGCAGCAGTTGTATGTTGTATGATGTGGACATTGCTCCCTTTGCTGACTATATACAGTATATAAAAGGTAATGTACTGAGTAGAAGATCTTAAAGAAAGCCTGGCAGCTGCTTTTACTTTTAAACAGTCAGCAATCTGGGGGATGTTTTTCACCATTAAAGTGGATCAGTGAGCTAAATGACCACAGAATAAGCCATTATATGCATTTAGTATTCATTTAGTATTGAAAATGAGAAATTAATTTGGAATGTAATGGCACTGACCAGCTGGTAGATAGCCTTTTCTATTGAATACAAGACATTTCTATATTTAACAAGGCATATTGTCATTTTCCCTTGCAGCTACTGGATATCTATACTCCCTCAATGTAAATGTCATCTGGCTTCAGTTAATTGCCTTTTCGGAAGAAAAACTTAGCAGTCTCTTAAGCCATTCCTCGAAGGTTAAGATATTATGAATATTTAGACCAGTAAAGCATTGCAATGTGAGTACAATGGAACGATTAGATAAAACAGAACCCTTATTAGTAAGTAAATGTACAAAATGGGCAGCATATCAGACCAAATACAACCCATAATTGTAGTCTAGTGCATGAACACATAGGAGAGCAAAAATGATCCACTGATTTAAGTATTACTTGACTATTCACAGCCTTTAATGTTAACAAGGCTGAACATTCATAGACAGAGAAATTATGTCTTGTTATTCCTAACAATCCGTGCTATACTTTCTCACCACAGTAATTTTCACTTACCAACCTTTTGCTGCAGCTTCTGTTGCATGAGCAATTACAGTATATCTGGTCATAGGAAACAACAGCGTATTTGATTATAGACATTTACAGAGTATCTGGTAAGTTGAGTACAACTATAGATTTAATATTAATGTGAATGTATGTTCCTGAATTAGTGGAGGTGGGTGAAGGGCAGTTGGAAGGATGGCAGCAGTGTTGGAACCTAAGCATGGAACCTGAAACTGGTAAATTTTCGGCACTCTCTCTCTAACATTATTTAAAAATTGCTTCCAAATTTTCTAGAATAATTTTTCCTCAATATTATTATAGCATGTACCCCTTTATTAATGTCTGTGTTGGCCAAGTACCCCTATTGTGGGAAAAATCATCTCAAGTACTTATTAATATATTTGTTAGGAACACTCCATAATTAATTATAAATAGTTTTTCAGGGCGACTTTTTCCTAAAGTCAGCAGCTCCATTCTGCTGAATGGAGCTGCTGACTTTGAGAAAAAGTCGCCCTGTGTAATACAATGTAACTATGGAAAGATCGATATCATTTTAAAGCTCTCTTTCTCCTCTTTCTGGCGACACCTAAATCGTTGCCCTACGGCTTTTAGTTTTCTCTATTTTCACGATCAAAATTGCGGCCGCAGCAATTTCAATCACAAAAATAGCGAAAACTAAAAGGCGTAGGGTGGTGGTTTATATATCATTTGAAAGAGGAGAAAAAGAGCTTTAAAATTATATGCATCTTTCCATAGTTTTTGCACTGCTCAGAGTCCCTTTAAAGGGACCCTGGACAGATGTCAAAAATGGAATATGGAACTTACCTGGGGCTTCCTCCAGCCCCCCATAGCCCATGAGGTCCTGTGATGTCTCACTGGTGGCTCCGTTTGCTATATGACTTGGCCAGGAGTTTTGTGCAACTGTGCATGTGTGGCTCGCCTGTGCGCCTGGCTCAATCATGCACTTGTCGCCATGAGCATTCTGTACATGTGCGGTTCATACTTTTGAGAACCGCGCATGCACAGAATGCTCACAGCCAGGGCTGCCATCAGGGGGGGACAACAATGAGTCCCGTGACGGGCCCCGGGCCTGCAGGGGGGCCCGCCTCCCACCTGAACACCCCCCTTCGATCCATGCACAGAGCTGCCGCTACAACCTGGGCCCTTTGTTTGGGCCTCTCTAAGCTGGGCTGGCAGCCAGGCTGCCGTCACCCTTGTGCGCCTTGTCCCCGCCCGAATCCCCCCTCCCTCCCTGTGCTTCGTGGCCCCCTTCCCCCTTCTCCGTTAACTCACATTACAGCCCCCGGTCCAAGCGCTGGAACTCCCCGCTCTCCTGCATAGCGTCCTGGCCATCACCATGGTTACTTCCGGCACGCGCATCTGACATCATGAGATGCGCTTGCCGGAAGTAACCATAGTGACGGTCGGGACGCCATGCAGTGAGCAGGAGAGCGGCAAGGTTCGGCGCGTGGATCGCATGTGAGTTCATGGAGAAGGGGGCCACGGAGCATATGGAGGGAGGGGAGAGTCAGGGAAACAGTGCACAAGGGGGGGGGGAGCCGGCGCACAAAAGGTGACACTACTGGCCTGGGGCCTAGGAGGACGAGATGACACGGGGGAGTGGAATGGACATTGGACATTGATGACACAGGGGGGATGCGGGGGGGGGGACATGAAATGACAAGGGACGGAAGCTGGGGGGGGGACAGGAGATGACACTGGGAGTGGGAGGACATTGATGACACAGGAGAGGAGGCTGGGGGGACATGAGATGACAAGGGGGGGAAGCTGGGGGGACAAGATGACAAAGGAAGCCGGGGGGCTTCAAGAGATGATATGGGGAGCTGAAGGAACATTGATGACAAGGGGGGAAGCTGGGGGGACAAGGTGACAAAAGGAAGCTGTGGGTCAAGAGAAGATATGAGGAGCTGGGAGGGCATTGATAAAACTGGGGGACACGGGAAAGCTGGGGGGGCAAGATGACACAGGGAGATGGGGGGACATTAATGACACAAGAGGAAGCTGTAGGGACAAGAGATGACACAGGGAAGCTGGGGGGGGTAGAGGTGTCATGGGGGAAGCTGGGGGAACAAGAGGTGACAGGGGAAGCCGGGGGGGCACAAGGTGACACAGGGAAGCCAAGGGCACAAGAGGTGACACTGGGGAACAGGGGTGACCCAGGGGAACAAGAGGTGACACAGAGGGGGAAAATGAGAGGGTACACAGAGGGGGACAAGAGCTGACACGGGGACAAAAGAGGCACAGCAGCACAAGAGGTGACACAGAGGGAGACAAAACAGGCACATGGGAACAGGGGTGATGAATAGAAACAGATAAACACAGAGGGACATGAGGTGACACAGAGAGGAACAAAATAGGCACAGGGGAACAGAGGTGAGGTGACACAGAAAGACAGAAAAACACACAGGCACATGAGGTGACACAGAGAGGGACAAAACAGACACTGGAACAGAGTTAAAACAGGCAGAGAAGAGACAGAGGTAAAACACAGGGTAAAAGAAGTGATACAGGACAAGCGGACAAAAGAGATAAGAGATTTTTGGTCCCTGTTGTCGTGATAGCATCATGCAAATAGCCAGGCTTGCTCTCCATTGATTAATCACGAGTAACCACGGTGGTTATTCGTGATTCAAATTAGTTCTGGCCATTCGGACGCTTGCACCTCGTTGAAACGCCGGGCGGAGAGCGGTATTCTGGGTAATTAACCCCGCCACATCTACCCGCTCAGCTGCGCCAAAAAGCTAATTTGAATCACGAGTATCCACCGTGGTTACTCGTGATTAATCTGCTGAGAGCAAACCGGCAAGTAGCTCTGCCAACATGTAATGGCTACGCACATTTCTCACTTCGAGGTGGTGGTAGTGGTGGTGGGGGGGGGGCAGGGCTGATGATTTGTGAGGGGCCCCAAAATTTCTGATGCCGGCCCTGCTCACAGCAATGGGCACTTGCAGTTGTGCATGACTCCTGGCCAAGTCACGCAGCAAATAGTGACTGCCAGTAGGAGAATGGAGGGGATTCAGAGGACACCAAGGGACCTCGCGGGCTATGGGGGGTTGGAAGAAGCCCCAGGTAAGTTTAGTATTCAATCTTTGACTTCTGATCAGGGTCCCTTGAAGGTAACGATACATCTACAATTTTGACAGATGATCAGCCAAGGCGCAGATCCCTTTCTGATCTAATTTGATTGGAGAGAGATGTGTAAGCCACTATAAACCACAGGCCAATGCCTGATCGATTTCAGCATGAAATCTTGTGCGAATGGGCTTTGTGATGCTGCCATGCTGCCTTGCTGCCCTTAGTCACTGTCCCGCTAATATTGTATGCCCCATGCCTGGGAAGTTATACTTTATCTTCCGCCATCTTGTGAGGATGGCGGCAGCGTGGATGGGGTGACAGGTAAATACTCCACAGGCACCAGGGGTACATAACACATTAGGGGAGACAGCGGTTTCTGTAGCGTTCGTTGTTTATGATTATCACACGCCGTAACCACCCAACACCTGGTCGAACATGTCTTGAAATTGGTTGCATCATCGATTGGGCATGCTATTGGGGGCAGTGATTTTCATCCAATTTGATAATAATTGTCGAATCGTATTATCGATTAGCTGCCAAGTGGAGTAATCAATGAGCCCTTTTACACCCTTTGTGCACCGCAAGGATTTGCTATTCAGATCATAATACAGCATTCTTATTTTTTGTAAACTCTCTCTACGCAGACTCCGTTCCACAGATTGGTGTACAGCTGATGTTATACCAATATCTAAGAATATAAAAAGCTTATTCAGAAAATGAAAGGCCGTTTAGCCTAATTTTTATGGTGTGTAAACTATTTTAAGTTTTACTCCAAGATGATGCACAAAAACAGGGGAAAACATAACAAAGAGTGAGCAGAAGTTCATATTAGATAGCTCAACCTTGGACAACAACGATTAATAGGGTTTATTTCGATTTTGTAAAAATGAGCCATATAGAAGGTGTCTTCTATATGGCTCATTGCACCTTTTAAAGGGACCTGAGCAGTGACTTAATTTAAAAGATTTCACTTACCTGGGGCATCCTCCAACCCACCGTAGGTGGTGAGGTCCCTATACGTCCTCCTGGCTCCTCTCCGTCTGCCTCCGCCGAGTATCGGGCTGGCTCTTCCTGGATCCTGATGCAAGGGATCATCACTCCGGCCGCTACGTGTCATTATGTCGGCCGGCGTGACATATCTGCGCATGCACGTTTTTCTAACGCTACACTGGGCATGTGCAGACCTTTCACGACGACCACCATGATGATTCATAGGGGTGGCATAATGACGACATGAGTCAAGATCAAGGAATAGCCGGCCTAACACCCGGCCCAGGTGTGGCCGGTAACGGGAGCCAGGAGAGGAGCCAGGAGGACGCCAGGGGACCTTGCGGCCTATGGTGGGCTGGAGAAAGCCCCAGGTAAGTGAAATCTTATAATTTAAATCACTGCTCAGGGTCCCTTTAAGCACTTTATTCAGTCTGAGGAAGTGGACATAGACATAGACCCACGAAAGGGGTTGCCAGGGCACTTTACAATTCATTGATTATATGAATTTGTTTCACCTACTTTTTGATACTTTTTCAATTGCACAGTGCTGAAAAGTTATTTTAAACACAAGATAGAAAAAGACCTCCTAGGACGTAAAAACAGAGAAGAAATAGTGAATTGAATAAGGGCCCTGAAGTTGAACAGCAAACTTAAACTTCATAGTTGTGCAACTTTTCTCAACCTTTTAAATATGTGTGTGAAGTCTAACATCTCCCTAAAAATAGCCATACATCTAGCGATTCTGATTCAATCGACAAAGCAATACACTTTATTAAGCAATCGACTTCAGTATGGTTGATCAAAAGGTGATCGACTAGTGGCCCACACACTACAAATGATATCATATGAGATTTATCGTCACTAATCAATCTGACCGATTGTATCCATGCTCTGATTGCAAAAAAATGATTCAGAGTCGATCAAATGACATGTGAACAGTAGCTGATTCCTGCACAATCAACCGATGTCTTGCATCCTGCTCGATCGACTAAGCTGGTCGAATCGACATCATATCAGCCACTTTTCATTGATTGGGCATACTGGAACACACTTGATTCTTTCTTGATTCTATAAAATTATCAAATCAGATGGTCAATCTTGCAGCCAAATCACTAGATGTATGGCCACTTTTAGTCTGCGTTTCAACTAGAAGCATGCAAATTGCATGCAAATCTTCAGATATGAAATTCACATGTGAATGCGAAATAACATACGCATGTATGTGATTTTTATATGCGAATGCGCAATCACAAGATTATTCTATGAAGACCAATTGGTCCTATTGTCCAGGTATTCGAAAAACACACCGTTTTTTTGCATGTGACATACAAAAAAAAGTAACATGGTTGTCAGGTTTTTTTCCTGGATGCAAAGTTAATATTACGCTCCTGTATAATATAAAAAAGCCGCCAACTTTAAGGGTTAATAGCAAAGCCCCCTTAAGTGCTAAGAGCCTCAAATTTGGAGAATATATTAAGGAGATCAGAAGGAATAAGAGGAAAATTTTTTTTTCAAAAAGACCTTATAGTTTTTGAGAAAATCGATGTTAAAGTTTCAAAGGAAAAATATATACATTTAAAAACCCGCCGACTTTAACGGTTAATAGCAAAGCCTGCTTAAAATTTAGGAACACCAAATTCACAGGGTATATTAAGGGGATCAGTGGGAATAAGAGGAAAAATTTTTTTTTCAAAAAGACCTTATAGTTTTTGAGAAAATCGATTTTTAAGTTTCAAGGGCAAAAATGTCTTTTAAATGCGGAAAATGTCAGTTTTTTTTGCACAGGTAACAATAGTGTTTTATTTTCATAGATTCCTCCAAGTGGGAAGAGTTTTACTTACTTCGTTCTGAGTGTGGGAAATATTTAAAAAAAACGACGTGGGGTCCCCCCTCCCAGACCTCTTTAACCCCTTGTCCCCCATGCAGACTGGGATAGCCAGAATGCGGAGCACCGGCCGCGTGAGGCTCCGCACCCTGACTATACCAGCCCGCATGGTCCATGGATTGGGGGGTCTCGGAAGGGGAGGGGCAGCCAAGCTTTCCCCTCCCCCTCCGAGCCCTTGTCCAATCCAAGGACAAGGGGCTCTTCTCCACCTCCGATGGGCGGTGGAGGTGGAGGCCGCGATTTCCTGGGTGGGGGGTTCATGGTGGCATCTGGGAGTCCCCTTTAAAAAGGGGTCCCCCAGATGCCCACCCCCCCTCCCAGGAGAAATGAGTATAGAGGTACTTGTACCCCTTACCCATTTCCTTTAAGAGTTAAAAGTAAATAAACACACAAACACATAGAAAAAGTATTTTAATTGAACAAAAAACATAACCACGAAAAAAGTCCTTTAATATTCTTAATTAACCATTAATACTTACCTGTCCCTTTAAAAGCCAGTTCCCACGCAATATCCTCGGAAATATACTAATCAGTTACAATGTAACAAAGTTGTTACAATGTAACAACTTTGTTACTTTGTAACTCCACCGCACCCGACGTCACTCGCCGCTCACCCGACGGCCGCCGCATACACTAATGCTAAGTCCCCGCCGGCTCCCGCCGTCCACTCCGCCCACACCTGTCACCCATATACATGCTGGCACCCATGGGTGCCAGCATGTATATAGGTGACATGTGGGAGAGGCGGGGAGGGCAGCGAGAGCCGGCGGGACTTACCGTCCTGCACCCGACAGAGCTCTGAGCTATATAGCTCAGAGCTCTCTAAAGCATCTTTGTATTTGGGCTCCAAGGAGCCCCATTGGTCCTTAGCAGACCAATGGGGTTCCTTCTGATTTGAAGGAACCCCATTGGTCTGCTAAGGACCAATGGGGCTCCTTGGAGCCCAAATACAAAGATGCTTTAGAGAGCTCTGAGCTATATAGCTCAGAGCTCTGTCGGGTGCAGGACGCTAAGTCCCGCCGGCTCTCGCTGCCCTCCCCACCTCTTCCACATGTCACCTATATACATGCTGGCACCCATGGGTGCCAGCATGTATATGGGTGACAGGTGTGGGCGGAGTGGACGGCGGGAGCCGGCAGGGACTTAGCGTTAGTGTATGCGGCGGCTGTCGGGTGAGCGGCGAGTGACGTCGGGTGCGGTGGAGTTACAAAGTAACAAAGTTGTTACATTGTAACAACTTTGTTACATTGTAACTGATTAGTATATTTCCGAGGATATTGCGTGGGAACTGGCTTTTAAAGGGACAGGTAAGTATTAATGGTTAATTAAGAATATTAAAGGACTTTTTTCGTGGTTATGTTTTTTGTTCAATTAAAATACTTTTTCTATGTGTTTGTGTGTTTATTTACTTTAAACTCTTAAAGGAAATGGGTAAGGGGTACAAGTACCTCTATACTCATTTCTCCTGGGAGGGGGGGTGGGCATCTGGGGGACCCCTTTTTAAAGGGGACTCCCAGATGCCACCATGAAACCCCCCCCCCCCAGGAAATCGCGGCCTCCACCTCCACCGCCCATCGGAGGTGGAGAAGAGCCCCTTGTCCTTGGATTGGACAAGGGCTCGGAGGGGGAGGGGAAAGCTTGGCTGCCCCTCCCCTTCCGAGACCCCCCAATCCATGGACCATGCGGGCTGGTATAGTCAGGGTGCGGAGCCTCACGCGGCCGGTGCTCCGCATTCTGGCTATCCCAGTCTGCATGGGGGACAAGGGGTTAAAGAGGTCTGGGAGGGGGGACCCCACGTCGTTTTTTTTTTTTATATTTCCCACACTCAGAACGAAGTAAGTAAAACTCTTCCCACTTGGGGGAATCTATGAAAATAAAACACTATTGTTACCTGTGCAAAAAAACCTGACATTTTCCGCATTTAAAAGACATTTTTGCCCTTGAAACTTAAAAATCGATTTTCTCAAAAACTATAAGGTCTTTTTGAAAAAAAAATGTTTCCTCTTATTCCCACTGATCCCCTTAATATACCCTGTGAATTTGGTGTTCCTAAATTTTAAGCAGGCTTTGCTATTAACCGTTAAAGTCGGCGGGTTTTTAAATGTATATATTTTTCATTTGAAACTTTAACATCGATTTTCTCAAAAACTATAAGGTCTTTTTGAAAAAAAAAAATTTCCTCTTATTCCTTCTGATCTCCTTAATATATTCTCCAAATTTGAGGCTCTAAGCACTTAAGGGGGCTTTGCTATTAACCCTTAAAGTCGGCGGCAACCTAACATTGATCCATGCGTCAACTTTTCCGCTTGGCAGCATGACCTTACGCATTAATTGCTAGTAGGAATTTACGCGTAAGCCAATAACGTAACAACATGAATTACGGTATTCTTACATGAAATTGCGTAAGGGCTATGCGTAATTACAGACATGTACCGTAAATGAATGTCTACGCCGTAAGCGTAATTCCGTAATGCGTAATAGCGTAAAATTACGCGTAATGATCCGTAAGCGTAGTTTTTTCCATTACGCCCAGCACTGGTCAGAGGTCAAGCAAAGCCTAGTGGCTTTGCGTAGTATTGCAGTGCTAGATGTGCTAGATCTTACTCTCTTACTCTAGTTTTTCCTTTTTAATTACGGTATTACTAGTTTTTTTTTGTAGCACCTTCTTATTTCCTAAATTTTTGGGTGTGCTGGTGTCATAAAACAAAAATAAAAATTATACACAGGACGGCGTGTGGCTGGACGGCGTCCTGTGTATATTTTTATGCTAATTTCTACTGTGGGTCCCTGTAACAAGGACCCAGATGTAAGTGATTGTGGATCATTTTATTGTCTGTTTTGGAACGACTTTTAATAAATTGAAGATAGATACGCTTAGATGAGTTTACCATTACTATTTTTCATGCAATCTTTGATGAATGCTGCATTGAGAGTCTGAAATATTGCTGATGCACATATATGGAGAGGAGGCCAGCAGGGAAGATACCGGCCGGCCGCTGACCTGATTATGCTTTATTACAGACCCTGTAATTAAGGTCTGTCACCATTTGGTAAGCGTACCCATTTTCTATGGTGTTCGTGGTGGTGGATGTACATAATTAGCGCTGAATATTACATATACATGTGGTGGTGTCATGTTTGCAGGTTGGCATGTTTCACCTGCAAGTAATTTCAAGGGGAAGGGTGATACCCTACAATGTTTGGATGTATTCATTTAAAAAACAGAACACAGAGTAGGGACACCAAGAGCCAAATATAGTGTAGTATGTACTGGTAGTTCAAATTAAGTGTGATAGAGTAATAAGCTATACTCACAAATCAGGGTTACCTCAAGGTGGGGGTATTAGACCTGACCCCACTCAGGATTAAGAAGTCGCTCTCTGTAGATGAGGAGAAACGGGGGTAACAGCCCTCCACCAGGGGTGGATTTAATATAGTGTAGTAAGGATACAGAGGTGCCAAAAGGATAAAAGAATCTAAAAAGTTTAAAACATGAGGAGACAGCAGTGTCCTTACCTCCTCCAAGCAGACATACAAATTGCCAATGTGTTTGTCAATATTATACAAGTGTATTTACATATTCCGGGGGACAATGCAACGCGTTTCGCATGTTTGATCCCGCTTCATCAGGCAATAACAATGGAGCAATAGCATATGTGATCAGTAGAAGAGCCAGGCACTTTTGTGACTACAGGTGCCTGGCTTTTCTAGTGACCACATATGCTATTGCTCCTTTGTTATTGCCTGATGAAGCAGGATCAAACCTGCAAAACGCATTGCTTGTCCCCTGGAGTATGTAAATAAACTTTTTGACAAACACATTGGCAATTTTTCTGTCTGTGTGGAGGAGGTAAGGACACCGCTGCCTCCTCATGTTTTAAACTTTGTAGATTCTTTTATCCTTTTGATGCCTCTGTCTCCATACTACGCCATTTAAAAAAAAACAGTACTGGTTTATTTTGCTTTAATAAATACTTAATACAATAATTTGCATTCTGTGCCTTTTTTTCCTAATTTTATCTGTTCCTTTTTTTTGTTTTTTTTGTAATGCCAATTTAATTCCCAACTTCAGCATTTTGGACATACTGAAAACAAAAATAACAACTATCTGAATCTTTATAGGAGGAATTTCCACATGTACGGTCGTGCATTCACACGGACAAGAAAAACACTAAACAGAAGGAAGCTTACCGTCATTAATTCTTATTAAACCCCAAAAGGTCAATTTTTTTTGTTTGTTAACCTCATGGCAACTTCTGATAGGAAACATGTAAAGGTCACCCTCGAGACAAGTAATATAAATTGGTTCAGTAATACAATGGCATATGACAGCAAAGCGTTTTGTTCAGGTGAGACCTGGAGCATCTGCCCAAATAGGCTGTCATTTTTCTCTGTGTTCACTGGGAGACTGAGAACTGAAATGAGGAATGCTGAGAAAGACACAGGCAAGCTTGGCAAGCCGCTTTATATGTTGAAAAATGATACTTGTCTTGCAGTAACTAAATGTGCTGGACTGGGAAAGCATGGAGACTGGATGCAATGAGCGGCTTCTTATACCATATTTCTCAAGCATTTCTATTAAATCAAACTACCCACCCTTGACAAAAACCTTTTTGCAGTACTGATGGCATTAACTTGCACTAGAATAGCTTGAGAACATTTTTACAGTGGTTTATTAATCTGAATATTGTGAGATGTTTCTCTAAACATTCAGAAAATGTATGTCAAAAGCATAGTGTGGTTTATTACTCTCCCACTTCCACCAGGAGTTTCCTTTGTATTCTGCTTAAAGGAGACCTCAGCCCACAGGCTGTGATAAAATAAATGCTGCAATGTGTAGGGGGGGGGGGGGACATACTCACCGCTTCCTTCGCTCCCTGCTGTTGGCCCCCGCTCGGTTCCCACAGCTGCTGGTACCGGCCGACTCTCCTGACCCCTGACTCCGACATACTGCACTGCACATGCGCAGTATGTCCTATAATCTTCCCTTCTGCCATTGCAACATGACGGCAGAAGAACAGACACTCCCCGCCTCCTCCCTTCCCAGCGTGTGAGCTTCAGTATAAAGCTAGCGTGACATGCTAGCTGGAGTTGTGCTGGGAGTGGCGATTTGGAGAGAGAGCAGAGGGGGAGTAAGTTGGGATGGACTGGGGAAGCGGGCACTTATTATTATTATTGTTGCTATTGCTATTGAAAGTGCCCGCTTCTCCCGGGTCAGAGTTCAGGAGAGTCGGCTTGTATCGGCAGCTGTGGGAACCGAGCGGGGGCCGATGGCAGGGAGCGAGGGAAGCGGTGAGTATGTCCTTTTTTTCTCCACACATTGCAGCATTTATTTTACCACAGCCTGCGGGCTGTGGTATACTTTAAACCAGGGGCAGTGTTAGACTGGGAGGTGGAAAAACTGGGGAAATCCACCTGGTGGCCAAACACAGTAACCCTGTTGTATCACTCCCAATAGAAACCTGCAGCAAGTCTTCACTGTGAGCAGCAACACATGATTATTGCTGCTTGGCCAGCAAGTGGATTTCCTCAGCTTTTCCAGCTCCTAGTCCGACACTGACCAGGGGTGTCCAAACTTTTTAGGCTAAGGGCCATTTCGCCATTCTTGAGAGTGCAAGGGATCAAAACTAATGAAATTAAACACAATTTTAGCTGATGGCCGTTAGGTACACTTTGCCTGTGACCTTTTTGTCACATATCCATGGGAAATAATCCATATATTGTGTGCATTTAGCACAGTGGCAGCTACTAATCAATGGATGTTACTGCTGCTGGCACAGTGGTAGCTTTTAATCAGTGGCTGCTACCTGCTACTGCTACAGTGGTGGCTGATAACCTACAGGCAAACAAAGGGGGAGGCAGAGCACAAGGCGTCCCTTGCATGGGGCAGCACAGTTATGGCCTGTGGCCAGCAGGGAATTAACAACTGTGGAGAGCTTTGGAGGCCACCAGAAAAGGCTCGGCTTTGGACATGCCTGGCTTAAACACACTAACACTTTAGTAAATGGGCAGCATGGTATGCCCATCTTTCACTTATGATAGGCATAACAATTGTGAAAGGCATACACTTCCTCTAAAATAGAGATGATTGTAATCTGCTAATTATATTTATGCAAATTTTGCGTAAAATTTTGCAATTGCTGCCATATGTAAAATTAAATTAATTTTGCTCAATACGTTCGTAATTTCATTAAATTGTGTGCTGATTTTAGTGAGAAGAAGTTGAAAAATTATCTCCTTGTGATGATCCGCTCGGCTGCCTGCGCAGGCAGGCAGCTTTTTGACCACTGTTCAGGTCTGCATTCTGCAGGTCTCTGGAAGAGAGACCTTTTGTCAGTTTTGCAGCTTGCTGCTGCTGAGGAATTTGCATACGTTTGTCATGCAAATTGCCTAGCCACATCCTTTGTAGGCTTGCTCTATATGTTACGGCCAGAACCCGAAGTGTGGCCACTTCGTGTTCTGGCCAGACACTTCAGGTTCTGGCCGGGAAATGTGCGAAGTGGCCGCAGCGCAGCAGCCAATGTTAGAAATGTAATGTTTAAATGTATTAAAACCTGCTTAATTTCATGAAATATAGCCGGTGGCAATGTAATAGATGAAGCCGCCGGCTTTCGCACTGCCTCCTCCTCCTCTCCTCCTCCTTCCCCCCCCCCTCTCTCCTCTCTCTGCCTCAGTGCCTCCTATACAACATACGGAGCAACCGGGGACACGCGTGTCCCCGAGAGTCGTTCGTCGCGGCAGGGGAATCCTTCCGTTCCTGCAGAGATGGTGCTGGCAGAAGCAATGTCTGCAGCCTCCCCGCTCTGCTTCTCCTGCCGCGACGAACGACTCTCCGGGACACGCATTGTCCCCGGCTGCTCCGTATGTTGTATAAGAGGCAGAGAGAGGAGAGAGGCGGGGGGGGGGGGGGGGGGAGGAGGAGGAGAGGAGGAGGAGGCAGTGCGAAAGCCGGCGGCTTTTATCTATTACATTGCCGCCGGCTATATTTCATGAAATTAAGCAGGTTTTAATACATTTAAACATTACATTTCTAACATTGGCCCCTGCGCTGCGGCCACTTCGCACATTGGCCGGCCAGAACCCGAAGAGGCTGGCCAGAACGCGAAGTGGCCACACTTCGGGTTCTGGCCGTAACATATATATACCATGTGATCCCACAGTACTGGCTGGTCATAAGGGTTTGTCCTGTGAAACACTCCTGGAGTGTCAACCTTGCTCATTGTTTGAAGATTAGCCTAGAGTAATTCATGAAACTGCACTAGGCAGGTTCCCTAGTGCAGTTAGGATTGCATATCTGTTTTGTTTGTCTGTTGCGATTGTCCTGTCCCAGCGGTGGTCATCAGGAAGCCGTTCTGATCTTTGTTCTTGGAGTATAGCTGGAGCAGCGGTTGCTACCAGCTATCTCATCTGATCTGTCTTGCCTGGATCGCACTCGCCTTGCGCTAGTGCTGTGGATCCGTCTGATCTCCATCTCTCTTGCTGTACTTGGATCGCACTTGCTCTGGTGGAAAGAGCAGTGGATCCAGCTCGCTCTGTTTCTATACTTGGATCGCACTTGCTCTGGCGGAAAGAGCAGTGGATCGTATCTCTCACTTATTCCTGTTTTCGTTTATCTGTCTTGTCTGCTACGAACGCTTGCTGGAGGCTCGGTGAGGTAACCGTTAAGCAAGCGCTCGCGTTTTCTGTTTCATGTTTGTCTGTCGGTGGTTAGTTAGGCGTGCTTGTCTCTGTTGTGCTTAACATGCGGAGACCGCGCAGAAAACGCGTTCGCTGTTGCGAATGAGTGCGGTGTTTGCGTTTAGTTAGCGTTTGTTATTTTCCTTATCTTCTCATTGTATGATTTGCTGTGCCTTTGCTACTCTCGTGCTCTGCCTTGCTGTAGCCTTGTGTCACCTCTGGCAATCGCCTCTCTCGCGATTGCGTTCCTACTTCATATCTGCTGTTGTGTGTGCACCGTCGCGGGTTGGCGACTAGATTGGGGCACATACATACATTCTATCCCTATGCTCATTCTCTTTCGCAATCGCTTCTCTTGCGATTGCGTTCTCGCTTGGTTTCTTCTGTTGTGTGTCCGCCGTCACAGGTTGGCGGCTAGATTGGTGGACATACATACATTCCACATCTGTGCTTATTCGGTCTTGTGTCGCTGTTAGCAATCGCCATCTCCTGCGATTGCCTTCTCACCTTATCTTCATGGTTGTGTGTCCATCATCGCAGGGTGGCGACTAGATTGGTGGACACGCATACCCACTGTCGCTTTGCTTTCTCTCTTTCAGGGCTATCTTGCCCTGCGTTTCTTCCCTTCGTACAATTCTTGTCTGGCGTCTGTGGCAGGGCAGAGGAGCTGTTCCTCTGCACTCCACAGCTCCACCTGCCGACAGGAATTTCCCTCTACAGGTGCGTTGCACCTTTTGCTGGGTCCCCTCAAATTATACGCTTGTGGAGGATTTCCGCAGTGTCAGCGCACGTCCTGTGCGCTGATCACGGAGAGAATTCCACAATCATTACAGTATGACCAGCCCAACCGAAATTCCCAGTGTAGAGGGAATTTCCGATTTGTACAATTTGGTTGAATATGGGTCCTGTATCTTTAAGAGGTTTAAGATACTGGACTCTGAAACCAGAGATGAGTTCATATCAGAATGTTCCAGATTCTTGGCAAATCCTGAATTTCAGGCCACCAATATTTCCACTTGGAGTGGTCAGATTGCTTACAATCTTTTCCAAGGATATCTGTTCGTGTGGGCTGATGAGTATGCCAGACACAAGAATCTGAGACATAACCCTCGCAGATTTCTGGCTCATGTGTTTTCTCGTAAGCTTGGAACTTGCATGCCAACTTATTTCTATGAGTTTTTTCCTGCAGTGCATGATGCTGATCAAATTAGGTTATGCAACATTTCTCTGTCATTACCATATGTTAATGAGTTGGTGCTTGCATGCCAATCTGCTGATTCGGCTTGTCAGCCGAAAGATTCGTTGCCCATAGCAACCACAAATAAAGAGGTTATTTCTGTCAAGTCTGAAATGTGCAAAACCCTTCAGTATGATAATCAGTTCAATATTTCTCTTGCCACTTTAGCTTCTAAGCAGATGCAAGAGAACTGCCTGGATACGTCTCTCGCATTTAAACAGACATGCAAAGTGGTTAAAAAGGGAAAAATTAAAAATCGTAAGCGACTGAATAAAACACTCCCTAATGATGTTTACAATGATGTTGCTCAGTCTACGGGTTTTTTGCCCCAATCCAAAGCTTATGTGGATCCTATTATAGGTAGGATCGCACACTATATTAAAGCAGTTAAAAAATCTGTTCTTGTTCCTGATCTCCACCCATAAGGAGATTATCTTGATACTGGCTTGTTTAAACCTCCATTTGCCTCATGGGACATTGGGGCCTTGATGGAGGAATTTGATTTTGATTGGAAAGCCTTTTGCGATTTTTACATCGCAAAAAGCGAAGATGTCTTGAATGATTGTCTCGATTCCATGTACCTTTTGATTGATTCCGATGAATGTGGCGAGGGTGATGTGGATCTGGTGATTTATGTGTGGCAGACGATTTTGGACGAGTTGCACACACACCAATCAATTGATTCCAATAAAGAGACATCGTTGTCGGATGATTGTTCCTGCCTTTCTGGGGTAAAGCATGTGAGTCTTGACATTGTGCGATCTGAAATGAATGGGTGTACCACTGTGGTTGATTCCTGTGTGAATCCTGAAAGATTCTCTCCTGACTGTGTGCAGTTTGAATCTATGCGATCTAATGCCTGTTTCTCGGATGTTCCTGCAGATTGTGATCAGCATGAATGTGCCAGTTTTCTCAAGGATGTGTGGGACCCCTTGTCATTTAGAGACAGATCTTTAAGATCTTCCATCTGTGATCCTGCTATGGGGAAAATTCCTAAATTATGCAGCATCAAAAGTAAAATTAATATGTCTAATAAAGTTTTTCCTGATGTTGTCGCTATTTCTACTGCAAATTAGTGTTGGGCGAACAGTGTTCGCCACTGTTCGGGTTCTGCAGAACATCACCCTGTTCGGGTGATGTTCGGGTTCGGCCGAACACCTGATGGTGTTCGGCCAAACTGTTCGGCCATATGGCCGAACTAAGAGCGCATGGCCGAACGTTACCCGGCCACGTTACCCGAACGTTACCCGAACGTTCGGCTAGCGCTGTGATTGGCCGAACGGGTCACGTGTAGTGTTGGGCGAACATCTAGATGTTCGGGTTCGGGCCGAACATGGCCGAACTCCGAACATAATGGAAGTCAATGGGGACCCGAACTTTCGTGCTTTGTAAAGCCTCCTTATATGCTACATACCCCAAATTTACAGGATATGTGCACCTTGGGAGTGGGTACAAGAGGAAAGAAAATTTAGCAAAAAGAGCTTATAGTTTTTGAGAAAATCGATTTTAATGTTTCAAAGGGAAAACTGTCTTTTAAATGCGGGAAATGTCTGTTTTCTTTGCACAGGTAACATGCTTTTTGTCGGCATGCAGTCATAAATGTAATACATATAAGAGGTTCCAGGAAAAGGCACCGGTAACGCTAACCCAGCAGCAGCACACGTGATGGAACAGGAGGAGGGTGGCGCAGGAGGAGAAGGCCACGCTTTGAGACACAACAACCCAGGCCTTGCATGAGGACAAGAAGCGTGCGGATAGCAATTTGCATTTTGTCACCATGCAGTCATAAATGTAATACAGATGAGAGGTTCAATAAACAGGGACCGGAAACGCTAACCCATCACAGATGTTCATTGTTCATGTTACTTGGTTGGGGTCCGGGAGTGTTGCGTAGTCGTTTCCAATCCAGGATTGATTCATTTTAATTTGAGTCAGACGGTCTGCATTTTCTGTGGAGAGGCGGATACGCCGCCGATCTGTGACGATGCCTCCGGCAGCACTGAAACAGCGTTCCGACATAACGCTGGCTGCCGGGCAAGCCAGCACCTCTATTGCGTACATTGCCAGTTTGTGCCAGGTGTCTAGCTTCGATACCCAATAGTTGAAGGGTGCAGATGGATTGTTCAACACAGCTACGCCATCTGACATGTAGTCCTTGACCATCTTCTCCAGGCGATCGGTGTTGGAGGTGGATCTGCACGCTTGCTGTTCTGTGTGCTGCTGCATGGGTGTCAGAAAATTTTCCCACTCCAAGGACACTGCCGATACCATTCCCTTTTGGGCACTAGCTGCGGCTTGTGTTGTTTGCTGCCCTCCTGGTCGTCCTGGGTTTGCGGAAGTCAGTCTGTCGGCGTACAACTGGCTAGAGGAGGGGGAGGATGTCAATCTCCTCTCTAAAGTCTCCACAAGGGCCTGCTGGTATTCTTCCATTTTGACCTGTCTGGCTCTTTCTTCAAGCAGTTTTGGAACATTGTGTTTGTACCGTGGATCCAGAAGGGTATAAACCCAGTAATTGGTATTGTCCAGAATGCGCACAATGCGTGGGTCGCGTTCAATGCAGTCCTAGGCCGAAGAGGTCATAGCCTAGGGTCACAAAACCTGTTTATTTGGGCAATTTCAATGGTGGCGAGTCTGACGTACATAAATCGCAGCAATGGCCGTTAGCAACTTCTGAATCTCACGAAATGTCTCATGCAGGTAGAAGACATATTGTTACACTTGGGCTCCAAAGATGGGTTCCCTACATCTCTGCAAACCAGAGTTACAGGGCTCCAAATTTGGTAAAATCCCCCATAGGCTTTCATTGGGCCTCTTATTTACATCTTTTACCAATTTTACCAATTTTGGACCCCTGTAACTCTGGTTTGCAGAGATGTAGGGACCCCATCTTTGGAATCCGAGTCTAACAATATGTCTTCTACCTGCATGAGACATTTCGTGAGATTCAGACTTTGCTAACGGCCATTGCTGCGATTTATGTACGTCACCATCACTACCATTGAAATAGCCCAAATAAACAGGTTTTTGTGACCCTAGGCTTAGACCTCTTCGGCCTAGGGGCCCGAAACTCACCAGTCATGTTCCCCCTAAGGGTCCCTACAATGCTAGAAAATTTGGTACTGCTGAGCCATTGCCCTTTGAAAAGATGTGAGATTTGGAAAGTGAAATAGGGAGGCAATGAAATCCTATGGGGGATTTTACCAATTTTGGACCCCTGTAACTCTGGTTTGCAGAGATGTAGGGACCCCATCTTTGGAATCCAAGTCTAACAATATGTCTTCTACCTGCATGAGACATTTCGTGAGATTCAGACTTTGCTAACGGCCATTGCTGCGATTTATGTACGTCACCATCACTACCATTGAAATAGCCCAAATAAACAGGTTTTTGTGACCCTAGGCTATGACCTCTTCGGCCTAGGGGCCCGAAACTCACCAGTCATGTTCCCCCTAAGGGTCCCTACAATGCTAGAAAATTTGCCACTGCTGAGTAATTGCCCTTTGAAAAGATGTGAGATTTTGGAACTGTAAATAGGAGGCCCAATGAAAGCCTATGGGGGATTTTACCAAATTTGGAGCCCTGTAACTCTGGTTTGCAGAGATGTAGGGAACCCATCTTTGGAGCCCAAGTGTAACAATATGTCTTCTACCTGCATGAGACATTTCGTGAGATTCAGACGTTGCTAACGGCCATTGCTGCGATTTATGTACGTCAGACTCGCCACCATTGAAATTGCCCAAATAAACAGGTTTTGTGACCCTAGGCTATGACCTCTTCGGCCTAGGACTGCATTGAACGCGACCCATGCATTGTGCGCATTCTGGACAACACCAATTACTGGGTTTATACCCTTCTGGATCCACGGTACAAACACAATGTTCCAAAACTGCTTGAAGAAAGAGCCAGACAGGTCAAAATGGAAGAATACCAGCAGGCCCTTGTGGAGACTTTAGAGAGGAGATTGACATCCTCCCCCTCCTCTAGCCAGTTGTACGCCGACAGACTGACTTCCGCAAACCCAGGACGACCAGGAGGGCAGCAAACAACACAAGCCGCAGCTAGTGCCCAAAAGGGAATGGTATCGGCAGTGTCCTTGGAGTGGGAAAATTTTCTGACACCCATGCAGCAGCACACAGAACAGCAAGCGTGCAGATCCACCTCCAACACCGATCGCCTGGAGAAGATGGTCAAGGACTACATGTCAGATGGCGTAGCTGTGTTGAACAATCCATCTGCACCCTTCAACTATTGGGTATCGAAGCTAGACACTAGTGTTGGGCGAACATCTAGATGTTCGGGTTCGGGCCGAACAGGCCGAACATGGCCGCGATGTTCGGGTGTTCGACCCGAACTCCGAACATAATGGAAGTCAATGGGGACCCGAACTTTTGTGGTTTGTAAAGCCTCCTTACATGCTACATACCCCAAATTTACAGGGTATGTGCACCTTGGGAGTGGGTACAAGAGGAAAAATTTTTTTAGCAAAAAGAGCTTATAGTTTTTGAGAAAATCGATTTTAAAGTTTCAAAGGGAAAACTGTCTTTTAAATGCGGGAAATGTCTGTTTTCTTTGCACAGGTAACATGCTTTTTGTCGGCATGCAGTCATAAATGTAATACATATAAGAGGTTCCAGGAAAAGGGACCGGTAATGCTAACCCAGCAGCAGCACACGTGATGGAACAGGAGGAGGGTGGCGCAGGAGGAGAAGGCCACGCTTTGAGACACAACAACCCAGGCCTTGCATGAGGACAAGAAGCGTGCGGATAGCATGCTTTGTACCACCATGCAGTCATAAATGTAATAAAGATAAGTGGTTCAATAAACAGGGACCACGCGGCAACGCTAACCCAGCAGCAGCACACGTGATGGAACAGGAGGAGGCGCAGGAGGAGAAGGCCACGCTTTGTGAGACACAACAACCCAGGCCTTGCATGAGGACAAAAAGCGTGCGGATAGCATGCTTTGTACCACCATGTAGTCATAAATGTAATAAAGATAAGAGGTTCCATAAACAGGGACCGGCAACGGTAACCCAGCAGCAGCAGCAGCAGCAGCAGCACACGTGATGGAACAGGAGGAGGCGCAGGAGGAGAAGGCCACGCTTTGTGAGACACAACAACCCAGGCCTTGCATGAGGACAAAAAGCGTGCGGATAGCATGCTTTGTACCGCCATGTAGTCATAAATGTAATAAAGATAAGAGGTTCCATAAACAGGGACCGGCAACGGTAACCCAGCAGCAGCAGCAGCAGCAGCACACGTGATGGAACAGGAGGAGGCGCAGGAGGAGAAGGCCACGCTTTGTGAGACACAACAACCCAGGCCTTGCATGAGGACAAAAAGCGTGCGGATATAGCAGCAATGCTTTTTGCCGCCATGCAGTCATAAATGTAATACAGATGAGAGGTTCAATAAACAGGGACCGGAAACGCTAAACCATCCCAGATGTTCATCGGTCATGTTACTTGGTTGGGGTCCAGGAGTGTTGCGTAGTCGTTTCCAATCCAGGATTGATTCATTTTAATTTGAGTCAGACGGTCTGCATTTTCTGTGGAGAGGCGGATACGCCGATCTGTGATGATGCCTCCGGCAGCACTGAAACAGCGTTCCGACATAACGCTGGCTGCCGGGCAAGCCAGCACCTCTATTGCGTACATTGCCAGTTCGTGCCAGGTGTCTAGCTTCATGCCCGGTTTCAGGTCCAGCGGTGCCAGCCACAAATCCGTCTGTTCCTTTATTCCCCTCCAAATTTCCTCCCCTGTGTGCTGCTTATCCCCAAGGCAGATCAGCTTCAGCAACGCTTGCTGACGCATGCCAACAGCTGTGCTGCACTGCTTCCACGATCCTACTGCTGCTGGTGCTGGGTTAGCATTTCCGGATGAGGTACAGCTTTGAGATGCGTTGGAGGAGAAGGAGTCAGAGAGGTAGGTGCTGCTGTTGTTATCCAGCTGTTTGCGGCGTGGGCAACACTCGCGCCGTAGCAGGTGAGGAATCGCTGCCAGGCTCCACAAGGTTCACCCAGTGCGCGGTAAGGGAGATGTATCGACCCTGGCCGAACGCACTCGTCCAGGTGTCAGTGGTGAGGTGAACCTTGCAGGCAACGGCATTCTTCAAGCTTCGGGTTATTTAGCTGACCACGTGCTCATGCAACTCAGGCACTGCAGAGCGCGCAAAGTGGTAGCGGCTGGGAACCACGTAACGTGGGATGGCCACTGACATCATGCCCTTGAAGCTGTTTGTCTCCACCACTCGATATGGCAGCATTTCGCAGGCCAGAAGCTTGGCTATGCTGGCTGGCTGTTACTGCCACGGCCCGGGGGTCATTTGCTGGCAATTTCCTCTTGTGCTCAAACATCTCAGAGACAGACAACTCAACCGTAGCGCTGCACACCGAAGGGCTGTTGGTTGTTGTGTTTGATGAACACTGGGAGACCTCAAGAGCACTAGTCCGGAAAGTGACAGTGTCAGCATCGTCTGATGTTTGTGAATGTTGTGAACCACGCAATGGCTGGGCTACTGCTGCTGCTGAGGCGGGTCTGGTGGTGAGTCTGGTGAACCCAAGGGAGGCAGTGTTGCTGGTGGTACCCTGTCCTGCCGCGTTTGCCCACAGAGTGGGATGTTTGGATAGAATGTGGCGGCTCATGCTGGTGGTGGAGAGGTTGTTAATACTTTTCCCCCTGCTCAGGCGGGTCTTGCACACCTTGCAAATCGCCATGGTAACATCCTCAGTGCAGTCTTCAAAGAAAGCCCAGACTTTAACTGGCTGAGGACTCGGACCTCGTGCGTGATGTGCTGGTGCTGCTTAACCCACTGCTGGACGCTTGAGAGGTCATCCAAGTAATTATCTGGTCCTGTTCTTTTGGATCTGTGAGGGTTGTTGTCCTGGACAACATGGGCAGTATTGAGTGGGTTTTCTTGGGTGCTCCCCTGTGGCCTGTACGTGAACCGTCAGGGGAAACACCTCTTCCCTTGCCCCTCCCTCTTTCACCGGATTTCTTCCTCATTTCACTTATCCTTAAAGTACACGCTGACTGGCAGCAGTACAGTGGCAGTACAGAAATGCTATACAGTGGTGGGTGAGCGGTGTACCACTATTGTCAGCAGTGACACAGAGCACAATGCTATACAGTGGCGGGTGAGCGGTGTACTACTGTTCCCAGCAGACACAGAGTGGAAGTAAACACAATGCTATATAGTGTGGCTGAGCCGTGTACACAGAGTGGCATTAAACACAATGCTATATAGTCTGCTATATAGTCACCCCGAACAGGGTGATGTTCTGCAGAACCCGAACAGTGGCAAACACTGTTCGCCCAACACTACTGGGAGGGAACGCAGATTTTAGTACCTAAACACACGATACAACATGTTTTCCGGGGTCGGACTCTGAGGCACATACAGATGGTCCCGATCATCATCCTCATCATACAACTCTTCTCCTGAGTCTGACCCACCCACCACCTCTGCCACCCCAACATCCCCAGACACAGACCCCTCATCGTCCTCAACATTAACTTGGGATGCTGGCCTGAGCCAGACCTCCTCCTCCACATCAGGCCCCATCATCTCCTCAATGGCAGCCCTCATTAATCGCTCTGGCGACGGACTGATGGACACAACGTTCTCCTCCGGGGAGGGCTGCTGCTGACCACTGGCTGCTGGGGTGGATGTTATAGCTTGCGTGGGGCGTTGGCTGTTGCTGTTGTTGGGAGTGCTGCTCACAGCGGAGGTCTCTGGGGAACTCATGTTGAGCTCATATAGTGGTTGACGGTGAGTGGAGTATTACTGATCCCAGCAATATACACACTGACTGGCAGAGTACGCAATGCTATATAGTGTGGCTGAGCGGTGTACACAGAGTGGCAGTAAACACAATGCTATATAGTCTGGCTGAGCGAGCGGTGTACTACTGTTCCCAGCAGAATCAGAGTGGCAGTAAACAATGGTATATAGTCTGGCTGAGCGGTGTACACAGAGTGTCAGTAAACAATGGTATATAGTCTGGCTGAGCGAGCGGTGTACTACTGTTCCCAGCAGAATCAGAGTGGCAGTAAACAATGGTATATAGTCTGGCTGAGCGGTGTACACAGAGTGTCAGTAAACAATGGTATATAGTCTGGCTGAGCGGTGTACACACAATGCTATATAGTCTGCTATATAGTGTCAGTAAACAATGGTATATAGTCTGGCTGAGCGAGCGGTGTACTACTGTTCCCAGCAGAATCAGAGTGGCAGTAAACAATGGTATATAGTCTGGCTGAGCGGTGTACACAGAGTGTCAGTAAACAATGGTATATAGTCTGGCTGAGCGAGCGGTGTACTACTGTTCCCAGCAGAATCAGAGTGGCAGTAAACAATGGTATATAGTCTGGCTGAGCGGTGTACACAGAGTGTCAGTAAACAATGGTATATAGTCTGGCTGAGCGGTGTACACACAATGCTATATAGTCTGCTATATAGTGTCAGTAAACAATGGTATATAGTCTGGCTGAGCGAGCGGTGTACTACTGTTCCCAGCAGAATCAGAGTGGCAGTAAACAATGGTATATAGTCTGGCTGAGCGGTGTACACAGAGTGTCAGTAAACAATGGTATATAGTCTGGCTGAGCGAGCGGTGTACTACTGTTCCCAGCAGAATCAGAGTGGCAGTAAACAATGGTATATAGTCTGGCTGAGCGGTGTACACAGAGTGTCAGTAAACAATGGTATATAGTCTGGCTGAGCGGTGTACACACAATGCTATATAGTCTGCTATATAGTGTCAGTAAACAATGGTATATAGTCTGGCTGAGCGAGCGGTGTACTACTGTTCCCAGCAGAATCAGAGTGGCAGTAAACAATGGTATATAGTCTGGCTGAGCGGTGTACACAGAGTGTCAGTAAACAATGGTATATAGTCTGGCTGAGCGAGCGGTGTACTACTGTTCCCAGCAGAATCAGAGTGGCAGTAAACAATGGTATATAGTCTGGCTGAGCGGTGTACACAGAGTGTCAGTAAACAATGGTATATAGTCTGGCTGAGCGGTGTACACACAATGCTATATAGTCTGCTATATAGTGTCAGTAAACAATGGTATATAGTCTGGCTGAGCGAGCGGTGTACTACTGTTCCCAGCAGAATCAGAGTGGCAGTAAACAATGGTATATAGTCTGGCTGAGCGGTGTACACAGAGTGTCAGTAAACAATGGTATATAGTCTGGCTGAGCGAGCGGTGTACTACTGTTCCCAGCAGAATCAGAGTGGCAGTAAACAATGGTATATAGTCTAGCTGAGCGGTGTACACAGAGTGTCAGTAAACAATGGTATATAGTCTGGCTGAGCGGTGTACACACAATGCTATATAGTCTGCTATATAGTGTCAGTAAACAATGGTATATAGTCTGGCTGAGCGAGCGGTGTACTACTGTTCCCAGCAGAATCAGAGTGGCAGTAAACAATGGTATATAGTCTGGCTGAGCGGTGTACACAGAGTGTCAGTAAACAATGGTAAATAGTCTGGCTGAGCGGTGTACACAGAGTGGCAGTAAACACAATGCTATATACTCTGGCTGAGCGAGCGGTGTACTACTGTTCCCAGCAGACACAGAACAGTAAACAGAATGCTATATAGTGTGGCTGAGCGAGCGGTGTACCACTATTCCCAGCAGACACAGAACAGTAAACAGAATGCTATATAGTGTGGCTGAGCGAGCGGTGTACCACTATTCCCAGCAGACACAGAACAGTGAACAGAATGCTATATAGTGTGGCTGAGCGAGCGGTGTACCACTATTCCCAGCAGACACAGAACAGTGAACAGAATGCTATATAGTGTGGCTGAGCGAGCGGTGTACCACTATTCCCAGCAGACACAGAACAGTGAACAGAATGCTATATAGTGTGGATGAGCGAGCGGTGTACCACTATTCCCAGCAGACACAGAACAGTAAACAGAATGCTATATAGTGTGGCTGAGCGAGCGGTGTACCACTATTCCCAGCAGACACAGAACAGTGAACAGAATGCTATATAGTGTGGCTGAGCGAGCGGTGTACCACTATTCCCAGCAGACACAGAACAGTGAACAGAATGCTATATAGTGTGGCTGAGCGAGCGGTGTACCACTATTCCCAGCAGACACAGAACAGTAAACAGAATGCTATATAGTGTGGCTGAGCGAGCGGTGTACCACTATTCCCAGCAGACACAGAACAGTAAACAGAATGCTATATAGTGTGGCTGAGCGAGCGGTGTACCACTATTCCAAGCAGACACAGAACAGTGAACAGAATGCTATATAGTGTGGCTGAGCGAGCGGTGTACCACTATTCCCAGCAGACACAGAGTGGCAGTAAACAGAATGCTATATAGTGTGGCTGAGCGAGGTACACAGAGTGGCAGTAAACAGAATGCTATATAGTGTGGCTGAGCAAGCGGTGTACTACTATTCCCAGCAGACACAGAGTGGCAGTAAACAGAATGCTATATAGTGTGGCTGAGCGAGGTACACAGAGTGGCAGTAAACAGAATGCTATATAGTGTGGCTGAGCAAGCGGTGTACTACTGTTCCCAGCAGTGACACAATGACAGGGGGGACCCTGGCTAGCGTGGCTGGAGCGCGAACTACCCTGCCTGCCTACCCAAAGCTAAACCCACAGACAAATGGCGGAGATATGACGTGGTTCGGGTATTTATTTACCCGAACCACGTGACAGTTCGGCCAATCAGAGCGCGTTCGGGTCCGAACCACGTGACCCGTTCGGCCAATCACAGCGCTAGCCGAACGTTCGGGGAACGTTCGGCCATGCGCTCTTAGTTCGGCCATATGGCCGAACGGTTTGGCCGAGCACCGTCAGGTGTTCGGCCGAACTCGAACATCACCCGAACAGGGTGATGTTCTGCAGAACCCGAACAGTGGCGAACACTGTTCGCCCAACACTACTAGACACCTGGCACAAACTGGCAATGTACGCAATAGAGGTGCTGGCTTGCCCGGCAGCCAGCGTTATGTCGGAACGCTGTTTCAGTGCTGCCGGAGGCATCGTCACAGATCGGCGGCGTATCCGCCTCTCCACAGAAAATGCAGACCGTCTGACTCAAATTAAAATGAATCAATCCTGGATTGGAAACGACTACGCAACACTCCCGGACCCCAACCAAGTAACATGAACAATGAACATCTGTGATGGGTTAGCGTTTCCGGTCCCTGTTTATTGAACCTCTCATCTGTATTACATTTATGACTGCATGGTGACAAAATGCAAATTGCTATCCGCACGCTTCTTGTCCTCATGCAAGGCCTGGGTTGTTGTGTCTCAAAGCGTGGCCTTCTCCTCCTGCGCCACCCTCCTCCTGTTCCATCACGTGTGCTGCTGCTGGGTTAGCGTTACTGGTCCCTTTTCCTGGAACCTCTTATATGTATTACATTTATGACTGCATGCCGACAAAAAGCATGTTACCTGTGCAAAGAAAACAGACATTTCCCGCATTTAAAAGACAGTTTTCCCTTTGAAACTTTAAAATCGATTTTCTCAAAAACTATAGGCTCTTTTTGCTAAAAAAAATTTTCTTCTTGTACCCACTCCCAAGGTGCACATACCCTGTAAATTTGGGGTATGTAGCATGTAAGGAGGCTTTACAAAGCACAAAAGTTCGGGTCCCCATTGACTTCCATTATGTTCGGAGTTCGGGTCGAACACCCGAACATCGCGGCCATGTTCGGCCTGTTCGGCCCGAACCCGAACATCTAGATGTTCACCCAACACTACTGCAAATGCGTCTTTGTCTCACCCTGTTCACACCTGTAAGGGCCCGTTGCCTGGTGACAGTTGCTCCAGTGTTTCTGTCCTGAACGCCTTACAGTCTGCCCCGCAGATCACGGAGGTTTGCGCTATGGAAGCGTCAGTTTCACAATCTAAAGCGATTTTTGATTCGCAAGTTTTGCGTTCTGACTCCTCGGATTTGACATTGTTAGCCGAATCTAAGAGTGAGACAGTGCTTCGGTTTTGCGAATCTGATGCTGAAGCTTCTTTGCTTTGCCCAGAGAAGCTTTATCTGAATCTGCCCTGTACCATGAATGAAAACATGATCTCCACTCGCACTGACATTTGTGAGTCCCTTTCTTGTTCTGAGGAAAATGCTGATTTTGCACCCTGTACTCTGGATGAGTTAATATGGCCTTGTTTAGAGTCTCCTGCAGTGTCCCTAGAGACTGGTCTAGGTATTGCTACTATACTCACCTGTTTTTCTGCAGTTTTGGAGTTGCAAGCTAGTTTGACTGCTACGCAGAATTCTGGGTGCAGTGAGATTAAAGTTAGGGAGTCAGTGTGTGTTCCAGTAAATATTCCTGTATATTCCGCTCATGATGATGAAGTTCAGTCTCAGTTTATGGTGAAACCTTCCCTGGGACATCTGCCCTGTCCACAAAATAAAGTTCCAGTTTTGCCCTGTAACATGGATAGTTCAGAATTCTTCTTAGAAAACTTGGAAAATGATGTTCCTGAGGTCTTGTCTGATGTCCTGGAGACCTCCGAGTTCCTCCCAAAGGGTGCAGAACTTGTAGGAGATGTCTCCTGCCCCCCAAGTTCTTCTGAGGTGTTGCCCACTTCAGTAGGCATTGCTGTTGTGCTGACTACCTTTGCAGCTCTGGTGGAGCTTCACTCATATGTAGTCAATGATGATATTATTGTCACAGAGATTTCTAGGTTTGAGTCCAAGCCTTCTTTTGAAAGTCCAGTGCTTGAGACCACTGCTCGTGATGATTCTCTACCCGGTTCTGGTTTTGGTCTTGTCGTGACGGACTCTGAGGTTGGCAGTTCCTCGACGTGTCCTGAGGTTCCCCTTGGGCTAGTGTACCCCGATGTGTTCTGTGAACCAGAAAGCCCAAGTGTGTCTCAGTTGCCAGCCTGCTCAGATGCTTGTCCTGGTAATTATGAATCCAGAATTGTCATTGGTTCCATAGGGGTTCTTGATAGTTCTCCGTGTGAGCCTAGTGATTGTTCTGCCCTCCTGGGATCTCTGCGGAGCTTCAAAGTGTTCTGGGAGATCCTGGGAGAAATATTTCCTGGTATCTTGAATGAGATCAGCAGTGGGTGCTTTGTGGAAAGGGACACTTCGAATGGGTATTGTGGCAGGTTTGGTATTTTTGGACGGTCCCTGGAAGGTGGTGGGCATGGCTCGGTGGGTGTCGATGGCTTCTTCTCTGGCATTCACAGTCCTGATGGGTGTTACACTGAGGCTTGTGATACTGATGGGCATGTTTCGGTGGCTTCTCCTTCCGATGAGGTCGGTTTCGGGTGGGCTGACTCTGGAATTGGGCCTTGTCGGGCTGTCCTGACCTTCATGAGTCTTCAGTTAGAGTCTTTTGCAAATATCAGGTTAGAGGCTCGTCTGGAATCCGACCCTAGAGGGGGGGGGGGGGGGTACTGTGATGATCCGTCCGGCTGCCTGTGCAGGCAGGCAGGCAGCTTTTTGACCGCTGTTCAGGTCTGCATTCTGCAGGTCTCTGGAAGAGAGACCTTTTGTCAGTTTTGCAGCTTGCTGCTGCTGAGGAATTTGCATACGTTTGTCATGCAAATTGCCTAGCCACATCCTTTGTAGGCTTGCTCTATATATACCATGTGATCCCACAGTACTGGGCTGGTCATAAGGGTTTGTCCTGTGAAACACTCCTGGAGTGTCAGCCTTGCTCATTGTTTGAAGATTAGCCTAGAGTAATTCCTGGGACTGCTCTAGGCAGGTTCCCTAGTGCAGTTAGGATTGCATATCTGTTTTGTTTGTCTGTTGCGATTGTCCTGTCCCAGCGGTGGTCGACAGGAAGTCGTTCTGATCTTTGTTCTTGGAGTATAGCTGGAGCAGCGGTTGCTACCAGCTATCTCATCTGATCTGTCTTGCCTGGATCACACTCGCCTTGCGCAAGTGCTGTGGATCCGTCTGATCTCCATCTCTCTTGCTGTACTTGGATCGCACTTGCTCTGGCGGAAAGAGCAGTGGATCCAGCTCGCTCTGTTTCTATACTTGGATCGCACTCGCTCTGGCGGAAAGAGCAGTGGATCGTATCGTTCACTTATTCCTGTTTTCGTGTATCTGTCTTGTCTGCTACGAAAGCTTGCTGGAGGCTCGGTGAGGTAACCGTTAAGCAAGCGCTCGCGTTTTCTGTTTCATGTTTGTCTGTCGGTGGTTAGTTAGGCGTGCTTGTCTCTGTTGTGCTTAACACGCGGAGACCGCGCAGAAAACGCGTTCGCTGTTGCGAATGAGTGCGGTGTTTGCGTTTAGTTAGCGTTTGTTATTTTCCTTATCTTCTCATTGTATGATTTGCTGTGCCTTTGCTACTCTCGTGCTCTGCCTTGCTGTAGCCTTGTGTCACCTCTGGCAATCGCCTCTCTCGCGATTGCGTTCCTACTTTATATCTGCTGTTGTGTGTGCACCGTCGCGGGTGGGCGACTAGATTGGGGCACATACATACATTCTATCCCTGTGCTCATTCTCTTTCGCAATCGCTTCTCTTGCGATTGCGTTCTCGCTTGGTTTCCTCTGTTGTGTGTCTGGCGTTGCAGGTTGGCGGCTAGATTGGTGGACATACATACATTCCTCATCTGTGCTTATTCGGTCTTGTGTCGCTGTTAGCAATCGCCATCTCCTGCGATTGCCTTCTCACCTTATCTTCATGGTTGTGTGTCCATCGTCGCAGGGTGGCGACTAGATTGGTGGACACGCATACCCTCTGTCGCTTTGCTCTCTCTCTTTCAGGGCTATCTTGCCCTGTGTTTCTTCCCTTTGTACAATTCCTGTCTGGCGTCTGTGGCAGGGCAGAGGAGCTGTTCCTCTGCACTCCACAGCTCCACCTGCCGACAGGAATTTCCCTCTACAGGTGCATTGCACCTTTTGCTGGGTTCCCTCAAATTATACGCTTGTGGAGGATTTCCGCAGTGTCAGCGCATGTCCTGTGCGCTGATCACGGACAGAGAATTCCACAATCGTTACACTCCTAGGTGAAAATTTAGGAGAAAAAGTTAATTGCATATGGGCCCTTGTATGGGCCCTTGTTCTTTTAGAAAAATCGATTTTGAAAATTCAAAGGAAAATGTTTTTTTTGTTGTTGTTTTTTTTTTTTATGGAGTTTCAAAAAACATTTCTCCTTTGAATTTTTAAAATTGATTTTTCTCAAAAATTACAAGGCATTTTTGAAAACATTTTTGGACTTGTTCCCACTATTCTCCTTAGCATAAAGAACAATTTTGGTGACAAAAAGCATGTATGCGGGCTTTGCTATTCACTGCTAAAGTTAGCATGAAATTATGCAAAACTATGTGTAATTGTGAAATTATCAATGATTACAGTTGTAAACTAATTAAGATCTTTCCCAAAACTCACATAACGATTTCGCATTCCCATAATTGTGAATTAAAATTATGTGAAATTCATGGTCATCAACACATAAAAAGCCCCTTATCAAACAAGGTCATTTCATGCCTTTGTATGTACAGCAAATTTGACCATACTGCAGAATATCAGCTGCTTATCCATGTTTGCATCATTGAAAAAGTTAAAGCTCATACACACTTACCAACAATCTGTCCAACTATCTTCCAGACTTGTACAGCGGGAGACATGGCAGCGCTTTCAGACAGAGGTTGTACCCGACTGATCTATCTGCATGGATGTGCAGAGCTCCAGAAACTGGACAACATTCTAGTTTCTGGAGCTCTGCACATCCATGCAGATAGATCATTCGGGTACAACCTCTGTCTGAAAGCACTGCCATGTCTCCTGCTGTACAAATTAAACATAAGTATACTTGTGGCTAGCTGCATTCGTTGCTTCAATCTGTATTCCAATTTTTTTTAGATTAGAATTAGTACATAATTGCATCTGTTTTGCATTCAACGTATGTATTTAGCATGCTCTGCATGCCTCTGTTGGTTCTCATTTCAGGTGCAGCCTTGAGTGCTGTTATTTGTCTGACTATCTTCCAGACTTGTCTGTTGGAATGTAAGTTGGGTGTGTGTATGGCTGGCAAACAACCAGAAGACCAACTGATAACAGGTTGTTTGCCAGATCTAGCCTGTGGATCAATCTGCCCAACTATCATGCAGGTTGGAACGTGTGTACAAGTCTTTTTAACAATATGTTGTTTTTTAATGCGGACATGTTGTGCAGCTTGTATGCATTGTATTTAAGTGAGGTGGTTGCTTAGTTGGTTGATATGTGTGTACGTACTTGTCAGGTAAACAGCTTGCTGTGTGGTTGGTCATGTTGTGCGTTTGGTTGTGCATTACTGTAAGTTAGACATGTATATGAGTCTTTACACTTCTGAGGGAAAAAGGTTTTCTGTTGAAAGAGAGCTTGGAAGCAGAGAGAGAACAGCTTTACTAATAGCCCTGTCACATGATTGCAGCAGCCAATCAGGGCTAGGAGCCAGTGGGATCACTACATCTACAACACAAGGGGAAATGCTCACACAGTGTACAGGCATTTATGAAAATCACAGTACTCACACAGTGTACAGGCATTTATGAAAATCACAGTACAAATGGATATGTTTTACATGTAACAATTAAAGTTAGAAAGGAGTTAATAAAAAAAATGGTATATTCTCCTTTCATTTACCTCATATTGCTATATTAAAAGCCGGACTATTTTGGACTATTCAGCTCAGTACTTGGAAGTATATCTAAAATGCAATCTTCCAATCCCGTCCATGCTTCATGTAAATTGTTCATTCTTTTTGCATTTTAAGCTTATTCCAGAAGATTATTTGATTAACTATGTCCATTTGCAGAACAAAGTTGATCAAATCATGTAGTCTTGAAAGCAGGAATCAGCACTAATAACTTGAATGTGTTTTAATGAAAGGATAAAAGGATTAAATAAGAATGTGCCTTGACTCTGACTACTAATGTGTGGTATTTATATTCCTCTCCACTCTAGCAGTGTAGAGACTTTCATCTTTGTAATTAATAATATGTTTCTCACCTTTCCTTTAATTGTATCTTAGGGGAAATTGAATACCATTCAGTTGGTTGTCCTTCAGTATTTCATTAAAATCCATTTAAAAGTGTACCAATCGATGTTTTGAAAAATAAAGTTCAAGTTTTTGCAACAGCAATCCAAAATGTCCTTAGTATAATCAGCATTCAGGTTCCCGCCTCGTGGTTTGACCAAAAAGCTAATACCTTGTTTTATTTTTTTATGTAGATGGGATTAAAGTGTACCTGAGGCAATATATGACATGATGGGATAAACATGTGTATGTACAGTACCAAACATATTAATAACCAGGGTGTTTTATTTGTTCTACTTTGCTGCCTGAAAGTGCCTTAAATTCTAGGCATGGAGGAAGCAGGCCTAAATTTACCTCACAGGAGCCTATAGGCACAGATGTCCTGTCACCTTAGACTTCACCCTCCATTAACCTACAAACCTTTGCCGAATCACACCACAAGTTTGCTGGCTATCCCAGCTGTCACTCCTCCCTTCATTTCCTTGCCCATCATAGGTAGCCAGAAGTACCCTCACTATTAAGCAGGTAGAGGTGCCCTCAAGTATTAGGTAGCTAGAAGACCGCAGTATTAAGTAGCTAGAAGTGCCCCTGACTGAAGGGAGATCTTGTCAGTGGAATGCCGAGAGCTGGGTGAGTAACCTCACATTTACACTCTCATCAGGACTCTGTATAGGCAAGGAGGGAATCCATCATCAAGCACCTTTCCATCCTCAGACGCTTGTAGGCAAATGCCCTGCATGAAAGTGACAGCTTCTGTCTTGTCGGTACCTTGTCGGGAATATAGTAGGCATCACTGATAAGCAAATTACAGCAATAAAAGCTTTCCTGGCAGAATACAACTTCTTAGGGCAGGGAGAGATAAAATACATGAACTAGTGACCTTTTTCTAACTCTGGGACACTTAAAGGGACTCCGAGACCCTCTCATGGGCATGCCTTTGAGAACCGACCTGTACTGCAAAGTACTTAAAGATGCATAACTTTCTGTAGCTTGTGTTCTCCTCTTTCATTTGATGCATGAATCACCATTCTACACCAAATAGTTTTCGTTCTACTTCAATTTAAAATGTGCGGCTGCCATCTTGGCTATGTTATAACTTCCGGGTCACCCCTGTCTTCTCAGTTAGAGAAGTGCATCACTGAATGAAGCAGGAAGAGGAAGTGACACGCATGGCCATTGCAAGAGGCTCCTCCAGAGGGGTCGTAGCATGACTTTGTTAGAAGTCGTCTGTCTTAAAGGCATACCCATGAGAGGTGCTTGAGGTCCCTTTAATAGGCTGCCAATGATTAGAGACAGTAACACATTCAACTTACTTTGTAAATGTTAATAATTGTTTATCTCATCAGTTTATTTTCACCTCGGGTTTACTTTAAGGTTTATCAGACAAAACAACAAAGAAAAGTCTGAGCATATGACAGATATTTACATTTGCTGTAAGGGTGGTCATACAGGGGTGAGTCATGTATGAATGTAGATACTGTACCTATGCATGTATTTTTTAAGTACAACTTGATAGAGATTTACTTGAATGACAGTCAAACCTTCTGTATTTTTGAAACGTAATTGATTAGGACTAAAAGGGATAAATCAGTTGGAATGGTTATTCCAGTCTGGTCAAAATCATTCTTAAAAGGCACTCTTTTCACAGAGACATTATCACAGCAAGTGATAGTACAGAGCAGACAGCTGCCTTACTCTAAAATAAATCTTTTATCATTCCCTCACCTTTTGGATTGTAAAGCCATTAAGGTAGGATTCCTTGTTATATACTTTAATCTTTCCCTTATATATATATATATAAAAATAAACTAACAACGTTTTTAAAAAGACAAAAGACAGAATACACCACCACAAACCAGGCATACATTAGGGGCTCTGTTGTTTTGAACTAAACAATTCTATGACCCTTCCCTGCTTTTACTAGGGCAAATGGATTTAACATAAAATATTTAAAGTAAAATTAGAGTCATTTTATTTTTAATCCAGAAGGTTAGACACACTTTTTTATAACTTCTAAGAACAATTTTTTTCAAGTGCCTGAAAGAGTTAATACGTCTACTTTCATTTGTAAGCCTTATTTGTCACTGACCTGTGCTGCCCTGAAACTCACTGAGCTCTCTATGCTGCCTGGGCATTGCACTTTGATCTGTGAGTGCAGATAAGAACTTTTGATTTCCAGCATGGAGCTTTTGTGTGCAAGCTACAGTAATAGAGCATCATGAAAACAGCAGTGGGCTGTTTAAAAATATTACATTGGATATTGCATTACTATACAGTTTGGGTACTTCCAGTGCTAGCTGATTGTGACCAGAGAAAGAACTGCATCCATTATGAACATGACTCACGGTAGTCATAACAGTATTGCGTTTTTTATTTACAATGCTGTTGGTGCAATATATTCAAAGCTGTTTTTAGCTCAGCTCCTCATGAAGTATAGGTCTGCCTCAACTCATACCCCTTATATGACATTTATAAGTTTGACACTGTCAAGGACTCCCTTTCATTGATTACTTAGCATCATATGATATAAAGAAATAGCATTATGTAAACGGAATAATGAAGGTGGCGAGATTTCTTGTTCTGTCCATAGATGTGCAACTATGATAGGCAAAACAGATGCAGCAGTTGAATTGGGAGCCACAATGAGCAAGGATGTGATAGATTGCAATGTAAATTGATGTAAATTGTGGTTACATAGTGCTGAGGAGGTGGGTTGGGTGCTTGATAATAGCTGATCATCTATCATTAGCTGATCTGCTATTTCTCGTGTTTCACCGAAAATAAGACAGTGTCTTATATTCATTTTTGCACCAAATGTTGTGCTAGGGCTTATTTTTAGAGGATGTCTTATATTTTAAAGAACACACAAGTTCCTATGTTGTGTGTCTTCCTGCCTTCCCCACTGTGCAACCTCTTCCTTAGAGATGGCCCGAACGTTCGCCCGTGAACGGTTACAGGCCAACTTTAGGTGGTTTGCGTTCGCCGGCGAAGGCGAACTTTTGCGGAAGTTCGATTCGCCCCATAATGCTCCATTGAGCACAACTTTGACCCTCTACATCACAGTCAGCAGGCACATTGTCGCCAATCAGACTACACTCACTTCTGGAGCCCCACCCCCCCTTATAAAAGGCAAGGTTCTCCTGCCGTTTTACTCACTCGTCTGCCTACAGTAATTAGTTAAGGGACAGCTGCTGACAGACTCTGCTAGGGAAATCTTAGTTAGGCTTTTGTAGACTTGTTAGCTTGCTCCTGGCTGCTGCTAGCAGCGGCCACTAACAAGAACAATAACAATTTTTTCTGGTGCGTGTACATGCCTGCCTGTTAGGCGGTGAGATACAGATGCTGTTGACCGCCCCACTGCAATACGGACCACCCAAGCGCAGAGTCTAAGTGACCACGGGTCTTCACCCACGACCCCTTGAGGGGGAAGCAGGAAATTATCCCACAGAGGGTTGGAGAACAGTTGACGTCTCGATGAGGAGAGCCAGTAACAGATGCTCAAGGTCGTGGACAGGCGGGAGGTCAGGACAGGCGGAGGTCTGGAAGGTCGAGGACAAGCCGAGGTCAGGGCAGGCTGCGATCAGATGTAATCAGGAAACAAGCCAAAGGTCAGGACGGGCAGCGATCAGGAGTAGTCAGGAACAAGCCAAGGTCAATACCGGAATAACAATCAGAATACTCTCAGGATACAAGGCACAACGCTGTAAGAACTAACAGCACTGCTCCAAAGGGCAGAGCTGTTTAAATAGGAGATTTTGGCGCCAGTAATTACGCCTGCACGCATGCGCACGCACCGCTATGCGCACGCGCGCAACCATTTGCGCGCACTGCGCACGCGCACGACCTTGCGCGTTGTGCGCGCAACGCTGTGCACGCCAGAGCACCAGAGGCAGTAAAAAAGCCCAGTGCACCCGCGCGCGCGCGTAACAACACGTCCGCGGGAACACCGGACTGCACCAGGACGGTAAGTATGACACTGCCTAATTTTTCTGGCTGCACTGCGGCTGCAACAACAAAACAAAAGGCATGTACATATGTCAATTCCCCTCTGTGATTGTTACCTTGCCGTTTGGGGGGGGGGGACACACCCAAGAAAATAAGGTCGTTGCTTCATTGTGGACAGACCAAATTCGATCAGCTGGACAGTCACTATTGTTCTATCATTGAACTACCACAGCCGGAGGATTCCCGGGTTTGGGCGCCCAAACCCGGGGAATCCTCCGTATAGGCACGATATACGACCTGATGAAGCGGTTTGATCCGCGAAACGCGTTGTCATTTTAAAGTGCTTCAATAAAAATTATTTTTTCTACAGATATTACGGAGTGACTGCTTACTAAGGTAGGATCATTCCATATTCCAAAAATAACAATCTAACAACATTGGTACTTCCAATACTAGAGAATACATTGATACGAACTCTTGTGTCACAGACCGAAGAATTACTATTACTATTATTATTATTATTAATATTATTATTATTATCCTATAAAACTTTCTTATCAAATTGAGAGCCTTGCTACGAGTACCTCTTAGGGCGCCTCCTACTATCCCGTATGTGGAAATGAAGCCTTTTGAGCATGTTTTGTACTTTTTAAAAAAAAAATACTACAGAGAAGGAGACAGAGAAGAAGAGTCTGTGTAATTTCTACAGGAATGTTAACACCAAGGACAGCTCTGAATTACTAAATGACAACTACCCAGATCCCTGCAAGCGGCAGTCCTTGTATGTGTGTATGCATCTGAAGAGCCTGAGCACATCACTGCATTGCTGATCAAATTTCAACAATGAAACTCAGCATGCAATATGCAGCGACATCACCAAGTGCATAAACAGCACTGTCTGATGGGCACACTGATGCTGGAAATGTATGCAGCTTGAAAATTGACCAATCGAATTCCACCTCGATATGATTTGATTGGTCCAATGTCAAGCAGCATAAATTTGCACAGAAAATTTATATCATCCTGTGTTAACTTATAATTATTTGCTTCTCATTAACCATCCCTAGTGGATTTAAGAAATTACGTTCATAACAAATGTTAATTATAACGCAGCTGGCTTCCATTTTCTATGTACTGCAAGGGAGTAATACCACATGAATCCTTAAAATAAAGAATGAAATGCCACATTAATTCTTAAAAATTCTTAAATAACACATGGAATACTACATATTTTCTTAAAATAAGACATCTTTAAAATAAAGCATGCGGTAAAAACCTTTGAGAAATGGCACAAAAATTGTGCTATGTTACTGTCTGTAAAATGTAAGAAACTGTAAGAACCTATATGTTTCTATTGGCAACACACCTTTCTTCCATCACCAGCAACTCATTAATAAGAGCTGCAAACATGACTCATCACAGCAAGCAGGAGATAGAACTTCTTTAGTCGTCTTACAAGTTTGATGATGTTTATTCAGTAAACAGATACACAGATACAGCTCGTTACATCTTAGCAAAGCATACATTTTCTGTAGTACGTCCGTTGCGTTACAAGCTCTTGATCACCTTCCTGTTGAAGGTAATCAGGTCATCTTCTGTCTATACTACGTTATATCTAACTACCTATATACAGCATACATTATATCAGATTACATAACTAAAGGAAAGTAATTTAGGGTTCCAGTCAGTAGAGAGAGAGCATGAAAGTAAGAGTGCCCTCCGTTGGCAAATCATCTATCTATATATATAATAGAGTAAGTGCCTCAACCTTCAAGTAAGAAGAAGAAGTAGCGCCCTGCCCCCAGGGCCGGTCCAAGCAAGAAGAAGGGGCTGGTCCAAGCAAGAAGAAGTAGTAGTGTCATATCAAACCAAGGGCAAAGAGGGATAATTTGCATATTCAGTAGCAGTGCATTGTGAGTAACCACAAATGGTCACTTATAGCTGAATTATTGCAGATTTGCTTCTGTTTTAAGAAGGAAAATTACACTAAGCTTTGCTTTTTTTTTAGTAGGAGGGCTTTTTGGTCTCTTTTATCCTCCTATACATTCTTAGTAGTTTGGTTCACCCTGAGCTGTTTGGTTACTCTGTTGTACTGGTCCAAACCCTATCTCATACAGCCATATCAATCCCTGCTATGTACTGATGAGGACTAGAGATGCGGAGTTCAGATCTTTTCAATGATCCGGATGATTCGAATCAGATCATTGAAAAGATCCGGATCTTTGATCCGAATCTCGGATCATTTTACAAGGGAAGCATTCGGGGGTGAAATGACTAGCAGGACAGGAGAAGGGGAGAAGATGGACAGAGGTCAAGGAGTGGACAGAGAAGGGAGGAGGGACGAGCAGAGAGCAGAAATGTTTGTTTGCACAAATAACCACATGCTGCAATTATATGCTTTACATATATTTCACCTATATGTTCATCTGTATACTCCCAACTCCCATTCCCCAAAGCATTCCCAGAAGTAAAGTGCAGCTGTTTAGAGCAGTGCATGAGGATCATATTGCACAGCAATTACAGTGCCTGCCCTGTCCTAGCCCAGCATGCTGCCTGTAATGTTACTGAGCTGTGCTGTGCCAAAAGTTTTCAATGTGTTCACTGTGCACAACTATGGAACAGACAGCCTATAATGAGCAGCACATTTCAGCCAGTATGTGTGCTCTACACACATCTGGCAGTGGCACTGATGTCCCCTCTCTCTCATCTACCTGTGGCTGTGCAAGGCTGGCTCCCCTCCAACAGAGCGATCCATCTCTGCTCGGCTTCCAGGACCCCGCTGCCCGCTGAGAGGGGGGCGTGCCGCTCCTGGCCCCACCCCCTTTGCGATCCGAATCACTCATTTTGATGATTCGGATGATTCGACTCACAAAATAGATTCGGATCAAAGATCCGAATCGTTCATGATCCGGAAAACACTAATGAGGACCAAACGTCGGAAATAGGCTTCCACATGTGGGTTTGATATGACTGTGTAAAACCTAAAGCTATAGACTTGCTTGACTTAACAAGGGTGAAAAGGAATAATTTACATATTTAATAGCGGTGCATTGTGGGTAATCACAAATATTCACTTATAGCTGAATTATTGCAGATTTAAGAAGGCAAATTACACCAAGCTTTGATTTTTTTAGTAGGAGGTCTTTTTGGTCCCTTTTATCCCCCTATACATTCCGAGTGGTTTGGGTCACCCTGAGCTGCTTGGTTACTCGGTTGTACTGGTCCAACCCCTATCTCAAGCAGCCATATCAATCCTTGCCATGTACAGATGAGGACCAAAAGTCTGAAACAGGCTGTAACATGTGGGTTTGATATGGCTGTGTAAAATTTAAAGCTATATGCTTGCTATACACCAGCGGCTCTAGATGCTTGCTTGGCTTACCAAGGGTGAAAAAGGGTAATTTGCATATTTAGTAGCAGTGCATTGTGGGTAACCACAAATGTTCACTTTTAGCTGAATTATTGCAGATTTCCTTCTGTTTTAAAAAGGCAAATTATACCAATACAGTGTGCGGCATTGCAGGAAGTGACGACAGTGGAACGCACGATGGAACACGGAAGAGGTGAGTCATCCCCACCCGCTGCCTCTTACGAATAGTGGCGGCTGCTACTGTGCTTAAGCAGGAGGGGGAGCGCACATGGGGGACCCAGGTGAGGGGGTTCCTGCTGAGCTTACGCTGGAGGGGGAGTGCACATGGGGGACCCAGGTGAGGGGGGGGGGTCCTGCTGAGCTTCAGCTGGAGGTAGAGCACACATGGGGGACCCAGTTGAGGGGGGGGGGTCCAACCCCCCTCCCCACCGCTGTGCCCAATGCCCCCTTCCTGCTCTCTACCCTCTTATGTGGTGTATGCTACGCCGCGGGTCGGCTAGTTAACTTTAATACTGACCAGGAAAGAGTTAACTGTGTCATCATCTGAACCATCTATAATTGGTTCAGATCCCTTGTGATGTCATAATACACACCTACTCGATTAATATTCTATGATCCCTTTTCTCTACATACAGGAATGTTCTGTTTATTAAATATTGGCCTCTGTTTTCCCCTTTGCAGTCTGAAAGTCTGTACATTTGAACAGATAGTGTCCCTGTCCTTCGGACGAGGACAATCTGCTTCTGGTAAAAGTCTTCTTAAAGAGACCCTGTGCAAATCAAGCCTTTCAACTAATTCAGTTCAAATAACAGAGGCCTACATATGATACTGAAATTATAACATAAAATATCACCGGTGAGGAAATAATATCACAGTTGGGGCTTCATTCATTAAACCGTGATAGCTCAAATATCACACTTTATCAAAGATATCACACCTTATCAAAGTTATCATGCCTTATCAGAGTAGCATAGCGAGCGCTATTAACCCGCAGGGGCTTAGGGCAGGATGAGTGCCATTGCCAGTTAGCAGGCATAAGAGTATGGTAGCTGCCATAATTATTTCCATTTTAACAATACCATTTCCCAGGCAGCCCTGCTGATCTATTTGGCTGCAGCAGTGTCTGCATAACAGCATAAACAAGCATGCAGCTAATCTTGTCAGGTCTGACAATAATGTCAGAAACACCTGATCTGCATAGGCTTGTTCAGGGTTTATGGCTAAAAGTATAAGAGGCAGAGGATCAGTAGGATTGCCATGTAATTGGTATTGCTTAAAGTGAAGGTCCGAGGAATTAAAAAAAAAAAAATGTAACTCATTCTGTTTGCAATTTTCAGACCTGTGCAGCCGTGTCTTTAGAAAGCGCCCGAAATGTCCATAACGCCCACTGTAAGCTCTGTTTCTGGACCCGACCTCCGAGGTCAGGTCTCTGCCGCCCCGAAAGATTCATGGCAACGCTGCAGGGAGGCGGCTAGAGGCAGGGCAATATGCTGCAGGGAGGAGGCTAGAGGGAGGGCAACGATTGTGAGAGATAACGTAAGAAAGGGCGAACATGACACTTTCATGTCCGCCCTGTGAGACAATGTGCATGTGCTGCCCAAACTAGGAGGGAAGACTGTGCCTGCGCACAGCAAAGAAGGAAGCTTGAAAGGAACTTCCTGGGGCCATACTACTTTCGGGTCACACAGTATAACGGAGCAATTTACTCCCCAACGGCGGGAGTAAACTGACAATGGAGAATGCGGATCGATCAGCCTCATGAAGCGGAAGGTAACCATGTAGTTTTCAGCTTTGTCAGCTCGGATATTTCCTTTAAAAGGAGATAAATATGGCAGCCTCCACCTCCCTCTCATTTCAGTTGCCCTTTAAATGGATGGCCATTTCCTTTGTTTTATTCTGCAGTGTGTAGTTATAGGTTATATTTGTATCTCATTGTAAACGTACCCTGCAGAGTCATGACAGTGCAGCAATTTTATAGCAAAGATTTGTAGTATGTCTACACAGCTTCAAATACCTGATAGCATCTCATAGTTATTAGAAGTTACATTGGACTTTAGCTGCAGCTGGAGATTTGCTGTTCCTACAAACATCTCATGTTTGACATAACCCTTTGTATACATAAACTTATTTTCATACCTGCTTTAGTGCTGAGAGATGATACTTAAGAGAGTAAATATAAGTAATGGCCTCATTAAATATCTTTCTGGAACAGAGGCAATATATATTTGGTGACAGAACCTGAAGTATTTTAATAAGCCTGTGGTTTTCATTTCTCCTGTCAGCTGGTAGACAGATTTCACTTGCAAATTAAGAAATAGGACTGAAGTATGTTTTATATATGTCAAAGGCAAAATTCATATCACAGTCTTAAGGTGGCCACACACCATACAACTTTTTATATTTCTTTTCAATTCAAGAATTACAATACATTTTTCTGATTGATTGTAACATTTAAAAAATCTGACCAATGTAACACACTAGAGATGGCCCGATTGGTTCATCGGCGAACTTGTTTGCGCAAACACATAGCGAGTTCGACCCACCCCCTATACCACATCATTGGGCTAAACTTTGACCCTCTACATTAGTCAGCAGACACATGGCAGCCAATAAGGTTGCACTCCCTCCTGGACCCCCGCCCCCCCCTTTAAAAACGCTGCTGCATCGGCCATTTTCTCACTCTGTCTGCTGCCTGCTTAGTGAGAGAAGGGAGAGGTTGCTGGAGAGATAGGGAAAGTGATAGTTAGGTCTTGTTAGCTTGCTCCTTGCTGATATTTGTTGCTGAAAAGCACCACAAAAAAGCTCTTTTGAGAGCTTATGTTCTTGTGATGTGTTTTTTTTTTGTGTGTGCCACTGACACTGCATATACAGCCCTGTCTGTCACAGCTGGCCCTTGTAATTGCTATACTGGGCCCAGCACAATCACTGCATACCTTTCACTGCATCTGTGTGACTGCACATTGTATTATAATACCAGTCAGTGCATACCTTTCACTGCATCTGTGTGACTGCACATTGTATTAATATACCAGTCAGGGCATACCTTTCACTGCATCTGTGTGACTACACATTGTATTATACTAGCAGTCAGTGCATACGTTTCACTGCATCTGTATGACTGCACATTGTAATATACTAGCAGTCAGTGCATTCCTTTCACTGCATCTGTGTGACTGCACCTTGTATTATACCAGCAGTCAGTGCATACCTTTCACTGCATCTCTGTGACTGCACATTGCGTTATACCAGCAGTCAGTGCATACATTTCACTGCATCTCTGTGACTGCACATTGTATTAGTCCAGTCAGTGCATACCTTTCACTGCATCTGTGTGACTACACATTGTATTATACCAGTAGTCAGTGCATACCTTTCACTGCATCTATGTGACTGCACATTGTATTATACCAGCAGTCAGTGCATAACTTTCACTGCATCTGTGTGACTGCACATTGTATTATACCAGCAGTCAGTGCATACCTTTCACTGCATCTGTGTGACTGCACATTGTATTATACCAGCAGTCAGTGCATACCTTTCACTGCATCTGTGACTGCACATTATATTAGTTCAGTCAGTGCATACCTTTCACTTCATGCCTGCAATATGGACAAAATAACAGGCAGAGGCAGAGCCAGAGGCAGGCCACTCGGAAGGTCTGTTCGAGGTCGTGCTGGCGTGATTTTGTGCAGCCCTCGACCAAAGTACTGTGTTCAGAAGGCACGTACCATCAACCTCCAAGATTGTCAGGACGTAGTTGCTTATTTAACACAGAACACCTTATCTTCCTCAGCTTCTGCACGGCACCCCACTTAACACTCAGCCAGCAGCCACGACTGCTACTACTAGCACCACATCGGCTCAATTTGAGAGTTTGCAGGAGTTATTTGGTGGAGAATTAACTGATTCACAGCCATTATTGTTACAAGATGAAGGCGCAAAGCCTGTTACACCACCTCATATGTCTGAGTTAGGCGTCACTGTGGACGTAAGGTGTGAGGATGATGAAGTACCTGTTGTTGGTGCAGTTCTTGAGGTGCCTGATACAAGCGAAGCTGTGGAGGATGATTAGGATGATGATGATGCTCATCCTGCCATGGATGTCATGTGGCTTCCAAATAGACAAGATGAACAGTAGGACAGTTCAGAGGGGGAGTCAGAGAGGAGTAGGAGGAGATGAGCTGCTGTAAGAAGCAGGGGGAGCTCGTCATCAGAAACAGCTCGTGGCAGTGTCCGGCGGCATGTATCGCCCCCTATGGACAGCCAGCCAACAGGCCCTTCAAGATCAGCTGCTGCCGGCACCACCAAAGTGCCTTCCTCCCAGGGCTCAGCGGTGTGGAGTTTTTTTTGTGTTTCTGCCTCAGATGAGAGCGATGCCATCTGTATTCTCTGCCACCAAAAATTGAGTCATGGAAAGACCAAGACCACCCATGTATGGACAACTGCCTTACGAAGGCACATGATTAAAAAGCACAAACAGCAATGGGATGACCACCTGAGGAAAAGTAGCACACAAACGCAAAGCCATCCTCTGCCTCCTCTTCCTCCTTCAGGTGCAGCATCTTCAGCTGCTTTATCCTTTGCACCTTCACAGCCACCCTGCTCCACTCTGCCTCTCACCTTGACTGGTTCCTGTACCCTCTGCCCACAGCAGCCAGGTGTCCGATAAGGACATTTTTGAGCGGAAGAAGCCAATGTCTGCCAGTCATCCCCTTGCCCGGCGTCTGACAGCTGGCTTGGTGGAACTGTTAGCTCGCCAACTGTTACCATACCAGCTGGTGGACTCCTTCCGAAAATTTGTGGCGATTAGGACACCACAGTGGAAGATACTAGGCCGCAATTATTTTTTCAGACAAGGCGATACCCAAACTATACTGTGATGTTGACAGGCAAGTGGAGTCATCTCTGGCACACAGCGTTCAGTAAAGGGTCCATCTGACTACGGATGCCTGTTCTGCAAAGCACGGTCAGGGCAGGCACATTACTTATATAGCACATTGGGTCAACCTGGTGACCGCTGGCAAGCAGGGAGTACGTGGCTGTACAGCAGACCTAGTTGTGAGTGACACCTCCACGGCTTGCAGGCAGGCCTGCTGCCACCTCCTCTCCTTCTCCTTCTACTCCTCCTGCTACATCCTCTTCACTGTTGTCCTCCTCCTCGGCTGAGTGGCAGTGCTACTCTACTGGTGCTGCGATCTTCTCTCCAACGACACACCCTCAGCTCCACAGGGCTTATGCTTCACGCCAGGTATGACCGTGTCATGCCATCTTGGAGATGTCTTGGCTCAAAGCCGAGAGTCACACTGGAGCAGCTCTCCTGGCTGCTCTGAACAAACAGGTGGATCAGCGGCTGACCCCACACCAACTGGAGATCGGCAAAGTGGTGTGTGACAATGGCAGCAATCTCTTGTCGACTTTGAGTTTGGGAAAGTTGACAAATGTACCCTGCATGGCACATGTGCTGAATCTTATAATCCAAAGAATTGTGTGTAAGTACCCAGGCTTACAGGACGTCCTGAAGCAGTCCAGGAAGGTGTGTGGGCATTTCAGGCATTCCTACAGGTACATGGTGCGCTTGGCCAATATTAAGCAGAGAAACAACTTGCCGGTGAGGCGCTTGATTTTCGATAGCCCGACTCGCTGGAATTCAACGCTCCTCATGTTTGACCACAGGAGAAAGCCATCAACGAGTATCTGTACAGTTATGGTCAAAGGTCAGGCTCTAGGGAGCTAGGCATTTTTTTGCCGAAGTACTGGACACTCATGCGTAATGCCTGCAGGCTCATGCATCCGTTTTAGTCAGATGAGGAAGGTTTTGTTTTTTTTAGGAGGAGGCAGAAGAACAACTGCAGCAGGCGTCGCAGGGGGCTTGTGCTGCTCACCTTTCCCGTGGTATTGTTTGTGGCTGGTGTGAGGAGGAGAACTTACCTGACATCACTGAGGAAGAGCAGGAGGAGATGGATAGTAGGTTGGCATCCAACTTTGTGCAGTAGGGGGCTTTCATGCTGTCCAGCCTGTTGAGGGACCCCATATAAAAAAACTCAAGGGGAATGACCTGTACTGGGTGGCAATGCTACTAGACCCTCAGTGTAAGCACAAAGTGTCAGAGATGTTACCAAATTACCAGAAGACAGAAAGGATGCAGCACTTGCACAACAAGCTGGCAAGTATGCTTTACAGTGCGTTTAAGGGTGATGTCACAGCACAACGGAATAAAGGTGCCACTGCCAGTAATCTTCCTCCTCCTCCCATGTCCATGCAGGCAAGGCTCACTTTAGCCCTTCCGGATCCACCTTCCACCAACTCCTCGACCGGGCAGGTAGCCGACTACCTGGCCTTAAAGGGAAGATCCGCGCTGTCTTTAAAAAAATAAAAATACAAATCCACTTACCTGGGGCTTCCTCCAGCCCGTGGCAGCTAGGATGTGCCCTCAGCGCCGCCCGGAGGCTCCCGGTCTTATTCGGTGGCGCACCCGACCTGGCCAGGCCGGCTTCCAGGTCTGGCTCTTCTGCGCTCCAAAATGCGCCTCACGGTGGCGCGCTGACGTCATCGGACGTCCTCCGTGCTGTACTGTGCAGGTGCAGAACTACTCCGCCTGCGCAGTACAGCCCAGAGGACGTCCGATGACGTCAGCGCGCACCAGTGAGACGCACGTTGGAGCGCAGAGGAGCCTGACCTGGAAGCCAGCCTGGCCAGGTCGGGTGCGCCACCAAAGAGGACCGGTAGCCTCCGGAGCAGCGCCGAGGGCACATCCTGGCTGCCACGGGCTGGAGGAAGCCCCAGGTAAGTGGATTTGTATTTTTATTTTAGCGTGAACCTTCCCTTTAAGTGTGGATATAGACACTCTAAGCAGCGATTAACCCCTGGACTACTGGGTGCGCAGGCTTGACCTGTGGCCAGAGCTGTCACAATTTGCCATCCAACTTCTGGCTTGCCCAAGACTTAGGTCTTGGGGTGAACACTCTGCGTGTACAAGTTTCAGCACTTTCTAGATCATTGGATCATAAGTAGGCAATGGAGCCACTTGTACGGTAATAAAGTTTACTAGCCGACCCGCGGCGTAGCATACGCCGCATAAGAGGGTAGAGGGCAGGAAGGGGGTATTGGGCACAGCGGCGGGGAGGGTGGTCGGACCCCCGCTTACCTGGGTCCCCCATGTGCGCTCCCCCTCCTGCTTAAGCACGGTAGCAGCCGCCACTATTCGTAAGAGGCAGCGGGCGGGGATGACTCTCACCTCTTCCGTGTTCCATCGTGCGTTCCACTGTCGTCACTTCCTGCATTGCCGCACACTGTATTGGTGTAATTTGCCTTTTTAAAACAGAAGGAAATCTGCAATAATTCAGCTATAAGTGAACATTTGTGGTTACCCACAATGCACTGCTTCTAAATATGCAAATTACTCCTTTTAGCCTTTGGTATGCCAATCAAGCATCCAAAGCTGCTGCTGTATAGCAAGCACACAGCTTTAAAATTTACCCAGTCATATCAAACCCACATGTAGACAGCCTGTTTCAGACTTTTAGTCCTCATCTGCACAGGACAAGGATTGATATGGCTGTTTGAGATAGGGCTTGGACCAGTACAACAGAGTAACCAAGCAGCTCAGGGTGACCCAAACCACTCAGCATGTATAGGGGGATAAAAGGGACCAAAAAGACCTCCTACTAAAAAAAACAAAGCTTGGTGTAATTTGCCTTCCTAAAACAAAAGGAAATCTGCAATAATTAAGCTATAAGTGAACATTTGTGGTTACCCACAATACACTGCTACTAGATATGCAAATAATTCCTTTTCACCCTTAGTAAGCCAAGCAAGCATCCAGAATCACTGGTGTATAGCAAGCTATAGCTTTAAATTTTACACAGCCATAGCAAACCCACATGTGACAGCCTGTTTCAGACTTTTGGTCCTCATCTGTACACGGCAAGGATTGATAAGCCTGTATGAGATAGGGCTTGGACCAGTACAAAAGAGTAACCAAGCAGCTCAGGGTGACCCAAACCACTTGGAATGTATAGGTGGATAAAAGGGACCAAAAAGACCTCCTACTAAAAAAATCAAAGCTTGGTGTAATATGCCTTCTTAAATCTGCAATAATTCATCTATAAGTGAACATTTGTGATTACCCAATTGCACCACTACTAAACATGCAAATTATTCCTTTTCACCTTTGGTAAGTCAAGCAAGCCTATTGCTTTAAGTTTTACACAGTCATATCAAACCCACATGTGACAGCCTGTTTCAGACATTTGGTCCTCATCAGTACATAGCAGGGATTGATATGGCTGTATGAGATAGGGCTTGGACCAGTACAACAGAGTAACCAAGCAGCTCAGGGTGACCCAAACTACTATGTACAAATGTATAGGAGGATAAAAGAGACCAAAAAGCCCTCCTACTAAAAAAAGCAAAACTTGGTGTAATTTTCCTTCTTAAAACAGAAACAAATCTGCAATAATTCAGCTATAAGTGAACACTTGTGGTTACTCACAATGCACTGCTATTGAATATGCAAATTATTCCTCTTTGCTCTTGGTTTGATATGACACTACTTCTTCTTCTTGCTTGGACCAGCACCTTCTTCTTGCTTTGATCGGCCCTGGGGGCAGGGCGCTACTTCTTCTTCTTGCTTGAAGGTTGAGGCACTTACTCTATTATATATATACTAGCAGACCCGCGGCGTAGCATACGCCGCATAAGAGGGTAGAGGGCAGGAAGGGGGTATTGGGCACAGCGGCGGGGAGGGGGGGTTGGACCCCTCCTCAACTGGGTCCCCCATATGTGCTCTACCTCCAGCTTAAGCTCAGCAGGAACCCCCCCCCCCCCCCCGCCCTCACCTGGGTCCCCCATGTGTGCTCCCCCTCCAGCTAAAGCTCAGCAGGAACCCCCCTCACCTGGGTCCCCCATGTGCGTTCTGCCTCCAGCTTAAGCTCAGCAGAACCCCCCCTCACCTGGGTCCCCCATGTGTGCTCCCCCTCTAGCTTAAGCTCAGCAGGAACCCCCCCTCACCTGGGTCCCCCATGTGTGCTCCCCCTCCAGCTTAAGCTCAGCAGGAACCCACTCACCTGGGTGCCCCATGTGCGCTCCCCCTCCAGCTTAAGCACAGTAGCAGCTGCCACTATTAGTAAGAGGCAGCGGGCGAAGATGACTCACCTCTTCCGTGTTCCATCGTGCGTTCCACTGTCGTCACTTCCTGCAATGCCGCACACTGTATTGGTGTAATTTGCCTTTTTAAAACAGAAGGAAATCTGCAATTATTCAGCTACAAGTGAACGTTTGTGGTTACCCACAATGCACTGCTACTAAATGTGAAAATTACCCCTTTTCCCCCTTGGTAAACCAAGCAAGCATCCAGAGCCACTGGTGTATAGCAAACATATAGCTTTAAATTGTACACAATCATATCAAACCCACATGTAGACAGCATGTTTCCGCCTTTTGGTCCTCATCAGTACATGTGAGAGATTGATATGACTGTATGAGATAGGGCTTGGACCAGTACAACAGAGTAACCAAGCAGCTCAGGGTGAGCCAAACCACTCGGAATGTATAGAGGGATAAAAGGGACTAAAAAGACCTCCTACTAAAAAAATAAAAGCTTGGTGTAATTTGCCTTCCTAAAACAGAAGGAAATATGCAATAATTCAGCTACAAGTGAACATTTGTGGTTACCCACAATGCACTGCTACTAAATATGCAAATAATTCCTTTTCACCCTTAAGGGGCCCATACACCTAACGACTTTCCTGCCGATATACAGCCGTTTCGATCTCAGTGATCGAAACGGCTGTGAAATCGCCGCGCACACCGCTGACAGAACAATCGATTTCCATCTGAAATCGATCGTTCCTGTCGACCCATCCGTGCGGAAGATTTTTCTCGGTCCCCGGCGGGTCGGGAGTATGTCGTTAGCGGCATTCGAATGCCCGACGACGACACAATACAGCGGTAATACATTACCTTCTCCAGCAGGTGAGTCCCCTGGTCGTCTTCTCCGCTTCGGGCTTCAGAGCTACACAGAACTTCCTGTCCCGGCATGAAGTTTAAACAGTAGAGCGCCCTCTACTGTTTAAACTTCCCCTGGACAGGAAGTTCAGTAGCCGGAGCGTGGCGGGCCGGAGCAGAGAAGAGGACCAGGGGACTCGCGCCAGCCGGAGCAGGTAATGTATGCCGGGGGGGGGGGGGGGGGAGTGTCGGCAGCAGCTCCACAGATTGTGATCAGTTTCAGGCTAAAATCGATTCACAATCTGTTTGCAGTAAAGGTGGCCATACGATCCCTCTCTGATCAGATTCGATCAGAGAGGGATCTATCTGTTGGTCAAATCTGATGGCAAATCGACCAGTGTATAGCCATCTTTAGTAAGCCAAGCAAGCATCCAGAACCACTGGTGTATAGCAAGCCTATAGCTTTAAATTTTACACAGCCATATCACACCCACATGTGACAGCCTGTTTCAGACTTTTGGTCCTCATCTGTACATGGCAAGGATTGATAGGGCTGTATGAGATAGGGCTTGGACCAGTACAACATGCATAGGTGGATAAAAGGGACCAAAAAGACCGTCTACTAAAAAAATCAAAGCTTGGTGTAATTTTCCTTCTTAAAACAGAAGAAAATCTGCAATAATTCGGCTATAAGTGAATATTTGTGATTACCCACAATGCACCACTACTAAATATGCAAATTATTCCTTTTCACCCTTGGTAAGTCAAGCAAGCCTATAGCTTTAAGTTTTATACAGTCATATCAAACCCACATGTGACAGCCTGTTTCAGACATTTGACCCTCATCAGTACATAGCAGGGATTGATAAAGTTGTATGAGATAGGGCTTGGACCAGTTCAACAGAGTAACCAAGCAGCTCAGGGTGACCCAAACTACTAAGACTGTATAGGAGGATAAAAGAGACCAAAAATCCCTCCTACTAAAAAAGCAAAGCTTGGTGTCATTTTCCTTCTTAAAACAGAAGCAAATCTGCAATAATTCAGCTATAAGTTAACATTTGTGGTTACCCACAATGCACTGCTACTGAATGCAAATTATCCCTCTTTCCCCTTGGTTTGATATGACACTACTTCTTCTTCTTGCTTGGACCAGCCCCTTCTTCTTGCTTGGACCGGCCCTGGGGGCAGGGCGCTACTTCTTCTTCTTGCTTGAAGGTTGAGGCACTTACTCTATTATATATATAGATATATGAGAGCCACATCTAAGATAAGACCTGCAAGAAAGAGCACATTTCCACAATGGGGGCTCCCTCTTGTGTTACCAGGAATGTCTAAGGAACCGTTTGAACCTTTGCAACAAATAAATATTTTTCACTGAACACTCAAGACGGTTTTCCTAGTGGCGATAGCCTCAGCCTGCAAAGTGTCAGAACTTAAGGCGCTATTATGCAAGCCTCCCTATTTGAATTTCTTTCCAGACAGAGTTACACTGTGACCTGTACAGGAGTATACACCGAAAGTCAGGCACCCCCCTTTTTAATATCTTGAAAAAAAGGCCCCTCTCGCCGAGCAAAATAAGCTCCGCCCCGGTCACGATAAGCCCCGCCCACTCGCGTGAAGCTCCGCCCCTGCCTGGGACACTTTCAAGTGAAGAGGCCCAGACAGGAATCCTAGTGTGGCATACTGACCTCTCCCTCCACCTAGGACCCATACTGACCTCTACCTCCCCCAGCACCCATAGTGACCTCTCCCTCCACCTAGTACCCAGTGACCACTCCCTCCCCTAACACCCACAGTGACCTCTCCCTCCACCTAGGGCCCATACTGACCTCTCCCTCCCCAGTGCCCACAGTGACATCTCCCTTCACCTAGCACCCACAGTGACCTCTCCCTCCACCTAGCACCCACAGTGACCTCTCCCTCCACCTAGCACCCACAGTGACCTCTCCCATTGCCAGCGCCCACAGTGGCCTCTCCCAACACCCAGCATCCACTCCCTCCTCCAGTAACCACACTGGCTTCTCCCAGCACCCACACTGACCTCTACCTCCCTTAGCAGCAACTATGCCATTCATAGCAGCACCCATAGTGACAAGACAAATAACATTTATATTGCGCTTTTCTCCTGGCAGACTCAAAGCGCCAGAGCTGCAGCCATTAGGGTGCGCTCTATAGGCAGTAGCAGTGTTAGAGAAACTTGCCTAAGGTCTCCTACTGAATAGGTGCTGGCTTACTGAACAGGCAGAGCCGAGATTCAAACCCTGGTCTCCTGTGTCAGAGGCAGAGCCCTTAACCATTACACCATCCACCCCCTACACCCACAATGATCTCTACCTCTCGAGACCCACAGTGATCTCCCCTAAAGGACCCACAGTGACCTCCCTTTCCTCCAGCACCCATACTGACCTCTACCTTCTCCAGCACCCACAGTTACTTCTCCCCCCAGCACCCACAGTGACCTACCCTTCCCCCATCAACCACGCTGACCTTTACCTCCCCTAGCAGCAACTATGCCATTCATAGCAGTACCCACAGTGATCTCCCACCCTCTGCACCCACAGCAATCCCACCAATATTCAGCACCCACATTACACTCAACCAGTAACCCCCACTATAGCAAGCACCCAGTACTTGCACCAAGCACCCTGCACCCAATACTCACATCCGGCCTCAATATGGCACTTAGTACTTGCATCAAACAGCCCCATGACACCCAATACCTGCACCCCTTCACCCTATAGCTGGCACCCAGTACTCACACCTACATGGCACGGTACTTGCACCCAGCTCCAACATGTCACTCACTACTCACACCTGCACACAGCTTCCACATGGCACCCACTCACATAACCAGTACTAGCACCTGAAGTACCTGCACTCAGAACCCACATGACACACAATGCCCACCCAGAGCTAGCACCCAGTGTAGGCATGGCACCAAGTATTTGCACCTATGTGATACCAAGTACCTGCAACCAACACCCACATGTTTCATCTGCAGTAGTTCCAGTTGCACTAAGCCTCCACTTGGTGCCCAGCACCCACACCAAGCACTCACATATGACATCCAGTACTTGCACCCAGAACTCACAAGGGACTGAGTACATGCAATCAACACCTACATGATGGTTGATACCCACCCATACAGCCAGAATCCACATGACACCCTGTGCCAGCACCCAGAACCCACATGGCACCCAGCATCTGCCTTTAGCACCCGCATGACAACAAATACCCCACTAGCCAGCACCCATCACCAATATGTCACCATGTACTCACTCCCAGTAGCCACTTGGCACTCCGTATTTGTACCTAAGACCCACATACCCCCATAATCAACAACCACATGGCACAGTACTCACACGTCACCAAGTTCCAAAGCCATTATATGCACCTAGTACCAGTCCATGACCAGCACCCAAATAGCACCCAGTACCCATCCTTGGTCTGAACCCATATGAGACTCAGTACTCTCCCATGGCACACATCCAGACCACACATGGCACTCCCTACTCACTCATGTCCAACACTCACATGGCTCCCTGTACCAATTAGCACTCACGTGCCACCCACTATTGTTTATCACCATCTGCTACTCATTCAGCACCCAATACTGCATAACACTCACTACAAATAAACACCCAATACAAGCTGGATCTTGGTACCCAAAGCAGCTTGACACAGACTTTACTTTGGCATCTCGGCACCCACTGCAATTTAGCACAAAGTAAACCTTTGCGTCTTACCATCTACTGCATCTGGGCACCCATTGCACCTTGGCACTTACTGCAGTTTTGCATCTACTAATGCTTAGAAACCACTGCATATTGGTAACCCTTTCTTTGCCTGAAAAGAGGCTTGGGTGCTGATCAAGAGGGACAGAGGTCCCAGTAATGAAAGGTGAGTCTGTGCCTCCACTGTGCCCACTCTAACCCACCAACAGTGGGCACCTATCACTGCTGATTTGAGGGTGGTAGCACCAAAAAGAGTTGGTTGGAAGGAGACACAAAGTCTGCCTGATACTGCTATAAAGGGGTGTGTGTGTGTGTGTGTGTGTGGGGGGGGGGGGTAAGACTGCCTTATGCAGAGAGGCGGTATTACATACACAATTTAGCACGATTTATCGATTTCAAATTTGAGCACCACACCCTTGAGGATCCTCTGCACGGCCCTGCCCCTTCCTGCAGCACCCACACTGACCTCTACTTTTCCCATCAGCCACCCCTTCCCCTCATAGCTGGCACCCAGTATTCACACTCACATGACACCAAGTATCTGCACCCAGGCCTAAAATTGCACCCAGTACTCACACCTGCACACAGCTTCCACATGGCCCCCACTATCTACACAAGCACCCACTTAACCCATACCCACCCCCAAAGTACCTGCATTTAAAACCCATGTGATGCCCACCCATAGCCAGCACCCAGTACAGGCATGGCGCCAAGTATTCCCACCCATGTCACATTCAGTACCTGTACCCAGCACCCCACATGACATCGAGTACATGCACCCAGATCTTACATGGCACTAAGTATTTGCAATCAACACCTGCATAACACTCGATACCCAACCATAGCCAGAACCCACATGACACTCAGCACTTACACCCAGAACTCACATGGGACTAAGTATTTGCAATCAACACCCGCATGGCACTCGATACACAACCATAGCCAGAACCCACATGACAGTCAGTACTTACACCCAGAACCCACATTGCACCCATCATCTGCATTCAGCAGCATGACAATCAATATCCCCCTAGCCAGAAACGAGGAGGGGGGGGGGGGGGGCATGCGGAGGAAGCCATTGGCAGGCCTCTTTTTTTTTTAAATGTGAGCACCCCCCACTTAAGGACCCTCTGCCACGGCCCTGCCAAAAGTGGCAACTTTGTTCCACTTTAATTAAGAATGGACATTACCTATGTATGGGAATGAGGAGTTCCTATCCCAGATGCTCTGGACATCCCTAGGGCGTTAAAGATGTACTTGGTGTGAAGTTTAGAGGGGTCACAGCCAGCACGCAGTACACAGACGTATAGAACAAAGGCCATTAATTTGGCAGCAGAACATAAACAGCTTTACTTCAGCAGAAATGAAGAAAACAAACAGTAGCTTACGTCAGCTTTGGTAATAAAAAGTCCAGTTTGTTCAAAGTAAGGATAATTTCCCATAGGCCAAAGCCACACTCACAGCAGTTCACATTGTGGTTTCGCTTCCAGTAAGTCCAGTATTCCTCCTTCACAGGATATCCAGTAGCCATCATGCTACCACATCAACACTCTCCTCACAGACTACCTGTGAGGCTGCTCATATACATCATTAACATAACATTTGCATATTATTCATGAGGCTCTCAGCCCTACTAACAAACCAGATGTGTGCCTAAGGTGGGATGGGTAGGCCCGCCCTTCCTTCCCTCCCATCCCAGGAGTCCGGCCCTGACAAGAGAAAAAAACCAGACAAGCAACAATTGCTTGCTGCTTCAAAATCTGGATTCCCTTCCTAGGACCACACAGGGTTTTAAAGGGACCACAACCCAAATATCAGGGAAACATACCTCCCATCCAGCACCCATCCCCGATGACCTCTACATTGGATACAATGGCAACATTCAGGAAGACAGACCGGCTGTTTGTCATTCCCAGTGGATACCGTAAAGGTGAATCAGCAACAACAAGAACCATTGCATCATGGCTTGTCAAGGCTATATGAGCATCATATAGGGCTATGGGGGCGATCCCACCTAATGTGACCAGGGCTCATTCTACCAGGTCATTGGTGGCATCTTCGGCAGCGTATGTGGTAGTTTCCCCAGAAGTGATTTGCAGAGCAGTGAACTGATGATCACAGAATACTTTTGTAAACCATTATAGAGCTGTAATGATCTGCACTGCTCTCTGTACAGGCAGACAGCTGTTTGACCATTTTTTAGGTCTGAGTGCTGCAGGTCTCTGAAAAGAGAACCTGTCTTCACTCTGCAAGTTTCAGAGTTGCTCTGCTGGTGAGGTATTTGCATCCACTTGTCATTCAAATTGCTTAGCTGCTTCCTTTGATGGCTTGCAGTATAAATGCCATTTCCTCCCAGAATTCCCTGCTGTGTCATGATGGTTTGTTCCTGCTAACTTACCTGGAGTCTCAGCCTTTGCTAATCGTTTGCTAAGATTATGTTAGAGTAATTCCTTGGGAGTGCACTAGGCATTCCTTCTAGCGTAGTCAGATTGTATTATCTGTATTTCCTTGTATTGTCTTTCTGTTGCGATTGTCTTATCGCCAGCGGCGGTTGACAGGAAATCGTTCTGTCTGTCTGGATCGCATCTGCCCTAGCGTTAGTGGCGGTGGTTCCTTCTGTACTCTGTCTGGGAGTGTAGGCCAGAGCTGCGGTTGCTACTGGCTACTTCTTCTGTCTGTCTAATCTGGAAAAAACGCTTGCTGTAGGCTCGGTGAGGTAACCGTTTAGCAAGCGTTCGCGTTCTCTATTCGTTTTCGTGTTACATTGGTTAGTTAGGGTTGGCGTGCTTTGTCTCTGTTGCGCTTTTCTTGCGGAGACCGCGCCATTAGCGTGCTTTGTCGCTGTTGCGCTTTTCGCGCGGCGACCGCGCTTAGTGAGGGCATTTGATATTTTCCTTGGCGTTTCTGATCATTGTTATTTGCTGTGTCTTTCTTGCTACACTTGTGCTCTGTCTTACTCGGCCTTGTGTCACTGTTGGCAATCGCCACTCGTGCGATTGCGTTCCCACTTGGTTTCCGCTGTTGTGTGTTCACCGTCGCCGGGTGGCGACTAGATTGGTGGACACACATACATTCTGTCTCTGTACTCACTTTCTCTCTACAGGTGCATTGCACCAAAGCTGGGTTCTGTCGTTTTATACGCTTGTGGAGGATTTCCGCAGTGTCAGCGCACATCTTGTGCACTGACCACGGAGATAATTCCACAATCGTTACAAGAGCGTATCCAGCAGCTTTAATGACGAGAGTCTTTGGAACATCTGTATTGTCATCATTGAATGTTACTTGAATGAATAAATTGGAGTGTTTTGCATGAACAGAAAATTTGCCCTCCCTGTTTGCTTTGTAATAGTTAAATCCCATATGTATGCTAAAATAAAATAGAAAAATAAAATAGAAAAAAACCAAGAGCCCAATATGGTGTAGTATGTTAAAGACAATTGGTAAGTGGTTTAGTGAGAGACTTTATACCCACAAACATAGGTTACCATTCAGGCAACCACTCAATAGGCAGGTGAGGAGATTAGACCTGACCTCACTCAGGATTAGGAAGTCGCTCTCTGTAGTAAAGAAACAAGAAAGGGGATAGCACTCCCCTCCACCAGGAGTGGACACAGAGTATTTGTATGTAGAACAGAGGCGCCAGCAGGATAAAGTCATAAAAATTTTAAAATTGCTTGGAGGAAGTGGTGGGCTTGCCTCCCAAAAGCAGACACGAGATCCTGTTTTCATATAAATCAATACATTTATTATACGGTACCCCAAAAACAGTGCAACGCGTTTTGCAGGCCCAGCCCGCTTCATCAGGCAATAAACGTGGGGAGAAAACTGTAGACAAGAGACAGTACATTATGCTATAGTAAATTCTGCAGTTACAAGTTTGCATATCAATATATTGCATATCATAAAGCATACCATATGAAAACTTGCTTCGTGGAGATGGCATAAAAGAGTTGGGTGTGCAAGTAAACAATAGGGGTAGAGGCTATGGTGCTCGTGATAGTAATGGGCTATGGGGTGTTTTTTACACAGATTTGCAATGAGTGGTATTGGTAATGGAAAAGGGTATATGTCAGCAAGAGTAATGGGTAATAGAGCATTGAGAAGAGAACAGTTGGCCAAAAATACAGGGTAAAGTGTGCAAATAAAATAACAAAGAACTCACCAGAATTTCGGCAATAGCAGGTGTAGCACCTCAGTGAAGTGGTGAGGACACTCGACTCCTTATATATACAGGTTCTTGATAAAAGGGCCAATTAGATGTGTGGGGGGTGTAAGGTGGGCCGGGTTAAGACGAGTGTACGAGCAGCCAATGGGCTCTTGCCACCTGTGTTCAGTGAGTTGGATTTTTGGGAAGGGTGGGCAAGGTTAGGGCGGGCTTGTGAGTAGCCAATGGGCTCTCACCACCTGTGTTCAGTGTATTGGGTAGCTGCACATTTGGTCACCATGATACCTGTATCCGCCCCCCCCCCCCCCTCCCCAACTACCCAATACACTGAACACAGGTGGCGAGAGCCCATTGGCTACTCACAAGCCCGCCGAGACCCCCACTTTTGGGCTACTTTTTTTGTCCCAAAAACTCGGCTTATACTCGAGTATATACGGTACTCACCTTCGGTA